>NW_012102031.1:8049048-8050771 GCF_000951045.1 Mandrillus leucophaeus
AATACAGCATTAAGTGTTCAGAAGCTTTTGACACCTTTCAAGCCACACAATGATTAACCACAGGCACTCCTGCTCAGTAGGCACCAGGTGACCACTTCCTGGTGAAGCTCTTGACCTGTTATTTCACTGTATCCTTCCTATATTCTCTCAGCCCACACTATTATCATCCTCTTAACATCTGGGATAACAGACCCAGGAAGATAAACTGAACTCAGGGCACACAGCTGGAAGTGGTGGCATGAGGCGTCACACTCAGGCCATGGACTCCGTCACTCTGTGTAAGGAGCAGTAATTTTCTCTCCCATTCTCTGCAGGCCTCTGAAAGGTACCATGCTCAGTACCAGTGCGCACTGTTCATCTCAACCTGACCACAACTCTTCCAGATGGACTTTCATTTCCCCCATTTTTAGGGTGACCAACGGGTATGCCTAGGGCTGAGGGGGTTCCTGGGATGCAAGACTTTCAGTGTTAACATCAGAAAAGCCCGACCCATTTTATAGACACGGAAACTGAGATTTGGAGAGACTAATAAATTCCATAGCTATGAAGCATGGAGCCCAGAAATCTTGCTCCAGAATGAGACCTACGGGCTGAGAAGCACTGGGCTGAGCTGGTTCTCTAAGCAAGAACAAAAAATGGCCGGGTGCGGTGGCACAGGCCTGCACTTTTTGAGGCTGAGGCGAGCGGATCACCTGAGGCCAGGAGTTTGACGCCACCCTGGCCAACATGGTGAAACCCCATTTCTACTAAAAATACAAAAATTAGCTGGCTGCAGTGGTGCACGCCTGTAGTCCCAGCCACTCGGGAGGCTGAGGCAGAACTGCTTGAACCAGGAGGTGGAGGTTGCAGTGAGCCGAGAGCAAGCCCCTGCACTCCAGCCTGGGTGACAGAGCGAGACTATATTTCAAAAAAAAAAAAAAAAAAAAAAAGAAAAAAAAAAAAAAAAGGGCGGGGGGAAAAAGCCCGACCCATTTTATAGACACGGAAACTGAGATTTGGAGAGACTAATAAATTCCACAGCTATGAAGCATGGAGCCCAGAAATCTTGCTCCAGAATGAGACCTACTGGCTGAGAAGCACTGGGCTGAGCTGGTTCTCTAAGGAAGAACAAAAAATGGCCGGGTGTGGTGGCACAGGCCTGCACTTTTTGAGGCTGAGGTGAGCGGATCACCTGAGGCCAGGAGTTTGACGCCAGCCTGGCCAACATGGTGAAACCCCATTTCTACTAAAAATACAAAAATTAGCTGGCTGCAGTGGTGCACGCCCGTAGTCCCAGCCACTCGGGAGGCTGAGGCAGAACTGCTTCAATCAGGAGGTGGAGGTTGCAGTGAGCCGAGAGCAAGCCCCTGCACTCCAGCCTGGGTGACAGAGCGAGACTATATTTCAAAAAAAAAAAAAAAAGGAAGAACAAAAAACAAGGGCGGGAGGGTTAAGAAGGAACGGCAGGAGAGAATCCTAGAATCTCAGGGCCCGAAACAATCAACCTTGAAATCTTGAAGGCAATAGTATCTCCTGAGAAGACCACCCTTGGTTGCTCACCCAGATCCTTCACTTCTGGCTCTGAGACATTTGAGTCATTTCCTCAAAGTCTTGTTGCCTCAATTTCTCATCTGTAATTTGGAGATAATAACCTTAGGACCTAGCATTTCACAGAAAAGAGTTGGCCGGGCGCGGTGGCTCACACCTGTAATCCCAGAACTTTGGGAGGCCGAGGCAGGTGGAT
>NW_012102031.1:8055135-8057280 GCF_000951045.1 Mandrillus leucophaeus
AGCCTGGTCCTCTCAATGACTGATCTGCTTCCTCAAGGGAATACTTCATTGGCTGCCAGCCCTGCCCCTCCCCTGGCCCAGTCCACTGGCAGGATCGACCTGCCACCAGGGCTCCCTGAGAAGGGAGGTTCTGAGTACCCTATCCCTTCCAGCGATGAATCCACCACCATTACCCCCCAGCCCCCACCACACTCCCCACGTTGACCAGGAGACATTCCTTCACCTTCTGAGGCCCCTCCTAGGCCTAGAGGCCTCCTGGGCCAACTGTGTGTCAGGACAAGGCTGAACACCCAGACTTGATAGCTGCAAAGTCCTCCCTGGGAGTGGCAGGGGCTTGAGAAGAGACCCCGGCGAAGGCCCCAGTGATGGCACAACACAGGGTGGACACATCAGATCCTTGTCCTGCAGTCTTTTCTTCACTGTGATACCATTTACACCCACACCTCTTTCAGGCAGCTCATTTGCTCATAGTGAGAGGCAGAGCCCTCGGTTTGATCCCACCGTGTGACTTTGGGGGTTATCCCGCCCCTTCTGTGCTCAGTTTCCTCATCTGTAACAGGAGTCATAAGCCGCTAACTCACAGGGTCGTGGGGAGGATGGAATCAGGGTGCTCGGCACAGTGCTCGGCACATAGGGAGCGCTCAGTAACTATGAGCTATTGTTACCATTCACTCCTTCCTTCATTCGACAAGCATTTTTTTAGGGAACTCAACAACCTACACGTGGGCTGTCAGGGAACGGCCCAGGGCAAAGGGAAGCCCCAGACACCCCTGGCCTCCAAAATCAGACCTATCCCCAGCAACCCCTCCAGGCTCGCTCCCAAATCCCCTACATGTGCCCTATGCCACAGGGACGGGCCTTGGTTCTCCTGACGGAGCTGCCACACATTTCTGACTTCTGAGCCTTCACTGTTCCCTCTGTCTCAAATGCCTCTCCCTCTTCCTCCACCCCTGATGACAGATGAAGGCTGGGACCATCTAAGACATACTTCGCTGGCACTTTCCTACCTTGCATCCATGAAAACTCATTCTGCGGGCAAAGGGGACTTGCTTTGTTTTCCCTGTCACTGGTCCCTCCAATTCGTTCTGCCCTAACCCCTCTGCTAGAGGCTGAACTGTGACCCTCAAAATCAGTATGTTGAAGCCCTAGCCCCCAGCACCTCCGAATGTGTGAATATTTGAATACAGGACTTTTCAAGAGGTAATGTATATTAAAATGGGGTCATAAGGGTGGGCCCTCATCCAGTGGCTGGTGTCCTCATAAGAGGACATTAGGATACAGACATGCGCAGAGGGACAATGAAGTGAGAACATGGAGAAGGCGGCCATCTACAGCCACGGGGAGGCCTTAGAAGAAAACCACTTTGTTGGCTACTTGATTTTGGACTTCCAGCCTCCAGAACAGCGAGACAAAAAATTTCTGTTGTTGAAGCTGCCCGGTTTGTGGTATTTTGTTGTGGCTGCCCTAGCAGACTAATACACACCTGCCACCACTAGCACCCTCTAAATCCAAAGGGTATAGCACAAACTCCTCCAAACTGGCCTTTTGCAGAATTCTGGGAGAAGGTGCTAGTTATCAATCTACTACTCACAGCCAATTCTCTGACCACCCACTAAAAGGAATCTGAAGACTTAGAAAAGGGGACAAAAAAAATCAACTGCCTCTTGCAAGGAATTCAGTTTCCAAATAACTTTCTTCACCGACATTGTGCTAGGATGTCTTAATTACTCAGTGGAGGTAACTGATCAACTGGTCTGAGGAACGGCCTGCCACACCCACTGGCCCTGCTCTCTTCTTCTCTTCAGCAGATAGGCACTGGTATTTGCCTCAGTTTACAGGTAAGAAAATTAAGGCTCAAGTGGCAGAGCTGGGATTCAAACTCAGACCATCTGGCTCCAAGTCTATGTTCTTTTTTGAGAGATGGTCTCGCTGTCACCCAGGCTGGAGTGCAGTGGTGTAATCACAATTCATTGCAGCCTCAAACTACTGGGCTCAAGCGATCGTCCCACGTCATCCTCCTGAGTAGCTAGGACTACAGGCATACCACCACACCCGGCTAATTTTTTTTTTTGCCTTTTGTAGAGATGGGGGTCTCAGCTGGGAGCAGTGGCTCATACCTGTCATCCCAGCACTTTGGGAGGCCAA
>NW_012102031.1:8061325-8063354 GCF_000951045.1 Mandrillus leucophaeus
GTTGCCCAGGCTAGTCTTGAACTCCTGGCCTCAAGTGACTCTCCTGCCTCAGCCTCCCAACGTGCTGGGATTACAGGCATGAGCTACCACACCTGGCCCCAAGTCCATGTTCTTAACCGCTGTGCTTTATTGCCTCATATTTTTAGTAAAAAAAAGTTTGTTTTTGATCTATATATTACCAGAGTCACATTGAAAACCATCTTAATGTACTCGTTGGCCATACTGTAATGTGTTAAAATCCAGACTTGACACTCCTAATTAAACATTTGTTAAATACCAAACAGACTTATTCACGTTTAAATACGTACGAAAAATAAGTCCAACATCCAAAAACATAAAACCTTCTTCCATAAGCTGGTGTTTGGAATGCTTAACTTCTGCATTTTAAAAATTCAACATTTTTGTGATTTTGTTACTTATAGGCAAGATAATGGGGTTTTAGGCTGCTCTTTATAAGCATTCTCTAAATTACATAATTGAAGTGTGGGCCATCTTTACTTCCAATAAAGAAAAACCTAAATTGGATAGAATCTTTGCGAAGTTCTCTAACACTGGGTCTGTAAGTCCCTGTGCTCTGTGACTTCGGATCTGGTGGCTGGAAGCTCACAGGTCTGGTGAAGATCATGTGGTTGGCATGTGCTTCCTCCTCAGTGATAGCTGCTTAGGCTTCCTGCCTGACACCAGTGGCCCACAACGGGTATAAATTAAGTCATATGTGACTAAGGACAGGCAACATGGTCTTAGTTCCCAAATCAACACAGAGGTGGTATCCGTGAATGGAGAGAGAAAGCAGGTAAAAGGACTCCATCACGAACAAGCTTGTCTGCTCTCTCCTTCCCAGACCTGGAATTGGAGAAGGGGTGGAGCGGCTCTCGTGGTGGGAAGAGAAGAGACCCATGTAGCCAGGAGTAGAGTGGGGCAGGGAACGCAGGAGAGGCTCTGCCTCTGCGCACACGAAGGCATGAAAAGGTGAAACCTGAGATGGCAGAGGCTGAGGCAGGGAAAACCACAGGCACCCAGACCTTCCTGGGAGCACCTCTCTGGGGCCAGACCCAGCTGCTCTGATGTCTACCCTCTCAGTTAATCCTCTCAGCCACCCCAGGATGGAAGGGCTACTGTACTGCTGTGCCCTTTCTACAGATGACAGGAGGCTGAGGGGTGAAGTGCTGTGCCCGGCAGAGAGAAATGTCCGCTGGGCTGCAGCCTGTAGCTGATGAGGGTAGGGACAGATCTGAGAAGACAGGCCTAGGGGAGACAGGTCACAGGTGAGGGAAGAGCTCAGCCACCCTGAGTGGCAACAGCAACTCGGGAATCCAGTCCCCCTGGCACTCTCCGCCTCCCTAGATGTCACTGAGGCCTGCCTGGAGAGTCCACTAAGCCCAGCCCCCACTACTACTCAAAGCCTGAGTGCTCCCCTCTCCTGGCCTCCCAATCCTTGCAAGAGGCTGGCTCTGCTGGTCTCCCTTCAGGCTCTCCCCTCAGCCTTTGCTTCCCCGAACAAGCAGCAGTTTCCCTGGCCCCGGGCCTCTCTTCATGCTGCTGCCCCGATCTGGAAGGAGACTGGCATGTTCTGAGCACAACTGCTCCTCCTAGGAGCCCCCCAACCCACCACAGCAAAGCCAGTCGGGTCCCCTTTGGCCTCTCAGTCCTGTGCCTGCCAGTCAGGCCACCTAACCCCTGGGAACCTACCCCAGGGTCAGCCTCCCCCACCTAACGGGCACCTGCCTCCCCCAGGCCAGGACTGTCTCTGCCCAGTGTCCCACTCAGACCGGGATCAGGGACTGCCCAGAGAGAATGTGGCAGAAAAGATGACATGAGTGGGGATCAGAGCCACCAGGTGTGAAGCCTGACGCTACACTCCCTCACTGTGACACCTGCCTCTCTGAGCCTCAGTTTCTCCACCTGTAAAACAGAGGTGACCACAGCAGCACCACCCACCACAGGGGTGGAGAAAAGGCCACCAGCAAAGTTGCCGCTGCAGGGTGAATCTCATGCGAGTCCCACACTCCATGAACAATCTGGACAGGAG
>NW_012102031.1:8068369-8070347 GCF_000951045.1 Mandrillus leucophaeus
GAGGCGTGGGCGAGTCCATGAGTCCAGGGAGGCGGCGCGACTCACTTGAGGCGGTAGAGAACCTTGCGCTGCATGCGATGCTGGATCTCGCCGCGCCGCAGCATGAGCTGCAGCACCTTGTGGATGGCGTGCTCCGGGTATTTCTGTGGGAGCACACGGCTGGTTGAAGGCGCGTGCTGCCCGAGAGGACCCCATCAGAGTCCAGACATCCCCAGGCTCACTGGGAACTTTGTACGCAGGCTCCTTTGAACTAAAGGGCCCACACTTCCTGAGTGCCTACTGTACAGCAGACACTGAGGCACACAGACGCTAAGCTACTTGCTCAAGGTCACAGCAATTAAGTGGCAGAGCTGTGACTTAAGTCCATCTGACTCTAGAACTGAAGCTCTAAACCTTTCTCTAAGCCTCAGTCTACTCACCTGTAGAAAAGCCCGGTACCACCCATTACATATAACTGCCTTGAATCAAAATGAGATGATGTCAAGGAGCAGAGACCGGAAACTAGGATTGCTCCTGAGATTTTAAAGGTGACAGGTTCTCCAGAGCATCTGGAAAATCCCATCTTCTCTCTATGGGCCAACAGCACCCTCCTCAGTGAACTAGAAAGCTCACCCTCATGGCTCTGCCCCTTCCCGCTCCATGAAACGCCCACCAACGGGGAAAGGAACAGACAGGAAGGGCTGTGAGGAACTTATATGGGGTTTCACCAGAATCCAACCACCTCTCCTCTCCTCTCCCCTCCCCTTCGTGGGATAGAAAAAAATACCCCTACTCCTGCTCCTGATGATGTTCCTAGGGAAGGAATGATGGCTAGAAGAGGTCTGAGAAAGGGACAGTTGTCCATCCTACCCCTACTCAGGGCCTGTCTGCTGAGTAAGACACCAGTGCTGAGTGGGTGGGAACCAGCAGAAGCCCTGCACCCTGTGCGGGCTCACACCCCCACTCCAAGGCAGGCTCACCTGCTTGGTGAAGTCCTTGATGATGCTGTGCTCAGACACCTGGGAGCCAATGGCAAAGCGGCGCTTGAGCTGCTTCTCGATGCGGCTCAGCATCTCCTGGTCCTCCTGGCTGGTGAAGCCCTCCACCCCTGCAGGCGTGGAGAAGTGAGGCAGCCGGGGTCAGAGGGGCTGGGACAGTGGGAGTTCTTGGAGAGAGATAGCCTCTAGCCCAAGGAAGAATAGCCTGAGCCAGGCCTTGAAGAATAAATCAGAAAAGGGCACCAAGTGTGCCAGGGTGGTGCAGGCCTGACTGAGTAGACAGGACACGGCACACATGTGGGGACACTCCAGCCGAGCACAAAGGCACAGAGGCAGGAACACACCTGTCTCAGTCAAAAAACAGCCATCAAGACCATCCTGGCTAACACGGTGAAACCCCATCTCTACTAAAAAAATAAATACAAAAAATTAGCCGGGTGTGGTGGCGGGCGCCTGTAGTCCCAGCTACTCAGGAGACTGAGGCAGGAGAATGGCGTGAACCCAGGAGGCGGAGCTTGTAGTGAGCAGAGATGCGCCACTGCACTCCAGCCTGGGAGACAGAGCGGGACTCCGTCTCAAAAAAAAAAAAAAAAGGCAGCCCGGGGCCCAGTGCAGCAGAGACATGGCCAGAGTGTCACTAGGGACCAAGTCTTGCGGACCCTTGGAGGTCACAACAGGACTCCTTTTGTTGCTGGAGCAGGTTAGAGAGTTGGAAGGGGCCCATCAGTGACCCAGGAGGGAAGCCAGGCTGCCCTGGACACATCTACGAGGTGCTCTGAGGAGCCCTTGGCAACCAGGAGGCTCGTGACTTCCAATTACTGCTGCAGAGGCCTTGGGGTTTCAGCTAAGGAGATGGTGGGCTCATGGTCAAGAGGCCACTGAGAGGGGAGTCTGTGAGGCAAACTCCTACATAGCCGGCAAGACCCAACTCAAATTATCACCACTCCATATCACCCCTGCCCTCTGTGCCTGCAGCATCCCAGAGGCCTCCATTAGCAAAT
>NW_012102031.1:8074602-8078179 GCF_000951045.1 Mandrillus leucophaeus
CCCTTTCTACAGATGATAGGAGGCTGAGGGGTGAAGTGCTGTGCCCGGCAGAGAGAAATGTCTGCTGGGCTGCAGCCTGTAGCTGATGAGGGTAGGGACAGATCTGAGAAGACAGGCCTAGGGGAGACAGGTCACAGGTGAGGGAAGAGCTCAGCCACCCTGAGTGGCAACAGCAACTTGGGAATCCAGTCCCCCTGGCACTCTCCGCCTCCCTAGATGTCACTGAGGCCTGCCTGGAGAGTCCACTAAGCCCAGCCCCCACTACTACTCAAAGCCTGAGTGCTCCCCTCTCCTGGCCTCCCAATCCTTGCAAGAGGCTGGCTCTGCTGGTCTCCCTTCAGGCTCTCCCCTCAGCCTTTGCTTCCCCGAACAAGCAGCAGTTTCCCTGGCCCCGGGCCTCTCTTCATGCTGCTGCCCCGATCTGGAAGGAGACTGGCATGTTCTGAGCACAACTGCTCCTCCTAGGAGCCCCCCCACCCACCACAGCAAAGCCAGTTGGGTCCCCTTTGGCCTCTCAGTCCTGTGCCTGCCAGCAGGCCACCTAACCCCTGGGAACCTACCCCAGGGTCAGCCTCCCCCACCTAACGGGCACCTGCCTCCCCCAGGCCAGGACTGTCTCTGCCCAGCATCCCACTCAGACCGGGATCAGGGACTGCCCAGAGAGAATGTGGCAGAAAAGATGACATGAGTGGGGATCAGAGCCACCAGGTGTGAAGCCTGACACTACACTCCCTCACTGTGACACCTGCCTCTCTGAGCCTCAGTTTCTCCACCTGTAAAACAGAGGTGACCACAGCAGCACCACCCACCACAGGGGTGGAGAAAAGGCCACCAGCAAAGTTGCCGCTGCAGGGTGAATCTCATGCGAGTCCCACACTCCATGAACAATCTGGACAGGAGGACCTTGGGCCTGAGATGCACACAAGTTCCCATCTGAGCAAGATGAAAGGCTAGCAGGAACCGGAGATGTGGCCTCAGACGCAAAACCTACAGCGCATCCAGTAAGGTTGCCACCCCACCAAGAAAACAAAAGCTGTTCCAGACATTCTCAACATTATCCAAAAAGAAACGGGCTTTGAACATGAGTGAGTCAGAGGAAAGCTGATTTAGCTGCTCTCATCTCTCCACTTCCCGGAACAGTATGGAGTCAGAAAGGGCTTCGAGCTGCAGGCATCTTCTGCACAAAAATACACTTGTGATTCAACAACGACCACGCGGATGCACCAAGCTTTCTTGTATTTTTAGGAAAATCAAATAATCTTTCTTCAAGTTCGTGTCATTTTTACATGGCAATTACTTTTAAATACCTTATCTAGTAATTAGAAAGCTTCGCAGATTTCCGAATTCATGTTTTGCTTGACACTTTATATTTCTAACTGTATTTTAAATATCAAATATTTTATTTCACTGATTTCTATTTAATTTTATGAATCCTAGCTTTTTTAAAACAACAAAACATACCAAGTCAGAGTGACTTTCTGAAATTAGGCAAAGTGACCAAGGCACTTAGCAACACTCCTTCCTCCAACATCACTGTCACTAGTGCTTTCTGTCATTCAATCCTCACAACTCAGGGTGAGGAATCCCCCCATCTCCAGTTCACTGAGAAACTCAGGCACAGAAAAGTGAAATGCCTCGCCCAAGGCCATACAGTTACACGTGGCCCACCAGGAAAGAACTGGCTGGAGTCCTAGTTCCTGCCTGGTGGGCCACTACACTCGCCTCACTAACAGCTGCTCACCGACCCTAAGCACAGCCCTGAGTACAAAGTTCCCAGTGAGCCTGGGGATGTCTGGGCTCTGCTGAGGTCCCCTCAGGCAGCATGCAGACTTAAGTCCATCTGACTCTAGAACTGAAGCTCTGCACCTTCTCTAAGCCAGTTCTGTGTCAGCCTGCTTACAGATGAGGAGACTAAGGCATGGAGAGGGTCAATGAATCCCAGCAGTCTGACGGCCGCACCACGGCTCGCAGTCCCCAGGTAAGTTGCAAAGGGAACAGGTGAGGCTGATCAGACTCACACACTTTGAGCAGCACGTCCCCACTCCCTGATCTCACTGGATTCCCAGCATCAAGGCAGTGGCTTTAGGAGCCCCCTTAAACGGATGAAGAAACCGGAGCACTAAAGTCACGTGACTTGCCCAGAAGTCTGAGTGGCAGACCCAAGTCAGACACCCAGGTCTGTCTGGCTCCAGACCCTGTTCCCCCACACTTACCCTGCCATGAGGGCCCGATGGAGGTGACAGGTCACCGAGTGCACAAACCCACAGATACCTGAACACACCGTGGCTTTATTATTAACAGATGCCAAAAGCACACTTGCCAGAACTGCGCTAGAGGCGGTCGCCCAGAGGCAGCAGGACACTACAGCTCCTTCCTCTGGGGCAGAAAGGAGGGTGCCTGGGAAGTTCGAGGACTGCGGTGGGGAGGTAGAGGTCCCAGCAACATTCTCAATGGCAGGCAGCGGCAGGAGGGGCGAGAGGCGTGGGCGAGTCCATGAGTCCAGGGAGGCGGCGCGACTCACTTGAGGCGGTAGAGAACCTTGCGCTGCATGCGATGCTGGATCTCGCCGCGCCGCAGCATGAGCTGCAGCACCTTGTGGATGGCGTGCTCCGGGTATTTCTGTGGGAGCACATGGCTGGTTGAAGGCGCGTGCTGCCCGAGAGGACCCCATCAGAGTCCAGACATCCCCAGGCTCACTGGGAACTTTGTACGCAGGCTCCTTTGAACTAAAGGGCCCACACTTCCTGAGTGCCTACTGTACAGCAGACACTGAGGCACACAGACGCTAAGCTACTTGCTCAAGGTCACAGCAATTAAGTGGCAGAGCTGTGACTTAAGTCCATCTGACTCTAGAACTGAAGCTCTAAACCTTTCTCTAAGCCTCAGTCTGCTCACCTGTAGAAAAGCCCGGTACCACCCATTACATATAACTGCCTTGAATCAAAATGAGATGATGTCAAGGAGCAGAGACCGGAAACTAGGATTGCTCCTGAGATTTTAAAGGTGACAGGTTCTCCAGAGCATCTGGAAAATCCCATCTTCTCTCTATGGGCCAACAGCACCCTCCTCAGTGAACTAGAAAGCTCACCCTCATGGCTCTGCCCCTTCCCGCTCCATGAAACGCCCACCAACGGGGAAAGGAACAGACAGGAAGGGCTGTGAGGAACTTATATGGGGTTTCACCAGAATCCAACCACCTCTCCTCTCCTCTCCCCTCCCCTTTGTGGGATAGAAAAAAATACCCCTACTCCTGCTCCTGATGATGTTCCTAGGGAAGGAATGATGGCTAGAAGAGGTCTGAGAAAGGGACAGTTGTCCATCCTACCCCTACTCAGGGCCTGTCTGCTGAGTAAGACACCAGTGCTGAGTGGGTGGGAACCAGCAGAAGCCCTGCACCCTGTGCGGGCTCACACCCCCACTCCAAGGCAGGCTCACCTGCTTGGTGAAGTCCTTGATGATGCTGTGCTCAGACACCTGGGAGCCAATGGCAAAGCGGCGCTTGAGCTGCTTCTCGATGCGGCTCAGCATCTCCTGGTCCTCCTGGCTGGTGAAGCCCTCCACCCCTGCAGGCGTTGAG
>NW_012102031.1:8078889-8085104 GCF_000951045.1 Mandrillus leucophaeus
CCCTTGGAGGTCACAACAGGACTCCTTTTGTTGCTGGAGCAGGTTAGAGAGTTGGAAGGGGCCCATCAGTGACCCAGGAGGGAAGCCAGGCTGCCCTGGACACATCTACGAGGTGCTCTGAGGAGCCCTTGGCAACCAGGAGGCTCGTGACTTCCAATTACTGCTGCAGAGGCCTTGGGGTTTCAGCTAAGGAGATGGTGGGCTCATGGTCAAGAGGCCACTGAGAGGGGAGTCTGTGAGGCAAACTCCTACATAGCCGGCAAGACCCAACTCAAATTATCACCACTCCATATCACCCCTGCCCTCTGTGCCTGCAGCATCCCAGAGGCCTCCATTAGCAAATATCTCATGCGACAGGAAGTACCTCCAGGGCAGAGGCTGAGTCTCCACCAAGGGGGACAGGAGGAACAGGCCCCACCCACCCCATTCTTCACCCAGTGCCTCCCCACTCAAATGCACCGAACCTGCTCCCTCCTGGGGAAACTGACACTTAGCGCTGCCTCCACCTGAGCAGCTCTTCCCACAAGGAGCCACCCTGTCCACTTCATGCAGCTCCCTGCCTGGCATCACCTCCTTGCAGAGGCCATGCCCACTCACTCCGTGGGAAAGGAAAGAGCACGCCCTCCTTTTCCAACACACCTGGCTCTGCCATCATCTCCCTCACTGCCCTTTTCACTACCTACACTGGCATTGGTTTCCCTACTGTCTCTCTCTCCCCAGCTAGAATGAGAATGAGAGCCCAGGAGGGCGGGGACCTTGTGATTGACTGCTCTCATACTCCCAGCACCTAGAACAGTGCCTGGCAAACAGTAACGCTAACGAAGTATCTGCTGAGTGAAGGAACAGATTTTCCCCAGCATGGCCTGGCTCATCATCGGTGCCTGGAGCAGTCTGTTGAAACGCTGACCTCAACCAGACAGTATGGCTTATGGCGTGGAAAACGCTGGCCTGGGGGTCAGGAGACTTGCATTCCAGCCAAGCGACTGTGATCTTGGGCACCAGGGAAAGGCCCCTTCCAGTGTCAGCTGTCTCGTTTCTAACATGGGAAGGGCTGACTGTTCACCTGACACCCAGGAGGCAGCTGTAAGGAAAAATGCAAGAAATAGCTCTGGAAGCACTGAAAATGCCGACGAGCCCAAGAAGCGGAGCGTCAACTGTTGTTCTTAGCCTGTGAGAAGGGTAATTATCATCAACGACCTGGGTCGAGGATTGTGTTCAAGGATCTGGAGAGAAGCTGCTTCTTCCCATCTTGCAGGAAACAGCAGTGGGGAGAAAGGAGAGGGGTCTTATTGCAAAAAGAAACTCAGAGAAGCAAGACACACACTGCAGGCCCCCAGCATGCCAGAGCCCTGCCCACAGAGCTCTGAGCCAGGGAACCCAGATCAACCGAGACCATGTCCCCTGCATCTGCTCACCTGACAGGGTACCAGACAAGGCAGCATCCAACGTGGACACTTGGAAGAGCCGCAGGGCCTCCTCCACATCTGCCTCCGTGGCGAAGGGCTGCAGCTTCATCTTGCTGAGCGATTCCGCGATGCGCACAATGGCCTCCAGCTGCCTGTGGGGGCAACAGCGCGCTCAGGGTAGCCTCGGTCTGCTATTCCCTTCCTCCCCAGCCACCCTGTTACCAGGGAGGTGCTTGCCCAAAGTGTTAAGACTGTGGTGGAGACTGGTAGGTGTCCCTATAATCCATCTCCCTTTTGATCTTAGTCATAGCACTGCAATTTTTTTTTGAGACAGGGTCTCGCTCTGTTGTCCAGGCTGGAGTGCAGTGGCATGATCATAGCTCACTGCAGCCTGGAACTCCTGGGACCCAGTGATCCTTCTGCCTCAGCCACCTGAGTAGCTGGGTCTACAGGCACACACCACAATGCCTGGCTAATTTTTTATTTGTTGTAGAAACGGGAGTCTTGCTATGTTGCCCGGGCTGGTCTCAAACTCCTGGCCTC
The DNA here is from genome assembly GCF_000951045.1 of Mandrillus leucophaeus. Lineage (NCBI taxonomy): Eukaryota > Metazoa > Chordata > Mammalia > Primates > Cercopithecidae > Mandrillus > Mandrillus leucophaeus. The sequence goes on from NW_012102031.1 coordinate 8,080,839, forward strand.
AAGCAATCCTCCTGCCTCAGCCTCCCAAAGTGCTAGGATCACAATGTAGGCCACTGCACCTAGCTTGGAAACACAGTTTTTAGACTGGCACACAGCAATCCACTAAGACACATCCAGACATCTTTTGTACCAGGTTGTATTTGTGACCAAACTATGGCCAATAAGTTGTAAGCCCAAGCATTGTGTGGGAATTCATGAAGTGCCCTTAAAAAGGGAACCTCTCTTTCCTTCCTCTCCTGCTGCCTGGAAGTGATGGCTGAAGTTCCAGCAGCCAACTTGGACTAAGAGTAAGGGGGAACTTGAGGAGTCCTCACACCAGTCCCATACCATCTTCCTCCAGACAGTGCTACAGAAGAGAGAAATCAACTTCCTATTTCTTTAAGCTACTCTATTTGGATTTACCATTACTTATAGCCAAATCCATTTCCAACCAGTCAGTGCTGGAGACAGGATTCAAACCAGGTAAATCCCAACTCTTATCCACTATGGTGTCTACAAAGTCACAAGAATGAACAGAGTTAGGAGCTAAAAGCACTGAGGGTCAGAGAAGCAATGTAATTTCCCTACAGTCACGCAGTGGGCTAGAGGCTGTGACCCAAGACTCCTGACTCCTAGGCCTGGGTCCTTCCCTCCCTTCAGGCTTCCTGCAATGGGAGAAAAGCCAGGCCAAATTCAGACAAGAGGGGTCCTGGTTTGCCCAGCCTTAAATCAAGAAAAACAGATCAATGAGATCAAGGAGGCCATAGCTTATGCTCCAAAGGGACTCTTCCCGCCCAGAGCTACCGTGGGCCTGTGCCAAGTGAAAAGCCTGGACACTGCCCCCGGTTGCCAGGCACACCCTGCTGTGTAAAGCAAGCCCCACCTGCCCCGGCCCCGCCCTGCCCGCCTGCTCACCGCACAGTGATGGGGATGCTGGAGCGGCGGTCACTGTCCCTCTCATGCTGACGGGCCCCGCTGCGCATGATGATGTAGCGGTTCTTCAGTTTCTCTGCAGCCTCTGCTGAGAGCCGGGGGCCACACTTCCTGCAGGACGGCGGGGAGAGGCTGCTGTGAGGCCAGCAGGGACTCCTGGGGCACCTACCCTTTCCCCCAGCCCTCTGCCGGCTTCCAGACATGCACCTTCCCACCACACCACAGCTGCCCACTCACATGGGCTGGGGGACAACAATCGGAAGAGATTTAAGTGAAATCTGGCTGTGGGCAGCTGCCACAAAGATCAACACTGGGGAGAAATATGGGTGCCTCTCTTAGAAAACAGGTGAAGAAAAGCCAAGCACGTGTGCAGGGTGAAAACCACCTCTTCCCCATTGTTAGACGTTGTGTGGTGTCTTGCCACAAGGTCCCCCATACATGTAATTAACAATGGCACAATCACAGCGGCATGGAGGCCCACTAGGTGGTGGACTTTGCAGCAGTCTCAAACTCCTCCACCCAACACATCTGAAGACATGACAAGCTGATGACACCCACAGGAGGCTTGGCAGTGACTGTAGTCCAGGGGCTGGGAGCACCTCAGACTTTCCTGGGAGGGTAGGTGTGGGGAAGTCTGATCAGCATCTACCCTACCCCATCCCCTCCCCTCTAGCCCCTAGGCCAAATGACAATCACTGATATAAGGAAAGCTTTAGCTCAACCATCCTAAGGATGTGGAGACTGGGGCCCAGAGGGAGGGAGGGAACTCCCCAAGGCTACCTGGGGACTTAGTGCAGAGGGAAGATTAGCATCCAGGGCTCCCTGACTCACAGGGAGCCTGTATGGCCTCTCAAGCCTGGGCCATACAGAGCTCAGACTTGGATGAAGACCCAGGGACTGTCCACTCACTGTGTCAGAGGTGCTGAATCAGGGACCTACCAGGCCCCCACTGGCAGTGCACTCAAACAGCCCTCGACCCCTGGGTTTTAGCTTCTTTAGAAGATCACCAAAGTGCTGTACACCAAGAATCTAAGCACTGTGGTCAAGAGCACAGCCTCTGGAGGCAAGCAGCTGGGTTCACATCCTGGCTCCACTATCTCTGGCATGTGACCTTGGACAAGTTACTTAACTTCCTTTGCCTCAGCTTCCCCATCCACAAAGGGAAGGGAATAATAGCACACCTAACCAGGTAGGTTTTGGGGGAGGGTTATAATTTATTCATATAGAAAGTACTGAATAATAGTTCAGAATGCCTGGCACCAATAGTGTGTGAGTGAGTGTGTGTGTGTGTGTGTGTGTACACATACATATATATATATTTTTGAGACACAATCTCACTCTGTTGCCCAGGCTGAAATGCAATGGCACAATCTCAGCTCACTGCAACCTCTGCCTCCTGGGTTCAAGCAATCCTCTTGCTTCAGCCTCCTGAGTAGTTAGGACTATAGGTATATACCACCACACCCGGCTAATTTTTGTACTTTTAGTAGACACGGGGTTTCGCCATGTTAGCCAGGTTGCTCTCGCACTCCTGACCTCAAGTGATCCACCTGCCTTGGCCTCCCAAAGTGCTGGGAGTACAGCATGAGTCACTGCAACTGGCCAGTACTATGTATATAATTATTATTATTGAAAATCTGTGACAACAATCAAGTTGCAGCTGCCACTGACTATTCACCCAGGGCAGGACTATGCCAAGCACTTATTAGCAAATATCGGCCTGGGGAAATCAAGGCTCAGAGAGGCCAACCAGCTTGCCCAAAGTCACACAGTGAAGGCAGGTATGACCCAGAGCCCATGTCTACCATGTCTACACTTCACTGCCTCCCTGCATGTCAGACTCGAGGAGGTCTTCAAGACCATCTAATCCCACCTGCTTGGTGTGGAGATGGGAAAACTGAAGCCAAGAGCCGGTGAGCTGTGCAAGGTGAGAAGGGAGCAGAGCAGATTCAGTAGAGCTGAGGACCTCAGAACAGCAACATCTGGGCTGTTCTTCATGAGGAGGAGCAGGACAGGGGAATGGGTTCTCCCACCCAGGGAAGCTGGGCAACCTCACCCCCGTGGGCCTGCGCCCAGGACTCACGCTCGGCAGTAGGCAATAAACTTCTTCAGCTTGGCCAGGTCGATCTCGCCCTCCACGGCCTGTGTCTGTGTCAGTGCGCTCACGTGCAGAGTGATGACATGCTTAGCCAGCATCTGGGGAGCAGAGGGGATACTGAGCCATCCCACAGGCCCTCCCAAGCCTGAGTCCTAACACTGAGGTGGAACAGCCAGAAAGAACTGATGGGGCCCTGGCATCAAGGAGCCAGAAAGGGTGCTGAGAGCTCAGGCGTGCTCAGCCTGTTTGCTCAGCACTAGGCCCTTGTTCTGATGGGCGCATCTGGATTCTCCTTTAGAGGGAAGTTAATACTCCTTGCTTCTCTGTCCTGGTCCATAAAGGGGTGGGTACAGCTTTTCCACCCCAACCTGGGGCATGTATCTGCTTCAAGGATGGATACTTGATCTACCCAAACCAGTGGGAGTCTACCCTGGGACTTTTGCTGGAAGTACTGGAAAACAGGGGTCCTCCTCTTTCCTGGGGGCTGTTAAGTTATAAGCTAATAGGACAAAATCTTATTTTGTCTTTGCCACCACAAGAGGAACAGCTGCCCAATTACAAAGATTCCACCAAGGGAAGCAGAGCAAAAAGGCAGAGACAGTTGTTTGAGAATCCAGATCTACCTGGGCCTTAAGTTGCTGGACTTCTCAATTCTATAAACCACTATGTCCTTTTGTTTGAAAAATTTACTAACCAGAACTGAGGTTCTATTACTCATAACCCAATGTCAACTCCTCTGTTTCACATATAAGAGACTGAGACCCAGGGAGAAACTGATTTAGCCCAAATCACACAGCTTACCAGTCACAACAGAGGCAGAGCCAGGCCTCAGGACTCCAGACCCCTACTTCAACCCTCTGCAGTCCACAACAACCGCCCTCTCACGTGCTCCCCAATTTCACAGCCTGACAGTCAGGACTTCACCAGCCAAGGCCCTTGTTCTCCATTCTCCTTCCCACACAATCACAAGCCTGCTTGGAGGCAGGCCCCATGGCCACCAGCCCTGCCCCTGGACGCACCACATCCCTCTCCTCATTGTGCTCATCCTTGACAATGAAGATCATATCGAAGCGTGACAAGATGGTGGGCATGAAGTCAATGTTGTCCTCCCCCTTTGTCTCATCCCAGCGGCCGAACACTGAGTTGGCAGCAGCCAGGACGGAGCAGCGTGAGTTCAGGGTGGTGGTGATCCCGGCCTAAGAGGCAACAGATGATGAGAAGGGGGAGGAGATGGCAAAGATGCCTTCTTACATACA
>NW_012102031.1:8085154-8119317 GCF_000951045.1 Mandrillus leucophaeus
AGGCCCTTGTTCTGATGGGCGCATCTGGATTCTCCTTTAGAGGGAAGTTAATACTCCTTGCTTCTCTGTCCTGGTCCATAAAGGGGTGGGTACAGCTTTTCCACCCCAACCTGGGGCATGTATCTGCTTCAAGGATGGATACTTGATCTACCCAAACCAGTGGGAGTCTACCCTGGGACTTTTGCTGGAAGTACTGGAAAACAGGGGTCCTCCTCTTTCCTGGGGGCTGTTAAGTTATAAGCTAATAGGACAAAATCTTATTTTGTCTTTGCCACCACAAGAGGAACAGCTGCCCAATTACAAAGATTCCACCAAGGGAAGCAGAGCAAAAAGGCAGAGACAGTTGTTTGAGAATCCAGATCTACCTGGGCCTTAAGTCGCTGGACTTCTCAATTCTATAAACCACTATGTCCTTTTGTTTGAAAAATTTACTAACCAGAACTGAGGTTCTATTACTCATAACCCAATGTCAACTCCTCTGTTTCACATATAAGAGACTGAGACCCAGGGAGAAACTGATTTAGCCCAAATCACACAGCTTACCAGTCACAACAGAGGCAGAGCCAGGCCTCAGGACTCCAGACCCCTACTTCAACCCTCTGCAGTCCACAACAACCGCCCTCTCACGTGCTCCCCAATTTCACAGCCTGACAGTCAGGACTTCACCAGCCAAGGCCCTTGTTCTCCATTCTCCTTCCCACACAATCACAAGCCTGCTTGGAGGCAGGCCCCATGGCCACCAGCCCTGCCCCTGGACGCACCACATCCCTCTCCTCATTGTGCTCATCCTTGACAATGAAGATCATATCGAAGCGTGACAAGATGGTGGGCATGAAGTCAATGTTGTCCTCTCCCTTTGTCTCATCCCAGCGGCCGAACACTGAGTTGGCAGCAGCCAGGACGGAGCAGCGTGAGTTCAGGGTGGTGGTGATCCCGGCCTAAGAGGCAACAGATGATGAGAAGGGGGAGGAGATGGCAAAGATGCCTTCTTACATACATGCTTACACACACACACACACACACACACGCATGATTCCAGGCCTGGGCAAAGAGAACCTGGTCCCAGCCAATCAGGGCAGCCTGAGGACAGCTGGGCCAGGCTGGGCTGCTGCAGGCTGGGCTCTCCATGGAGGGCCACTCACCTTGGCGATAGAGATGGTCTGCTGCTCCATGGCTTCATGGATTGCCACACGGTCATCTTCTCGCATCTAAGTGGAAGAGAGAAATGTCATCAGACCTACTAAAGTGAGCGAGCAGGGAGCAGTGGCAGCAGGAAAACTAACGGCAGGCCCTACTCCTGAATACCAGCTCCATGCAAGGCCAATGGCAGCTGGTAACCAGGTCGCCTCTAATCACAGGAACAACTGTGTGGGCTTGCCTTTCTTCTCCCCACTCTTCAGATATGGGAATTGAGGCTTGGAGAGGTTAAGCAACTTCCCACAGTTACCCTAGAGTGACAGGCCCAGGGGTTGAAAACATGTCTCTCAAGTCAGAGGTGATTTCTGCTGGCTGAGCACAGGAGGTCACATACCCTGGTGCCACCCACCATTTGGCTACTACCCATCTCATTAGACTCACCTTGTCAAACTCGTCAATACAGACGACCCCACCATCAGCCAGGACCATGGCTCCACCCTCCATGATGAAATTCCGAGACGAAGGGTCCCTCATCACTGAGGCTGTCAGTCCGGCTGCGCTGCTGCCTTTCCCAGACGTGTATACCTGGGGCAGTGGGGAGGTGTCAGGGCCCAATAACAGCTCCATGCTTTGACCCCAGTAAGTCAAAAAGACCCACTGAGGTTGTTATTTGCCCAAGGTCACACATCAAACTGGCTGCAGAGTATAGAACAGGACTCAAGGCTCCAACTCAGTGCGTCTCCCTCTGGAAAGGGAGGCTGCCCTGGGCCTCGGTGTGCCCAGATGTTCTCCCCGCTCAGGGCATCACATCCATGGCTCACCTGAGCCTCACCACAGCCCTGTGACACAGTCTTGTGGGGCCCGGCTCACAGATGAGCAAACTGAGGCCCAGAGAAGAGGAGTCAGCCTCAGGGCTAGGATAAGGACTCCTGACTCCCAGGAAAAGGCTGCCCCCGTCGTGAGTCCCTTGTCATCTCTACATAGACCTACACGCCACATACTGTCAGAGCCCCTGAAATTGGGAAAGTCCTAACTGAGTTGTCCTTAAGTGCAAAATACTCACGATTTAAGACTCAGAGCTCTTAAGAATGTAAAGTATCTCAATAATCTACATATCAAACATGTTGAAATGAGATATTAGATGTAGCGAGTTAAACAGAGTAACTTCACCTGTTTTCCCTTTCCTCTTTCCCCTTCTTCCTTTTAAATTGAAAAGGGGTCTTGCTACGTTGCCCAAGCTAGTCTCAAACTCCTGGGCTCAAGTGATCCTCCCACCTCAGCCTCCCAAGTAGCTGGAACTGCAGGCATGCACACCACTGCACCCAGCTACTTTTTCATGTGGCTACTAGACAATTCGAGAAGACATACAGGGGCTGCATTTGCAGTTCACGTATTTCTACTGGACAGTGCCAGTGTGGCCAATCTGGCACACTTCCTATCTATCCAAAGACCACCATCTTGCCCTATACAACCCCGCCACTCGGATCATGACAGTCAGACCCTCTCTAGCTCTGATCCCCGCAGTCCTATTCAACAGTACAGCCGAGGACCCAGCTCATCAGACACAGGTTCAATCACATCCTGCGCTAGTGCCACCAGCAGTGAGACCTGGGGCAAGACACTTACCCATTCTGCACCTGAGTTTTCTCACCCATAAGACAGGGGTAATAGTACCTACCGCAGTTGACATGAAGACTAAGTAAATATATATAAGGTATTTCAAGCAGTGCCTGGCCCTTCATTTTAGCTAGCAGTGCCTGGCCCTTCATTTTAGCTATTATTATTATTATTATTATTATTATTATTATTATATTTTTGAAACATGGTCTCACTCTATCACCCAGGTTGGAGTGCAATGGCACAATCTTGGCTCACTGCAACCTCCCCATCCTGGACTTAAGTGATCCTCCCACCTCAGCCTCCCAAGCAGCTGGGACCACAGGTGCATACCATGCCTGGCTAGTTATTTTGTATTTTTAGAAGAAACGGAGTTTCACCATGTTGTCCAGGCTGGTCTCAAACTCCTGAGCTTAAGCAATCTGCCTACCTCGGCCTCCCAAAGTGCTGGTATTACAGGCATGAACCACCATGCCCAGCCAGATTTTAGCTATTACTGGTAACAATATCATTATTTAGCAAATGGATGAACTGGCGCTCAGCGAGACTGGGTGACTTACTCAAAGCACACAGCCAATCACTGGCCAGGGTGAGACCCAAATCCCATCCTGACTCTCAGTCCAGTGTAGTCACCCCCTGCCCCAAACCTACATACACCTGTTGGCTCCTTTCTTCCTCCCATCTCCTCGGCCATCCTGACCACAGCCAAGAGAAATGAGGAAGAGATTCTGGGTAAGCAGTCCACCATAGGTGTCCTGGGGGCCCAGAGGCCCGGCCCTGCCCTGCAGCCTTCCTCCCTGCAAACCAAGGTGGAGAAGGTATCCCAGACCACTCACCCCAATGGGAGAACACTTCTCCACAAACTTCAGAAGCTGGGACTTGGCTGTCCCAGGGTCCCCTAGCATCAGCAGGTTGATGTCTCCTCGGCGAGTAAGTCCATCAGGGAGCCTGGGGGAGGAAGGGTAGATGGACAAGGTGAGAATCCATGAGGGCATCGCATGTGACATGCAGTCACCAGACTGGTGGGCTGGTAGTGTCACCCCAACTATCATGGGCCTCAGAGTTGGCAGCAAGGTAGGGGCTGTGGCCTGAGACCCATGTTCCTACCCAGCTCTGTAGCTCCCAAACCATGCTAGGTCTTGCCTAGCAATGAGGACACAGCTTGCCTCCCAGAAGAGGAGGGTTAAGGGAAATGGCTCTTATGGCTGTGCTCGGATACACCCAGCATCTGAGTAACGTTCCACCCAGCTGGAAAGAAAGGACAGGGAACTGTCTGTGGGCTGTGCATGGTGTGGCAGAACAAGCACCATGACAGCAGGCTCCTGGTTCCCCTGCATGTGCTGAGAAGCAAGTCCCTTTAGCTCTCTATGCCTCAGTTCCCTCATCCACAAAATGGGCACAACAGCTGCGTTCTCAACAGGTTACTGTGAGGACTGACTGGGCTTCAGACACATAAAGCACGCAGAAGAATGCCTGTGCATAGGAAGAATACAGTAAATGGCAGCTGCTAATACTATCTCTTAAAGAACATTATGTATGCTTTGGAAACTATAAAATCAGAGCTACTGTCCATAACTCTGATTTTATAGTTTCCAAAGGATAATAATGTTCTTTAAGAGTCAGTTTTCTCACCTGTTCCATTCATTGGAAACCTGGGTTCAAAAAAAAGTGACTCTCACTCCAGGTACCTGCATGACCCCAAGCTCGATGCTGAGATTTAAGACCTGGTACCTGCATGACCCCAAGCTCAGGGTTGAGATTTAAGACCTGGTACCTGCATGACCCCAAGCTCAGTGCTGAGATTTAAGTTCTGGTACCTGCATGACCCCAAGCTCAGTGCTCTCCCACTACATTTGCCAGGTCACCAGTCCTCCCCCTGGCCAGGGTCAGGGCATCGCAGAGACAGGTGCGCAGATCAACCACTAGCCAGCTGATGGCAAGCTTGGGGGCTGGCAAAGGTGCCTGGCAGACTGAGGGGCCCAGGAGACACAAGAGTGTCCAGTCCTGATTTTCCAGCAATTATCCTACCATGAACCCCATCACCAGCTGCCTCCCCAAACCCAAGGGAACTCAAGCCCCCTACCTCTTTCGGGAGCCCCCAAAGAGCAGGCAGGCAATGGCCTTCTTCATGTCCGTGCCCCCAAAGATGGAGGGGGCGATGCTCTTGGAGATGACCTCATAGACATTGGGGAGGGCGGCCAGGCGACGGAACTCCTCCTCCTCCTGCGGGCTCACAGCCCCAGCAAAGCTGCGGCCTGGGTAGGCAAAGCAGGCGCTTGAGTGAGTACAAGGGAGCTTCCAGCCCACTGCCCATCCTGGCACCAGCTCAGGGACCTCCCAGAGGGCAGAGCCCTTAGGGCCAGGACAGCACAACCTGTCTGAGTAAATAGAGATCCCAGCTCTCAAGCCCTCAAGAGTGGCCCTGGTGTGTTCCAGGGTCCAAAAGGTGAGGGCAGGTGGGCAGGGGGGTTCTGAGGAAACAGAGGGCCAGATGGCATAGGACCTTGGAAACCACTGGAAAGTTTCCCCTTTCAGCTGAGGAGTGACATAGTGTCTTGGTCTTGACAGCATCGCTCACTGGCTGCTGCACAACACAGAAGGTAGGGGCAAGGTGGAGACAGACACTAGGGAGGATTACGGTGATCCAGGGAGGGCTGACAAAGGCTCAGAGCAGGTGGTGAAGTGGTCAGATCCTGGACATGTTTTAAAGGTGGAGCCGGCCGGAGTTCCTGAGTGATTAGATGTGGGGCATGAGAGAAAAGAGCACCAAGGATGGCTTGGGGGTTTTTGTCTGAGCAACTGAAAGGGTGGAGATGGGAAGACTGAGAGGAGCCAGTCTGAGAGTGGGGAAAGGGGAGCTTAGCTTCAGCCATGGAAAGTTCAAGATGCCTTTCAGATATCTAAGTGAACATGTCAAGTCAGCAGTTGGTTATTAGTCTGGAACATGGGGAGAAGCCCAGGCTAGAAACGGAAATGTGAGAGCTCCTTGCCTGTCAGTGGTTTTAAAGCTGTAATAATCTAGGCAGTTTGTGTAAATGTAAATGTGGGGTGGGCCATGGACTGAGCCCTGGGGAAGCCACTCCCCCAAATCAACTCACTGCAGCCAGGGGGCTGCAACAAACCTGAAAACCCTCAAAGTGGCCCCTGCTGCCCTCAGGTATAAGCAGGAGGTCCCTATCTGGGCACTCAAGGCTTCTTACACCGCCCGGTCCCTCATCCCCTGGACTCCCACTCGGCCCTCCAGCCACTGAGTACCTTGCCCAGGCTGGGGTCTTCACCTGCTCCTGCCATCCCCTCCCGCCTGGAAGTTCTTCCACACCCACCACTCTTCAAAGCCCAGCTCAGGTTAACCTCCTTCCAGAAAACGTTCCCCAAGGCCCAGCCCCCACCTCCTCCTTCTCCTTTAGCACCTCCTTGGAACTGCATGATCCACATCTGCTGCCACTTTACCCACATGTCCCCAGGGGTCTCTGTTTTCTTATTTCTCCAACTAGACGCTAAGTGCCTGCCCACCTGGAACCCCACATTTCACTTCTCTTGCATCTCCTGTCACAGAAGTGAAGACGGGGCATTCAGTAATTCCCCAGTGATTTGACCTCAGTCCTTCTGCCTTAATGCTGCAAGTAGGCAAACACCTTCAGCCCAGGAGCCACCGGAAGGACCAACATGTGGAAGTTCCGGGGATCACTCAATATAAAAATGAACGTTCAAATGATATGAGCAACACAAGGATATCCTGGGCTACCTCATGAAGTAACGGCCTGCCTGTTACCAGAAGTACGCAAGCACAGCCTTTTGGCAGGGCTCAGCCAGGACCCCAAAGCCAACTCACCAGAGCCATCCGTGTCCACCTGGATGCCCAGGACACGGATATAGGAGCTTCGGATGCCCACGCCCACCCTGTCACGGCCCCTGCTGGAGGTCAGGCCAAACTTCTTGATGGAGTAGATGCCCATGATGGTAACCCTGTTCCCAGGGACGACCTTGTCACACAGGTACCTGAGAGGAGGGGAGAGGAGAAAGGAGAAAAGGTGAGATTCTGACTTGGACAGCAAGTCTCTGACTCCACCCATCCCCAGGACGCTCAGGGTCCACCTCAGCGTTTAACCCACAGGCACACGCTGAGCTGGCTCCATCCCCATGGAGCCCAGAGAATGGCCTCTCTCCCCTCATCACTCCCCAGCCCAAGCTCAGCTGCTTGGAGGATGGTGTTGCCGACGGTGACAGTCAAACAGAAAGGCAGGTGGTGGCCTGACTCTCGCTGAACTCGCTAACTCATTTGTACGCTGGTTTAGAAGGAGGCTTAGTGCCAGCCCACAGCGCCCTCCAAAAGCCCCATCTCCACGTGTCTGCCGTCAGCTAGCCGTGTGGTGCCCTTTAGCCTCTCACGGCAAGCCTTCCTCTTCATGCCCTCCAGCCTCCTTGAGGAGCCACTTGCCCTTTCTGCCTCTTCATGGCTCTGTGAACTCATTTTGCCTCTGGGTTTTCATTTCCTCTTTCAAAAGTGAGATGTTGAAACAGGGAAGTCTCCAAGTCCCCTAGTCAGAGCCAGTGTGGTGTAGAGGGACACTTAGTAGCTGTGTGACCTCAAAGAAGTCATTGTACCTCTCTGAGCCTAGGGGGGTGATAAAGTGACCTGCCTCTGATGTTGTAGAGTCAGGTGAGGCAGCAGACATAGAAGTGTTTTATATCATCAGGCGTCACAGCTCCAGAAAAGACCATCATCGTCATTCCATGAGCCTCAACTCCCCTCTTCCCATACCCACTTCATAAGTTTTCAGGATTCGTGAACTGCTTGGAAAATCACACATCCTGAGGATGTAATCTGCACGAAGGAATTGTGCTAAACACTTGACATGCATTTTCAAGCAGCCCTCTGAGAGATTAAGGACTGTCCTTATCCTCATTTTACTGATGAGGCAACTGAAGTTTGACAAAGTCACATAATGCCCAAGAGAGCAAGAGCCTGACTCCTCCATACTCTGTTGCCACTAATGAAGTTACTAGAAGCTATGGATCCACTCTCCTCAGAACATCTGCCTGCAATTTCAGGATATGCAAGTCCAGGTTAGAGCCCTAATCAAAGATCTCAAAACCTTCCACCCTGGTTACTATGGGGGCCCAAGCCCAGCACCCTCTCCTCCTCAGTAGAATCTTTTTTTGTTTCCTTTTTGAGACAGAGTCTCACTCTGTCGCCCAGGCTAGAGTGGAGCGGTGTAATCACAACTCACGCAACCTCAGCCTCCTGGGCTCAAGTGATTCTCCCACCTTAGCCTCCCAAGTAGCTGGGATTATAGATGTCTGCCCCAATACCCAACTAATAACATTTTTTTTTTGCTTTAAGATACAGGGTCTCACTATGTTGCCCAGGCTGGTCTTGAATTCCTGGCCTCAAGCAATCCTCCTGTCTCAACCTCTCCAAGTGCTGGGATTACAGGCATGAGCCACCATGGCTGTTCGGCAGAATCTTAACAGAAAGCCTGGGGTAGGAGGTGGGGTGTCAGGCTGGGAAGAGGCTTTCCCAGCTATTGGTTATCTAGCTATGAATCCTGGGCCTGTTATCCTGGGAAGAACACAGACTTTGGAAAGCAACAGACACAGGCTGAAATCCTGGCTCTCCTCCACACAGGAAGTCATTTAACCTCTCCAAGTTACATTTCCTCATCTGCAAAATCGGGTTGACATGCCCCTGCAGATTATGGAAAGATGAGATGAGAGGAACTTATGGAAGCATTAGGCACAGAGCACGTGCTCTGCAACTGGCCACCTTCTTCCACCCCACTCACCCTGCTCCAGATGACCCAGTCCCAACACTCGGGTTAGGGCCACGGCTGGGACATCCACCCTTGTAGATGCCCACCTCCCAGCCCCTGTCTGCCTCACCTGTCACAGTAGAGCTGCATGTGTCTGGGCATCTCCCCGTGGGGGACTGCATCAGGCAGCTCCTGCAGCTTCAGGGTCTGGAAGTCCACGCATTTGCATTTGTCGGGCATGATGAAGTACGGGTCCAGTGGGCACTTGGGGCGCCCAGCCTGATCTCTGTACAGGGGAAGGGAAAAGTCACCAGAGCTACCCAGAGAATCCAAAGCAGGGCTCATTCATCCCAGGAGCCAGCCAGATGTTGCCAGCAGCAATCTACGGGGTCTCCAGGATAAGGTGGAGAAAAGCCCTAAAGGAAGGTAACGCTGACGGACCCAGCACTGGACTAAGAGTCCAGGGAACTGCTTGAGGCTGGGTTCTTCCATTAACTTGCTGAGGAGGCAGACAGGTCACAGTCGGTCTTCTTGCAGGGTCTTGGTGTCCTCATGGGTGAAGAAAAGCTAGTTCATCAATTCTCTTACTAAAGCCCCACTCAAATCCCAAGATCTTTTCCAGTGAGATTCCAAGCACTTCTAGACCATTCTGAGGGTTTAAGCCTCTATGTATCCCTAGGTAATTATGTCATTATTCAATAAATATTGTAGCAACATAAAGAAGCAAACATCATAGCAAAACCTATGTGTCTGGCACTATTCCAGGTGCAGTGGGCACAGCAGTGAATAATATGTCCCTGCTCCTGTGGAGCCTAAGTTCCTATCAAGGGAGGCTGAAAAGACATACAAGCAAATAACCACATAACAGAGTGACAGCTACATGCTGTGAAGAAAAGTAAAAAAGTAGGCAGGTATGGGAGAGACCAGGTGTGTGTGCACCAAACTGACGACAAAGGGTCGCCAAGATGCCCCTGATGAGGGGACATGTGAAGAGGAGCCTAAAGAAGTGAGGACCCAGACTATGGCGGCCTGAGGAACAGCACTCCCAGTGGAGGAAACAGCAAGGTCAAAGGCCATGAGACTGGGGATAGTCAGTGTATTCCAGGAACAGGAAGGAGGCAGTGCAGCCAGGCCTGGAGAGAGGAGGGGCAGCGAGGCCTGGGGGAGCCCGGAGCAGACCCTGGTGGGCCATGCAGGACTTGACTAAAAAGTACATGACTGGACCACCTGCAGTGTCAAGGGACACCTGGCTGCTGGGTAGAAAACAGACTGAGGGGGCAGAGGGTGGATGCAGGGAATCAAGGAGGAGGTGCCGCGCCACTCCAGGTGAGAGATGCCAACAGCATGGATTGAGGCAGCTCTGCCGTCCCGGAAAGCTGAGGAGGCACCAGTGAAGAAGCCAAGAAAGAGCAGCCAGTGAAGAGGGCGGGGCTCCTTCAGACTGGGGTCAGCAAATGTTTTCTAGAAAGGGCCAGAAGGTGTGTATTCCAGGTTCTGCAAGCCAAGAGGCCACACACTCTGCCTTTGTAGTGTGAAGAGCTGTGGGCAATACTTGAATGAATGATCATGTTCCTGGGCCATAGGGTCAGCAGACTAGATCTGGCCTAGTGAGCAAACCATAGTTTGCTTCAGAAGATTCCAAGTACTCATTCTACTGGGCTGCTTTTCCCTCCCAACCCTGGGTTCCCTACAAGGCTGTCTGGGTATCCTGGTGAGACAGAACTCATCAATGTAGAGGGACACTGTTCAGAGTGTCTCAGAGCCACAGGGCATCAGATCTGTGCCAATCCTAAGGGCACACCCCTGCCCAGTCCATCCCAGTGGGTCTCTAGAAGCAGCTACAGGTAGTGCTTGCTACTTGTTCTCATCCTTTCTGATCTTCACTCAGGTCACCTCCCACAGTCCTTTTTGGCCACACACTCACGTGTTGCACTTCCTGGGCAGGGCATAGCCCTCCAGGCCAGGGCGCATGGCAATGTTGGTGAGGGTGTTGCGGCAGCTGCGGCACTGGATAGAGATGCGGGTGGCCTTGGCACGGACCGCAGACGCTGCGATGATGATGCCGGGGATCTTCACCAGGTGTGACATCATGTCCGACTGTAACAGAGCCATCGGGAGGCTTGTTGGTTAAGGGGAGCCAGGACACACCTGAGATATGCCAGTAAATGTCCTGGGCAGGGGCCTGAAGGAGGTGGGCACAGAGCTGCAGGGAGAGCCACAGCTCTTCTGTTCAGCTCCAAAACTGCTCCCAGAGCACCCACCCAGTGCCAGGCTACCTGGACCCGGGGGTTCACATGGCAAAATAGTTTCGGATCAAATTATGTGATGTATGGGACTTGTTTCAAAAGAACTCCAGGGCCACAAATGAAACAAGATTTGGCCTCTATGGATCACCTGAGGTCAGGAGTTCAAGACCAGCCTGGCCAACATAGTGAAACCCCGTCTCTACTAAAAATTAGCTGGGCATGGTGGTGTGTGCCTGTAATTCCAGGCACTTGGGAGGCTGAGGCAGGAGAATTGCTTGAACCCAGGAGGCGGAGGGCGCAGTGAGCCGAGATCACGCCACTGCGCTCCAGCCTGGCAACAAGAGCAAAAACTCCACCTCAAAAAAAAAAAAATTTGGCCTCTAATTGATCATTATCAAGCTGGGTGGTGAGTACAAGAGGATTCGTTATACTGTTCTCTTTATATTCTAATGTTTGAATTATCCGTAATAAAAAGTAAAACATAAATTCTCAGCCAATCTGCTCCTCCCTATGGTCAGCCCTCGCCCTTCACAAAGCCCCAAGCCACTAGTGTACAGGACTGGGACAGTCTCTCTCCACCTTGTCTCCATTTCTCAACGCCCTCCTCGGGCTGAACAAGAGAACCCGACATGAGCAGAAGTTTGGCTGGGGCTCTCAAAGAAACCAGGAAGAGGCTGTGGGAAGCAGAAGCGAGGCTGGGGAGGCGTAATTCAAGGCTCCATGCCTGCGTCATTACAGTGAAGTGGCCATCACCACCTCAACCTAGCACCTGGTCAGTCTCAGCATAGTGGATGGCGGGATGCAATGAGGGATCCAGCATCACCCACAAGCATTCTTGCCCAGTATGTGAAATCGAAACACCGTCAGGCCTTTGCATCTAACTTCCAGGTTCCAAAAATCACAGAGGGGGAAGGGGCATGTTTTAACCACCCCAAGGAGGCCTTCAGATAAATCCAAAAGGCAGCACATTCTACCGGATAATGGCCCCTGTTTCTTCAGCAAATCAATAATGTCTTTGTGAAAGAACTTACACCCAGAGTAAAGGAAGTTGCTCTGGATTGAAAGAGACTTAAATAATCCAATACATACAATGCCTGGTCCTGGCTGAGACACACAAGCTGTAAGAGGCATGTGAGGTAATTAGATCAATCTGAACCTAGACCGCATATTCAATGATACTAAGAGATCTTTGATGTTTCTGATGATGGTATTGAGAGTATGTAAGAAAACTTTTTTTTTTTCAGGATAAAGTGTCATATCTGTAATTTATTTTTCATTTTTGGAGACAGGGTCTTGCTCTGTCACCCAGGCTGAAGTGCCGAGAGGCACAATCAGAGCTCACTGTAACCTCAAACTCCTGGGCCCCTTGATCCTCCCACTTCAGCTTCCCAAGTGGCTTGGACTATAGGCATACGCCTCCATACCTAGCTTTGTTGCTTTGTTTTTGTTTTTTGTTTTTTTGTTCTTTTGGAGAGCCAGGGTCTCAAACTCCTGGTATCAAGCAATCTTCCTCCCTCGGCCTCTCAAAGTGCTAAGGTTAGAGGCATGAGCCACTGTGCGTCACTTTAAAATTCCTTAGCAAAAAATAAAAAGGACAAAATAGGAAACAATGCAAAATGTTAATTATTAAATCTAGGTGAAGCTATATGGGGTTCATTATACTACTCTCTGCTTTTGGGTGTGTAATTTTTCATAACGAAAAGTAAAAAAAAACAAGAAAAGTTCCTTTTGTCTCCAAGAGGAGACAGGTTCAGAAAGGTCAAGTGCCTTGCTCAAGGTCACACCGCTGGCACTCCGGTCTGCCTGCATCCAAAGCCCTCTGTACCACGCAGCAGCCACTGCCCCCCGACCCACCTTCAGGCTACGAATGCTGGAAGGGCTGGCATCTGACTTGAGCATGACCTGGATGTCCTGGAGTACCTCCTCCCCTGAAGGCCGGGGCCGGGTCACCTCATCAGCTACTTCCTTGGCAGCTTCCTCAAGCTGGAGAAAGGGAAGAGCACAGGCTGTTAGTAACTGGGGCAGAGCAGCCCTGGGGAGCTCAGGGATGGGGTCCCACTCACCAGCTGCAGGTGCTCGGCTGGCTGCTTGTACAAGTAGTCGGCCAGGTCCTCATCAAAGCTGGCCAGATCCTCCATCTCCACCTCAATCCAGTACTCCCCCAGGTTGTAATGCCGCTTGAGTTCATCCCTGGAGTGGGCACGCAGCAGGGTGGGGCAGGAAGGGTGCAAAGAAGAGGAAACCAACACTGGTTGAAGTGTGCCTGCACCCCTGAATCTGCCCACACCACAGCCAGCATGACCTCACCATTCCTCTTCCCAAACACGCATCTAATTCCAGATCCATTATTTAACCCCGCAGAGGCTACTCACTGCTGGCACAGGCATGCCCTAAAGAAAGCTCCAGGCCGGGCGCAGTGGCTCAAGCCTGTAATCCTAGCACTTTGGGAGGCCGAGACGGGCGGATCACGAGGTCAGGAGATCGAGACCATCCTGGCTAACACGGTGAAACCCCGTTTCTACTAAACAAATACCAAAAAAATTAGCCGGACGTGGTGGTGGGCGCCTGTAGTCCCAGCTACTCGGGAGGCTGAGGCAGGAGAATGGCGTGAACCCGAGAGGCGGAGCTTGCAGTGAGCTGAGATCTGGCCACTGCACTCCAGCCTGGTCGACAGAGCGAGACTCCGTCTCAAAAAAAAAAAAAGAAAGCTCCATGGAAGGGGTTCACAAGATAGTCAAAGGATGTTTCAACACTCAGGCCAGTGTGCACAAAACAAACCAGTTCTGTCACTGAAGGACTCCGCGGAGCCTTTAACTTACTCTTGGAGACTGACAATGCACACACCTCAAACTTGGGGCCCAGCGCAGTGGCTCATGCCTGTAATCCCAACACTTTGGGAGGCTGAGGAGGGTGGATTACTTGAGACCAGGAACTCAACACCATCCTGGGCAACATGGCAAAACCCAGTCTCTACTAAAAATACAAAGATTAGCCAGGCATGGTAGCGTAAGTCTGTAGTGCCAGCTACTGATGCATGAGAATCGCCTGAACCCGAGGTGGAGGCTGCAGTGACCAGAGGTCTTGCCAGGGCACTCCAGCCTGGGTGACAGACTGAGACTCTGACTCAAAAAAAAAACAAAAAAAACCAAAAAAAAAGGTATCAGCCTTGCCAACATGGAGAAACCCCATCTCTACTAAAAATACTTTTAAAAAACTAGGTGGGTGTGGTGATGGAAGCCTGAAATCCCAGCAACTCAAGGGACTTAGGTAGGAGAATCACTTGAACCCAGGAGGCAAAGGTTGCAGTGAGCCGAGATCATGCCACCGCACTCAAGCCTGGGTGACAGAGCGAGATTCTATCTCAAAAAAAACCCCAAAAACAATTAAAAAAACTGGAGGCGCCGAGGCAGCAGATAACACATCTGCCTTATCAACGTCTGGTCAGACTCCACTTTTTGTTTTTTTTAAAATAGACACTCCGCCGAGCGCGGTGGCTCAAGCCCGTAATCCCAGCACTTTGGGAGGCCAAGACAGGCGGATCACGAGGTCAGGAGATCGAGACCATCCTGGCTAACACGGTGAAACCCCGTCTCTACTAAAAAATACAAAAAAACTAGCCGGGCGAGGTGGCGGGCGCCTGTAGTCCCAGCTACTCGGGAGGCTGAGGGAGGCTGAGGCAGGAGAATGGCATAAATCCGGGAGGCGGAGCGTGCAGTGAGCCGAGATCCAGCCACTGCACTCCAGTCTGGGCGACAGAGCGAGACTCCATCTCAAAAAAAAAAAAAAATAGAGACTGGGTTTCACTATGTTACCTAGACAGGTTTTGAACTCCCGGGCTCAAATGATCCACTGGCATCGGCCTCCCAGTGTTGCAATTACAAGCAAGAGCCACTGCGTCCCACCCAGATGCTTAGCAGAGCATCCCATAAGACTCCTGTTGCAAGAACACATTTGGGGACCACTGACCAACGCACAGGCTGCTCCCCAGCCTCGCAGTGTCACAGGCCTGAGCCCCGTCTCCCTTATGTCCAGGAGCCAGTAAAATGGCCAGATTGGCACTGAAAGCCGCTTGCTGCGAGGACACCCCAGACCTCTATACAAGCAATTGCTCCTACCTAGACAGAATGCTTTCTACACCTGCAACTCTGCCCTTAGCTCACCGGTCACCTCAAACTTCAGCCCCGCCCTCCGGAAAACTTCCCTAAGTCCTTTCACTTTCCTCCGTGGAGGAAATGACCACCACCGTGGAATTCATCTGTTGGTCTTCACAACTCACTCCCCTGACTTACGAGCTTCTCTAGGACAAGAAGCACGTCTTTTCTTCTTTGTTTTTTTTTTTTTGAGACGGAGTCTCGCTCTGTTGCCCAGACTGGAGTGCAGTGGCCGGATCTCAGCTCACTGCAAGCTCCGCCTCCCGGGTTTTACGCTATTCTCCTGCCTCAGCCTCCCGAGTAGCTGGGACTACAGGCACCCGCCACCTCACCCGGCTAGTTTTTTGTATTTTTTAGTAGAGACGGGGTTTCACCGTGTTAGCCAGGATGGTCTCGATCTCCTGACCTCGTGATCCACCCACCTCGGCCTCCCAAAGTGCTAGGATTACAGGCTTGAGCCACCGCGCCCGGCCGACTTTTCTTCTTTGTATCGCAGTGCCTGGCACACAGGTGGGCGGTATCAGCTGCTACATGAATAAGTGAAAGCAGGAATGGCTTTGCCCATTTCTGGCCTGGTAAGGCCCAGTGACACTGACACCTGGAAGTCACTCGGCTAATAACGGCCCAATGCTGAGCCTGCAACCGCATGTTCTCTGCATGTTCTCTGCATTTTAACGTCTCAGGGATAGAGGCTGGGCCTGTGAGGATTCTCATGATGTCACAGGTCGTACAATCAACTAGAAGCAGGAGCCAGGTCCAGCTTCAGTGCTGCAGCCCAGCACCCAGAACAGTTTCTGGCAGGAAGTACGGTCTCAATCAATGAAGGTGCAAGACTGGTATAAATAAATGAATGAGCAAAGTGAATTGAATCTTAACTGCCATCTTCACCTTTTACACCTACAGGGACCTTGAGTTTGTAAAGTCTCAGACGTGACATGGAAGGATGATAGGAAGCAGATGAACAGGAAGAAGATCTGGATAAAGAACCAAATGGTCCAAGTGGCACTAGCTGGTTGCTGGTGGCCCACTCAACAGGTGACTCTCCCAGAAGTTAACTCCAGGTATAGATAAAATACACAAAACAGGCCGGGCACGGTGGCTCACGCCTGTAATCCCAGCACTTTGGGAGACCAAGGTGGGTGGATCACTTGAGGCCAGGAGTTCGAGACCAGAATGGCCAACATAGCGAAACTCCGTCTCTACTAAAATTACAAAAAATTATCCGGGCATGGTGGTGGCGGGCGCCTGTAGTCCCAGCTACTCGGGAGGCTGAGACACCAGAACTGCTTGAACCCGGGAAGCAGAGATTGCAGTGAGCCGGGAGCGCGCCACTGCACTCCAGCCTGGCGACAAAGCGAGGCTCTGTCTCTAACTAAATAAATAAATGTAAATAAATAAGTAAATAATAAAATAAAATACACAAAGCCTTATACCAAGGGGTGAGGCTGCCGGGATGAGCCCTGTGACCCAGGACCGGCTCTTTCCCCCGTCTGGGCCCATCTGTGCTCGGACTGTCCAGGACTCTAGCAGTCTGGTGGAGGCGTGTGTGCGGCCACACTGCAACTGCGAGCCCCGGCCCCGCAGAAGCCGCACCTGTATTTGAAGGTGAAGCCCGTGCGGTCGGTGCCCACTCGGTACTGCCGAAGGAACTCCTTGAAGCGCCTCTGCAGCTGCGATTTGCGGGCCTGCCCCTCGTCGGCCGCGGCGTCGCCCCCGAAGCTGTCGCTGTAGAAAATGCCAGGATCGTCGAATCCCGACATCACTGCGCCTGGCGTGGGAACAAACGGCCAGAACAAGCTGGGGGCAACGCCTGGCACCTCCTCCCCTCCGACGCCTGGGTCCCTGCCGGGAGTCCGGAGCCGAGGGGACCTGGGCTGCGCTCCCGGACTCCAACCCCAGTTCCCGAGAAACCCCTGTCCCACTCCAACTACGCCCAGAAACCCTGATGCCTGCTGGCCCCCAGTCCCAGTCCCACTGGCCTCACCTCTGGTTTTCCGCACTTTACAAACCAGGGGAGACGAGAACCTCCACGCTCAGCCGCCGAGTTTCGCGGGAAAAACTAGAGGCGGCGTTCGGAAGCCACAGCCGCTGGGCTCCCATTGGTTCGCCGGAGACCCGCGGCCAGCGATTGGGCCGTTCTGAGCCCTCCAGCCCCGCCTCCCGGACGGGCTGCCGAAGATGATTGGCTGCAAGGTGCATTACCTCGCCTCCTTCCGGGCTCCATTTTGTGTGCGGAACAATTTGGCGCGAAACTTCTGGCTGGGAAGGAAGCGGCGGCGCTGGACTGGGCGGACGCAAAAATGGCGGAGGGGCCAGCGCTCGGAGGGTACCTTTATGTGCTTTCTTTTTTGTTTTCTAGTTTTTTTTTCCTAAGGCATGGTGTCGCTCTGTCGCCGAGGATGGAGTGTCGCCGAGGATGGCGCGATCACGGCTCACTGTAGCCTGAACCTTTGGGCTCAAGCGATTCTTCCGCCTCAGCCTCCGGTGTAGCTGGGACCACAGGCGTACGTGATTTTCTTAAAATATTTCATAAAGACGGAGACTCACCATCTTGCCCAGGTCTCGAACACCTGCTCTCAAGCAACCCGCCCGCCTTGGCGTCCCAAAGCACTGGGATTACTGGCCTGAACTACCGGGCCGGGCTTGCGTGTTTTTCTTAAGCCTTCTTTTAAAATCTTATGAAAAAAAAGATAACCCGTTTCATAGCCATAGGGAGAAAAAACTAGAAGCTCAGAAATGATTGGGTCCAGGTGCCCATTTTGCAATGGGAGACCGTGCCCTGAGGAGTAGTCGCTTGCCCGTCTTGAGGCCGGTTCTCTGGGCCTGAGGCTCTGAGGAACCCCTGTCCTCCAGCTGGTGGCGGGACAGGGCGATCGCGACTCACCCGCGTCCCTGACCCGGATTCTCGCAGCCCAACACACTGCTTTTATTTGTTTATTTATCTGTTGAGACGAGTCTCGCTCTGTCGCCCATGATGGAGTGCAGTGGCAATCTCAGCTCACTGCAACATCTACCTCCCCGGTTCAAGCGATTCTCCTGCCTCAGCCTCCCAAGTAGCTGGGACTACAGGCGGACGCCACTACGGCCAGCTGATTTTGTGTTTTTAGCAGAGACAGGGTTTCACCATGTTGTCCACACTGGTCTCGAACTGCTGACCTCAAGTGATCCACTCCCCCTGGCCTCGCAAAGTGCTGGAGTTACAGGCGTGAGCCACCGCGCCCGGCCCGACCTCATTCTGTTTAACAGATGCTTAATTTTCTGTAGTATAGCGACAAAGACTCTCCTTGACCAAACTCTAGCCAGGTTCCTCTGGGCTCCCTTCACTCCTAAGCCTCAACCTTGATCTACAGGCACTGTTAGGAGGCCAAGATGAGAGGATCCCTTGGGTCCAGGAGTTGAGACCAGCCTGGGCAACATAGCAAGATCCTGCCTCTCTAGAAATTTGTTGTTGTTTTTTTTTTCTTTTTTTTGAGACAGAGCCTCACTCTGTCACCCAGGCTGGAGTGCAGTGTGGCATGATCTCCGCTCACTGCAACCTCCACCTCCCAGGTTCAAGCAGTTCTGCTGCCTCAGCCTCCAGAGCAGCTGAGACTACAGGTGGGCACCACCACGCCTGGCTAATTTTTGTATTTTTGTTAGATACGGGGTTCTACCATGTTGGTCAGGCTGATCTCGAACTCCTGACCTCATGATCCGCCCACCTCGGCATACTAAAGTGCTGGGATTACAGGTGTGAGCCACCACACCAGGCCTTTTTTTTGTTATTGTTTGTTTTGTTTGAGACAGAGTCTCGGTCTGTTGCCCAGACTGGAGTGCAATGGCAATTCTAGTTCAAGCAATTCTCCTGCCTCAGCTTCCCAAGTAGCTGGGATTGCAGGTGTGTGCCACCACGCCTGGCTAGTTTTTTGTATTTTTAGTAGAGATGGGGTTTCGCCATGTTGGCCAGCCTCAAACTCCTGACCTCAGGTGATCCACCCGCCTCGGCCTCTCAAGGTGCTGGAATTACAGGCATGAGCCACCGCGCTCACCCTGAAATTTTTTTTTGATTAACTGGGCATGGTGGAGCGCACCTATTGTCCTAGCTACTCAAGAGGCCAAGGTGAGAAGATGGCTTGAGCCCAGGAGTTTGAGACTGCAGTGAGTTTCGGTTGCACCACTGCACTTCAGCCGGAGCAACACAGCGAGACTCATCTCTAAAAAGAAAAAAAGACAAGCCAGGCATGGTGGCTCATGCCTATAATCCGAGCATTTTGGGAGGCTGAGGCGGGAGTTCGAGACCAGCCTGGCCAACATGGTGAAACCCCGTCTCTAGTAAAAATACGAAACAGCCAAGCGTGGTGGCAGGCGCCTGTAATCCCAACTACTTGGGAGGCCAAGGCAGGAGAATTGCTTGAATCTGGGAGGCGAAGGTTGCAGTGAGCCGAGATTATGCCACTGCACTCCAGTCTGGGCGGCAAGAGTGAGACTTGGTCTCAAAAAAAAAGAAAAAAAAAGACTTAAACACTAACAGTTTCTAACAGCTGCTAACATCTCTGAAATGACTCTAGCCAGCCCCCCGCTAAGGTGCCTGCCTGAGAAAACTCAAGGCTTCTGATAAATGTTTACCGTTTATTCCAGGCAACAACTGAGAATGTGACCTCTGTCTCCCAGTCTCTGTGGGAGGCAAAAATTCTAACTTTGATCACTGCCAACTGGCAGACACAGCTAGCCTCAATGCATTTACACTGACTTAACCTTTTGTAATTTTTCACTTCACTGACTCTGCTAATCACTTGCCCACCCCTTCCTCCCTCAATCTTCCTTTTTTTTTTATTTTTTATTTTTTTGAGACAGGGTCTCTGTTGCCAATGCTGGAGTACAGTGGTGCGATCACAGCTCACTGCAGCCTTGACCTCCCAGGCTCATGTGATCCTCCCACCTCAACCTCACCACCACACCCGGCGAATTTATTTATTCATTTGTAGAGATGGGGTTTTACCATATTGCCCAGGCTGGTCAACCTCCCTTTAAAATACCTGTGTACAAATTAAAGCTGAGTTCAGTTCATACTGGACTCTTTTCCGTATTGCAATAAGGAAAAGATCATTACTGATTAAAATCTGTGCTTACCACTTTAACTAGCGTCTGGCTTTGTTCGACAATTGATAAGAAAAAAATATTCAACCATTCTCCTATTGGTAGAATTCAAGATAATTTCTCTCTCTCCCCTCCCCTCTCCCTTCCTTTCTTTGTCAGTACAGTGAATATCTATGCCCCTTTCACAGATGAGGAAACTGGGCCCAGGGCAGGAGAGTCCTAGCTGGTATTTGGTTTTTGTTTTGTTTTTTTGAGATGGAGTCTTGCTCTGTTGCCAAAGCTAGAGTGCAGTGTTGCGATCTCGGCTCACTGCAACTTCAGCCTCCCAGATTCAAGTGATTCTCCTGCCTCAGCCTCCCGAGTAGCTGGGATTACAGGCATGTGCCACCACTCCCAGCTAATTTTGTGGTTTTAGTAGAGATGGGTTTTCACCATATTGGCCAGGCTGGTCTCAAACTCCTGGCCTCAAGGAATCCACCTGGCTCAGCCTCCCAAAAGTGTTGGGATTACAGTTGTGAGCCACTGCGTCCGGCTCCAGTTGCTATTTGAATGCCTGTGCTTTGCATACGTGACCATATGTGCTCCTGGACCTGGGTGTGTGTTGGAATCTCCTAAGGTACTTTTCATAAATACCGATTCTAGGCCGGGCACAGTGGCTCACGCCTATAATCCCAGCACTTTGGGAAGCCAAGGCAGGCAGATCACGAGGTCAGGAGATCGAGACCATCCTGGCTAACACAGTGAAACCCCGTCTCCACTAAAAATACAAAAAATTGGGCCAGGCGCAGTGACTCCTGCCTGTAATCCCAGCACTTTGGGAGGCCAAGGTGGGTGGTTCACGAGGTCAGGGGCTCGAGACCAGCCTGAACAACATGGTGAAACCCCCCGTCTCTACTAAAAATACAAAAATTAGCTGGGCCTGGTGGCGGGCGCTTGTAATCCCAGCTACTAAGGGGGCTGAGGCAGGAGAATTGCTTGAACCCAGGAGGCGGAGGTTGCAGTGAGTCAAGATGGCTCCACTGCACTCCAGCATGGGCGACAGAGCAAGACTCCGTCTCAAAAAGAAAATTTTTTTAAATAAATGAATACATACATACATACGTTCAAAAAATTAGTCGGACGTGGTAGCGGGCGCCTGTAGTCCCAGCTATTCGGGAGGCTGAGGCAGGAGAATGGCGTGAACCCAGGAGGCGGAGCTTGCAGTGAGCCGAGATCATGCCACTGCACTCCAGCCTGGGCAACAGAGTCAGACTCCGTCTCAAAAAAAAAAAAAACAACAATTCTAGAGCCCCATCCCAGGTCTCCAGAGTTAGGATCTCTCCGTGTGGAGCCCTGGATTCCGTGGTTAAGTATCTCCAAGTAATTCTGATGCCACCATGCACAGACTGGTGTTTAGACATCGCTGGATCCTCCCACCAGCTGTGAAAGGTATGTGTATTCTTCTCATTTTACCAGTGAACAAAATGAGCCTTGAAGTGGAAAATCGGACTAGGGACAAAGGTCTCCTGACTCCCAGTCCTCAGGTACTGGTCCTATAAAGAAACACCTTGGCTGGCCACAGTGGCTTGCACCTGTAATCCCAGCACTTTGGGAGGCTGAGGCAGGTGGATCACAAGGTCCAGAGTTCAAGACCAGCATGGCCAACATGGTGAAACCTTGTCTCTACTAAAACTAAAAAAATTGGCCAGGCACAGTGGTAGGCGCCTGTAATCCCTGCTACTTGGGAGGCTGAGGCAGGAGAATTGCTTGAACCTGGGTGGCAGAGGTTGCAATGAACTGAGATCGTGGCACTGCACTCTAGCCTGGGCAACAGAATGAGACTCCATCTCAAAAAAAAAAGCCACCTTGGCCAGGCACAGTGACTCACACCTGTAATCCCAGCATTTTGTGAAGCCAAAGTGGGAGGATCACTTTAGTTCAGGAGTTTGAGACCAGCCTGGGCAACATAGCAAAACCTCGTTTCTACAAAAAGATACAAAAATCTGGTGTGCACTTGTAGTCCCAGCTACTCAGGAGGCTGAGACCACAGGATGGCTTAAGCCCAAGAGGCGGAGGTTGCAGTGAGCCGAGATCGCACCACTGCACTCCAATGTGGATGACAAAGCCAGACCCTGTCTCAAAAAAAAAAAAAAAAAATTGTCCTGTGCTCTGCCCAGGACACCTTCAGCAAAGGTTTTTCACTTTCCCAGATTGGGAGGCTACATATTCAGTATTTTCTTGATTTAGGGTCATAGGAAGGGCTTAGGTTTTAGAGCTGGACAGACCTCAGTGAAATCCATCCTGACCGTCAGACACCCCCGAACATAGGGATGCCATAGATGAAGTGACTCCGCAGTACAAGAATCACCAAACACTGGTCTCCTTCTTTGCATAATAGCAGCTAACCGTGTATGGCGTTGGCATTTCACATGCATCTTATTTGCTTCTCAGGACAA
Source organism: Mandrillus leucophaeus (assembly GCF_000951045.1). Lineage (NCBI taxonomy): Eukaryota > Metazoa > Chordata > Mammalia > Primates > Cercopithecidae > Mandrillus > Mandrillus leucophaeus. The sequence goes on from NW_012102031.1 coordinate 8,107,570, forward strand.
GATAGGTGAGTTAGGTATCACTGTACTCACGTCACCAGTGATAAAATGGAGCCCCAGAGAGGTTAAGTGACTAACCTCAAAGTGGTGTAGCAGGAATTTGAACCTAAGAATTTCACTCCAGTCCCTGTCACTGGACAGAAAATACAAATTTTGCCCCAGAATCTGCTCATTTCAGCCAAACAGGGCAACCCCATCCTCCATAAAGGCGAATCTTGCATCAAGCAGGGTTCAACACAAATATTCGCCCACCAGCTGCTTAAAGCTCACCTCCTGGGCCGGGCACAGTGGCTCACGCCTGTAATCCCAGCACCTTGGGAGGCTGAGGCAGGTGGACCACCTGAGGTCGGGAGTTCGAGACCAGCCTGGCCAATATGGTGAAACCCCATCTCTACTAAAAATATAAAAATTAGCCAGGCATGGTGATGAATATCTGTAATCCCAGCTACTCAGGAGGCTGAGGCAGGAGAATCGAGTGAACCCGGGAGGCAGAGATTGCAGTAGGCCAAGATTGCGCCATTGCACTCCAGCCTGGACAACAGAGTGAGACTCTGTCTCAAAAAAAAAAGAAAAGATAAAAAGAAAAGCTCACCTTCTGTATTCTCCAACAGACCAGCTCCTGCCAACCCCCCATCACTACCTCTCCTACTGAGCACGCAAGTAGCCAGGGAGGAAAAGATCAGCTCCCCAAGAATAACAAAACCCATGAACAATACTTCAAGTTACTATCAGACAATGTTGTTTATTATTTCACACACAAGTTAGACCAAGGTCACAGTGCCATTAAACACCTCCCTCCCCACCCACGCATGGCTCAAAAACCACCCCAACCCTGCTATAAAAACAATAGAACACAACAAAAATACTGCATTTGAGGCTGAGCCAGGAACAGAGTGGCTCCAACAAAAATAAGACAAAAACACAAGACACAACATCTTTTCAGTTTTATGTAAAAATTGCCATGGCCCACGGGGAAAGTGGTCATGGCCGTGTCAACAAGGATACTTCAAACTCAGGACTTTTGGAGGTTTGAGACAGCTGCCACATCTAGGGTGTCTTCTAGGCTCTGCTGCAGGAACTGAGGATGCTGAAGGGCAGGGCTGGATCCTTTGGCCCACTCTGAAGTTTAGGCCATCGGCTGGGTGTGCTTTTCGTTGGGGAAGATGCCATAGGCTCCTTCCTGCTTTCCAGAGAGAGGGACACAGTGAGAGGGATGGAGGCCCTGAAAGCCTCCAGTGCCCATGATAAGGAAGCCAGCTAAGAGATTTCCCTCTCTAGAAAGAAGGCCTTCCACTGGACAAAGTTCATGGCCCTGGGAGCCAGCATGCCTGCATTCACATGGCATAAAGCCCTACGGCAACTGTTGCCACCAGAAAGCTGAACGTAAGGATCCATCGGAGAAGCGGAGCCTGGGAGCGGGTATTGAGCTGGGGCTTCCCTCTGGGAGTCTCCACGGGGGCAGAGTCTGAAAGAGAAAATGGGGCAAGGTCAGTAACAGGTGGGCATGCATCAGGGTGTCTGATGTCATAGAAAAGCAAAGCAGAGTGGCCTCAGGATCTGTGGTACAGTCCCTGCTCAACGCCAGGATTCTGCAAGACCACAAACAGGTGTCCCTCTAGCCACTGCTTGAATACCTTCAAAGACAGGCAGCTCACTACTTCTCCAAGCTGACTGTTATTCCCTGTGCAGCCAGGCCACATTGTGAAAACATTCTTGGGCCCTGGCATGGTTTTCAGACTTCTGCCTGCTCCCTTTCTTCTCCTTAAACTTTGCCAGCGATTAGGTCAGAGCTGTAAATCTTCCTCTCAGACTCACACATTTGCTAAGTATGGTGATGATGGAGCAGGAGCTAGAAAGCAGGAGCTCTGAGGTCAAAATTCAAGTTCAGTTCCACCCCTGGTTATTAAAATATGATAGGCCAGAGCCAGCCATGCAGCCTGGGTAGATGTGCCTCCTCCTCAGGCACAGAGTGGGTGCTCTTAGGTCTTTAGAAGGAGGACAGAGTCCAGGGCAGGTCTCTGGAGCCAGAACAGCTGGGTTTGAATCCTAGCCCCGCTCTGGGCTATGAGAGGGGCTTTCCCAGAGAAAACAGGGCTGTAGGTCTGGTGGCCCAGGGCTGCGGTCACAGGGAGTAAAAGCAAGCATGTACACTGTGACATTTACATGTGTGTTGTTCATATTAAAGGCTCCTGCTCCTTCTGATGGGTTAGGGGTATAGTTCTCAAATGTTTTGGTTCCAAAACCCCTTTATACTCAAATGCAACCAAAGATCCAGAAGAGCTTTTGTTTGTGTGAGTATAGCTATCACTATTTACAAAATTAGAAATTATAACTGAGAAATTCTTTCTTTTCTTTTTTTCTTTTTCTTTTTTTTTTTTTTTTTTTTTGAGATAGAGTCTTGCTCTGTTGCCCAGGCTAGAGTACAGTGATACAATCTCAGCTCACTGCAACCTCTGCCTCCCAGACTCAAGAGATTCTCCTGCCTCAGCCTCCCAAGTAGCTGGGATTACAGGTGTGCACCATCATGCCCAGCTAATTTTTATATTTTAGTAGAGATGGGGTCTCACCACATTGGCCAAGCTGGTCTCAAACTCCTGACCTCAAGTGATCCCCCTGCCTCAGTCTCCCAAAGTGCTGGGATTACAGGCATAAGCCACTGTGCCTGGCCAAAACTGAGAAATTCTTAACATATAAGAACATACAGGCACACATTCCATGAGCCATCAAATCCATGAGAGAGCATCACATGTCACATAACCTTTGGAAAATGCCAACACATATTCATGAGAAAATAGTTTTTTTAAAAAGCCAAAAAAAAAAATCTGGGTGTGGTGGCACGTGCCTATAGTCCCAGTTACTCAGGAGAAGCTGGCAGAATCGCTTGAACCTGGGAGTTGAAGCTGCGGTGAGCTGTGTTTGTGCCACTACACTCCAGCCTGGGTGACAGAGCAAGACCCTGTCTCAAAAAAAAAAAAAAAAAGTAGCAAACAAATAGTAGTAGTGTTATAAAAATAGCTTTGTCCTCACAGACCCCTTGAGGGGATACTAGGACTACCACCCCCCACAGGTAGGACACCACACTTTGGGAACTGCTGCATTAGGGTGCTGTCTCCCTACCCCACCACATAGCCAAGCCCTCCGGGGTTACAACCCCCCAGTAGAGGGGTCCCTGTGGTCTGGCACAAGTGAGAAAGCCACAAGCCAGGTTACGGTGGCACAGGAGGGGAGGCCTACTATAACCTGCCAGGAGGTAGCGCTAAGCCTTACCCCTTCATTGCTACCCATCCCAAAGCCACACTCCCTGCCTCAGTGTTTTAGGCTTAGTGAGGGTACATTTTGTGGAGCATTTTGGTCTTTTTGGAAGTTTCCAAGATGTTCTCACTGCAGCCAGCCTCGATCGTTCTTAGGCACATGAGGGAGGGGCTCACACACAACAAGACTCGGAAGGGACATCTCCCTGTGGCGGCTTCACAGCTGGATACAGGTCCCCACCTCCCTGGCCCACATCAGGGGACCAAAGGCCTAAAAAGGAGTCTAAATTAAGGGGGCGGGAGTTTCCCATGATTTCTGAGGGGTTCTTATACACTTCTGACCCAGTGAACTGGAAGTAGTTGAACCTCACTGGATTTTCCAGGTGAGGAAACTAAGGCAGGGAGAAGTCTCATGGCTTGCCCAGAGCCACACACTGAAGGTTGACCCCAGGTCCTTTTGCCTGCCCTCCACTTCTCATACAAAAACATGCAGGTGGCCAGGCGCAGTGGCTCACGCCTGTAATCTCAGCACTTTGGGAGGCTGAGGTGGGCGGATCACCTGAGGTCAGGAGTTCGAGACCAGCCTGGCCAACATGGTGCAACCCCATCTCTGCTAAACATACAAAAAAAATTAGCCGGGCATGGTGGTGGGTGCCTGTAATCCCAGCTACCCGGGAGGCTGAGGCAGGAGAATTGCTTGAACCCGGGAGGCGGAGGTTGCAGTGAGCTGAGATAGCGCCACTGCACTCTAGCCTGGGCAAGACTCTATCTCCAAAAACAACAACAACCACCCAAAAAAACATTCAAGCTGGCATGGTGGCTCTCGCCTGTAATTGCAGCACTTGGGAGGCAGAGGCAGGAGGATCGCTTGAAGTCAGGTGTTCAAGACTGGCCTGGGCAACATAGGGGGAACCTGTCCTTACAGGGGCAGTGGGGTGAGGCAGCAGGAAACAACACCCACCACCAGCAAACATTCAGAAAACAGAAGAGTAGAGATACTAAGGCTGGGTGCGGTGGCTCACGCCTGTAATCCCAACACTTTGGGAGGCCGAGGTATGTGGATCCCGAGGTCAGGAGATCGAGACCATCCTGGCAACACGGTGAAACCCCGTCTCTACTAAAAATACACACAAAAATTAGCCGGGCGTGGTGGCGGGTGCCTGTAGTCCCAGCTACTTGGGAGGCTGAGGCAGGAGAATGGCATGAACCCCGGGAGGCGGAGCTTGCAGTGAGCCGAGATCGTGCCACTGCACTCCAGCCTGGGCGACAGAGCGAGACTCCGTCTCAAAAAAAAATAAAAAAATAAAAAAAAATAAAAGAGTAGAGATACTAGAGTCAGACAGTCAGGTCCCTCTCCATCTGTAGCCCAGAGGAAATGCCCCTCCCTGGATGCTCTCACCTTGCGCTTTGTTGCTGGCCCGCTGGCGAAGCCCTGGTGCCTGTGAGGGGCTCTGGTCCTTGGTGTCATGTGTCAGCAGCTCCTGCAACTCCTCAAAGAGCTAAAAGACAAAAGACACACATGCCTATCTCAGTAAGAGATGCTGCCAGGTCCCAGCTGAAGGTAGGACCTTAAGACAAGTTGTGTTAGGAAATATTTTGGAAATAACAAGATGGTAAGAAAAATATTGGCCGGGCGCAGTGGCTCACGCCTGTAATCCCAGCACTTTGGAAGGCCAAGGTGGGCACATCACGAGGTCAGGAGTTCGAGACCAGCCTAGCCAACATAGTGAAACCCCATCTGTACTAAAGATACAAAAAATTAGCTGGGTGTGGTAGCACATGCCTGTAATCCCAGTTACTCGGGAGGCTGAGGCAGGAAAATTGCTTGAACCTGGTAGGCGGAGGTTGCAGTGAGCCGAGATTGCGCCATTGCACTCCAGCCTGGGTGACAGGGCGAGACTCTGTCTCAAATAAATAAATAAATAATATTCATGTCCCTTTCATCCACCTTAAGAGATAAGATGTTCCAAGCCCAATTGACTCCCCTGCCTGCTCTTGCCCTCCCAACTGATAACAATGATCCTGGATCACTGTGGCCACCCATGTCCTTAGCCTGTGTCTCCGTGCAAAAGGCTGCGTTGCTTGTTTTGAAATAATATTAAGTGGTATCCTTGTATATGCACTCTTCTGCGGCTGCTTTCTTCCCTTGAATTTAGATTTGCTAAATTCAGTCTTGGTGAGGTGTGCTGAATGGTATTTGTTAGCCTTGCATATGAGGAAACTGTAGCTCCTACAGGTTAAGTGCTTTGCCCAAGGACTGACCCAGAGGTCAGGCACCAAGAGCCGTTTGTTTGTTTTTATTTTTGAGACAGAGTCTTGCTTTGTTGCCGTTGCCCAGGCTGGCGTGCAGTAGCACTATCATGGCTTACTGTAGCCTTGACCTCCTGGGCTCAAGCAATCCTCCCACTTCAGCCTCCCAAGTAGCTGGGACTACAGCTGCATGCTACTATGTCTGGCTTTTTTTTTTTCATTTTTGTGTAGAGATGGGGTCTCACTGTGTTACCAGGGCTGGCCTCAAACTCCTGGGCTCAAGCCACTTTCCTGCTTTGGCCTCCCAAAGTGTTGGTATTATAGGCGCGAGCCTGTGAGCCAGTTCTGACGCCCAATCCCTTTTCTTTAAAAAAATTTTTTTTAATTTTTTTTTTGATAGAGACAGGGTCTTGCCATGTTGCTCAGGCTGGTCTGAAACTCCTGAGCAATCCACCCACCTTGGCTTCCCAAAGAGCTGGGATTACAGGCGTGAGCCACTGCACCTGGCCTCCCTTTTCTTTTGACTACACTTCTCTGAAAGACACAGATTTTCTTCTTCCAAGACTGATTGGATTTTCTGAGGGGGTGCGGTGGAAGGGAAAGGCCTTGTTCCGTAACAGGGGCCAGGACCAGAATCTTCTGCAATCCAAGGCTGGGATTAGGGAGCCAGGAGGGCATGAGCCCTAGCCCCAGGCCCCATGGCACCTCCAGGGGCTGGCAGAGAGAGAAGGCTCTATGACATCTGGTTAGAAGGATCCCCTCCACCTCTGCCTAAGAATTCATCCTTCCAGGCTTTGCCCAAACCCCACCTTCCCCCTGGATTTGAGACACTTGTAGAAAGAGGTAAACCTCTTTGGCTAGGCTGAGAGTCCCTGGAAGGCAGAGGCCACCTGTAACCCTGGGAGTGCCAACCTGGCTACACACTAGTGCACACACAACTTATACGTTGCCACAGACCGTTGTCACGGAGAGCTACAACTGATTCTCATGTCCCATTATGACAGTAGTGAAAATTTGAGGGCTTCCTCTTGTGCCAGACACTGATGTGGGGACTTCACTGCTGTAAACTCACTCAAGCCTTAAAAGTCTAAGATAGAGGTACCATTATTATCCCTATTTTACAGATAGGGAAACTGAGGTACAGAGAGATTAAGGCATTTGCCCAAGATCACCCAGCTAGTAAGTGGCAGTGCTGGAACCCTGATTCCCTGTGTTAACCATGACCCATACCACCCTTCCCTACAATGAGAAGGATCCCTTGGAGGAACAGTGGGGGGAAGCAGAGGCTGCCCCAGGCTACCCAACCCTCACCTGGATGTTGAGCAGGAACGCGGTCTTGGCCTCTTCTATCACCCTCTGCCTGACCGCAGGAGTCATCTCCAGGGAGTTCATGCGGGCGCGGTAGAGCTGCTTGAACTTGGTGGCACTGGCAATGTTGGGGAAGGTGAAGAAGGCCAGGCCGTCGCTAGAGCTGGGCAGGTCCAGGGCTTTCTGAGCAATCTTCTTGAGCATCTGGCCCCCAGACAGGTCACCCAGGTAGCGGGTGTAGGCGTGGGCCACCAGCAGCTCGGGCTCTGTGCGCCCCACCGCGTGGAGCCGCTTCACATAGCGCTGCATTGCCGGTGTGTAGGGGATGACTTCCTGCCAGCGGGGCCCGTACCAGAAGGCCAGGTCCTGCTCCAGGGCGGCCTTGCGGTGCAGCTCTTCTGGGAAGTAGACAGGGGCGAAGACTGGGCTCTCCTTGTTGCGCTCAATCTCCTCCTCCAGGGCCACATAGATGTGGTGCAGGGAGGCCATCACCAGCTGAAAGCAGAGTGAGCAGGTCAGGCCGCCAGCCACATAGAAGACCCCCACCTCTGTCCGTCCCCTCCACTACTGCCTTTGGAAAGGCCCTCATCACTTCTCAGCTGGGCTCTGACTCCTGCCACCCCTCACTACAATCCTCTTCACACTGCAGCCAGAGGGATTTTTATAAGAGAAAAAGACGATCATGCACTTTCTCAGCCTAAAACCCTTTTACCCCACTGGGCAAAACAAGCAACCTAATTGAATCCTTATATAAAGATCCAACAAACTGGCCTGGTGCGGTGGCTCAAACCCCTGTAATCCCTGCACTTTGGGAGGCTAAGGTGGGAGGACTGCTTAAAGCCAGGAGTCTTAGAACAGCCTGGGCAATCCCACCTCTACAAAAAATTCTTTTAAAAAACTAGCTGGCTGGGGCCGGGCGCGGTGGCTCACGCCTGTAATCCCAGCACTTTGGGAGGCCAAGGCGGGCGGATCACAAGGTCAGGAGATCGAGACCATCCTGGTTAACACGATGAAGCCCTGTCTCTACTAAAAATACAAAAAAAAAATTAGCTGGGCTTGATGGCTGGTGCCTGTAATCCCAGCTACTACTTGAGAGGCTGAGGCAGGAGAATGGTGTGAACCCGGGATGCGGAGCTTGCAGTAAGCCCAGATCACGCCACTGCACTCCAGTCTGGGCAACGGAACGAGACTTTGTCTCAAAAATAAATAAATAGCCGGGTGCGGTGGCTCAAGCCTGTAATCCCAGCACTTTGGGAGGCCAAGGTGAGCAGGTCAGGCCGCCAGCCACATAGAAGACCCCCACCTCTGTCCGTCCCCTCCACTACTGCCTTTGGAAAGGCCCTCATCACTTCTCAGCTGGGCTCTGACTCCTGCCACCCCTCACTACAATCCTCTTCACACTGCAGCCAGAGGGATTTTTATAAGAGAAAAAGACGATCATGCACTTTCTCAGCCTAAAACCCTTTTACCCCACTGGGCAAAACAAGCAACCTAATTGAATCCTTATATAAAGATCCAACAAACTGGCCTGGTGCGGTGGCTCAAACCCCTGTAATCCCTGCACTTTGGGAGGCTAAGGTGGGAGGACTGCTTAAAGCCAGGAGTCTTAGAACAGCCTGGGCAATCCCACCTCTACAAAAAATTCTTTTAAAAAACTAGCTGGCTGGGGCCGGGCGCGGTGGCTCACGCCTGTAATCCCAGCACTTTGGGAGGCCAAGGCGGGCGGATCACAAGGTCAGGAGATCGAGACCATCCTGGTTAACACGATGAAGCCCTGTCTCTACTAAAAATACAAAAAAATTAGCCGGGTGTGGTGGCGGGTGCCTGTAGTCCCAGCTACTCAGGAGGCTGAGGCAGGAGGTTGAACCTTGAACCTTGGAGGTCAAGGTTGCAGTGAGCTGTGATCATATCACTGTACTCCAGCTTGGGGAACAGAGTGAGCAAGACCCTGTCTCAAAAAAAAAAAAAAAAAAAAAAACCTCCAACAAAGGAATTGCTATTCCCTTTTTACAGAAAAGGAAACTAAGACTCAGAGAGGGTATGACACATGGAGGTTGCACAGCTAGTAAGAAATGAAACTGGGTTGAAGACCGGGCGTTGCTATGGACCCACCATGGCTCAGGAGAGGGGAATAGCTGAAATGGAAGTGGTTAAAGGAGATTGGCCATGTGCTTCTGGCTTTTGACCTCTACGTGACCAACTACAGGGCACAATTCTCCTTCCTAGAGGCCTGTTCTGAACCCCACCACCTCTGGATGCTGGGCTGGGGCAACAGGTCCTGAGGGTACCTTGGATTGGGGCACTATCTCCCGTTACACATTAATACGCCCGTTTGAATTTGAAGGAGGACAAAGTTAAGACGTTCAGGTTGGAGGTTCCAAGTTATTTCTGAGCCGTAAACATTCAAAGCAGCTCTATTCCATGAGGGGACAAAGCCAGGGAGCCTGGTACAAAAGAGCCTGGGTTTTTAAGTGTGACTGACCTGGTTCTCACCCAACTCTGCCAGTCCTTAGCTGTGTGACCACGGGTGACCCGCTTGCTCTCTCTGGTCCCAGCTTCCTATCCTATCCTAGAGCAGATGGTCAGAGGTCTGTGTGACTGTGCTAGCCAACTGTCCTAGTCCGTTCCCTCGCCTGCCACATACTAGATGGGGCTGGTGTGAGGATTAAGTGAGAGGGTCTGGGCCAGCACAGCGGGCAGCCTGGCACTTAGCGCTCCTGTGAGAAAGGCTGTGATAACTGCCACATCCACCAGCTTAATGTAAGCAAGCACTGGATTCTCTCACGAATCTTGGTGCCTCCTTGGAACCCTGTGACTTAAGAGGCAAAATCCAAAGTCTAAGCTGGCTGGGGAGAGGATATTCCAGCATTCACCTCCCTGTGGCCTTGAGCCACACTGCAGCAACTGGGTGTACCTCATCTACTTAAGGGAGAGGGGAGGAGGATGAGGAAGACCCATTACAGGCCCAAGGGCCCCAGCCAGCCTGGAACCACAGGTTAAATCTCTCCTAATTAAAGTATGTCTCAGTCAGGCGGTGGTTCACACCTGTAATCCCAGCACTTTGGGAGGCCAGGGCGGATGGATCATCTGAGGTCAGGAGTACAAGACTAGCCTGGCCAACATGGTGAAACCCCATCTCTACTAAAAAAAAATACAAAAATTAGCCAGGCGTGGTGGCAGGCACCTGTAGTCCCAGCTACTCTGGAGGCTGAAGCAGGAGAATTGCTTGCACCCAGGAGGCGGAGGTTTCAGGGCACCGAGATCTTGCCATTGCACTCCAGCCTGGGCAACAGAGTAAGACTCTGTCTCAAATGAAATAAAATAAAAATAAAATAAAATAAAAATAAAGCATGTCTCATGTTGGAAGTAGGGGGTGGCAGAGGGTACAGATTGCAAAAGGGACTGGGGTGAAGGTGGTGGGATATAGCTCCCCACTCCCACACCCTCTGTTCAACCTGAACAAGCCTTTCCCCACACTGATGTTTTAACACCCAGTATCTTCCCGGTTCTTCGTCAAGTGCTTCCTTCTATTTGCATGAATTTCACAACAGTGCTGGGAAACAGCAAAATCAGTACCTGGCAATATAGTGGGTGCTTATGAAAACCTTGCTGTTGAAATCCTCTTTTACAGATGGGGAAAAGGTGGCTTAGGGAGATTAGATGAGGCACCCTCAGTCTCACTGTTAGAAAAGGGTTCTGTTAAGGCTCCAACCTATATTACTCCTCATCTTCAGAGGCAAATTAGAGTTAGGTCAGGGGTACAAGCTCTTGGTTGATTTCAGCCTTTTCCATTTACTGGCTGTGTGACCTTCTGTTAGTCACTCTCTGAGCCTTCCAGTCCTCATCTTTCTCATCAGAGTTGAAGCACAGATTACAAACCAAGTGTACAAAATGCCCAACATGGAACCAGTGCTCAGTCAATGGCACTGCTGCCCCAGTCCCTCCACAACACTACAGAGCAGGCTGAACTTGCTGTGTGACCTTGGGTAACTCACCTTCCCTCTCTGAGCCTCAGTGTCATTTTTAAGATGATTCCATTGGATATGCTCATCTGGTCCCTCAGCATCCCCACTTAAACCACTGGCCTGAGCCTTGGGCCCACCCACACCTGCCACACCCTCCACCAGGGCTAGTCCCACCAAGCCACATACCTTGAAGCCCTCTCGGGTCACCTGGCCCTTCTGAAAGTTCCTCATGAACTCAGCATTCTCTGCCTGGGTGTGCACCTCCTTGGTGGCCTCCTTCAGGGCCTCTGACAAATCCTGGGGCATGCTGAGGAGGAAATGGGATGGGTGAACACAAAGCTGGCTGGGAGTGGGGTCCTTCCCAACTGCTGAGCTCAGGGGAGCCACCCACCTGTAAGCAGGCCTCCAAGGACTCCCATTCTTATTCAGGCCACATTCCCAATCGCTTTAAGATACAGCCTTGTGGCTGGGTGCAGTGGCTCACGCCTGTAATCCCAGCACTTTGGGAGGCCAAGGCGGGCAGATCACCTGAGGTCAGGAGTTTGAGCCCAGCCTGGCCAACATTAGTGAAACCCTATCTCTACTAAAAATACAAAAAAAAAAAAAAATTAGCCAGGTGTGGTGGTGGGTGCCTGTAATCCCAACTACTCGGGAGGCTGAGGCAGGAAAATAGCTTGAACCCAGGAGGTGGAGGTTGCAGTGAGCTGAGATTGAGCCACTGCACTCCAGCCTGGGCAACAGAGCAAGACTCCATCTCAAAAAAAAAAAAAAAAAAGCAAAAAAAAAAACCCAGAATCAACAACAACAAAAAAACAAATTCAGGCTGGGCATGGTGACTCTTGCAGCCTTGTAAACACTCTTCAGTCATTAAAACACTAACTAGGCCAGGCGCAGTAACTCAAGCCTGTAATCCCAGCACTTTGGGAGGCCGAGATGGGCGGACCATGAGGTCAGGAGATTGAGACCATCCTGGCTAA
>NW_012102031.1:8119367-8120111 GCF_000951045.1 Mandrillus leucophaeus
TTCACGCCATTCTCCTGCCTCAGCCTCCCGAGTAGCTGGAACTACAGGCGCGCACCACCACGCCTGGCTGATTTTTTATATTTTAGTAGAGACGGGGTTTCACCATGTTGGCCAGGATGGTCTCGATCTCCTGACCTTGCGATCCACCCACCTCGGCCTCCCAAAGTGTTGGGATTACAGGCGTGAGCCACTGCCGCCAGCCATGTAATCCTTAGGACGCGGTAGACAGAATAGGCCCTCCATGCGCAGGCCCTAGTACCTGAATCCGGGAATATATTATATTGCCTTGGAATACTTGATTACACTTTGCAAATGTAATTATGGTTACAGACCTTAAAATAGGGAGGTTATCTTAGCTTCTCTGGGTAAGACCAGTCTAATCACAGGAGCTTTTACAAGTAGAGAACTTCTACAAAAATAAAATCATTAGCCAGGTGTGGCGGCACATGCCTATGGTCCTAGCTACATGGGAGGCTTAGTGGGGAGGATTGCTTGGGCCCAGGAGGTGGAGGCTACAGTGAGCCATGATCATGCCACTGCACTCCAGCCTGGGTAACAGCAAGACCCTGTCTCAAGAATAAAAAAGTAGCCAGGTGCAGTGCCTCATGCCTGTAATCCCAGCACTTTGGGAGGCCAAAGTGGGTGGCTCACGTGAGGTCAGGAGTTCAAGACCAGCCCGGCCAACATGGTGAAACCCCCATCTCTACTAAAAAAATACAAAAATTAGCCGGCCATAGTGGCAGG
>NW_012102031.1:8129981-8131447 GCF_000951045.1 Mandrillus leucophaeus
CCTGTAGTCCCAGCTACTCGGGAGGCTGAGGCAGGAGAATGGCGTGAACCCAGGAGGCGGAGCTTGCAGTGAGCTGAGATCCGGCCACTGCACACCAGCCTGGGTGACAGAGCAAGACTCTGTCTCAAAAAAATAAAAATAAAAATAAAAATAAAACACTAAATAATACAGTCCCCCAAACCAAGGGGGAAATCCTGGTACCGGTAGTTCCCAGTGGAGAGGAGGAGGAGGTACAGCATAACCCAGGAAAAAGCAGAGGCCCCATGAACGTGCATCTCAAAGTTTGTAATTGCTTTGATTGGCTTTTAGACCCAATATTTAATTCAGTTATTTTGTTAAAGTTTCAGATGCAAATCTCATGACCCCCCTATCATGTTATGCTCATCATGAAGACGTCAGGGTTAAAAATTCTGAAAAATTCTGCTTTAGTTACAGAAAAAGTCTCTCCGGGAATATTTCTGTCATGGGTCCGTATCCCTGCGTCCCCATAGAACTGTCATTTTTCCCTTTCCTCCCGCCCTGCTTCGCAGAACATCATCCCCTGTTCTACAACACAGCTGGTCAAATTCTTGGGAGAAGCGGCACACGCCTGTAAGTCCCAGTTAACTCTGGGGGCTGAGGTGGGAGGATGCTTGAGCCCAGGAGTTAAAAAAAAAAAAAAAAAAAAAAAAAAAAAAAAAAACTAAGAAATTCTTGAAAGAAGGGAACGAGCGAGACCTGGATGTGGGCAGACCAAGGTTCAACACCCAGTTCTGACACCTGCTGACTGAGTACTCTAGGGCATGTCGCCTCCCTGAACTGGGCAATCCTTATTTGTGAGACGCGGAACACCGTAGCCAGGGTGATATCTGGCTCGGGTCCTCCGTAGCTAGTGAGGGACAGATGCCACCAAGAGAACCAAGCATGCTCTCCCAGGATAGCGGAGCCCCAGGGATCTAGATTCAGCAGACAGCAGCTCCAAGCACACCTCAAAAGTTGGATTAAAACAAAATTGACTGCCTCACAGGGAAGCCCCAGAGATCTAGATTCAGTAGAGAGCAACTCCAAACACACCTCGAAAGTTGGATTTAACAAACATTGGCTACCTCAAAGGCTGAATACTCTAGAGACACTCCCATCTTGGTCCCCAACCGCATACCAGGGTGCCAGGCATGTAAATCACCGTTCCTCCCTCCAACCACCCTACGGGCACAGGCAGGATCAGAACCCCGCGCCTCCTGACTCGCAAGTTTCTGGCTCCCGGGCTCTATCGCTGCGTGGCAGTGTCCCAGGTGGGGCTGGGACGCCAGCTGGGAGGGGAGGGAAAGGCGCCCGTCCCGCGTCCCGCGCCCCGCGCTTGCCTGTCGGGTTGCAGACGCTCCATCCGGCCGGTGCTGGGCTCGTTCGTGCTGGCTCCGCGGGCGGCGGCTGCTCTGAGGACGCTCGAGAGGAGGCAGGCGTTGACTGTGCCGGAGCCGCGACCGGTC
>NW_012102031.1:8131497-8132609 GCF_000951045.1 Mandrillus leucophaeus
TCATCAGTTAAGGTGGGGCAGGGCATTTGCACTTCTTTTGTGATTCTTCAGTTACTTCAGGCCATCTGGGCATATACGTGCAAGTCACAGGGGATGCGATGGCTTGGCTTGGACTCAGGGGCCTGACAATTGCACTCCAGCCTAGGTGACAGAGCAGCCTAAGACAGAGCAAGACTCTGTCTCAAAAAAAAAAGAAAAAAAAAAAGAAAGTAGAGACCTTTCTCCTGCTGGAGGCAGAACAGATGGGACAGATGCAGAAGTCAGAGAGATGTGAAACATAAGAAGGCCTCGGTGGATTGCAACCTTAAATCGGGGCAGATTGAGGTGGACTTCACAGGGTGGGAGCTTGGGGACCCAGCACGGGAAAGGCACAGACTTAGAAAAGACAAACAAGAAGCTTCTGCCTTTTTCTAGAAGTTTCACTTCCTCCTGCCTACCATTAAATCTGCCCTTTCGCCTCCCACCCAAAGAGAAGCTGAGGCAGCACTGGTGACTCAGCAAAATCTAGCAAAATCCGCCTTCTCTTTGTTTCTGTGAGTCCCCCCTCCCAACCATGACGCAGCAGAAATGCAGCTGCACGAGGGGAATGAGGAAATCACGACTCAGCATTCCCAAGGCGCCCTCAGGAAACAGAAGTGGTTTGGGCAGCAGGGAGGGGGAGGGTCAGTGGCTCACCAGCCCCTAACAGTGAAAAACCAAGGCGAGGCCCTGGCATGGGAGGAATCATGGGGAGGTTTCTTGGCCAAGCTGGATGGTGGCTAAGGAGAATGAGGAGACCCTGCCTGGATATCCTCCTCAAGCAGGGGATATCTCCAGTACATAAGGTCACAGAGGGTGTCGTGACCACACCCACACCCCACACAGACCGAGAAAGAACACATGCTCGACTCTGCAAGGCAGAGGCCCCAGTGGGGGTCTGCAGGCTAACTGCTGTGTGACAGGCTGGAAAACAGCCTTCTTCAGCAAGGAAGACAAGCCCAAGTGATTTTTTAAAAATCCATAGACTTGGCCAGGCGCGGTGGCTCACGCCTGTAATCCCAGCACTTTGGGAGGCTGAGGCAGGTGGATCACGAGGTCAAGAGATCGAGACCATCCTGGCCAACATGGTGAAA
>NW_012102031.1:8133014-8135862 GCF_000951045.1 Mandrillus leucophaeus
GCCCCGGGCCAGTGTGGGGTGGAGAGGAGCAGTCATATGACCCTGGGGAAACAAAGTCTGGCCATGGACTTTTAGAGAACACACACACACACACACACACACACACACACACACACACACACAGACTTTTAGAGAAAACACACACACACACACACACACCCCTTAAGGAAATCTGAGAAGCTGCAGCCTCTGGGTGTGATTTTGCTCCTTCCAGAGCCCCTGCTTCTGCTCCCTGTCCCCTTGGGACTTGATGCACCCCAGGCGTCCCAGAAGGTTCCAGAAAGCTGGGAGGCAGCGCTGCTCAGAGCAACAGGCTGGTGGGTAACATCAGGAACTTAGCAACCCCAGACCCTGCTGTCTCCAGCTCCCTAAAATGCCACCTTCTGGAGTCCTCTACTGACTGCTTGCCTCCTCACACCCCCTTTAAATGTACATTTAGGATCTGGTTTTTTAGTTCCTGTCAAAAAACAGAGACTCCAGTATTTTCATGGTTCATCCCTACAACTGACCTGTGGGGGTAGATCGCTCCCATTTTGCAGCTGGAGAAACTGAGGCTCAGAGGGGTGCAGTGGCGTCACACATAAAGCAGGAAGCCAGTGTCCAAACCCAGGGAGGAGACTAAGTCCCCGCCTGCCTCCTCCACACTCCGGCAGCACCTGGTGCCCGCCTGGACTGGGACACCTGTCATACAAACTGCTTCCCTGCTGGGATGCGTGGGACACTCTTCCAGGCACATTCAGGTCTGACTGATACTCAGTGCCTGCTCAGGGCCCAGAGCAGAGCTGACCCTTGCTGATCGCCTATTGAATCAATTCTGCATGAGGTGGACTGCTGAGAACTTGGGGAAAAGAGGGTCATTGGGTGAACCCAGAGGACAAAACAAATGGACCAGATGATTCATAGATTTCATAGAGTCATTTCCCAATGCTATGATTCTCATTCTAATGTTTTTTTGTTTTTTATAAGATGGCTTTCAGGCCTGGCATGGTAGCTCACACCTGTAGTCCCAGCACTTTGGGAGGTTGAGGTGGGAAGATTGCTTTGAGCCCAGTTGAGGTGGGAAGATTGTTTTGAGTTCGAGACTGGCCTGGGCAACATAGGGAGACCCTGTCTCTATAAAATAGAAAATAAATTAGCTGGGCATGGTGGCACATGCCTGTGGTCCCAGCTACTTGAAAGGCTGAGGCTGGAGGTTCGCTTGAGCCTGGGATGTAGAGGCTGGAGTGAGCTGTGATCACGCTACTGTATTCTAACCTGGGCAATAGAACAAGACCCTGTCTCTCAAAAAAAAACAAACAACAACAACAACAAAAAACAACTTCCTGGAATTCAAGGTAGGGCCACTACAGCCCAGAGGCACTTCTGAGATTGTATTGGAAAGGATCATTCTCCCAAAGGTGAGCTAACGGCCTTGAAAAAAATTCCCCTTCTTCCTCTGAAGGTTCCCTGAAAATCAAGTGACAAAAGTCACGTTAAGAGGAGAAGACGTACACAAATGTATTGTACTGGGGTAATCACGGAAGAATGGTAACCCTGTAACCCAGTGCAGGACAGTGGCTATCTAGCCTTTTTTATAGGGGAGAAGGGAGATAGGGAATACAGACAATTCTTTTGAAAGTCAGTAAATCATTAGCAAGAAGGAATGGCCCTGGAGGTGAAAGGCAGACTTTAAGGGAAGGTGGAGGTGACGCTGCACAGGAACAAAGGTTGTCCTAGGCAGATAAAGTCGCCCAGGTTATCTCTGGGCACTGCCCTCAGAAGATCGGGTAAATCTGTCTGGGTCTGGTGATGACTCCCAGTTTCTTTCTCTTTCCAGGATCTTTCCTGGATATTTGATGAGATTCGTAGAAAAAGGGCTTAACATTGGCTGGGCGCGGTGGCTCACCCCTGTAATCCCAGCACTTTGGTAGGCTGAGGAAGGAGAATCGCTTGAACCCCAGAGGAGGAGGTTGCAGTGAGCCGAGATAGCACCACTGCACTCCAGCCTGGGCAACAGAGCGAGACTCCATCTCAAAAGAAAAAGGACTTAATACAATTGCATTTCTCTTGGAAAGAAGTGTTCTTGGTCAGATAAGGAAATTCCAGAAAGAGTCTCTCCCTGCTCTTGCCAGAGGAACAAGACAAGCTTCGAGGGACTTTGACCCTGAGGCAGCTTCTAAGGCCTCTCATCATGTCAAATCACCATTTGTCCTGGTGTCACTTTCTGAGCCCCAACAGTGGCATGTAAAGCACAAAGATGGAGACCTTGCCTACTTTGCTTTGTAAATTCCCAGTTCCTGAAATAGTGCCTGGCCGGTCACAGACAGTTAATACTGAATGCATGCCTGAACGAATAGATGCTTCAAAGTCTCTTTCTGGGAAAAAATAATATTGTTAGGCTGTAATATTACTGGGCTGATAGAATGGGCTGGAACCAAGCTACAATTCCAAACTGTCGTTCTAACCAGGCTTTATTGAGAATTTACTATGTGCAGAGAGACTTTATACGCGCGATCTCAGCCCATCCTGACAACAGCCTTGCAAGCTATGGCCAGTCATCATTTTCGTCTCTATTTTGCCCACATAAGCACTGAGGGACAAAGAGGATAAGTCATTTCCCCAAGTCACACAGTTAATGATGGAAGAGCCAGGATTCAAACTACGGCCCTTTGAAGCCAGTCCCCACAGTCCTGACTACCACACCCCAGTCCCTCTCACAGACGGTCCAGGAGTTTAGGGGAGATGAGTTTGCATGTATAGATCCAGAGTCTGTCCATTCAGCGACCCTAGAGGGTAAAACTCGTGAGATCTGAACCCTGGCCGGGCGCGGTGGCTCAAGCCTGTAATCCCAGCACTTTGGGAGGCCGAG
>NW_012102031.1:8139757-8141457 GCF_000951045.1 Mandrillus leucophaeus
CAGGTGGATCACGAGGTCAAGAGATCGAGACCATCCTGGCCAACATGGTGAAACCCCGTCTCTACTAAAAATACAAAAATTAGCTGGGCCTGGTGGTGTGTGCCTGTAGTCCCAACTACTTGGGAGCCTAAGGCAGGAGAATCACTTGAACCCAGGAAGTGGAGGTTGCAGTGAGCTGAGATTGTGCCACTGCACTCCAGCCTGGTGACAGAGTGAGACTCGGTCTTACAAAAATAAATAAATAAATAAATCCATAGACTGGGCCAAGTGTAGTGGCTCACGCCTGTAATTCTAGCACTTTGGGAGCCCAGGTGGGTGGATCACCTGAGGTTAGGAGTTCGAGACCAGCCTGGCCAACATGGTGAAACCCCATCCCTACTAAAAATACAAAACTTAGCTGGGCATGGTGGTACACACCTGTAATCCCAGCTACTCGGAAGGCTGAGGCAGGAGAATCACTTGAACCTGGGAGGAGGTTTCAGTGAGCTGAGATTGTGCCACTTTTCATCAAATTGTATACTTTAAATATGTGCAGTTTATTGTATGTCAATTATATATTCATGAAGCTGTAAAACAGATTCCATCCAGGCTTTCCTGAAGCTCTTCTCACCTTATGGACCCCTCCATGGGCCCCAGTTGCCCCCACCTCCATCCTGACTGTGGGCTCCTTGAAGTCAGCAAGGGCCATGTCAGATTCACTTTCCTATGCCCCTAGCACAAGCCAGGTTTTCACTACATATTTAATCAATGAGGCTTAGCAAGCGGGATGAAATTCCCTGCCTAAGATCACACAGCTCACCTGAAATTTGAGGCCAGGTGTGTCTGGCTCACTCAGATTCCACATCGCTGCCTTAGGAGACCCTGGGCCTGAGGCAGCAAAGGGCATAGAATGGCAACAATGTCTTTTCTAAACATCGTGCAGTCTCTATTAGCACGTATCCAGTGACCAAAGACCCACAGCCAGACAAGAAGGCACTCTAGCCTTTGAAGGGTCCATTTTGGCCAGTCTTGCCAAAATGGAGCCTGACCATACCTTCCAGATCTGATACGCCCTGGTTCAACCTGATCAAGGTACCCTCAGTATACTATAGACTAGTTAAAGCAATAAACTCTAGGCAAAAGGACTGCAGCCAAATCCAGGATCCATGACTTCCCATTTGCGTACACTGGAACCCCCTAAGCTTTTATTTCCTCATCTGACAAAATGAGGAATAATAATAGCATTGACTCAAGGGGATGTGGTGAGGACTAAATCCGTTTGACGCATGTGAGAAGCTCACAGTGAGCCCTGGCAGAGGAGGCACAAGGTAAATGTTAGCCGTTATGTTGGTCAGAGAGGCATCCAGGTCCCCTTTCATGATTCAGCCAGAGCCTTTTTCCTATATAGAAATTTGTGGATGATTCTGCAGTAGGGCAGGGGTCACTAACATCCAACAAACCTTGATTTCAGTCAGGAGTTTTGAATCTCAGGTTCTTCCTATTTACCTTTTGTTTTTTTTAGGTGGAGTTTCGCTCTTGTTGCCCAGGCTGGAGTGCAATGGTGCGATCTCGGCTCACTGCAACCTCTACCTCCTGGGTTCAAGCGATTCTCCTCCCTCAGCCTCCTGAGTAGCTGGGATTACAGGCGTGGACCACCATGCCCAGGTAATTTGTGTATTTTTAGTAGAGACAGGGTTTCACCATGTTAGCCAGGCTGGTCT
>NW_012102031.1:8141942-8172413 GCF_000951045.1 Mandrillus leucophaeus
ATGGTCTCGATCTCCTGACCTTGTGATCCGCCCATCTCGGCCTCCCAAAGTGCTGGGATTACAGGCTTGAGCCACCGCGCCCGGCCTATATTTTTGAATATATACAGATATATATATCCTCCTACCTCCATCTCCCAAGTATCAGGGACTATAGGCTCATGTCACCACACCTGGATAGTTTTTTCATTTTTAGTAGAGATGGGGTCTTGCTATTTTGCCCAGGCTGGACTCCAACTCCTGACGTCAGGGGCGATCCTCCTGCCTTGGTCTCTCAGAGTGCTGAGATGACAGGTGTGAGCCACTATGCCCATCTAACCCCAAATGATTTAGCATGTATTATATCCGGAGTGCAGTCCCTGACATATGGTTATAAAAATCAGGAAATCTGACTTCGAGATAAATTCATTATATTGTGGAGGAGGCAAAATTTTACCTGTACCCTTTTAGAGTTTTCTGCTGGGCCTGAGAATTAAACTGACGTGAGACAGATTCGTAGGAGAAAAGCATACACATTTATTTAACGTGCATTTACATAACACGTGAGCCGTCCTAAGGAAAGGAAGACTCAAGGAAACAGAACCAAACACTTATATGCTGATTTGGACACAGAGTAGCAAACTGTGAAAACGTGACAAGGCAAAGTGGCATGGGCGTGGGTTAGGGTGGTTAACGGACTGGGTAGAGAAGAGACTAGGAAGAACTGGCTTTAACAAGGTTTGTTTGCACAGATTTATCTTGGCTTCAACTTCCTGCCATGGATGAGAAGAATGCTAATTTTCTCCTCTTATAGAGAAAAGTCTTCCGTATGGAATTTCATCTCCTGCTTTCAGGAAGGAAAAAAGGTCAGAGCAACCGAGCAACGTTTTGTTTTTTTTTTTTTTTTTGAGATGTAGTTTCGCTCTTGTGGCCCAGGCTGGAGTGCAGTGGCGTGATCTCTGCTCACTGCAACCTCTGCCTCCCAGGTTCGTGTGATTCCCCTGCCTCAGCCTCCCGAGTAGCTGGGATGACAAGCGTGTGCCACCACACCCGGCTAATTTTGTATTTTTAGTAGAGATGGGGTTTCTCCATGTTGGTCAGGCTGGTCTCAAACTCCTGACCTCAGGTGATCTGTTGGCCTTTGCCTCCCAAAGTGCTGGGATTACAGGCGCGAGTGGCTGCGCCCAGCTCAGAGCAACCTTCTTACACCGGTTTTTGTTTTTTTTTTTTTAAGTGCCTTTACCTCAAAATAATCTTTTTATTATTATTATTATTTTTTTTTTGAGACAGAGTCTCACTCTGTTTCCCAGGCTGGAGTGCAGTGATCTGTAACCTCAACCTCCTGGGCTCAAGCAATCCTCCCACCTGAGCCTCCCAAGTAGCTGGGACTATAGGCATGCACCACCATGCCTGCAAAATTTTTATATTTTGTATTTTTCGTAGAGACAAGGTTTCACCATGTTGCCCAAGCTGGTCTAGAACTCCTGAGCTCAAGCGATCCCCCCACATTGGCCTCCCAAAGTGCTGGGATTACAGGCATGTGCCACCACGCCTGGCCAGCTCAAAAGCATCCTTAATCAATGAGCTGGGCGTGGTAGCGCACACCTGTAACCCCAGCTACTTGGGAGGCTGAGGCACGAGAATCACTTGAACCTAGGAGGCAGAGGTTGCAGTGAGCCGAGTTCGTGCCACTGCACTGCATCTTGGTGACAGAGTGAGACCCTGTCTCAAAATAATAATAATAATAATAATCCTTAATCCAAAGTGGCACATTTTGGGTGGCATATCCTGAACTTCTTCAATATAAAGCCTATATTCAAATGTCCCCTATTTGCCCCAATAACCTCCTCTTTAGCCGTTTATCAGTCCAGGTTCCAGCCCAAGAGCATGCATTGCATTTACTTGTCCTGCCTCTTTGGGGTCCTCAGCCTTTGAAGTTTTTGAAAATGACAGGACGGCCATTTTACAGATGCCCCTCCATTTGAGTAGATCCCACCTTTAGGTTGTAGCGCCCCCGCGCCCCGCTCAACAGCGATTTAAAGTGTGAAGCCCCCAGCACAGTGCCTGGCCTGTGTCAGGCCGTCGGGAGATAGAAGTTCCCTAAAACAGTGGTACGGGAAGTAGCAAGAGGCTAGAGGAGTGAGAGGAAGGGTGGAGGAGCTGCTGTGGCTTCCCTAGGATTCAGGCGCAAGACGAGCCCGAGGACGTGCCGGCTGAGGCACGTCCAGGCTCCAGACTTCACCCGGACATTCCGGACTTTGCCCCAAGGGATTAAACCTGGAGCAGCTGGAACTCTGAGAAAACACATCTCTAGACCGTGACTCAGCGAAAACAGACACCGGGACCGTGACTCAGCGAAAACAGATCTCGGGACGGTGACTTAGCGAAAATAGACCTCGGGACCGTGACTCAGCAGGAAAAACACAGCCACGTGGCTCGGAAAAGGATTAGTCAGCAGGGGCAGAGTGGCGCCAGACGGGCTGGGCGTGGCTAGCTGCGGGGAAAGCGGGGGTGTGCCTGGCGTGGGGGTGCGCCTGGCGTGGGGGTGCGCCTGGGGCAGGGTGGTGGCATCGCGCCCCAGGCTCTGGGGACAGCGTGCCTTTCTTTAGGACCTGGTCCCTGCCTCTTCGACTCTCTAACCTCTAAAGGGTGGTTAATAGCCTGCAGGGCTGCTGGGAGGCTTAAGTGAGCCCAGAAGTGAGCTGAAGTGAGAACTGCCGAGTAGTTGATACTCACCGGGTCCCTTAACAAAAAATCTTGAACGAATAACCAATGCGTCTGCCAATCACAGGCTCGGCAGCACCGTGGGAACTTTTTTTTTTTTTTTTTTAGGAGTCTTTCTCTGTTGCCCAGGCTGGAGTGTAGTGGCACAATTTCTGCTCACTGCAACCTCTGTCTCCCAGGTTCAAGCAATTTTCCTGCCTCAGCCTCCCTAGTAGCTGGGATTACAGCTGGGATTACACCACACCCGGCTAATTTTTGTATTTTTTTAGTAGAGACGGGGTTTCATCATGTTGGCCAGGCTGGTCTTGAACTCCTGACCCTAGGTGATCCACCTGCCCATTATGGGAACTTCAATAGCTGCCTGGGAAGGTGGTGGTCCCTATCGAGTGACTGGAGATCGCCCTCAGTTCAATTCAGCCAATGCTTGATTGTCTTCCTGGGGCCTCAGTTTCCCCATGTTAAAAGTGAGGAATAAAGATAATTTCTCGTTCTTAATGATATTCCCTGAGTCTATTATCATCGTCATCCTTGATTTTTTTTTTTGAGATGGGTTCTCACTCTGTCACTCAGGCTGCAGTGCAGTGGCACGATCTTGGCTCACTGCAGCCTCCATCACACGGGCTCAAGTGATCCTGCCACCCTAACCTCCCAAGTAGCTAGGACCACAGGCCTGTGCCACCACATCCACCTGGCTAATTTTTTTGTGTTTCTGATGGAGACAGGGTCTCGCTATGTTGCCCAGGCTGGTCTCAAACTCCTTGGTCCCTTAAGTAATATCAAGAATTTTTTCTTTTGGAGAAAGAAGGTGCCATTTTCCCCCATTACCCAACAGGATTTGGAGGAGAGTTGCTCAGATGAGATTAGCACAGAGTAGGCAGCTCTTGAACGCAAGAGGGAAATTTATAATTTTACTTGCCGCCTCCAGAGTTACCCTTGGCTTTGTCCTGTTAATGACAGTGTCTGATTTGGAAGCCAGCCAGGGCAGAGAACCCCTTCAGCTCACGGCCATCAGGGGTTGGGATTCTGTCCTGGGGGTCCTTTGGCCCTCAGGGCAGTCCCATTTCCAGTGGCTGAGCTTGGGGCAAAGGGAGCAAGCCATGTGGGACTTTTCCCCATTTATCCCATGGGGGCAGTTTTTCTGCCAGTGGCCTGGCTTCTGGCACTGATGGCCGTTACCTCGGAGGGTATTCTGAGGGCAGCCTGTATGGAACTGGAGGGCTTATCAAGCAGCCAATAGTTGAGCCTCTCTCTGTTGCCTGCATTTCTCCTTCTCTTTATCCCTGTCCTCCTTATTCTGCTGTTGGTTATAAAAGACCTGAGAAGGCTAATTTGAGGATTTCCTGCATAGGGGGCACTGGATTCTTTTGGAGAAAGAAAGGTTGACTTTTGTAATTTTCTCGCAGTTCATTTTTAGGCCAAACGGTATTAAAAAGGAAAAGTAGTTTTTTGTTCTAAGATTTGGGTGATCAAACTTCCCAGTTTTTGAGAATGCAGGGGCATGTCCTGACATAAGATGACGTGATTACCTATCTGCAAAGAGAGAACAAAGCAGAAAAAAAAACAGAAAAGAAGGCATCCTCTTATTTTCCTGTTATCCTTTCCTGAACAGGGCATCCCCCATTCGTCCTTGGGGTTTTGGAATGAACCAGTTTTACTGTGTACCCTTAACCTTAGCCCCATCTCATCATAATTACCCACTGAGAACAGAGGAGATACTGAAGTGAACGGGGTGGCGGGGCACCCTCTTCATCCTTGGGGGTCCAGAATAAACCAGTTTAACTTGGCCATTATCTCTGTTCTAATGGTCATCTGTTAGCCTGGGATCAGCCTTCATCTCTGTCCTGTGGGCTTTTTTGTCTCCTGTGCCTATGGGCTTGGGCCAGCCTATATCCTTGACTCCATCACCTTGTAATGACCCTGGCTTGGAGCATTCTAGTAACAAAGTGATTATCCATTTCTGATTCCCATTTCCCACGTTCTTTAAGTAGATGAGAAACCTGTTTTTCAGCCAGCTGCCTCAAGGGGACTGGACTACCCTTCCTTTGAATATGACCTTGAGGGTCTTGATACATCTTGAGAAGGGCATGGAAGTGATTAGACGAATGGAGGAAAATTTGTATTTGGGGTTCCTGGTCCAGCTGGGGTAACATGAAGAAAAAATGCTTCAGGAGGACAGAACAATCCCTCAGCTACAGGAGGAGGTGGGAGGAAGCAAGAGGAATATTCATGGAGAGCCTTCATCCACTTGCAAAAACAGCAGCCCTTGGATTCGAAAGGGCAACTTTTTTGTTTTTTGCTTTTTTTTTTTTTTTGAGATGGAGCTTCACTCTTGTTGCCCAGGTTGGAGTGCGATGGTGTGATCTTGGCTCATTGCAACCTCTGCCTCCCAGGAGGTGTTTGGCTGGGACTGACTACAATGCAGAAGGTCAGGAACCCACCTGCCAAGGAAGGCAGGAAGGGCCCTGGGCTCCGGGAAGAGGCCTGTTCCTTGGAGCCCAGGGCAGGGAGAAGCCTCCTCGAAGGAGAGTTGGCAGGACGGGGCCCCTGGGCAGCTGGGCGTGGTCGGGGGAGTTGGCTGGGAATGGATGAGGAGAAGGTTGGGGGAAGGCTCTCCCTTCCTCTCCCTCCCAGCGATGCCTGCAGCGGGGCCCTCCTGCCCAGAGCTCAGCCTCAGACCTGTGCAGGAAAGAGAAATGGAATTGGCTGGCAAAGCCCTCTCGGTGCCCCTGTGGAATATGGGGGAGGGCTGAAGCTCAAGGTGGCTTTAGAGGCTGTTATGCGAATAGCTGAAACCCCTCAAATTCACATGTTGAAACCCTAACCTGGAGGAACTCAGACTATTTGGAGATTGTATTAGGGTATTTATTTATTTATTTATTTGTTTATTTTATTCTTTTTTGAGATGGAGTCTTACTCTGTCACTCAGGCTGGAGTGCAGTGGTGTGATCTTGGCTCACTGCAACATCTGCCTCCCAGGTTCAAGTGATTCTCCTGCCTCAACCTCCCGAGTAGCTGGGATCACAGGCGGCTGCCACCATGCGTCACTGATTTTTGTATTTTTAGGAGAGATGGGGTTTCACCATGTTGACCAGGCTGGTCTCAAACTCCTGACCTCAGGTGATCGACCCGCCTTGACCTCCCAAAGTGTTGGGATTACAGGCATGAACCACCACACCCCGCCCGTATTAAAGCCTTTAAAGAGATAATTAAATTAAAATGGGGCTGTTAGGGGGAACCCTAATCCAATATGACTGGTGTCCTTATAAGAAAAGATTAGGACACAGGTACAGAAGGGAGGCCTTGTGAGGTCACAGGGAGAAGGTGGCCATCTGCAAGCTGAGGAGGGAGGCTTCCAAAGGAACCGACTGCTTGGCAAGGTGGCAAGGTGACAAGGTGTCAGAGTGCTGGCAGCAGAGAATGGTTGGCTCACGGGTAATAAAGGGAATTTACTAACAACAGTATAGGTTTGAAAAGGGAAGTTGTATTAGACAGAAAGAATGCTGCAGCAGAGTTCAGCGGGGTGCCTCAGCGAGAGGACGGGGCGTGCCAGGGTAGATTTTCCTTAGGACCATTTATGGACCTTAAACCAGGAACTTAAGGGTAATCTGGACCATGTTAGCCACGTAGGTCATGGTACATGATTACATTTGTAAACATTTCAGTGCCTTGATGTCAGCAAGGGTTGCATGATGAGTTTCTATATGCATGCGTTCCGGAGATGTAGAGAAATTCTAATTACTTATAAATTTTTGAGAAAGAAGCCTGGCGCCAGATGCTGGCTTCAGATAATAGGAAAGTCTAAATACTTCTACATTCCTCAGATGAGGAGTTTTGCCTCTGGATGGTTTGTTTGATGGCCACCAGGTGATCTTTTTTGCTCTCATCACCAACCCTGCTAACACCTTGATCTTGGACTTCCAACCTCCAAAAGTGTGAGAAATAAATTTCCATTGTCCAAGCCCCCAGCCTGTGGTACTGTGTTATGGTGGCCCAAGCCAACGAGCACAGGGTCCCAGACTCTAAGACTGGGAGTGGCTTTGAATACAGAGGCTCATTCCAGCTCTTCTTTCCTCTCTTCTCTCTTTCTCCCTTTTTATTTTGAAAAAAATTTCAGACATACCAATGAGCTGAAAAAAATAGCACCATGAGGCCAGGCGCGGTGGCTCACGCCGGTAATCCCAGCACTTTGGGAGGCAGACGGATCATGAGGTCAGGAGATCAAGACCACCCTGACTGACACGGTGAAACTCTGTCTCTACTAAAAATACAAAAAAATTAGCCGGGCGTGGTGGCGGGCGCCTGTAGTCCCAGATACTCGGGAGGTTGAGGCAGGAGAATGGCATGAACCCAGGAGGCGGAGCTTGCAGTGAGCCAAGATCCCACCACTGCACTCCAGCCTGGGCGACAGAGCAAGACTCTGTCTCAAAAAAAAAAAAAAAAGACTAGCACCATGAACACACCAGTACACCCTCCACCCACATTGCCCATGGTCAGCAGTTTGCTATTTGGTTTTTCTCTTTCTCTTTTTCTTTTGTAGCATGTGTTAGAATTTCCTTAATTTGTAAGGCTGAATAATGTTTCCATGTGTGTATGTGTGTGTGTATTCATTTGTATACACACACCACATTTTGTTTATCCTTTCATCCATCAATGGACACAGGTTGCTTTTACCTTTGGTCATTGTGAATAACGTTGCTATGCATGTGGGTGCGCAAAAATCTGTTCGTGTTCCTGTTTGCAATTCTTTTGGATGTATACCCAGAAGTGAAATTGCTTTTTTTTTTTTTTTTTTTTTTTGAGACAGGGTCTCACTCTGTCACCCAGATTGGAGTGCAGTGGCGTGATCTTGGCTCACTGCAACCTCTGCCTCCCGGGTTCAAGTCATCCTCCCTCTTCAACCTCCCACGTAGCTGAGATTACAGGTGCCCACCATCACACCCGGCTACTTTTTGTATTTTTAGTAGAGACAAGGTTTCACCATGTTGGCCAGGCTGGTCTCAAACTCCTGGCCTCAAGTGATCCACCCACCTCAGCCTCCCAGAGTCCTGGGATGACTGGCATGAGCCACTGCGTCCAGCCTCTCGCTTTCATTTTTATGTGTTAATTTTTTCAGAGCCATTTGAGAGTAAGTTGCAAACATCATGACACTTCGCTCCTAAGAGCAAGGACATCAATCCATCTTATTATTTGCACATTAAGAATATCACACAATGTTCGTTACTCTTAGTCCACAGTCACAATTCCTCAGTTATCTCCAAAACTGTTCTCTAGAGGTCTGCTCTCCCTTCACCCACCATCCACTCATGTCTTTTGCGTGTATTTCATGACTTTGACTCGAAGATTGTTTTACAGAGACAGATCAGTTGTCTTAAAAATGTCCCATATTCTAAATTCGTCTTTTTCCTCAAATTAGATTCTGGTTAACCATTTTAGGCAAGAATGCTCTTATGGTGATAGTAAAACTCCTCAGGCCGGACGCGGCAGCTCACGCCTGTAATCCCAGCACTTTGGGAGGCTGAGGTGGGTGGATCACGAGGCCAGGAGTTGGAGACCAGCCTGGTCAACATGGTGAAACCCTGTCTCTACTAAAAATACAAAAAGTTGGGTGTGGTGGCAGGTGCCTATAATCCCAGCTACTCAGGAGGCTGAGGTAGGAGAATCGCTTGAACCCAGGAGGCGGAGGTTGCAGTGAGCCGAGATTGCGCCATCGCACTCCAATCTGGGCAACAGAGCAAGACTGTATCTCAGGAAGAACAGAACCTCTCATAACGGAGGTGATGAAACCAAGTGCCAGCCAGTTGGTGGCAGAGTTTTGATACATTTTGATATCGGATTATTATTTATTATTATTGGGCTGGACTTGGTGGCTTGTGTCTGTAATCCCAACACTTTGGGAGGCTGGGGGAAGGGGGTAGATCACTTCAGGCCAGGAGTTCGAGACCAGCCTGGCCAACGTGGTGAAAACTTGTCTCTACTAAAAATACAAAAATTAGCTGGGTATGGGGGTATGGTGGTGCACAACTGTAATCCCAACTATTCAGGAGGCTGAGGCATGAGGATTGCTTAAACCCGGGAGGCAGAAGTGGCAGTGAGCAGAGCTTGAAGCACTGTACTGCAGTCTGGGAGACAGGGAGACCCTGTTTCAAAAAATATATATGTAATTATTATTATTATTATTATTAGATACAGGGTCAGCCAAGCTGTCACTCTTGTCACCCAGGCTGGAGTGCAGTGGTGCAATCTTGGCTCACTGCAACCTCCACTTCCCGGGCTCAGGTGATCCTCCCATCTCACCCTCCTGAGTAGCTAGGACTACAGGCATACACCACCATGCCTGGCTAATTTTTGTAATTTTTGTGGAGTTGGTGTCTCGCTCTGTTGCCATGGCTCATCTTGAACCCCTGGGCTCAAGTGATCTGCCTGCCTTGGCCTCACAAAGTGCTGGGATTACAGGCGTGACATGTTCCCCGACACTAGATTATGTGCTTGAACTCATGACTGTTTATGTAATAAAGGACAAGTGTCTTTGGGTCAAGTGGGAGACCCTTGCTAAACAAAGGGAAATGGGATCTTTTTTTTTTTTTTTTGGGACAGAGTTTCGCTCTTGTCACCCAGGCTGGAGTGCAATGGTACGATCTCTGCTCACTGCAACCTCCACCTCCTGGGTTCCATCCATTCTCCTGCCTCAGCCTCCCAAGTGGCTGTAATTACAGGCTCCTGCCACCACATCCAGCTAATTTTTGTATTTTTAGTAGAGACAAGGTTTCGCCATGATGGCCAGGCTGGTCTCAAACTCCTGAGCTCAGGTGATCCACCCGCCTCAGCCTCCCAAAGTGCTGGGATGACAGGCGTGAGCCACCACGCCTGGCTGGGATCTGTTAATAGAAATGATACATTTCCTTTATTATAAGGCCTGGTGGCTAAAAACATCCTTAGACCTGGTTTTGAATCTCATTAATAATGACCTGAGCAAGTCTTTCAATGTCTCTGGGCCTCAGTTTTCTTATCTGTAAAATAGGGATAATAATAGTGAAGCTGTTTTCACAGGGTTAAGAAGAACTGAAGCCATCCTCACAGTGTTAACAAGGATTCTGGACAGAAATATTGTTATAATTAACCAGGCTGCTCTTTGACTCACTTCCTCGTAACCGAAAGTCACGTAGCCCTCAATACTGGCTGTTTGCATCCCCACTGTTTCTATAAATAGAATCGCTGACATTGGAATCATAAGGCTTTTTGATTAAGAATTGCTTAATGGCCAGGCACCGTGGCTCATGCCTGTAATCCTAGCATTCTGGGAGGCCTTCTCTCCTTCTTTCCTTCCCTCCTCTCCTTCTTTTCTTTCTTTTCTTCCAGGCTGGAGTGCAGTGGCCGGATCTCAGCTCACTGCAAGCTCCGCCTCCCAGGTTCATGCCATTCTCCTGTCTCAGCCTCTCGAGTAGCCGGGACTACAGGCGCCTGCCACCACGCCCAGCTAATTTTTTTTTGTATTTTTTTAGTAGAGACGGGGTTTCACCATGTTAGCCAGGATGGTCTGGATCTCCTGACCTCGTGATCCACCTGTCTCGTCCTCCCAAAGTGCTGGGATTACAGGCGTGAGCCACCGCACCCGGCCTTTTTTTTTTTTTTTTTTTTAAGGAAAAAGTTTTGCTCTTGTTGCCCAGGCTGGAGTGCAGTGGTGTGATCTCGGCTCACTGCAACCTCTGCCTCCCGGGTTCAAGCGATTCTCCTGCCTCAGCCTCCTGAGTAGCTGGGACTATGGGCATGCACTACACTTGGCTAATTTTTGTATTTTTAGATCCCAGCACTTTGGGAGGCTGAGGTGGGCAGATCATCTGAGTGCAGGAGTTTGAGATCACCCTGGCCAACATGGTGAAACCCTCTCTCTACTAAAAGTACAAACATTAGCCGGGCGTGGTGGCGGGAACCTGTAATCCCAGCTACTCAGGAGGCTGAGGCAGGAGAATCGCATGAACCCAGGAGGCAGAGGCTACAGTGAACTGAAATTGTGCCACTGCGCTCCAACTTGGGTGACAGAGCGAGACTCCGTCGCTATATATATATATATATGTTATACTTAACAATTATTGACAAATAAAAGTGCCCAGGTTCTGCTACCTGCCTCCTTCCCTGTTCCCCAAAGTGAATGAGCAGAGTGAGGTGGAGGTGCGGAAGAGAGGGACATGCCCAGAGCTTGAACTTGAGCCAGGCCCCGCAAAGGAGGAAAGACATGGATGTCCCGGGCCTCTCTGAGGAGCACAGGATGCAGGACACTGGGTTATATAACTGCAGGGGCACCGTCCACACTTGGACCATGTGAATGGGCCCTGGCTGGGCAGCGCAGAGCCTGCATGGTGCTGCAGGTGACAGGTGACAGGCGGCCCAGCAGGGTGGGATGGATCTATCCCAAGGGTACTCTAGCAATTCCTTCCTTGTTATGCAGGTGAGGAAACTGAAGTCAGAGAGAAAGGGGACTTGCCAATGGTGTGAGAGTGAGTGGCAGAGGTGGGACCACAACTCACGTCTCCTGCCCTGCCAATTTCCACTGTGGGGAACAGAAGGGGGTCTGTCCCAGATGGAGTACTTGGCTGAGCCTCTGTTTCCTCCTCTAAGTTGGAGCTAATTAAACTGACTTTTAGGCCGGGTGCAGTGGCTCACGCCTGTAATCCCAGCACTTTGGGAGGCTGAGGTGGGCGGATCATTTGCCAGGAGTTCTAGACCAGTCTGACCAACATGGTGAAACCCCGTCTCTACTAAAAATACAAAAATTAGCCAGGCGTGATGGCACGCGCCTATAGTCCCAACTACTCGGGAGGCTGAGGCAGGAGAATCGCTTGAACCTGGGAGGCAGAGGTTGCAGCGAGCCAAGATCATGCTATTACACTCCAGCCTGGGTGACAGAGTGAGACTCCGTCTCAAAAACAAACACACAAACAAAAAAAACCAAAAAACAAAAACCTGGCTCTTGACCATCATGAGGGCCACCTGTGACAGTGTCTATGGACCCACTGTGTCACCTGTCCAGTGCTGGGAAGTGTTTAGTTCTCAGGGCCTCCCCAGCAGGCAGCTGTGAGAAAGGACCTCTATGAAGGTCCAAGGTCCTCTCTGAAGAAATTCCAGAACGTGCCCTGGACTTCTGGAGAGGCGGCATCCCCTGGGAAGATGGCATGGGAGTGTGGTGGAAAGCCTCTGGCCTTTGGCATCAGACAGAGCTGGGTGCTGGACTCTGTACTTAACCCATATTGTGATCTCTTCACTCTGTAGAATCTCCATTTCTTTTTTTTTTTTTTTTGAGACGGAGTCTCGCTCAGTTACTCAGGTTGGAGTGCAGTGGCGCAGTCTCAGCTCACTGCAAGCTCCGCCTCCTGGGTTCTCACCATTCTCCTGCCTCAGCCTCCCGAGTAGTTGGGATTACAGGCACCCGCCACCACGCCCAGCTAATTTTTTTTTGGTATTTTTAGTAGAGACGGGGTTTCATCTTGTTAGCCAGGATAGTCTCGATCTCCTGACCTCGTGATCCACCCATCTCAGCTTCCCAAAGTGCTGGGATAACAGGCATGAGCCACCGCGCCCGGCCATCTCTATGTCTTTATCAGGAAAATGGGAATGACAATCCCAGTTTACCAGTGCCAGGTGAGATTGGGGTGTAGGAGCTTGGTGTACCCAGTGTGTGGTACACAATAGGTGTTCAGCTGGGGACACTTCTTCTCTTTTCAAGGGGAGGGCTGACTCTTGCTGAAAAATCAGTAACCACAGCTGGGCATGGTGGCTCATGCCTGAAATCCCAGCTCTTTCTTGGGAGGCTGAGGCAGGATTATTTGAGGTCAGGAGTTGGAGACCAGCCTGGACAACAAAGCAAGACCCCAGTCTGAAAAAATTAATAATAATTGGTGGGAGGGGACTGAGGGATGAGGAATTACCTACTGGGTACAATGTACGTTATTTGGGTGATGGTTAAACTAAAAGCCCAGGCAATATATCCATGTAACCAAAATGCACTTGTGGCTGGGCATAGTGGCTCACGTCTGTAATCTCAGTACTTTGGGAGACCGAGGCAGGCAGATCACCTGAGGTCAGGAATGCAAGACCAGTCTGATCAACATGGCAAAAGCCCATCTCTACTAAAAATACAAAAATTAGCGGGGCGTGATGGCAGGTGCCTGTCGTCCCAGCTACTCGGGAGGCTGAGGCAGGAGAATTGCTTGAACTTGGGAGGCGGAGGCTGCAGTGAGGTGAGATCGTGCCACTGCACTCCAGCCTGGGTGACAGAGTGAGACTCTGTCTCAAGGAAAAAAAAAAAGAAATGTTCAGTTTTTTAAACATTGACAATAGACTCAGTTACAAAAAGAAAAAAGAACAACCACCACCCTCCACAAGACCTGACATGGCCCTGGGGCCGCCATTTTGACTGCCCTGGGTTGGCTGGGTTTTCTGATCCCAAATTGCTTGGTTCCTCTGCGATTCCCGGGGCAGAGTGGGCCTCAGAGATGAGAATTCCTGCCTCCTCTTCCTGGGCACGTCCACCTGTGTCAGTGGACATTCCCAGGTCACAGGCTCCCCACACACATTCTGTTCATGCCAAGAGCTCAGGGACCAGTGTCATCCTGTGCTGCAGTCATTCCACCCAAATGAGGTCATCTGGGGACATGGGTCATCAGGGGCCAGTCCTCAGGAGTTTCACAGCTGGGCTGGGGTTCATGGAGACCGGAGTCTGGTAGGCTTCCACTACCTACCTACCTACCTACCTACCTGATTGACCCGTTTTCCCCTGACTATTCCCTGTGTCTGGGAGGACAAAGGCTATGACCCATTTCTTGCTACTTACATCCTCAGAGCCTAGCACACAGTAGGCCCCTAGCAGGCGAGGATGACCGTGGCTATAGCCTCTACAGAGAAAAGAGGCAGGATTTGAAGCTCTAAAAATGGAGCCCAAATTTCTGAGCTTGGGAGATGAGGCTGAACCAAAGCAAACCAGGATCAAAGGGGAGAGTGGGCCTAAGTGTTTGCCTTAACTGCCAGTCAGATTTTTAAAAAAGTAACCTGCTCAAAACCACACAGCTGGTAAGTTGTGAAGCCTCAGAGACGGTGCTTGTGTGTGTGTGTGTGTTTTAATTGTAGTAAAATACACATAACATTTAACATTTTGACCACTTTTTTTTTTTTTTTTTTTTTTGAGACGGAGTTTCACTCTTGTCCCCAGGCAATGGCATGATCTCGGCTCACTGCAACCTCCACCTCCTGGGTTCAATTGATTCTCCTGTCTCAGCCGCCTGAGTAGCTGGGATTACAGGCGAGCACCACCATGACCAGCAAATTTTTGTATTTTTAGTAGAGACAGGGTTTCGCCATGTTGGCCAGGCTGGTCTTGAACTCCTGACCTCAGGTGATCCATGTGCCTCAGCCTCCCAAAGTGCTGGGATTACAGGAGTAAGCTATCACCCCCGGCCCATTTTGACCACTTCTAAGTGTACATACAGTTCAGTGGCATTAAGTACATTCCCATTGTTGTACAACCATCACCACCATCCATCTCCAGAACTTTTCCATCATCCCAGACTAAACCTCTGTACCTATTAAACAATATGCCAACTAGATTTTATAGCTTAATTTATGGATCAGTATTGGGGGGCTGGCCAGGTGAGATGGCTCCTATTAAAGGTGGTGAGTGCCCTGTCACTGGAGGTATGCAAGTGTGGGATACGGGTTGGCTGAAACAGCACCATCAGTCTGACTCTAAGTGAGTCTTTATGAGGTTTTTGTTGGAGGGGGAGACGAAAAGCCTTACATATTCTTAACTAAGCTGGGAGGTTTTCCTGTGTATTTATTTATTTATTTATGTGTTTGGTATGTGTGTGTCCCAGAGGTCATGATTTGACCTGCAGTTACCTGTATTAAAAACAAGCTGTCCAATAGTGAGACTTCATCATGTATCACCCAACCTCCCATCTTGTCAGGCCAGTCTGGGACCAGTGCCCAGGCATGGCGACTTCCTTCTCACTCTTGCTCCTGCCATCACCTTCCAGAAACGTCTAATAGCCCCCTTCCTCCTCTGCAAGTGATGGTGGGTTGGGAAGTGCAGCGTATGGCAATGTGGTGGACACTGTCGACTGTCTACACAACAGTCATCTCCTTTTCCCCTCGGAAACAGAACCCCAATTTGTTTGGGATCCAGATGGAATCACAGATTTAGGGAGGGTGTGCCCAGTGCCAGAGGTGAGTCATGGTTACTCTGAGGCAGAGATTCTAAGCCATCTTGTGGTCATCCCATTCCTCTTTGCCAGCGTAATTGTTCAGGTGAATTCCATGATGGATGAATGACCAGCCAGGAAGTTAGAGTAGCTTGTCTGAGGAAGTGACGTTGTAGCTGAGCCCTGAAGGATGAATGAATTAAGTAAGGTCGGGGGGTCTGTTTTAGAGGAAATAGCACTTACAAAGGCCCTGTGGTCAGGGCATGAAACTTTTTTTTTTTTTTTTTTTTTGAGATGGAGTCTCACTCTGTCACCCAGCCTGGAATACAGTGGCGTGATCTTGGCTCACTGCAACCTCCACCTCCCAGGTTCAAGTGATTCTCCTGCCTCAGCCTCCCGAGTAACTGGGATTACAGGCATGCACCATCATGCCCTACTAATTTTTGTATTTTTAGTAGAGACAGGATTTCACCATGTTGGCCAGGCTGCTCTCCATCTCCTGACCTCATGATCACCTGCCTCGGCCTCCCAAAATGCTGGAATTACAGGCGTGAGCCACCACACCGGCCCAGCATGAAACTTTTGAGGTGGGAAAGACAGCCTGTCTGGAATGCAGAGAACCTGAAGAATGTGGCAGGGGATAGACTCCAGGGGCCCTGGAGGCCAGGCCAAGAGGTGGGTCTTTAGCCTGAGAGTAAGTGAAAGGCTTTAGGTGTGTGTCTTGGGTTTGGGACTGAGGGTATTGTAAAACACGGTTGGATTTGCCCTTTGAAATATATTTTCGGCTGGGTGCAGTGGCTCATGCCTGTAATTCCAGCACTTTGGGAGGCTGAGGTGGGAGGACCACCTGAACCTAGGAGTTGGAGACCAGCCTGGACAACATAGTGAGACCCTACCTCTAAAAAAATATATTAAAAAAAAAAATGATGGCTGGGTGTGGTGGATCACGCCTGTAATCCCAACACTTTGGGAGGCCGGGAGGCCGAGGCAAGTGGATCACCTGAAGTCAGGAGTTCGAGACCAGCCTGACCCCAATACGGTGAAACCCTGTCTCTACTAAAAATACAAAAATTAGCTGAGTGTGGTGGCGTGTGCCTGTAGTCCCAGCTACTTGGGAGGCTGAGACAGGAGAATTGCTTGAACCCAGGAAGCGGAGGTTGCAGTGAGCCGTGATCGTGCCACTGCACTCCAGCCTGGGTGACAGAGCAAGACTCCCTCTAAAAAAAAAAATAAATAAATAAAAATAAAAATTAGCTGGGCATGATGGTATGCACCTGTAGTCCTAGCTACTCAGGAGGCTGGGTGGGAGGATTGCCTGAGCAAGGGGTGGGGGAAAGAGGGGACAGGGGAAGTGGAGGTTGCAGTGAGCACAATCATATGCCACTGCATTCCAATCTGGGCAACAGAGCAAGATCCCATTTCTTAAAAAAAAAAAAAAAATGGGCCGGGCGCGGTGGCTCAAGCCTGTAATCCCAGCACTTTGGGAGGCCGAGACGGGAGGATCACGAGGTCAGGAGATCGAGACCATCCTGGCTAACACGATGAAACCCCGTCTCTACTAAAAAATACAAAAAACTAGCCGGGCGAGGTGGCGGGCGCCTATAGTCCCAGCTACTCGGGAGGCTGAGGCAGGAGAATGGCGTAAACCTGGGAGGTGGAGCTTGCAGTGAGCTGAGATCCGGCCACTGCACTCCAGCCTGGGCGACAGAGCGAGACTCCGTCTCAAAAAAAAAACAAAACAAAACAAAAAATGAAATGTATTTGGCAGCATGTGAAGAAGTCACTGAGGGAAGGGCAGAGTCCTCCCCTAACTTCATGTCCAGTAAAAGCCCAAAGTCCTCCTGAAGATTCCAGCGATCCCTGGTACTTGTGTTTTCACCACTTCCCTCGCCCCGCTGTCCCAGCTTCTTCCTATTTCTGCTCTGAACTGTGCTGACTCAGAAATGAAACTTGCCCCTTCCCCTGTTCCCCAAAACCCTTTTTTTTTTTTTTTGAGACGGAGTCTTGTTCTGTTGCCCAGGCGGGAGTGCAATGGTGCCATCTCTGCTCACTGCAACTCCACCTCCTGGGTTTGGACAACTCTCTTGCCTCAGCCCTCCAAATAGCTGGGATTACAGGTGCCCGCCTCCACGTCTGGCTAATTTTTTGTATTTTTAGTAGAGACGAGGTTTCATATGTTGGCCAGGCTGGTCTTGAACTCTTGACCTCAGGTGATCCATCTGCCTCGGCCGCCCAAAGTGCTGGGATTACAGGGGTGAGTCACGGCACCAGGCCCAAAATCCTGCTCTTGACAAATACTTGTGAGCAGAGCATTTACTAAAGATCTCAGGGCCACAGAGAGGGGTGACATTAGACAGAACCTAGAGAACAATTTAACACAGCATCTGTTCTTCTGAATCTTTTTTGGCTACTCCTCTCCCTGCCCTCCCTCCACCCCAGCAGTTCACCTCTGATCCTCCCCCAACTCTTTGCCTGGGGCCCGGTGGCTCACCCTCTCCTGCCTTCTCTCTCTTCCCCTTCCCGGTTCTTGTCTCTGTGCTCTCAGGCCCTCTTCCAGATGGCCGGGTATGATTCACCTCCCTCTTAGGAGGAGAGCAGTCCAGCTCTCTCCAGCTCCCTCCCCAAGCCTGCAGATCCAAAGTCACGGTGCACAAACCTGGACATGACAGAGCTTCCTTTTCTCCAACCATTGTCTTCAACCATGGCCAGCCTCCACCAGAGTCCTTTGTGACATCTTGGGTGGTTTTGCTAACTTTCTTCTCACTTTTAAGTATGAAGAAGTCCAGTCTTGGACGGGCGCAGCGGCTCACGCATGTAATCCCAGCAGTTTGGGAGGCTGAGGTGCGTGGATCACTTGAGCTCAGGAGTTTGAGACCAGCCTGGCCGACATGGTGAAACCCTATCTCTGCTACAAACACAAAAATTAGCCAGGCATAGTGGTGCACACCTGTAATCCCAGCTACTTGGGTGGCTGAGGCAGGAGAATCACTTGAACCCAGGAGGCAGAGGTTGCAGTGAGCCGAGATAGTGCCACTACACTGCAACCTGGGCGACAGAATGAGATCCCGTCTCAGAAAAAAAAAAAAAAAAAAATGTCCGGTCTTGAAGTTTAATCTCACATCGAATTTAATATCGCCTTCTTCCTCCCCTTAGCACTACAGAAGGGTATGGCCAACTCCTTTGCTCCCCCTTCCTTGCCTCTGTCTCCTGGGTCCCTGTGTTGCAGAGTTGCGGTGAGGGGATGGAAGGGCAGGGCTGTGTTTACGTGGGGACGGCGCAGAACCCAGGGTGGCCATCGATGGAGGTGCCCGATGCGTGTGAAGGCCAAGGCTGGCAGGAGCCATGGTGCAGCCCCTCGCTGGAAGTGAGCACAGCCATCTTCAGCTCCTGCCCTTTTGGGTTGGGGTTCTGCTCCAAACAGTGGGTGGGCCTAGAGGGGCTGGGTAAACAGAGGCTGTGCTGTTAGTTCCCTGGGATGAGGCTGCCCAGGCAATTGGAGCACTTTTGGATGGAACGAGATACCGCGTTGGTGTATTAAAAGTCTGATTACCGCCGGGCGCAGTGCCTCACGCCTGTAATCCCAGCACTTTGGCAGGTCGAGGTGGGTGGATCACTTGAGGTCAGGAGCTTGAGACCAGCCTAGCCAATATGGTGAGACCCCGTCTCTACTAAAAATACAAAAATTAGCCGGGCGTGGTGGCATGTGTCTGTAATCCCAGCTACTTGGGAGGCTGAGGCAGGAGAATCACTTGAACCAGGGAGGTGGAGGTTGCAGTAAGCTGAGATCACACCACTGCACTCCAGCCTGGGGGACACAGCGGGACTCCGTCTCAAAAACAAAAACAAAAACAAAAAAAGTCTGATTACTGATGCCCAAAAGGGAAACATATTAACAACTTAATGCATTCCGGGATGTTTTGTGGCCAAAAACGAAAACAAACAAAACTCTTCTAAATCCAGTGTCTTGGGGAGATCATGATAGAAGAATTCCTTGGGGAGAGAAGGTTTTGGAACCCACCGGCCTCGTTGGTCTCTGAGGCTGACTGTTCTGTGGGAGCCCAGAGCAGGGTGCAGGGTGCTGGGGAGGGGCTTCTGAAGACAGATTTCCCAGCATCCTCCATTCACCTCCCTCCTGCGGGGCAGGTGCTGCAGAGGACCAGTTTCTAGTCTCAGTTCTGATACAAATTTGCTGTGTGGCCTTGGGCAAGTCTCTGCACCAGTCTGGGCCTGAGAAGGGATCCTGAGGGAGGGCCCCACCTCAGCAGCCAGCCCTCTCCCTACAGGGGTCCAGCGGCCTCTGCAGCCTAAGCGGCCTGCAGGGCTCAGGGCCACTCACACAGATCATGTACACAGTGACTTTTCCAGCCCAAGGCAGCCCTCGGCGCAGCTCCAGGCCCAGAATAAAATGAACTTTACCCTGATCCCCCAGGGACCTTTCCTCCCCAGAAAAGAGGACTCTGTGTTTCCACTTGCCAGCTGTGTGGCCTTGGATTAGTCAGTTGACTTTTCTGATCTCACCCCTCCTTTGTAAAATGAAGATTCATTTTTTTTTTTTTTGGGTGGTTGTTGTTGTTTTGTTTTAATTTATATTTTTCTTGAGATGGGGTCTCGCTCTTGTTGCCCAGGCTGGAGTACAGTGGCGTGATTTTGGCTCACTGCAGCCTCTGCCTCCCGGGTTCAAGCGATTCTCCTGCCTCAGCCTCCCCGGTGGCTGGGATTTACAGGTGCCCCCAACCACACCTGGCTAATTTTTGTATTTTTAGTAGAGACGGGATTTTGCCATGTAGCCAGGCTGGTCTCAAACTCCTGACCTCAGGTGATCCACCCACCTCTGCCTCGTAAAGTGCTGTGATTACAGGTGTGAGCCACCACGCCCGGCTGAAGATTCAGTTTTGACAGGGCTTCCAAGGGCTCCAGTGAGGGCAGGGTCCTGTGGGGAGCATGGGCAGCACCCCCACTCCTCAGTTCAGCCACTTCCCCTTTCCCAGGGGTACCCTAGGGCAGGTGCAAGGATGTCCCTGGCTTGGGTTTCGGTTCCCTCCTGCCCCTAGGCAGCCAGCTCCCATTCAGGCACTCAGCAGGGTGTGTGGGTGGTCGCCTCCTGTGCTGTCCCATTGGTCCCACTGAACCTTGGGCAGGTGTTTCCCTACCCCTGTTGGTCCTGGAAGGGGAGATGAACCCAGGGGCCTTACTTCCCCCTCTTGTAGATATTTGAGTTTCTGTCCTCGTATTTCTTTCCTTTTTGGAAGAAGGATTATGGAATTTGGGGGTTGATAGGGCAGAAAAGCAGAGTGCAAAGGGGCATTAGGCTCTCTTAATTCAAGCCTATTAACAGATAGGGAAACTGAGGCCCAGAGAGAGGAAAGGCTTGCTCCAAATCAAACAGGAAGTCGGTGGCTGTGCACGGCTGGAAGCCAGGTTGACTGACTCCTGGGCAGTGCTTGGGCCTGACACAGGGGACCCAGGAGTCCCCACCCTCTGTCCTGCACTGACTTCCCTATGCTCGTGGGTGGGTGTGGGCTGCTCCCTCCCCGGGCAGGCTGGGCTGGCACACAGAGCCTCCTGGGCCCCTGCATCAGGTAGGGAGGCAGCACACTGGCCAGGGCATGTCCCTCCCCTCCCTGGCCTCCGTTTCCCTGTCTGTCTATTTCTCACTGGCCTCAAGAGATCCAAGTGCCAGGCCGGGCGTGGTGGCTCAAGCCTGTAATCCCAGCACTTTGGGAGGCCGAGAGGGGCGGATCACGAGGTCAGGAGATCGAGACCATCCTGGCGAACACGGTGAAACCCCGTCTCTACTAAAAAAAAAAATACAAAAAACTAGCTGGGCGAGGTGGCGGGCGCCTGTAGTCCCAGCTACTCAGGAGGCTGAGGCAGGAGAATGGCGTAAACCCCGGGAGGAGGAGCTTGTAGTGAGCTGAGATCGCGCCACTCACTCCAGCCTGGGCGACAGAGCGAGACTCCGTCTCAAAAAAAAAAAAAAAAAAAAAGAGATCCAAGTGCCCTGCCAAGCTGACTCTGACCCACTGGGGATTTGGGGCCCTGGTCAGCTTGGGTTCCTTCCCTCTGCTGGCCAGCCTGGTCCACGGTGCACAGAGGGTGCAGGGCCAGCCTGCAGCAGGGGAAGGAAGACATCAGAGGAGTCCTGAGTCAGAGGCAAGGGGTGAGGATGCGGCCTGGCGACACTGCTTCCTCCGGTCTCGCCCTGTACCAGGGTGGGTGGAAGTGAAACCTGCCAGCTCACCCACTTGGGTCTGCTCTGAAACAACGAGCGGCCGTGGGGACCAGAGGAGCAGCCCCTAGCCCGGCTCCCAGCGTCTGTATCTCCCTCCACTCTGCCAGCACCCCTGCTCGCTCCTGGTCCCATGGCTAATCCTTGGATCTAAGGCTAGGCTGCCCTAGGATGAATCTAGCCACTCTCAAACTCCCACTAGGGCAGGGGGCAGGGAGTGGAAGCGGGTGTTTCATGTGACAGCCCCTCTGAAGACACTGTGGCCACCTGCCAAAGAACAGTGTGCCTGGGAGAATGGACCCAGGGACTAGAGGGCAGCAGAGGGCAATACAGGGCTCCTTTGTCCCTTTGAATTCGTATGTTGAATCTCTGACCCCTAGTATATCAGAATGCAATTGTATTTGGTTGTATTTGGAGGTAGGGGCTTTAAAGAGGTGATTAAGGTGCCGGGCATGGTGGCTCATGCCTGTAATCCCAACACTTTGGGAGGCTGAGGAGGGTGGATCACCTGAGGTCGGGAGTTTGAGACCAGCCTGACCAACATGGAGAAAACCTGTCTGTACTAAAAATACAAAATTAGCTGGGTGTGGTGGCGCATGCCTGTAATCTCAGCTATTCGGGAGGCTGAGGCAGGAGAATCGCTGCCTCAGCCAGAAACTGGGAGGCAGAGGTTGCAGTGAGCTGAGATCGCGCCATTGCACTCCAGCCTGGGCAACAAGAGCGAAACTCCGTCTCAAAAAAAACAAAATAAACAAACAAACAAAGAGGTGATTAAGGTACAATAGATCATTAGGTGGACTCTAATCCTTGATGAATAGTGTCCTTACAAAAATGGGACTTTTGAACATAGAGAGATGCAGAAAGGAGATGACGTGAGGCCCCAGGGAGAAGATGGCCATCTACAGCCAAGGAGGGGCCCGAAGGAACCAACTGAGCAGATGGACTCCGTGTCCTTGATGTTGAACTTTAGCCTCTAGAACTGTGAGAAAGAAGGTTTCTGTGTCTAGGGGCTTGTCTGTGGGACAGGGTGGTGGCGGTCCACCTGGAGAGGGTGGGAGGCACTGGGCAGGACGGGACAGTGGTGGCAACAGAGATAGGCTACTGCGGGGATGGAGGGAAAGAAGGAATGAAGGACGGGCGGGAAGCAGGTTTCTCACTGCTGGAGGGGAAGGGCGGAAAAGAAGGAATCTGTGGTGGAGGTGGAGTTACTGGGCGAGCTCATGATTTGTCTACACGTGCAGACAGAAACGGCAATGCACACGGATGTGTGTCGGCGAGAAGGCGCGGGAGCAGGGGCCCCAAGGACCGCACACCCGGGGCTCTGTTAAGAGAGGGAGCGGACCAGGCTGGCTTTTGCCCACCCAAAGCTCCCGTGGCTGAGCTCCCAGCTTGTCTCACCAAATCCTCCCCACAACCCTGTGAGTCGGGAGCTCTAAGAAGATCTGAGACTTCCAGAGATGTGTCCCTACCCGGGAGGGGCTGACTTGGCCGCGGCGGACTCCGCCCTAGCGCCCCGGCAAGCCCTGTAGATGCAGCGCTGCTGCCATCTCGTGGTCGCCCTGGAACACTGACCCTGAGCCGGGGCGATAGCACGTGCTCAGGGCTCAGAACTGGGCCTACCTCCAGCCACCTTGGAGAGGTCAGAGGCTTCCTAAAGCGCTTACTACTGAGAGTCAGCAGAGCCCAATCCAGGACCTCCAGAGGGACCCTGCCGCGTTGCCCGGATCAAGTCAGCCCTGACCCTCTTAGGGGTGGCAGCCCAGAACCAGGAGGAAAGACAGACACCGTCCTTTGGTTCTCCCCCAGCGGGGAGTAGGGACAGAGGTTTTTCTGGAGCT
Source organism: Mandrillus leucophaeus (assembly GCF_000951045.1). Classification (NCBI taxonomy): domain Eukaryota; kingdom Metazoa; phylum Chordata; class Mammalia; order Primates; family Cercopithecidae; genus Mandrillus; species Mandrillus leucophaeus. The sequence goes on from NW_012102031.1 coordinate 8,164,898, forward strand.
GGGAAGGCAATACCAGAGGCAGAGCAGGGGTCCCTAGAATTACTGAGGAATCTGAGGGGCAGGGCTCTGAGCCAGGTGTCTGGAGCAGAGGCCATTCTGGAAGGGGGGGACATCCGTGACAATAACAACATGTACAGAGCATTTTCTACATGGCAGGTGCTGGGTTACTTGTTGGCTCAGTCAACCCTAAGAACCGTATGAGGGGGCGACTGTTATTTGCCCATTTTACCAGGGAGAAAACGGAAGCACAGAAAGGTTAAGTAATTTGCCTAAGGTCACACAGCCCAGAAGTGGCCGGTCAGGGGGTGGGTACTGACACTGGGGCAGGACGTGGAGGGGTCAGTGTCCAGGCCCAGAGTGGGATGGTGGTGGCCCAGGGGAGCCAGGAGGGAGAGGGCTCGGTGGAGGCTCTGCCAAAGGCTTCTTCAAAGGCAGGCCCGGGGTGCCCTCTCCCCTGCCCACCAGTCCCTCCAGCTCCACTCAACCCCTCCCCCCATGCCCCGGGGCCAGTGCCTTCTGATGCAGCTGGGCCCAGCAGGAGCTGCCGCACCTCATTAATCCTGCCCTGCGGTCCCAGGTGGAGGCCCCGCTGCTGCCCAAGGCCCCCACCAGGCAGCTGGCCCTCATTTTCTTGGGGCCAAGACTTCCTGCAGCTGTAAAGTGATCCGGCCCAGGCCTGCCGCCTCAGACAGCCTGCTGCCAGGAAACCCAGCCTGACTGCGCTGATGAATTTCCGCCAGCGCCCCCCAGCCCCCACGCAGCCCCAGCAGCCTTCTCTCTGAAGGAGGCCCTCAGGCAGCCCAGGACTGTTCCAGCCAGACAAGCTGAGACCTCTGCAGAGGCCACCTCCTGCCTGTCATTCAAGGCCCTCCATGGCTCGGCTCACCCCATCTTACCTCTGCAGCCTTGGGCCGTCCTCACAGAGAGCCTCCTGGCCCTGGGCATCCCATCCCATCTTCTTCATTTCACAGTGCAAAACAATGATTGAGTTTATGCCTGTCTTTCTCGTCCCTTTCCCTCCCACGTGAGCCCACAGGGCTGGCACCTGGCCGCCTCACTTCTGTCTGGCAGGCACCTAGCGCTATGCTGTGCGCAGCTGGCTCCCAGGGGATGCACCCACAGGGACGAATGAACGACCTGGCAGTTTTCACCCTTAGCAGGGCCCTCAGACCCCCGCACCCAGCCCTGGGAGCCATCTGTGGAAGTTTCCTTGTGTTTCCCAGCTAACACAGGGAGACGAGGCCTCGGCTTTGATCCTTGTAAAATCACAACTCTCCTCTAAGAGGTCCCCAGTTAAGTAGGGAGAGAATGAGGGAAGTAGGCAGTGGGGTGTGGGTGGGGCAGGCGAGGCAGCAGTGAGGAAGGTTGGGGGTCCCGGTCTTCCATTACTTAGTGTATAACCAGGCAACTCCCTTCTTCCCCCAGCCTCAGTTTCCCCAGCTGTAACTGGTGGCCAACATCATTGACCCCATAGGGCTGTTGTGAGGTACGGAAAGGGCTGGGCCAGGGTAGGGCACCTGGCAGGGGCTCACAGATGCCCTGGATGTGGCTGAGAGCGCCTGGCCTGGACCATGAGTATCCTGATGGCGGCAGGGCCTCCCGTTCCCCTGCCTGGTGCCACTGTGCCTGCCCTCAGCTGCTTTCCTTGCCCCAACTCCATCTTGATGGCTGGGCTGGGCCTGGTCTCCTGTATGCCCAGCTCCAGACCATACCTCAGATGGCAGGTGCTGCCTGCCCACTGCCCATGGGAACCAGTGGCTGCTCACACAGACCCGGGCCCTCTCCCAGGAGCCCAGGACCCTGTGGGCTCAATTGCTTCGGCCCCACACCAGCCCCCTCCATTCCCCAACCGTGTCCTGGGCCAGGAGGCTCCAACATGCCTCGGCAGTGACTCCCAGGGAGTTTGGCCTAGAGATTCCACACCTGAAAAGGTGGCACCCCAAGACCTGGGGCTCTGGAGCTGCCATGGAGGTAAGAGCTGACCCCCAGCACCTGACCTGGGGCCTAGCGTCTGGAAATGTGTGCCATGTCTTCCCAACTTAGCCTCGGTGCCTGGAAAATGGGCAGGATGCGCTTCTGCACAAGGAAGTGCTGGCACATGACAAACAACTGCAAGAGCTTCCTCCTGTGAGCTGGGCGGTTTGAGTGGCTCATGGAGTCGTCGACTTCACGCGTATACATCGAGGATGCTCACTTTGCTTCTCTCAGGCTGTTGCGATGATACGAGCCAGTGCATAGCCCCAGGCAGTGCCTGGCACCTGGCCTCGGAAGGCCAGCTTCCTCCCGTGGCCTGTGTACCCCACATGCCCACGCAGTCCACACGGGCCCCAGCCCTTGTGATTAGTGTGCTCTGTGCAGGGCAGAAGCTGGCCTCACGGGACAGCAGCGTGAAGTGCCTCGAGGAGGGAGGGATGTCAGCTGGGGAGGGCATGCATCCTCCGGGCAGGGGCGGTGGCTGGAGCCTGCCATGTGAGGTGGGAGGTGCGGCACCTGTGTAGTGTAGCTGGGTGCTTGCTCCTGTCCTTCCACCTGCACCATCTACAGATGCTCACCTCTCGGGTGGCCCCCAGCCCTGCCCAAAGTAGTCGCTGCCTCTGTGAGGCCAAGAAGTCATTTCTCACCGGGAGACTCGACAGTGCTGCTAGCAGGGTAGTTTTCTACCTTTAATTGGGGACACAAAAGGCACCCCTCCCAGTACAAGAGGATCAACCAAGAGGTGAGCCCCAGTGCTGTGGTGCCCGGCCAGAAGGAACAGAGGAAGGATGGAGGACAAGGCAGTGGAGGGGCAGTGGGGCCCCAGCGGCCCCTGAAGCCTCACCTGCAGCCTGGGGCTGGTGAGATCTCGCCCACTGCGTGCAGAGTTGCAGCTTCGTACCTGGGCCGCCGCAGCTCCTCAGAGGGTCTCCACACCTCCACACCCTGCCCTTGATGGCCAGCCAAAGCCATGGGGCCCCACGCAGCAGAGCGGGGAATGGACAGCAGGCTCGGCACAATCTCCACTGTGGCCAGCTTCCAGCCAGGCCTCGACTGGCAGTGTGGGCTCTGAAGGGCTCCATGGGGCATGGGCCCGGAGCAGGGTATCACTCAGTGAAGGAGAGTCACACTGGGTCAGCCAGCCAGCCAGCCTGTCCTGGGGCCTCCACTTCTTAGCAAAGTCTCATGGTCAGCTGGGGTGGGAAAGGAGGCAGAGCAGCCAGACCCCACTGCAGTGCAGACCTGTCCCCAGTTCATCCCACTGCCTCCACACCCCCAGCCGCAGCTGAGGCAGCTCCATCTTCAAAGAGGAGAAAAAGGGGGTAACGAGCCACCCCCAAAGCAGCCTTGACACCAGAGGAGGGAGGGAGGTCCCAGCCTAAGGGTGTGAGAGCAGTGGGGACCTGGGCTGCAGGGTGCCAGACCCCACACTCATAAGGCAAACAGCATGTCATCATCTTTCTCCTGGGTCTTCTTCCGGGGTGCTGGGCCAGGTGGGGGACCCGGGGGCCCCTCAGCTGAGGGGCTGGAGAGGTTGGGCAATCGATCCGCGGCTTTGGCCCGTTCTTCCAGGAATTTGTCAAATTCTAGAGGAAGGGGTGAGGGTGAGGGTGAGGGTGAGGGTGAGGGTGGGCTCTGAGGCCAGAGCCCTGGGGAAAGGAACGGGCGGGCAGGGGCGGGGACTACTACCTTCGCTGGTGACCCCCTTAGGCTCTTCCACATCATTCCCCTGGGAAGGCAGAAGAAAGGAGGCAGAGGTTAGCGGGGCCCCCAGCACAGTCAGCCTGGGGCAGTGGGGCCACAGCTCCGGCCCTGCTGAACCTGAGCACTGGATCCCAGAAGTCTCTGCATGCTCCCGCCACCCAGGTCCCAGGACCTGGACCTGGGCTCCTCCCTGAGCCGTGTGGCCCTCCTTGGGCCCTCCCAGGGCCCTCCTTGGGTGGCACCTGACTTCCTGAGCCTTGTTTTTCCTTCTGTAAAATGGGGGCGGGGTGGGGGCTGAAGCTAACTTGGAGGGTTGCTGGGAAGCTGAAATGATATAATATGCCACACGCCAAGCCCAGCACCCGGTGCCCAGCGGGTCCTTGATGAGTGCTGATTCCTTTCCTTGGGAGGGTCACAAGGGGTGGACGGTCCTCACCCCCGGGGGCAAAGGCTGACACCCAGAGGCTGAGGGCCATTCATGCTAACACTGCAAACGAGGGAGGGGTGAGGCTTCTGCCACCAGACAGAAAGCCTGAGTCCGTGCCCTGTGGCTTAGTCCTGGGCAGAAACGGTCTGTTCACCTGCAGAAGGCGGCTTCTGGGCCTGAAGTGCCCAGGCGCCCATGTGGGCCTTGGTGCCCAGAGAGGGGATGGCAGATGCTGGGGTAGGAGCCCTGGATGGAGAAGCTGGGTCTGGCCCTGCCTCTTCTGCACCCTGAGAGGGTGGCAGGGCTTGGGGTCCCCATGACTGGCACCCGCCCTCCTCCTCCCAGGTGCTTCCCTTTAGAGGACAGCTGCTTATCAGTCTTCTGATCTGTAAACAGGTGGGGATGGGTTCTCTCTGCAAGTGGCTGGAGTCTCCTGAGCTACTGCAGGTAGGAGCCTGGCGCCGTTATGCTTCCTCGGTTAGCCTCTCTAGCCTGCCCCGACATCCCTAAGGTGGGCTGACACCCACTGGCACCTCACCTTGGGAGCAGGCTCTGGGAAGCAGCTGAGAGGCTACTGTGCCCAGGCCTTCTCTGGGGGAGGGGGCGTGCCAAACACAAGGTGGGCAGGTGGCAGGAGATGGGGACTTTAAGTGTGCCTCTCTGCTCTCAGGGTGCTATATGCTATACAAGAATACCCTGGCCCCGTGGGTCATTTCTTGGTGAGAACAACGGGTCCTCCTGCTGTGTGGGTGAGGAGTGGGCCTGAGCCTTTGCATCCAGCTGACTGGGCCCCAACGTACCACGTCAGTGGACAGCCACTGCTCGATGTCCTCCATGAGGCAGGCCTGGGTGACTGGGATCTGGAAGGAAGGGCAGAGGGTGAGGCAGGGAGGGCAGTGCCCCGGGTGACAACGTGGAAGACGTGCTAGCTCAACGCCTGGCAGCTGAGTGGCCCTGGGCAGCCTCCCAGCCCAGCCTCAGCTGCCTAGCTGCCCGGACCCACCACTGGGCCCGTTGTGCCAGGCTGTGGGCGAGGGAGGTGCAAAGCCAGGAGACTAAGCAGGGGACAGGGCTCCCAGCAGCTGGAGCAGGGCCAGGGGATCAGAGGGAGCTCCTTCCCCTTGAGGAGAGGAACCCCAGTTCTGACACACCCTGCGGGTAAGCGTTCTGGGCTGCAGGAGGGGCTTTGGGCAACGGCCTGGGGCAGGGGCTATGCCGCAGGTTCTCAGGAGCATCTGACAAAAGACACACCAAGCCCAGGGACGGACCCCAGGCGTTTTCTCCAGCCATGAAGGCTGGGGTGGGGACATGGTTAGTGGGCCAGGGGTCCCCAGGTTCCATTCCCTGCTGCCTCTGCAGACGCAGACTTCACGATAGAAGGGGGCATAGCAGGGCCTGAGAGCAGAGGTGCCAAGCTGACCAGACAAGGCCAGGTGGGTAGACCCAGAGAGGCGGCATTACAGATGGGGACATTTCACTTTGGGCCACAAAGACACGGGCTGTGCCACGATGGCTCCCACACAGGGGCAGGAGTTGGAGGCTTTCTCCTCTAACGGCTTCGGCGGTGGCAGACTCCAGTTGGAGGTCATGGGCACAGGCTTCAGACTCAGAAAAAGCTGGATCTGGCTCACCCCTTAACACAGTGTGACTCTGGGCGGGTTACTTAACTCTCTGCGCCTGATTTCCCTCGTCCTTAGGGTGAGGCTAGCAGCAGTACTTACCGTCCAGGTGGCTGTGAGGATGAAATGGGATGTCAAAAGCTTAGCACAGGGCCTGGCATGGAGGAGATGCTCAAGAAACCAATAGGCCAGTTCCTATTTACAATTAATCAGTAATGGCACTAATAGCACTAGTTACTAGTTAGCTACTTTAGAAAAGACAGGCTTTCCTCAACCAGGCCAGTTTGGTTTCCAAGCTCCGTCACCCAGCACCTGAGGACCCCCTAGGCAGGAGCAGAGCCCAGAGAGAAGGCAGGAGACGACTTCCCAGCAGCAGTGGCAGCAGCCAGCGCCCAGCTGCCCACACCGGCTCCCTCTCCCGCTCCGCTATCCCCATTGCCTCTTAGCTGCCAGAGGGGCTACCTTGCCCTTGCCCGAGACTCAAGAGTGGGAACTGGGCACAGAGGAGCTGCGGAAGCTGGGCTGGCCGGGCCAACCCGGGAACAGCCTGAGCCCTGGGGCGCCGCAGGGCCCTCAGCTGCCCTTCTTCGCTCCTCTGGGTCTTCTCCTGGGTCCCACTCCCTTGGACAGCAGCACAGTGCCCCACGCCCACGCCTGGCAGGAGCCCTGCGAGCAACCCCAGCTTTCCGGGCAGCCAGGCCTGGCCCCTGCTCACCATGCCTTGTCTCACCATCCAGTCACTGAGGCTCTTCTCACAGCCGCCTCCCATCTGGGTGAGAGAGAGTCATGCTGATGGTGGAGGGCCAGCAATGCCAGGGCCACTGGAGGGCGCAGCTTCTAACAGGGGTGCGCCTTTCCGGTCAGGAGGCCTGCTGCCACTTTGGGAGACGTGTGTAGGGGTGTGTGTTTAGGTGTGTCGGTGTATGTGTGTAGGTGTGTGTAGGGGGGTGTGTAGGTGTGTCGGTGTGAGTGTGTAGGTGTGTCAGTGTATCAGTGTGTAGGTGTGTGTGTAGGGGGTGTGTAGGTGTGTCAGTGTATGTGTAGGTATGTCTATGTGTAGGTGTGTGTAGGGGTGTGTATGTAGGTGTATGAGTGTACGTGTGGTGTGTGTAGGTGTATGAGTGTAGGTGTGTAGGTGGAGGTTGTGTAGGTGTAGATGTGTGTGGTGTGTGTAGCTGTATGTATAGGTGTGTATGTGTTTATGTGTAGGTGTAAGTGTAGATGTGTGTGGTGTGTGTGCAGGTGTGTGTGGTGGGTATAGATGTGTGTGTGTAGGGGTGTACGTGTATGAGTGTGTAGGTGTGTGTAGGGGTGTGTATGTAGGTGTATGTAGGTGCGTATGTGTAGGTGTGTGTGGTGGGTGTAGATATGTGTGGTGTAGGTGTATGTGTAGGTGTGTATGTGTTTATGTGTAGGTGTTGGTGTGTGTGTAGGTGTAGATGTGTGTGGTGTGTGTGCAAGTGTGTGTGGTGGGTATTGGTGTGTGTGTAGGGGTGTGTGGTGGGTATAGATGTGTGTGTGTAGGGGTCTAGGTGTATGAGTATGTAGGTGTGGTGTGTAGGGGTGTGTATGTAGGTGTATGAATGTAGGTGTGTATGTGTAGGTGTGTGTAGGTGTAGATGTGTGTGGTGTGTGTGTAGGTGTGTGGTGGGTATAGATGTGTGTGTGGTGTGTGTGCAGGTGTGTGTGGTGGGTAATGTGTGGTGTGTGTAGGTGTGTGGTGGGTATAGTGTGTGTGTGTGGTGGGTATAGATATGTGTGGTGTGTGTGTAGGGGTGTAGGTGTATGAGTG
>NW_012102031.1:8173198-8213658 GCF_000951045.1 Mandrillus leucophaeus
GTGTGTGGTGTGTGTGTAGGGGTATGTGGTGGGTATAGATGTGTGTGTGTGTAGGGGTATGTGGTGGGTACAGATGTGTGTGGTGTGTGTGTAGGCGTGTGTAGGTGTATGAGTGTGTAGGGTGTGTGTGTGTAGGTGTATGAGTGGAGGTGTGGTGTGTGGAGGTCTGTGTGGTGGATGTGGCGGCTGGTGCAGAGGGATGAGGCAGGTATTGCGGTACCCACCGGGGGGGTGAACCACAACAGCTCTGGGATGCCAGCGCCCTGGGTAGGCTGGAGTGGAGCTGACAGCAAACTAAACAAAGCTTCTCAACTCTCTCCACAAAGATCCCAGAGGCTGGGCCTCAGCGACCCCAGGACAGCAGGGCAGGCGGCTGGAGATGGTCTGGAGGCTCCCAGTGGGGTCTGATGGGCACTCAGGTTTTATAAACATCAGTTTATCCAACCTTCTTACATTCATCCATGGCACACAAGCAGTTTCCTAGGGCCCCAGAGTGGAAGGAGACGAGAGTCCTGCTCCCAGCCCATCGCCCTGTGCCTGGCTGGCCCAACCTACTCAGACCAGCATGGGGCCTGGCACATGGCACACGGCACACAGCGGGCACGTCAGGGAGTGAAGGAACTAAAACCTGGCACACAGCATGCACCACCACCTCGTCACACGACTTGTGAGTCCTGCTCGGAATCCCAGGGCGCGAACATGGGCTGCCCACAATTAGCACTTGATTCTGTTTCTTTTTTTTGAAATAGAGTCTCACTATGTTGCCCAGGCTGGAGTGCAGTGGTACAATCACAGCTCATGATAACTTCGAACTCCTGGCTTAAGTGATCCTCCCGCTTCAGCCTCCCGAGTAGCTGGGACTACAGGTACAGGCCACCACGCCTGGTTTCGATGCCGTTTTGTACTTTGCTGTTGGGAATCATGTTCTCACGGTTTAGTGGGTGAAGGCCTTACCACCAGCCAGATTCCAGCACCCCAGGAGCAGACATTTGCTCACAGTTCTAAGAAATCATACCCTGATTTGGCAGAAATGGCTTAAATCTCCCAGGCTATCAGAGAGAAGTGAGTGCTAACCGGTTTCTCAGCTTCTCTTTGCTGCCAGTGAGTTATGTGGTGTGTCTTCTCTCTGTGGGCGGGTTGCAAGCTGGTGTGGGAGCCAGGACACCTGGGCGCTAGTTCTAGTCATGCCTGAATTGCTGTGCACCCCTGGGGAAGTGAACCCTGTCTCTGGGCTACCGCGGGGGCGGACTGGCTGGGATTGCTGCCCACTGGGCGGTGAAGTCAACCGCTGACCACAAGAGGCCAGGTGGCCTGAGAGGAGAGCTCCTACGGCAGGCTCCCAGCATGTCAGTTCTGACGAATCCCGACACACTGGAAGCCTGAGGCTGAGGAGGGAGACACACACCTCCACTCACTCTCCTTTGCACTTAGGGCTTTTCACAGCTCTAAGGTTACCAGCGTGGCTTAGAAGCCAGGCAGAACAACACCTGTACTCTGGGCAGGGTATCTCCCAGTCCTCAGCCTCAGTTTTCTCATCTGTAAAGGAACCAGGACATGGCGGTACTGTAAAGCTTAAGTGCCGTAATACTATACTGTGTGCCAGGCACCATGCTGAGGACATCACGCTTGTGGTTTCACTTAACCTCTCCCTGGAACTCAGTTTTCTCATCTGTAAAATGGGATAACAACATACCCTAAGGGTTTGACTCGCTAAGAGAGGGGATGCAAAGTGCTTAGTGCAGGCCTGGCCCGGAGCACAGGCTCAGCAAATGATGGCTCACACCCGAAAAAGGACGAGGCTCTGACTGGTGTGTGCAGTAGATGTGACATGGGTGTGCAACGTGCTCTGCTTGGTGGCAGGTCACACACCACACATGGAAGGTACCGGATTCTCTTGCTGCCCACTGTGTGGTAGAGTCAACCTCTGTACATGAGAGGCCCAGGTGGCCAACCCGTGTCCCCTACCTTGCCCTGTTCTGACTTGGGAATGGCTCCTGAGATGCTGGGAGACCCAGGAGCGGAGACAGAGTGCCCTTGGGAGTCACGAGGACTTTACCCACAGTGGACTGGCCTGGACGGTTTCCACAACTCCTCCCTCCCTGCTTTCCTTCTTTTCTTGATATAGGGTCTCACTCCATTGCCCAGGCTGGAGTGCAGTAGTGCAATCTCAGCTCACTGCAACCTCCACCTCCTGGGCTCAAGAGATCCTCCCACCTCAGCCTCCTGAGTAGCTGGGACTAAAGGTGTGCGCCACCATGCCTGGCTAATTTTTAAATATTTTGTAGAGATGGGGTTTCACCATGTTGCTCAGGCTGGTCTTGAACTCCTGACCTCAAGTGATCTGCCCACCTCGGCCTCCCAAAGTGCTGGGATTCCAGGTGTGAGCCACTGTGCTCGGCTCTCCCTGCTTTCTGAGCTTCCATCCTGATCTTTTAGATTGCAAGTCAAGTCCCTCCTGTGCTCAAGACTTCCCTGCGGCCTGCACCTCACTTAGGATGCTATCCACAGGACTCCTAGCTGCCCTGAGGTCCCCTGGTCCCTGATATACCCCTAGAGCTTCATTTCCTACCCACAACCCCACACTGGCCTCAGAAGTCCCCATGCTGCCTCGAGCCTCCTCAGCCCCGGGTCCGCCACCCTCATTCCCCGGGACACCCAGGTCCTGCTGTTTCTGTCTCCCATAGGACCTGCTCTGTCTGCTCACTTGCTGGAGCAGAAATTCTCACACGGCCTGAAAGGCATCCAGATACACGTTGAAATGCATGAGAGAATGGTTCTTGGAGGTCTTGCCAAAGGGTGTGGGGGTCACCCACGAAGTGTGCTTGGTGCTGGACAAGTGGCTGTCACTCAACACACAGTCAAGGAACTAAACGGAATTCAAACAGCACCCTTGCATTTCTCCCCGCCGCTTTAGGGTCTGCTCTTCTATTCCTCTCTGCCCACACTCCTGCAAATCAAGTCTCCTGAGAGGCAGAGAGGAGTACTATGGAATGGGCTCTAACTCCACGTAAAGCTCCCTACATGCATCCTCTCACACTTCTATTATAAACATGTAGATGTGCTAGGATAAGCCCCAATGTACAGATTAAGAGACTGAGGGTCAGAAAGGCCAATCATTTGCTTAAGGACACATAGCTGGTAAGTGGCAGAGCTGGAATGTGGAGCCCGGGCCACTGGTCTCCAGTTTCAAGTCAGGCTCAGGTCTGAATCCTTGCTTGCGAGCTGGGGCAAATGGCCTGGCCTCTCTAGCGGTTTCCTCTGCTGTAAACTGGGAATAACCACATTAGCCAAAAAGAACTGACTTGAGGGCCAAATGAGGAAGGGCCTGTGGATGTGCTGGGCCAGTGCTTGGCCAACAACAGCACCCAGTGGGTGAGCATTCCCTCACCTCCTTCAGGAGGGCCCCTCTGCTTACCGCGCCAGTGCTCTGCTGCCGGGCGTCCAGGGCTCCAGCCAGGCCGTCTGTTGCTTGGGGGGCTTCGTATTTTACCCTGAAACAGAGACCACCCAGCCATCGGATACTGCCCTTACTGATGGCTGATGCAAGAACGGAGCAGGTTGGGGCACAGGTTGAGGGCTCCCAGCCTCCAGGCCTCCCTGCAAATGGTAGAAAAGGTCTCATTTCCTGCCTCTGGAAATTAGGATCTGATAAGTGACGAGGATCAGGATTGGCCAAACTCAGGAGACTGAGAAATAGCTCCAGTGCCGCTCGGCTCATGAGAATCCCCGCAGACCCTTTCTTGAGCAGGTCTTGTTTCCTATTTGATAGACTGTGGTTCTGTACGAGGTTGTATTTGAACGGGGGATTCCATTCTGCTGCTGAAACACATCTGTAGACTGCTGGGTGCAGTGCCATCTTATCTGGCACTGGCTCACCAGCACAAAGACGACCACCCATACTCTGCCCCCACCCGTCTCAGTAGCATGGGAGGTGGCTTCGTTACAGCTCTTCTAAATGTCCCCTGGGGGACGCCAGCCAGCCAGCCAGGCAGGGTGGGGAGGCAGGAACTGGGACGGCACGCAAGGCTGATGGGCTGGGAGCGGCAGAGGCTGACCCTGCAGCTGCTGGGCAGATGAGGAGAGGCAAGGAGGGGCATGTTGTGTGTGAGGTTACATCTTCTGGGGAGCAAGAGAAGAGCCCAAGTGAGAGGAGAAGCTGGCTGAGGAGGAGAGGCGGCTGTGGTGTCTTTCCCAGCTGCGGGGTGTCCAGGGCAGGTGTTGGCGACCCAGCCCTGTGGCAGGGAAAGAGCCCCGTTATTCTCGCCTTGAACTGCCGGCAGAGAGGACTTCAGCACCGGCTCAGTCCAGCTTTGAGGCGAAGAAGCCACAGAATTCTGGTCACAAAGGGGAAGGCCTGCGATTCCTGTTATGAACAAGGCCACCTGACATGCTAGTGAAGCTAGTGAAGCCTAGTGAAGCGGGGGCTGGTCTCACCGAACGCTTCAGGAACTGGGACTGCATCACATTTAACTCTTGCAGTACCAGCTTGCTTTCCAGGAATGGAGTAGGCTGCCACTGAAAGGGGCTTATTGAATATGACCCCCAGTTCCCACGCAGTCATTTTGAAGAGTGCTGCTGTCTGTTCCGTCCCACCAGGGGCAGAGTTTGCTGGTGGAGTGTGACCACTAGCTGGGGCATTCCCTGGTTAAACGGCTTCCATCCATGGCAAGTGGGCCAGTCACTACGGCAGGGCCCTGCTGGAGCCAACCTTAAAGCCAGTGGTGGGCGAGGTGGGGCATCAGTCGCTCAGTTCTGACCCAGAGAAGGCCTGCTAACTGAGGGTCTGGCGGCGGCATGTTGCGGTCTCTAAGACATGCTTGGCGCATTGTGGGCAAGGCTGAAGAAGGCACGCCCAGCCCCAGGAACACGCAGAAACTGATGCTTTCCCTTCACTAAAAAAAACTATCTGCCCTTCCTAAGCGCTCCTTGCCAGCTCTTTCTTTCCTGCCCACACATGGCCCTGAAGCCCGGCTGTCCCTGAGGGCCACGCCTGTGGCAGTGGAGGGCCAAGCACTCCCCTGGAGGAAGCCTGCGCTTCCTGCACTGGGTGGTGGCCCCTGGGCCTGGGCCTGCTGCCCCCCGCCCAGATCACTCCTTAGGTGGTCCCAGTGAGGCTGTGGGCAGGGGCTGGACCTGGGCCACTGGGGTGACACTTGTCTTAAGTGCTCCTTGTAGAGAAGGCCTCTGTGTACAGCAGCACTGGCGAAGAGGGTGGAAGGACACCCCTGCCTCTGTGAAGGCCTGGCCAAGGCATCCCTGCTGTGGCTCGCCTGGAAGCCCTACTGCTCCTTGGCACTGAGTGGACGGGACTGGCTGCAGGAAAGGCTGATGGTGCCAGCTGTGGTCAAGGCTGGAGCAGAAACAGCGGCTGATAAGGAGCCGGTTTCCCTGCAAGCCAAGGCAGAGCCAATTGCAGGCCGGTGTGAAGTGGGGAGCCAGGCAGGTACAGGGAGGAGCAGGCTGGACACCAGGCAGGCAGAAAAGGCCAGTCAGGTGACCAGAGCTGGAAGATCCACCAGAAACATAAAGGGGTCAGCCAGGCAGGAGAACAAAGGGAAGAGGAAATGGATGCTCAGGTCCATGCCTGAGCCTGTGGGATGTTTTCTGCCAGGGTGGAAACCAAGCCCTGGGGAGCGCCTGCAGGAGAACCAATGGCCTGAGAAGGTGCGTGATGTCATTTCAGCTGTGCCTAACTGAAGGCAGTTTCAAAGATGAAAATCTGATAAGAAAAAAATCCCTCTTGTGCTCCCTCCTGCTCATGTTCCCTTCTGCTCATGTTACAATAAAATCAATTGCTTCTTTGTAGCCCAGTGGGCCCCATCAGCATCCTGCCCCCTTCCCTGTGTGAAGGGCGTCTTTCCCAGCTGCTGTGCGGAAGCCAGGGCACCTCTCTCCCTCCCTGCCTCTGAGCCTTTGCACATGCTGTTCCTAGTGCCTGAAATGGCCTTCCTATCACCCAGCACCTGGTCCAGCCCTGAGTGCCCTCTGCAGAGTTGCATGCCCCCTTCTCTGTGTCCACAGAGCCTGGCGCCCCCTCCAGGACAGCCCTTTGCCTTCGCAGCAGTGGTCCCGGTGCACGTCACACTCCCGTGAGACTGCAGGCCCTAGAGGACAAGCTCCTGGTGTGCTTTTCCCCGTCCCCCAGGGCCTGCTCCCCAGAGGAATGATGGTACAACAGCAAACCTCAGCCAGGTTGGTGACCAGGGCAGGCGCCAGGACTCTCCAGTGTGGCCAGCAGTGTCGCCTGCTGGGGCCTCTGTGGACAGGCCACCTGCCTGGCTGCAAGTCGCACCACATTCATTAGCTTGCCTCTGCAGGGTAGCCTTGGCAGCAACCCTAACTCCATGGCAACCGTGAGCTGCTGGTCCCAGGGTACCTGGGCTTAAAAGTACGGACTCTGCCCAGACTAAAGACGACATAGCTAACAGCTGGGGCAGCCCTAATGACCCAGCAGGCTGCAGCCTGTCAGATTTGACCTGGATTTGTGGGTTTGGAGAGGCTATCCCTGGGCTCTCTGGAGGCCCATTGACAAAGTTCCAAAAGACACCAGAATGACCTCTAAGGAGCTGAGTGGGGTCAGTGGGAGGATCCCATAATGTAGACCTTTCCTTAGCTAAAAGAATCCTGGCAGCCAGGCGCGGTGGCTCACGCCTGTAATCCCAGCACTTTGGGAGGCCGAGGTGGGTGGATCACAAGGTCAGGAGATCGAGACCATCCTGGCTAACACGGTGAAACCCCATGTCTACTAAATATACAAAAAAAAACAAAAACAAAAACAAAAAATTAGCTGGGCATGGTGGCAGGCGCCTGTTATCCCAGCTACTCAGGAGGCTGAGGCAGGAGAATGGCGTGAACCTGGGAGGGGGAGCCTGCAGTGAGGGGAGATCGTGCCACTGTACTCCAGCCTGGGCGACAGAGCGAGACTCCGTCTCAAAAAAAAATAAAAAAAAGAATCCTGGCTGCCCAGAGCTTAGCCCTGGGGGTCACAAGCAAAGGGCTGAAGAAAGTATCAAGCAGACTGTTCCTCTTACAAGCCTCTATGGGGCCAGTTCTCCCGCAGGTCCTGGCAAGGGGCTGGACCCTGGTGGACACACTCAGGCCACGTGCCCATTCTGCTGAAAGCACCCCCTGAAAACGCATGGTGCACAGGGAAGGGCAGAGCCCCAGTTCTGGGGCAAGGCCGACAGAACCTGCTTAATCTTCTCTGGAAATTAACGGTGGCTATGGAACAACAGAAAAAGACTTGACTTGAAAGTCCCTGAGGATTTATCAGGAAACTTCCCTGCTCCTGGAGGGCTTACTATGCAATACACAGTGCAGGGAAGAGGGGGCTGGGTGGAGACACTGTGTTTTGAAACCAGACAGCCCTAGGCTCCTAACCTAGTGCTGCCAAATATTAGCTGCCTGACCTGGGGCAAACGACCCTGCCCCTCTCTGTGCCTCAGTTTCCCCCTCTGACCAGACTGTGTAAGACTCTGGCATACAGTGGGTCATTAGGTACCCGTCCCCCACCCAGCACGGCCTGTGAGGAACGCAGTCTGTCAACTGACCACAGGGCTCCCAGGCCATGCTGCACTGACTTAGGGGATCCCAAGGGGAGTGCAGCAGGGACTGTATACCCTTCCTCATGGTGTGCCCACCATCAAGCCGGGTTCAAGGACCCCGAGAGAGGCTTTCCCCAGCAGAGAGCCACCTAAACTGCAGGGGACCAAGGCAGGGCCAGGACACTCACTCTTTCCGTTGGTCAGCCAGTGAGCTGCCCCGTGTCAGCGCAAACATGTCAAACTCATCTTCCAGTCGACCAGAGGCCTCCAGAGACTGCAGGCCAGCTCTCACACTGCTGGAGCCCAGGTCTGCAGGGACAAAAAGGCCACCTGAAGGACCCATCCACATGCCGTCCTTGCATGCTGAGCTGCTGCTGAGCTGCCTGCTGCCAGGCCCAGGGCTTGGTGCTGGGGAAGCGGCATGTGGGTGGGGGAATGTGCGAGGCAAGCCACCTGCTGGCTGTGGGGCCTTGGGCAAGCGGCTTCCTCTTTCCAGCTTTAGTTTACTCACCCCTCCTGGGGCTGCTGTGAGCATCAGAGAACAGGCAAAATGCTAACCACTGATTCTGCTAGGGGAAGTGGCTGGGCAGGAGGACAGTAATCAGATGGGTAGTCCAATGTTTCCAAAAGTATAGCATTAGTGATTCAAAATGGGGTGCTAATGATTTCCTAGGGCTCGGCATGAAGCAGACAGTAAATTATATTAAAACCTATCACAGTGATAACAGTGACAATGGCCAGCTACTCAGCCAGAGTGCAACCTGGGCCTGGCACAGTCTAAGCGCTTCTTATACACGAGCTCCCTACTCCTGCTTCAGAGGAGGAAAGGGAGGCTCAGGAGGTTTAAGGAACCTGCCCAGGCTCACGCGGATCATGGAAGCCATGGAGCATTCAGTGTCGAGGGCCAGTCCTAGGATGGTGGGATTCTGAGACCCAAGGCGGCCCAGGACTTGTGCGGCTGCCAGGGGCAGTTACCCTGAGTGTCCCATCTTGCAGCAAGATTCAGCCTGGGACCCCAGCAAGGTGGGGTCTAGACTGACATTCTGCCGTGGGTGTATAACAAGGGCACCCCCAAAAACTGCAGGGGTGCCAACAGTACCATAATGTACCCTCAGCTGGAGCCCTCCAGACCACACTTACTCATTCCTGCCAGCTGGGATGAGAGGTTGCCGGTGGCTGCTGGCTCAGGGCCCATGTCGATCAGGTCAGCTGCCGGCTCAGCCTCACTTGGGGCCTAGTGGGAAGGGAGATGCCCTGATCATCTCCTCTGTCTGCAGCTTCGTTCCTTTCTGTCCCAAGCACTGGGGCCTGCAGGCTTTGCCCAAGGATCTGTCACCAGGGCTCCAGTAGCTAGGACTGGGCGTCAGGGGATTTCCTTCCTTCCCTCTGGCTCCAGCTTAACTGGACTCCCTGGGAGGCTGGGGAGACCCTTGGGCATCAGGTGGTGGCGGAGCCTTATTTACCTTAAAGGGACAGGGGCGTAAAAAGTTAAAAGGGGATTTCTCTCTAGGCCTGGATAAAACAGCACCACCCCGTCTGGTTTACTGGGGGAGGGAGTTGAGAACGACACTCCTTCCCATGAACGTGGCTTGATCTAGTCACAGAAAAGAAGCCTTTTACCTTGGTGGTCTGGCCTGTTCGGAACCGTTCAAACCTACAAGATAGAAAAGACATGAGTTATGGAGACAGACTGAGACAGGCCCCTGCCGCATGGCCAGGAAGAGCTCTTCAAACCGTGGGTCTCAACATCAACACACTGGGTTATGATCAGGGTGATGATACATCTGGTGTGTCCTGGATAGATCCAGTTCATGCCTGCTGTCCCTGGATAGCTAGCAGTGCTCCGCTTTCACTTGCAAAAGTGTCCCAATTTGGATGACCAATTATAAGGCAACCTTAGTCGTGAGTAGCATGAAACAAATAAATAGGAATAGGGACAGCAAAGAAAGCAAATAGAACAGCAAAGAAAATAGGAATGTATGGCACACAGTAAAGGTAAGGGCTGTTTCATGAAACTTGTTTCAATTACATATTTGTGTGTGTGTGGGTTAGTGGCTCTCTTCAGGGGTGTAAGAAAGATACATGTATCTCTAATCTTGCTTTCTGGAGCTACTTAGGGGTCAGTGAGGTAGATCGAGAAGACTTTATTCCGGGGTCTGTTCGAGTTGTGGCCTTGTCACTTATCACATGACCCTGGGTAAATTATGTTCCTTCTGAACTTTAGTCTCCTTGTCTAGAATCTGCAGGCACCTGCCTCCCAGAAGTGGTGAGGCCCAAATTAGGACATAGGTATAAGTGACTGCGAACTTGAAAGCACCGGCAGACATTAAGCCTAACGACTGTGGGTATCTGAGAGTACCAGCTGCTACCAGATGGGGCCCCTCAGTCACCTCACAGCCCAAACCCCAAAATGGCAGGGAAGAGGCCTTTCATTCCACTGGGCCAATGAGCAGGAAAAGCTAGGCAGATGTGACCTGCAGGGTACCCCCTACTCTCCACTGTTTTAGAATCAGTGAGTGTCTTTTGATGGAGAATGACACAAAAAATGAACAAGGGGCTGGAGGAGGCTGGAGTAACTTGTGTCATTTATTGGACACCCTGGACTGCTAAGTGCTTTATAGGCACTGTTCCACGGACTCTCAGTTATGCCACAAGCCTCATTTTATAGACACAGAGGAGGTGTGATGGGCACGCAGTTTCTGCAGACCCAGCAGTCCTTCTTCTCTTTCCTTTTTTCTTTTGAGAAGGAGTCTTGCTCTGTCACCTAGGCTGGAGTGCAGTGGTGCAATCTCGGCTCACTGCAACCTCTGCTTCCTGGGTTCAAGCAATTCTCCTGCCTCAGCCTCCCAAGTAGCTGAGATTACAGGTGCCCGCCACCATTAATCTTTTTTTGTATTTTTTTTGTATTTTTAGTAGAGATGGGGTTTCACCATGTTGGCCTGGCTGGTTGCAAACTCCTGACCTCAAGTGATCCTCCCGCCTCGGCCTCCCAGAGTGCTAGGATTACAGGTGTGAGCCGCTGTGCCCAGCCCTTCTCCTTCTTTTGTAATAGCACCCAAGTGCTCTTTAGACGAACTGCTCCTCCCCCATTTCACATCATCCCGGTGGGGTGCCATCTAAGGGCCCTCTCCCCCACCACAGCTGGTAGACACAATGAAGCTAAGCCAATCCAACTCACTCTTGGGGATGTGACTTTTGAACAGAATGATACATGGTGGGCAGGCGGGTGTGGTGGCTGATGCCTGTAATACCAATGCTTTGGGAGGCCAAGGAGGGAGAATTGCTTGAGGCCAAGAGTTGGAGACCAGCCTGGGCAACACAGTGAGACCCCTGTCTCTGTAAAACAACAAAAAGAAGAAAATAAATTTAGCCGGGTGTGGTGGTGCATGCCTGTAGTCCCAGCTACCTGGGAGACTGAGGTGGGAGGACTGCTTGAGCCCAGGAGGTTGAGGCTGCAGTGAGCTGTGATCATGCCACTGCACTCTAGCCTGGGTGACAGAGCAAGATCGTGCCTCAAAAAAAAAAAAAAAAAAAAGTGGGCAGATGTTTGTGAACAGGTGTTTGCGCTGATCCATTTATTGATGGCAGCACCCTGGGAACATGGTCCAGAAGTTTCTGCTCCTGAGACATTTGAGCTGCTCTGGGATCTGTCTTTCTTGCTCTATTGGGAGATGTCAGTGTCACTTTTCTCTGGATTCTGAAAGCTACCCATTTAATAAAGATTATTATCCTAACAAATTCTTTTTCTGCCTAAGTTAGCCGGAAATGTTTTGTGTAGCTTGCAGCAGTGAAGTCACTTGTCTAAGGCCCCAGACCCAGGAAGTGGTGGAGTAAGGACACACCAGGCCGGTCTGGCTGCAGGGCCACGCTCTCAGCTGTGACCTGTGACCATCCCCCAGGGCTGGACTTGGGCACAGGCAGCAGGGCTGACCCTTGCGGGGGATGCAGGGTGGGTGTAAGGACGGGCCCTCAAAAACATCCTGGAAGAAGAGAGCTGAGGCCACACGCCCCTAGGAGCCTGCCTTGTGTTTGAGAGGAGGACGAGAGAAGGCTCAGACAGTATGAGACCAGGAGAACAAGGCAGAAGGGAAGGGAGAAGGTTTGGGCAGTCGGCCAGAGGCCAGGGGAGGTGCTGGGGCTACCGTTCATGGCGCAGGAACACGTTGTTGAGATTGTCATTGACGATGAGCAGCTCCTCTGTCAGCTGCTCATTGGCGATCTGAGGGATGAGCTCCAGGACCCGCTGCTGCATGGCTCGGCACGTGCGGTTGAGCTCCTGCCAGGAAAGGAAGTGAGGCAACCACAGTCACGTGACTCAGAGTGAGGCCATCTCTCATGCACGGGCCTCCAGCCCCTGCACAAGCCTTGGAGGAGGGAGAGGTGTCCAAACTGGACTTCAAGGTTCCACGGAACAGCTTTTTGATCAGGCACACATGAACTTGAACTTCACTTCCAAGTGTTAGATGCTAAAATTTAATCCACAGGAAACCATCAACATGTCTAACTGTACTGCTGGTTTAACTTGGCTTCGTGCAGATTCCAGAATAAAGGTTGTGCCACCTTCTTTCCTTAGTCGGAAAAAACTGAGTCAGCAAAGGCTGACGTTGAACAAACTGCAACTTCTGGAAGTACGCTGTGATTTTTGCAACCAAAGCATACAAAATGAATTAGATGACTGCGACCATTAGCCACAAACCTCGATTTCGAATTTTTGCCTCACTTTTCTCACTGGCTGATTTTTTTGTCTTTTTAAATAAACTTTTAGCTTTGGAATAATTTCAGATTTTTCAGAAGAGATGCAAAGATAGTACCACAAGTTCCCATATACCCTTGACCCTGGCTTCCCCTTAGTCTGGCATTTGTCAAAACTGAGACATTAAAACTGATAAAATAGTATTAACTAAACTGCATACTTTATTCAGATTTCACTAGGTCCTTTGTTCTAGGATCCCACAGTGCATTTAGATATCACGTCACTGACTTTTAACCAGTAAGCATCATATTTAAACTTATGAAAAAGAAAAATATTGGCCAGGCCCAGTGGCTTATGCCTATAATCCCAGCACTTTGGGAGGCCGAGGCGGGTGGATCACCTGAGGTCAGGCGTTCAAGACCAGCCTGGCCAACAAGGTGAAACCCTGTGCCTACTAACAATACAAAAATCAGCCAGGTGTGGTCATGTATGCCTGTATCCCAGCTGCTTGGGAGGCTGAGGCAGGAGAATAGCTTGACCAAGAGGCAGAGGCTGCAGTGAGCCAAGATCGCACCCACTGCACTCCAGCCTGGGTGACAGAGCGAGACTTCGTCTCAAAAAAAAATAAAAAATAAAAAAAAAAAAACCATAGACATACGGGTTTTCATTTTTAAGATTGCTCAATTGTTTCTTCAGGTACCTGTCACCAGGTGAAGGTGCCTGGGTCAGGGCAGGTGCTTGGGTCCTGAGGTCCAGGGAGCTGCCCGGCATTGCCGACTGCGGCCTCACGCCAGCATGCCTTTCTCCTGGAGGCAACGCTGAGGCTAGGCACTGCCCAGTGTTTATTTTGGCTGTCATGTGGACCCTGTCCCCCGCCCCCTCCAAGGTCAGGCCTCTGGGATTTCCTCATTGCCCTTAGCACGGGGGCAGGGCGGGTCCTTTCAACATCCTGTGGGCTCCCCTCCTGCTCTCATGACTAAGCACAGGGTGGCTCTGCTTCTGCTTCCCTGCTGGCTCCTCTCAAGAGCAGAAGAGCAGCACTTGGAGCCAGGTTCAAATCGCAGCTCTGCTATTTACCAGCCATATAACCCTTGACGTGTTATCTGATCTCCCTATGCCTGTTTCCTGACCTGGAAAATGGGGGTGGTGAGGATTATGTGAGTGATGTGAACCAAGTGTCCACATACAGCTCGGGGCAGGGGAAGTGCCCAATGCATGGGAGCTGTCTCTGCGTCCACCTTGCTCAGCCTTCTGAGTCCCCAAACTGCTCACACCTCACGGCCTTGGCTTGGGGCGTACGAAGCTGCCTGCGCAGTCTTCTCTCTTCCGGAGCCCTTACTGGGTTTCAAGTTTGCGTATTCATTCGACTCTGAGGCTGCTCCTTTTCTCCCCACCCTGCACCACCAAGTGAGGACCCCTGCACAGTCGGCTCGGTCAGGCACACAGACACGGTGGCGAGGAAGACACAGTGCTGCCCTCAAGGAGTCTGAGGCCTGGTGGACGAGCAGCAGGAACTCACACAGTTACACAAAGCACTCTGTCCCCTCATGAATTCTGGTGACTCCTGGGCCTTGGGGATTCCTAGCTTTCTTGGTGCCTCTATGACCGACCTCCACGCGGAGGGTGCTTTTTGCCAAATTCAGTGCCCCTTCCGCTCCAGTGACCCCCAATCTGGGCTGGGGCCATGGCAATACCACGTGACACACGGGAGCACGCACCACTAGCTCCACCTGCCTCGGCTCCCCAAGACCAGTGGCTGGCGCATCTCAAGGCTGGCACCAGCCTCTCACACCTGCCTGCTGAGTCTCGGATTGTGAATGGTGGAAATCTCACCTTCCAGCTTTTTCTCAGGACCCCGTACTGGGTGCTTTACTCTGCGCCAGGGACAAGCCTGGGTGTTTTCCATGCAATGCCTTATTTAACTCTCACGTCAAACTTGTGCCATAAAGGCTATTGTTAGAGCAACCTTACAGATGAGGAAACTGAGGCAAGGGGGGGCTACTTTGTTCAAACCAGAAAGTGGTAGAGCTGTGGTCTGATTCCAATCTGATGGCGTCCAAAGTCCCTGGTGGTAACATGGCCCCAACTGTGACCAAGGAGTATGGAGTAAGCCATGAAGACCGTCATGAGGACTGGGAAAGAACGCACGTGGGCAACTGGGCAGGAGTCATCTGAGCCCCAGGGGGTGGTGCCATCTGCTCACCTGCAGCAGCTCCAGGTCTGCAGGCTCGACCTGAGTGGGGACCAGCTCCGTCAGCATCTCCGACATCACCCTCACGTTCCCACTCACCATCTCCAGCTCACTGCGCAGCTTCCCAATCTGAAACACACGGTTGGTCGTGATGAGAGAAGCCAGGGGTCTGGAGCCCATGTCACTCACAGGGACAGAACCCAGTACCACCAATCCTGGGTGCAGCACCAGGGAGTCCACCTCCTAGCAGACTCTCTAGGCAGCCTCCCTCCTGGCTCCCACAGTGACAGCCCTGCACTAGAGGCCTGCCCCACCCCTCCTACAGACCCCTCACAGAGGCGCTACCAACCGTGACCATCTCCACACCGGGGAGCCTGGTGCAGGGAGAAGCTGAAAGGAAATGAGCTGAGGGGGAATGAGCCACCAAGTGTGGCTGGAAGATTCCAGCATCTCCTGGGTCTAACACGGGAGCTAACGAGGCCCTGGAGGGTGGCTCCCCACTGGGGGAGGAGGGAGGCTGCAGGCCCTCTCTCTCTCTCCCCTTAGAGGACTGGGTTTCTGCCCTCTCTCCTCCTCGGAGGACTGGGATTCCGCCCTCTCTCTATCTCTTAGGAGGACTGGGCTTCTGCCCTCTTTCTCCTCCTAAAGGACTGGGATTTTGCCTTGTTTCTGTCTGTTTTGGTGTCTCACGCTCTTCTAAGGATAGTCCTTGCCGTGTCCCTCACCTTGAATATGAAACTCAGATTTAGCACTTGTTCCAAGGGATGTGGGCAGGTTTTCAATGGTCAAAGGGTTCCAAGGAGTTGGGCTTGGGGAAACATTTTCAATAAAGCTGTAGTCTCCTCAAAGAGGTTAGGTTGGGGAAGGCCATTGGTATAAGGATCTTATGCTGTGGGACCTTGTAGCATGTTTAATACCCTCATGCATACTGGGGATGCCCAGGAAAAGATCGATACGAAAGCGTCCAAGATTTATTTGACTGAAGAACCTTTTTACGTTTTGAGAAATGCTGGTACATTGTAAATCATGTGGCTGAGTTATAGTTGATTTCAGAGTGTCACTATATACATTCATGATTGTGATAGCAGCTACCATTTATAGACTACCTAATAAGTGCCAAGCATTGAACATATATTGCTAACTTAATTTTTTGCCATAGGTAGACATCAATACCCCTGCTTTTACAGACGAAGAAATGAAATGTAGAGACAAGTAGTATATCCACTATGGTTCATTGACACCTTCCAAAACCTGCAAAATGTTTGATCTATTTGGCTGACTTAATGAATACTCTTGGTATGAGTAAGTGGAAAAACTACTGATCACAAACCCCCTGCATCCAAATCAGACTTAATTACAAAGGAGCCTGGGAGTAACATCACTGCACACCTGATGTCTTCACATGTCCCAAGAGACAAAAGGGGACTCTTGAATTAAACAAAGATTAGTTTCGTTTAGCAAGCACCTTCTTGCATTAGGAGTAATTAGCGTCTTAATCCACACAGATGCTAGACTTCAGGCAACTGGTTAAAATCGTAACCGAGTGAGACAATTTTTTGGATCACAAGGTGCTTTTACAATTTTTTACACACTTTTAACCCATGCAGAAAAAAAAAGTGCAGCTCACTGTCAGCACTCATTTAATTTTACATAAACATGCTCTTTGAGGCTGAAGTAAACCTGACTATTTTCAACATGAAAATAAAACATAAAAACTGTTCTTGGAGTTATTTCTAAACAGAACTCATCTCCAATCCTAATGTAACAGAAATGTATATGATGTTACATTAGGATTAGAGACAAGAGTATCCTTGGGGTAAACAGGCAATGTGTTAATAATTTTGTCCAGTTAGCAACATTGTCTAGTAATATTTGTAACTCTGGGGGGTGATTTCACAACTTGCTAAGAGAAAACAAGTCACGGAAGTTTCTCTTCAAATAGGCTAGGGTTAGAATGAGTTCAAATGATACATAAAGCGGGTCCTGAGGACGCTTATTGGGAAAGTTAAGCTTCACTTTTTTTTCCATCATGCATCCGTGTCTTCCTCACCAGCACACTCAGCAGCTCCGCCTTTAAGCTGCACTGATGTGATGGGTCTGATGTGTGTACAACACCTCTAATGTGGGTGCTCCCACAGTGAGCAGGACTCTGTCCCCACCCCAGCAGCCAAAAGTCTAGAATGACAAGCCCCCAGCTCTATGAGTTGGTCATGGCTGTAGAAGTCACTCAGCAGATACAGCAGCCATGGCACTCCACAAGCAGCTCATGGCCCAGTGGGCAAATCGTCCCACCTCCAGCCACAGAAGGAAGGGAGATGCCCAGATTGCCTCAGTCAGGATGCCACCTGCTCTGAGGTGGGTAATCCTTCAAAGCTAGTCATAAGGCTGGGAGAATCTGTCCCTTAGAATCTCATACTAAGCCTCAAACCTTCTTGGCTGGGCGTGGTGGCTCATGCCTGTAATCCCAGGACTTTAGGAGGCCGAGATGAGTAGATCACTTGAGCTCAGGAATTCGAGACTAGCCTGGCCAACATGGTGAAACTCCATCTCTACTAAAAATACAAAAAATTAGACAGGCATGATGGCTCATGCCTGTAGTCCCACCTACTCAGGAGGCTGAGGCAGAATTGCTTGAACTTGGGAGGCAGAGATTGCAGTGAGCCTAGATCGTGCCACTGCACTCCAGCCTGGGTGGCAGAACAAGATTGTCTCAAAACAAACAAGAAAGTTTCAAACCTTCTTGAGACTTCATGGGAAGCAGCACAGTACAATGTTCATGTGTTTTTTATTTTTTGCACAGATGTTTTAAAACTTTTCAGGCAGAACCTCTGTTCAAATGAAGTCTTTTTTTTTTTTTTTTAAACAGGTCTATGTTGTCCAGCCTGGTCCCGAACTCCTGGGCTCAAGCCATCCTCCCGCCTGAACCTTTGAGAAGCTGAGATCACAGACACATGTGACTATGCTCAGCTCAAATGAAAGCTGTGAGTGTGTAAGAAACCACACAGGTGGAGCTGGCCTGGTTGAAGGGGCCGCCTACAGGACACCTCCTCTCCATGGTGCTGTCAGAGGGCCCCGCAGAAAACACAGGTTGGAAAATGGCCAAGGTACAGGGCAGTGCCTGCCAGGAGTCAGACAGGCGTGAGCTTGAATCCCAACTGTCTCCGATGACTGTGTGCTCCGGGCAAGTGAATGGACCTGTCTGAGCCTCATCGCTCAAACAGGAAGAATCACACATACCCTGTGGGCTGCTGTGAGGAAGAAGCGGAGGCTCCGTGGACGGTAAATTCTGACAGGGGGGCCCTCCCTGACGTGTGTGGCCCACCTGCCTGGACCTGACGGTTCTGACCCCAGGCTTGCGTACCTGCTCCGGCGTTGGTGCTATGGGTGTGTCGCCGGAGAGCATGGGCGGGGTGGGCAGAGGGGCAGTGTGCTGGCCAGAGTCCTCTTGCTGGCTGGCGTCAGAGCCCACAGAATCCTGTCCTGATTGTGTCTCTGAGTTGAACACGGTCTAGTGGGAGGAAAACAGAATCAGTGAGGGGTCCTGGGAACGTTAAGAGCCCAGGAAGTCAGGGGCCAGCCTGGTGATGTCTCTGGGGATGAGTCCTGCCTGCCTTCCCTCGGTTCCCGGTGCGGCAATTCTCTCACCCTCTGGGGTGTGTGGATGGGTGACAGCATGTCCAGGTCAGTCATGGGGAACTCCAGGCCTTTCCTCCGCAGGTCCTCATAGATGGTGACCACACCTGTCAGATCGGGCGAGCTGCGGAACGCGTCAGCCCAGGACTGAGGGGGAACAAGGGGACACAGCCTGTAACCACAGCTCACCTGTGAGCCTTCCCACCTGGCACCCAGAGAACAGACATTCTTTCCCTGATTTTTTCTTTTCTTTTCTTTTTTCTTTACTACATCTGCCCTGCCCACTCCACAGCAAAGCACACAGTTGGCAAGCCTCCCTCCCCACAGAACATCCCACCAGCAGACAACCGAGATACCGCGAAATGAGAAGTGGAGCCTGGGACAAACACGATGGCCTCGAGCTCTCCACTGGGCAGGAGGCTCCCGCGCTGACAGCTTTTCCTGGCGCTGCCCTGTCCTCGCACTCACCTGGATGAGGTTGAGCACCTTGTCATGCACAATGGTGGGTGGGTTGTTCTTGGGCAGGATGGTCCTCACCAGCACACTCTCCACGAAGTCCTGGCTGGCCACCAGCACGTGGAAGCGGTGCCCGCAGTTCTTGACACAGGTTTCTAAGACCTGGAGGGCGGAGAGGTGCCGTCAGGCACCCTTGTCAGAGGAGAGGCGGTGCCCAGGACCCCCACCTTTGTGGCTCCTCCTGTGTCCCAGAGGGGAGGTCCGGAAGAGGAGATGGGACTTCCTGGAGTGAGACCCTTGAATGTGGAGGACTGGGACAATGCCAGGAATGGGGGACTTGTTTACTGAAGGGCACGGCCTAGGGTGGGCAGCGGTGTGGTGTGTGGGCTGGACACACTTCCCTCCCTGACTGGCGCCAGTGCACACAGAATCCCAGTGCTGGCTCTGAGCTGAGCATGGTCTAGACAGAAGGGGCTCTCCAAGAGGAAATCAAGAATCTGAGATGTCAATTGACTGGTAAGCCTGCGGCCCAGGGAAAAGACACTGAACTTCCCTCCCCACTCTCCACTTCCCACTGCAGGAAGTGCCTTTGCTTTTCGCTTAAGCCAATTCACCTGGATATAAATGCTCCTTGTGGAGGAGGGTGGGACAGCGTTTATAGCTTCCCCAGCCAAACCCATGCTGACAGCTAGGAGGCCCACGCGTGTCTGGCCGTCCTGAGATCTGGGCTGGTTCAGTGGTGGGGGCAAGACTGTTCTCAGCCACTGGTATTTATTTTACATTCATTTTCCAGAGCACCAAAGTGCCGGGCAGCACCCAACTCAGTCTGCCAGCCTCCCTGCCCCCACGGAGGCCTGGGTTTACTGAGCTTCAATGTCACCCGCAGGTCCTTTGGCCCAGGCTCTCCCTGCCAGTGGTTCTGGAGTGATGAAAGCATCTGTTCCCATGCTGGGGGATCGGGGAGAACCTTTCCAAATGGCTTCTTGCCATTCTGCATCCGCCTGCGGTGTAGACAGGACAGTGTGTTGCCCACAGACCTTTCCTTTCCAGCACTCAAATGAGGAGCTCAGGGGAGGCTGGGAGTCCTGCTGGGCCTGAGGGGAGGTGACTTTCAGTGGACTGCAGTCCTGCCATGGGACGGACAGATGGGGCACTCACTGTGAGAGCCAGCATCACCTCGTGGAAGTTCTTATTTCCCACGATTCTCTTCTTTACTGCTCGGAGGGCATCTTTGGGACTAAGAAGAAGGACAAGAAAAAGGGTGGGCTTAGGAATAGAGCCCTCTTACCCAACAGCAGAGGCCCTGGAGAGTTGGAACAGCTCTTATTGGCCCATCCTCCCTGGGCCCCACCTGTTTGGTGTATCCAGTCAGGTTCTGATCACATCAGAATCTTCCTAGCCCATTGCTCAGCAGGGACTCACAACCTGTGGCCCCTGGACCTCCTGCAGCAGAGTCACTTTGAGAAAAGGTGAGAGTGTTTTGTTAAAAGTGCAGAACCTGGCCGGGCGCGGTGGCTCACGCCTATAATCCCAGGACTTTGGGAGGCTGAGGCAGGTGGATCACTTGAGGCCAGGAGTTCAAGACCAGCCTGGCCAACATGGCGAAACACTGTCCCTACTAAAAATACAAAAATTAGCTGGGCGTGGTGGTATGAGCCTGTAATCCCAGCTACTTGGGAGGTTGAGGCGGGAGAATCGCTTGAACCCAGGAGGCAGAGGTTGCAGTGAGCTGAGATTGCGCCACTGTACTCTAGCCTGGGCGACAGAGTGAGAGCCGAGATTACACCACTGTACTCCAGCCTGGGCGACAGAGTGAGAGCCGAGATCGCGCCACTGTACTCCAGCCTGGGCGACAGAGTGAGACGCTGTCTCAAAAAAACAAAAGACATTTAAAAAAAAAAAAAAAAAGCAGAACCCCAGGTCACCACACTATATACCACCTGAACCAAATTCTCAGGCAGTGGGGCCTCTGAATCTGAATGCTCTCATGCTCCCCAGGGGTTTCTTATGCATGCTCAAGTTCAAGAACAAAGAACCTGGAGGCATAGTGTTTTCATCACAAAAATAGAGACGGTGTCTTGCTATGTTGCCCAGGCTGGTCTCGAACTCCTGGGCTCAAATGATCCACCCATCTCGGCCTCCCAATGTGTTGGGATTACAGGCATGAGTCCCTGAGCCCAGCCAGCATAGTGTTCTGATGCCCTGTCCTGGCCAGCTGCTCTACCTGCCCATTTATCCTTCCATTCAAGTTTTTTTTTTTTTTTTCCTTCTGAGACAGACTCTCACTCCGTCGCCCAGGCTGGAGTGCAGTGGTGCAATCACAGCTCACTGCAGCCCGGAACTCCTGGGCTCAAGTGATCCTCTTGCCTCAGCCTCCTAAAATGCTGAGACTACCAGTGTGAGCCACCATGTCTGGCCCATTCAAGTCTTATTAAGCACCAATGCGTGCGTGACACCATGCTAGGTGCTGGGGAGACAGTGGCAAACGAGACCATATGGCCCTGCCTCCTCCCCACCTTGCGGGGAGACCCAAAGAAGAGCAGGGAATAAGCAGGTCCTGGAAAAAGAGCAGAGGTGAGGATGGGGGTGGTCAGAAAAGACCTCCGAGTTGGGCCTTGAAAGATGGGAAGGACCAGCTGTGGGGAGTGGGGGCAGAGCAGTTTGGGTCAAGGTCAGAGGCTGGACCAAGGTCTTGGGTGCAGAGGAGCTTGGTGCCTTGGAGGAACTAAGAGGAGGCCACATGAGTGTGGGGGAGGTCGGGGAGGGCTGAAGAAGCCTAGACGTCACGGTGGTGGGAGGCCCCTGGAAGCTGGGGTACCAGTCTGCTCTCCCTGTCCCCTCTGTGATTCCCACCACCCTCCACCCTCGGCCCTATACAGATATACTCAGTGCTGCACTGACTGCTCTTGTCTAAAAGCCTTTGTGGGCCCCCACCTGCACCCTGAAGGCTCCTGACCTCCACATCCACGAGGTGAAGCCTCAGCTAAAATCCACCCCATCCACGACACTTTCCCAGGTCCTCCAGTCTCCCTGGCTGTTCTGCCCTGCCACACTGAACTGGGGGCCGCCCTGGGTAGAGAAGAAGCCTGCTAGAGGGCAGGGATGGTGTTCTCTTTGGACAGCTTCCCCCTAGAGCCCAGCACGCTGCTGAAGCATAAGTAACATTTCCCAGCCTAGCCAGTGGCCACTGGGGCCCATCCTGTGTCTGCCTGGCCGTCAGTGCTGACCCCATCCAGGACTAAGGCAGGAGAGCCCGGAACCCTGGCACTGGTTCTCAGCAGGAGAAAAGGCAGAGGCAAGGCTTCCTAGGGACGGAGGCTGCCTGGGGGCTAGGGCTGTGGAGACGGTCAGACCTGCGGTGGAAGGGACATGGTGGGGAAAGGGATGGTGGCCCACCATGGGGGGTCCTGGCCCAGAAACCTGAGAGCAGTTTCCAATCCTTGCCTCCCTGGGCAGCCCTCACCCGTCCCTGGCTCCTGGTCTTGGCTTGGTCACTGACCCATGGGCTACTTCAGCGCTTTATAGGGACTTGTTTCCACCTCTTCTAGGGTGGCCTAGAGACAAGGGAACCAGACTCGTTCCCTGGCGTGATCTGCCGTGTGCCACTGACCTGGGGGCCCGCCCTGGGAGAGAAGCAGCCTCCTAGAGCGCAGGGACAGCATGCTTGTTGGACGCCTTCCCCACAGAGGGAAGCACTGGGAATCGGAAGTTCTGGCCTTGCCACTGCTGTGGGCCCATGATGTCCAGTACTCTGCTGGGAGCGTGTATGACAAGGAGGCCACAACCCAATGGGGGAGACACTTTAGTCATGAGGCTAAGTTTAGGTGCCATGCTTGGTGAGGTCAAGGGTCACACCTGCCTTTGACCACTGCTGGGTCCCTAGTGCCTCCTGTGGTGCCTGGAACACACAAGGTGCTCAAATAAACAGCAATGCACCTGAACGACGCTGAGCCCATCCCCCCATGTTTACAAGGGACATGGGGGCTTGCTGTCCCCAAGGATACTGCAGTGACTTGCAGCTGTGACGCCCATGAAGCTCCCAGGCCTGTCTAGAAGCTTGGTGAAGTTTTCTGCCTCCTGCTTCCTTTCTCCTGACCTCTGCCCACCACTCCTTCCCTCATGCTCACTCTCATGAGTCCTTGGCAAGACCAGGGAGCAGGGCTGAGGAAGACACCGGCAGGTTCCTGGCAGCCAATGCCCTCTCCTAACTGGGCCTTGACTGTGTGACTCAGATGCCCACAGCCTCCCTCCAGCTCAGAGCTGAGCATTCCCTGCCCTCCACCTGCGTCCGGCCTGCCCCTCTCCATGCAAAGCCCTCCCGGGCTGAGGAACCCTGCGCTGGCCACAGGACAGCTGGATGATCCCAGTGAGAACTGGAGAGGGAAAGGAGGGTCCACACCGATTTCTCAGGATGGAGGCCTCGCCTGGCAGCACTTCCTGCTGCCCATGGGCCCCACACCTCTCCCCATCCTTCACTGGGTTTTCCTGAGAGGACAGGGACCCTCACATCCCCTTTCTGTTCCCTCCAGGGACTCGGGCTTATTGCTGGAAGGATCCAACAGAGCACCTTTGAGGACAAAGACCTAGAGAGAGAGGTAAAGTGACTTCTGAAGGTCACATGTCAGGTCAGTGACAACAAGTCAGACATCGGAGGCCAAGACCCCAATCCCTCCCCCACACCACATGCCTTGGCAGGGCTCCTTGGCACTGAGCAAGAGGATACCATGACCCCAACACCAGAAATGCCTGGCAAATGCCAGTGCTGTTCAGGCTCACGGTTCAGCTTCACTTTCCCTGCCATCCTTGTGATCTCCCCTACACTCAAGGCTGGTTTCAAATCTTAAGGAAATGGAAGTCTGTTTTTGCTCACAGAAAAGCCGGAGTCTCTCTAGCGCATACTCCCGCCTGCAGAATGCAGATGGCGCTTGGGGTCAACTCTGATTGTAAGAGTCTCCAGCTTGCCTCATCCTGGGGAGATGCTGCACACAAGGCTGGGCTTCCAGATCCGTGTGGAATCTGTACTGCCACTGAGAGAGGCGGGATGGGGAGGCAGCCCTCGGGGGCCAGCTGTACTCCTGCTGTGAATGCCTTCCTCGGATGGTGCTCAGGTACTAGGGGCTCAGATGGCCTCTGCAGCCAAGCGGGGTGGGTCAGACTTGGCTATGGCAGCAATGGGGCTGGGGCAGGGGCTCCCTGGCAGGGTGCAGGTGTGTGCTGCGTGGTGGATGGCCGTCTCTGCCTGTGCCCCGCAACCTCTCCTTGGGGGGCCCTTACCCTTCCTCCGTCTCGTTGATGATGTCACAGATCTCCATGTTGAGAGCCCAGTCCTCGCTCTGCAGGGAGCCATCTGTGGCTTTCTCTGAGAAGAAACCATGAGTCATAAAGGCATGTGGGGGTCCTGAATGGGTAAACCCAAACCCTGGGTGGGAGGGGAGTGGGGTGCAGGGCCGGATGAGATGGGGAGGAGGAAGATGACAGACGCTTCGGGCACAGGGCCTGGCGCTGTGTGAGACTGCTCTACACACATCATCCCATCCTCACTAGATTTTTGTAGCCACTGAGGCTAGGAGTACCTCTGTCCTTCAACAGATGAGGAAACCATGGCTCTGAGTGTACCAAAGGGATGCGCCAGAGGGGAATCTAGGCGGGCCTCCGTGTGCTTGTTCCTGACATGATATAATATGGTGACAGTGCTTTGCTTCATTTCTGTAGATAAGACGTTCTCCCTTGACTTTGGAATTATCTTTTGAGCTGGGCGTGGTGGCCCATGCCTGTAATCCCAGCACTTTGGGAGGCTGAAGTAGGTGCATCACCTGAGGTTAGGATTTGAGACCAGCCTGACCAACATGGTGAAGCTCCGTCTTTACTAACTACAAAAAATTAGCCGGGCATAGTGGCACATGCCTGTAATTCTAGCTACTTGGGAGGCTGAGGCAGGAGAATCATTTGAACCCAGGAGGTGGAGGTTGCAATGAGCCGAGATTGAGCCATCGCACTCCAGCCTGAGCAACAAGAGCGAAACTCCATCTCCAAAACAAACAAACAAACAAAAGAATTATCTTTTGAGTTGGTAACCATTCACAGGATACAAAATCTAAAAGTTCTCAAGTGGTATACAATGCAGCTAGGTAAATCTATCTCTGCCTCTGCCCCTGCCCCAGCGCCCTCTTCCTAGAGGCATCCCCTGTAACCAGTTTCCTCTAGAATCTCACAGAGACCTTCTTTACCTAGGAAGCAAAGGCTCCATTACTAATAGGTCACCTTGCCCTCCTGTACCCTTCTGAGGCACCCACAGAAGGGACCGATGCCAAGCCACCCAGCAGAACTGCCCCAAAGAGAGGTGATGATTCATGCAAGGTATCAGCACGGTATGGGCCCAAAATAAACACTCAGCAAGTGGTGGTGGTTCTTTTTTAAAAAAGTTGAGGCGAAAGTCACATAAAATAAAACTAACCATTTTCCCGTGTATAATTCAGTGGCATTTGGTACATTTGTAATACTAAATACAACCACCACCACCCCTATTCAGTTCCAGAAAATTTTCACTTTGTGGCAGTTCCGAGGGTAAGATTTCCAGGCCGGGAGTCGGCTGCAGGGCTCTGGAAGCCCGTCAGGGCCACGGCCTGGACTGCGGGCTGCAGGTCCGCACGGTGGCAAGTACCGGGCTGGCAGCCTTTTGTAAACTGTAGCGTGGGAGACACCGATTGGTATGACATGAATGATGAACGCGGGAACTGGCAATGCCAGCACCTTTGTAAATGGTCTTCAGGAAAGGGAGGTGCCGCATGGCCTGTTTTTTGTTCTCTGCGCCTTCCTAGATGCCATCTTCACGCAGACCAGTTCAACCACGTGCACACAGGAAATGTGCCCTGTTTCTTGCAGGTACACGTTCTATTACGCACATCACTCTGGCTGGTATGTATTGTGACTACATGGAGGACTGTGTGATGAGACAGGCCTTGCTCAGCATTATAAGGGTGAGACCCTGTTCTGACGCAGGGACTACCCAAGGCTCTCTCCCCGGCAAGGGTCACATGCGGAGTACTCATCCACCTGCTGTCCTCTGCAGCCATCCTGCCGGCCTTGGCACACCTGCTGGCTGGCGGGCCTGGCACTTGGGCACAGTGCTGCTGGCTGTCTATTACCTATCAGGAGTGTGCGCCTGGGTAGGCATGTAGAACTTGTTATTCCACGTGATGTCATGCTGTCCTGCAAGGGAGGCTCTCCCCTCGCGGCTGTGCCCCAGCTCGGACAGGGTAGGTGACTCCTTGCTTGCTACACAGCTATTTGTAAGCCAGGCCGGTTCCAGGCACTGGGATGCCATGGTGGACACGGTGGACATGGTCCCTGCCTTAGGGTGCCCAAAAGAAGCTACAGGGCATGCCAAACCCAGTCTGTCGGAGGACAGACGAGGGCAGTTTTCGTGGGACTGGACAGGGCCCTCTTCTAGCCACGCTGGCTCACCCGACTCTAAAACTGTGGCTCTGAGACCTTGGTTTTGCAACTGGCCCAACTTCAGTTCCACCCTTAGGTCCTGAGCCAGAAGGATGCCAGGGTGGCCCAGGACACATGCCAGGCGGCTGAGGCAGAGGGCGGTAGCTTTACCCCCAGACCAGGCCTGGAGGAGGGGATGAGGAAGGCTCCTCTGACGGGGCTGAAAGACGGAGTCGTCCATCCTGCGAAGGTTTACTGGGTGTGGCTTCTTTATACCACACCCCTGCCCTTGGGGGTTCCACACTTAAAGAGCCACATGGGAAGAACAGAGTGGGCTGAACAAGTGTCCCTCTGAGCAGAGGGCCATGTCCTGCTTTGGAGGGTTTGGGGGCAGGGGTTAGTCATGTCAGCGTTAACCTACAGAACCTGCTCCTCTGCCACAGGCCACATCTCAGCGAGCCCCAGTCACATGGGCCAGAGGGTTAGTGTCATCTCCCTCCCCGCCCACATCTAAAGGCCACGAAGTCCTGCCAAGTCAGCTCCCAAATCTCTGTCCATCACACCATCCCCTTCTCACCACCCCTCTGCCACGGTCCCTGCCCCAGCCCGGCCACCATCCGCCCGCTAGACCACCGCCTCAGCTTCTTCCTTCCTCCTGCCTCCCTCCTCCCACCCATTCTCCACGCTGCCCAGAGGGAACTTTCTGAAACCTGAAAATGACAGTGTCCTTCCTGCCCAAATCCTTCCGCATCTCTCTAGTCTTCGGCCTGGCCTGCATGCCCTTCCACGATAATATTTTAACTTTCCAAGTTATATGCCGTAGAATATCAAGCAGCATTAGCTGTTCACATGAAGAATGAGATTCAATTTTCACACGCTGTAAGGTGTGCATTATTGCCCTCATCTCATGAGGAAACTGAAGCACAGAGAGGTCACCAACTTGTAAAGGGTACACAGAGGTAAGGGCGGGGCGGCCGCTGAGGCTGTGGCGCAGGTGCCTGAGGCATCTGTGCCATCCGCATCTCTCGGCGGGGGCGGGGAGCTCTGCTTTCCCAGAAGTGTCCTTCCCGACCACGCAGGCAGTCGGTGCTCTCCTCCCTGAGCTCCACTGGCAGGCCTCTCAGTGGTCCCCTCCATCAGATCCCCTTCTGTCCCTAGCACCCCCTGAAAACGATGGGCACCTCTCATCTCCTGGAGGAGAGAACATCAGTGTTTCAGGAGGGCTGTGGGTGTTTTGGAAAGGCAAGCAAGTGGCTTTTAAAGGGAAGCGGGGACATTGATAAATAAGAGAAATCTCATACCCAGGGATAAGGTGGGTGCAGAAAGACCTCCTCCCCTCCGCCCTGCCCTGGTGTGTGAGTCTGATGTGACCCAAGTAGCGCAGGCAAGCTCCTTAGCCCTGAGTGGTAGCAGGCAGCAGTGGGCAGAGCCAATGAGAAGATGGAGGTTTTCTGCGGGGTGGGAGGGGACATGTGGCCTAAAAGAGAAAGGGGAGAGAAAGAGGAGGAGGAGACAAAATTGGGACAAGGCCGATCTGTGCGCAGTACAAGACAGCTGTTGGGAGGCTGTGGGACACATCTGCCCAGACCATCACTTGCCAACCCCTTCTAGGTTCCTCCAGGTTCCTCCAGGTCCAGGTGTGGACTACAGAACCGGGGAGAATCATGGATTTCCTTCAGATGCCCACAGGGTAGGCATATTCCATCAGGGCAGAATTTTAAACCCACAGGAACCTGGCAATATTTGCTTTGTTTTTGTTCTTAACCACAGAAGTAATTCAGCTTGCTATTTTAAGAAGGGGGAATAAAAATACTGACAGTGGTTACCAGTTACCAAGAGAATGACAACTGATTCCCTGACCTCGGAGCTGTTGGCAATAAACTTCAAGGGCCTCTGGGTAGCAGCCGTGCTCTTGTCTTCCAGCTCCTGTCAGAGCCGGGCCCTGCAATCCTCCACCTTTCATCAGGCGGCTTTGCGGTTGTCTATGGCTGGCAAGTCTGTGGCTTTGGATCACTGGGCACCTGTGCATCTGTACGGCAGTCTGTCCTCTCCCTGTTGGGCCTGGTGCAGATACCACCTCCCTGGAGGGCTCCAGATAACCTGCCTGGCATGATGGCAAGACCCACTTGTCCCTCATGGAGATGAGGATGGAGTGGGATGAGTCTGGCCTGACCTAACTCAGAGACCATGGGCAAAGATCCAGCCCTTGAGTCTGTTTTTGCACCCATAAAATCAGGGTAAGACTGACTGCCTGCTTCACAGAATGTTATGACCTTGCAGCCAGACAATGTCAGTATGACATCAGGAAAGGCTAGCAATGAGTAACCGAGCTACAATGACTATGATTTGGGCCAAGAGACAGAATGAGCTCACAGACTCCTGGGGGAGAGAGAGAGATGTGGAAACAAAGAAATCGCCCAACGGACCAAAGACACGCCACACCACAGGCAGCATCAGAGATGGGGGCCATGATATGGTATCACCCCTTTCTTTCTTTCTTCTTTTTGGGAGACAGTCTTGTTCTGTCACCCAGGTTGGAGAACAGCAGCATGATCTTGGCTCAGTGCAACCTCTGCCTCCCGGGTTTAAGCGATTCTCTTGCCTCAGCCTCCTGAGTAGCTGGGTTACAGGTACCTGCCAACACAGCTGGCTAAGTTTTGTATTTTTAGTAGAGATGGGGTTTCACCATGCTGGCCATGCTGGTCTCGAACTCCTGACCTCAAGGGATCTGCCCGCCTCGGCCTCCCAAAGTGCTGGGATTACAGGCATGAGCCACCATGCCCGGCTCTTTCTTTTTTTGGGAGACAGTCTTGTTCTGTTACCCAGGTTGGAGTACAGCGGCACGATCTTGGCTCACTGCAACCTCTGCCTTCTGGGTTTAAGTGATTCTCCTGCCTCAGTCTCCCGAGTAGCTCGATTACAGGTACCTGCCAACACACCTGGCTAAGTTTTGTATTTTTTGTAGAGATGGAGTTTCACCATGCTGGCCATGCTAGTCTCGAACTCCTGACCTCAAGGGATCCGCCCGCCTCGGCCTCGCAAAGTGCTGGGATTACAGGTGTGAGCCACCGCCCGCTGTGTCTGGCCAGTATCACCCCTTTCCACGCCAGCCTTCTGGGAAGCAGCCTGGAGCCCTCTTGCTCCCACCCTGCACATTCCAACAGTCTCATGATCACTGAGACAGCTCTGGCTCAGGCTGCCACCTCCCCAGGCCTGGACTGTCACCTCCACACTTTACTCAAACATAACTCCAAGCACGACTTCCTTTGTTTAAACATTGTCCATCACCCCCACTGCCTGAAGATCGAAAGCCTGAACTCTCCAGGGACTGGTGTCAGCCACAGTCAGCTGTACCCCTCCCTCTATGTGGCTTGTCTTCTCATGCCTCTGAGCTCCTGTCTGCAATGCCGCTCCTCATTCAGTCAGGCTCATCCCATTCACATGCTCATCTGGCACTTAGCACGCACCAGGCATGGGACTTAATAAGCACGTCACACCCTCAGCACAGTACCCGTCACCACAACCTTTAAGACAGAGGATGAACTGAGGGGCATGGAGAAGTCAGCAATTTGCCTGCAGTCACACAGTCTGTGAGATGCAGAGCAGATTCAAAGCCAGAGAAGTATGGTTCTCAAGTCCATATTCGTAACCACTACGCTATGTGCTTCTCAGGCATTCTCCACACTTGTCTTCCAGGCTACAGGGAGACGTCAGTGAGCAAATCCAGCAAGGTCCTGCCTCAGCGATGGTTTACAGTCCAGTGGGAGGCCACGACTGACAATTCCAAAAGGTCAAGGTTCCATGGCAGGAAAGACCAGGTGCTGAGACAGTGCCAGGCGTGCTGATGAAGAGGAGGCATGAGTCAGCTGAACTCCTGAACTCCCCTCATCTTTTTTTTTTTTGAGACTATGTCTCACTCTGTCGCCCAGGCTGGAGTGCAGCGCATGATCTCGGCTCACTGCAACCTCTGCCTCCTGGGTTCAAGCAATTCTCTGCCTCGGCCCCCCAAGTAGCTGGGATTACAAGTGCCTGCCTAAGTTTTTTGTATTTTTAGTAGAGACGAGGTTTCACCACCTTGGCCAGGCTGGTCTTGATCTCCTGACCTCATGATCCACCTGCCTCGGCCTCCCAAAGTGCTGGGATTACAGGCGTGAGCCACCGCGCCTGGCCGACGCCCCTCATCTTCTAAGCCCCACCCAGGGCTGGCTCCTCAGTGGTGCCTCCTTCTGGGCAGACCATGTCACTCCTCATCCTGCACCATGACAATATCATCATGGAGAACAATGACAAACAGCATCATTCAGTGAACAAGTGTCAGCCTGTGCGGGATGCTTGGGGGCCCACCTTTTGTGTCACCTCCCCACATCCCCGACTGTCGTGGGGGCAGCCAATGTGCGGAGGTTTGTGACTTGCTCGATGCAAAGCCAGGCCTGCGTGCTCCAAACTCGTGTGCTCTCCACTCTGCTCTGTCCCTGTGAAGACTGCCTCTGCCTGCCTGGGGCAGACACTTTGGGGGGCCCACCTTCTGGTGGGACAGAGCAGAGGGGGGCATTACATACCTCTGGAATGACGGACTGAGGCTCCAGACTGCCCAGGTGCTCAGTTTGAAGCTGACCACCCCTGCCTACCCAGCCTTCCCAGAACAATATTCACTGTATTTCACTGATGAGCCACCAGGCTAAGGACAGAACAAGAAAGAGCCTGCGTGTTTTGAGACATTGTGGAGCTGTCAAACCCACCCTGAAACTGCAGACCTTCAGGCTTCTCGCTAGGTAAACAAAGCGCATTGTGGTGGTGGTTTCAGACTCTGCTGGGTGGGTTTCCTGTTACCTGCAGCTCAGAGAATTCATGATTAATTTTCCTCTTTAAGGAGTGAGGCCCAGCTGCCCTGGCCTTCCCATGGGACTGCTCCACGGTGGACAACCACGGCACAGACCCGAAGGCACCGGGCTCCACGGAAGCCCTCGGGAGCCGGCGCTGAGACCTGGCCCAGCCCTTCCTCCCACTCCTTCTCATCACCAGCTCAGCTGACCACCTGCACCCGCCCCATCACCCTCCTCAGGCTTCTGTGCTTCTGAACATGCTGCCCTTCTTCCAGGAAGAAATGTACTCCTCACCACCTCAGCTCACGCTCCTAAGCCCAGACCAAAGGTCAGGTCTCCTGGTGGAGTCCGCCCTGACACCCCCTCAGGGCCTATTCCTTCCAGCCAGCGGCCAAGAGCATTTTCCACAGACCACAACTCTAAGCACTGCTTCGTGGAGTGATTACAGTAACTCTGCTGGGTGATTTCTTTGTTTCTACATCTCTCTTTCCCAGGAGTCTGTGAGCCCTTTAAGGGTGGAGGTTATAGCTCACGAATGGTCCAATTGTCCACCCCAGAGGGACCTGGCCCATGATAAACCTGCAGTACCTGTTTGCTGAATGACGGAATGAAGGATGAGGCCATATTCACCAGCACAATAAACCTTTACAACAATGTAAGTGAAATAAAATACCTCCACACTTCGGCACTCATTGATCCTTTAGAAACTATTGTGTGGAAATCCTAATCTTTCCTCCAACTTGCAGTCCTTTGAATACTTTTTTTTTTTTTTTTTTTTGACGGTGTCTCACTCTGTTGCCCAGGTTGGTGTGCAGTGGCGCCATCTTGGCTCACTGCAACCTCTGCCTCCTGGGTTCAAGTGATCCTCCTGCCTCAGCCTCCCAAGTAGCTGGGACTACAGGTATGCACTACCACGCCCGGCTAATTTTTGTATTTTTAGTAGAGACGGGGTTTCACCACATTGGCCAGGATGGTCTCGATCTCTTGATCCGCCCGCCTTGTCCTCTCAAAGTGCTGGGATTACAGGCGTGAGCCGCCGTGCCCCTTTGAATACTTTTTTTTTTGAGACAGAGTCTTGCTCTATCGCCCAGGCTAGAGTGCAGTGGCTCGATCTTGGCTCACTGCAAGCTCTGCCTCCCGGGTTCACGCCATTCTCCTGCCTCAGCCTCCTGAGCAGCTGGGACTACAGGCACCTGCTACCACATCTGGCTAATTTTTTTTTTGTATTTTTTAGTAGAGACAGGGTTTCACCATGTTGGCTAGGATGGTCTCGATCTCCTGACCTCGTGATCCACCTGCCTCAGCCTCCCAAAGTGCTGGGATTACAGGCATGAGCCACCATGCCCCTTTGAATACTTTTAAAAAGTACCGCGTCCCTCCTTAATCTGTCCTCCAACCTAACATCCTCAGGACCTGTGACCACTCTACTCTGGTAATGATCTCCAGAGCCTTCACTATTCTGACCGACCCCTCTGGATATAGGCCAGCTCTGCTGTCCATCTGGAAATGCAGCGTGGGAACCCACACGCCACACTTATCTGTCCTTGTTAGATACTGTATTTCTATTACTGCATCCAGTGACTATGTGAAATTTTTATTAACCCCACCATATGGAGCTGACTCCACTAGTTGTGAAAGATGATCCCCCTGGACCCGTAGCATTTAGCTTTTCTAGACACTCTTGCAGCCAGAAGTGGCCGTGGGACTTACGGCCACTGAGATGGAAGCGGATGTCTCTTGCGTGGCTCCTGGGGAAAGTTTTGCTTTCTTGGTAACAGAGACACAGAGAGTTGGTTCCTTCACCTGTGCTTCCTACCATGAGAATGCAAGCACGAGGATGAAACCAATGTGGTCAAGAAGGTTAGGCAAAAATACAGAAGGAGTCATTACTGAACGAATTCATTCTAGATGGACACAGATGTTTTCACTCAAAGGGAAACCCAGCACGTCTCTTTTAGTTCTTTTTTTTTGTTTGTTTTTTTGAGACGCAGTCTCTGTCGCCCAGGCTGGAGTGCTGTGGTGCGATCTCGGCTCACTGCAACCTCTGCCTCACCAGTTCAAGCGATTCTCCTGCCTCAGCCTCCAGAGTAGCTGGGATTACAGACACTCACCATCATGTCCAGCTAATTTTTATATGTTTAGTAAAGATGGGGTTTCACCATGTTGGCCAGGCTGGTCTCGAACTCCTGACCTCAGGCGATCTATTTGCCTTGGCCTCCCAAAGTGCTGGGATTACAGGCGTGAGCCACCGTGCCTGGCCTCTTTCAGTTCCAAGGGAGAATCAGTGAGATGGAAGAGTTTGGAGGATGGGATGCAGACACAGACAAATCCTGCCCAGACTCAAGCACCTACGAGCTGTGTGACCCTGGGTGACTCCTTGGCCTCTCTGTGCCTCAGTTCCTCCTCTACAGAATAAAGATGACCAAAGCACTCACCTTCCAGGGATGTGTGAGGAGGAGAGTATACATTTCAAGCACCAAAATAAATGCTATCCTCTACAAACATATCAACCACAACATGATTGAGAATTTCAAGCACTCCCATAAGAAATTTTTAAATCGCAAATATGCAGAAGCCATTTTTTTTTTCAGCCAGAAACTTGTCTTGAAAACTATTTTCCAAAGGAGTAACTCTTTCCAGACCCAGCGTGGAAAGTTCCATCCACCTCCTAATTTGCTGAGCCGCCCTTCCTCAAAACCCTGGCTGCCTCTCCCCTGTTATTTTTTTTTAACCACAAACCACAGGAGAAACCTAAAATACCTTACAGAGGGTATTGCTTCGGCAGCCTACAATCTTAAAGTTGATGTAACTAACTATAGTACCTAATAAAAGGAAATGTCAGTGAGATAAAGAAAGGTTTTCTAAAACTCCCCAGGTAAGAAGAAGAGAGGCTGTGAAGGCAGAGGCTTGAAGTGGCTGGCTGAGGTATAGACGGCAACTGTTTTCACTCCCCACTTGGGAGCGTAAAAGGTGTTGCTGACAATCTGGATGGTTAGGGGTGGAGTGGGGTTTGTATTAGTCAAGGTTCTCCAGAAAAAGGAACTAGGCTGGGCGTGGTGGCTCATGCCTGTAATCCCAGCACTTTGGGAGGCCAAAGCCGGCGGATCACGAGGTCAGGAGTTCAAGACCAGCCTGGCCAACACGGTGAAACCTCGTCTCTACAAAACATATAACAATTAGTCAGGTGTGGTGGCATGTGCCTGTACTTCCAGCTACTTGGGAGGCTGAGGCAGGAGAATTGCTTGAACCTGGGAGGTGGAGGTTGCAGTGAGCCAAGACTGCCCCATTGCACTCTAGCCTGGGAATAGAGTGAGACTCCGTCTCAAATAAATAAATAAGAGAAAAGGAAGTAACAGAAAGAAAAAGAGAGAGACAGACACACACACATACACACACTCACACACACGAGAAAGAGAGAGCAAGCGAGCACTTAAGGAATTGGCTTATGCAGTTGTGAAGGCTTAGCAAGTTGAAAATCTGTAGGGTGAGCTGACAGGCTGGAGATCCAGGGAACAGACGCTGTCCGAGTGCAAGGGCAAGGGGAGCTGCTGGCCAAATTTCCTCTTGTTCTGGGGAGGTCCGTCTTTTTCTATTCAGGCCTTCAACTGATAGGATGAAGCCCACCCACATCATGGAGGGCAATACGCTTTACGTGAGTCTAGCGATTTCAGTGTTAATCTCATCTAAGACATACGTTCACAGAAACATCTAAAATAATGTTTGACCAAATATCTGTCTCCCCTGGCCTAGCCAAGTTGACACATAAAGTTAACCACTACAGGGTTTATACTGCACCAACACAAACAAGTTCAAACAGTAGACCCCTCTGTCTGTCCCTAAATTCTCCGTCTGTCTCAGCCCCTGCGGTCTGGCTGGTTCTTCTCTCCTGCTCCCTCCTCCCCTGGCTCCGTCCTTCCCTTCTCTACCTTCCCCAGCAGGAGCGAGGCCTAGTTCCCCTCCTCAGGTCTTGCACCGTGCTTCTCCACTGCACTTTGCAGTGCTCGATCAGCTTCTAAGTTGCCCATGTCCCTTGAGGTGGAGACCTGGGGGACACAGCCAGGAAGGGGCGGAGCTGGCACCTGAACCCAGCTCTTCTGATGCGGAGACTAAGCTGTGACCCCATTTCAGGCTGCTTATGTCCCAGCGATCAAAATGAGCTACCTGGGATCACGCCAGGTGGGCTCATGGGTAAACTTAAAGACATTTTTAGAGGGACATATTTACTTTAATGCAGGATAGGAAAAAAACACGAACATCAAAGCCATGATTTCACGGATATCATTACATAGGATGAGGTCAAATTTTAACAGATAAGCTAATGAAAAGGAAACCCTATGAAAATAATAATGAAGATGGCGTGGGGGTAGACACAAATCATAAAGGAGCGACATGAAAGACAGAAGTTTGGAGGGCACCGGCCTAGATCAAGATCTCCTTAGTAAGGGAGTAAAGAGTTAACCTGTCCTGAATCCCCCTGCTTCTCACGGGGTAATGGCCTCAAGCTAATTAGGAGACACTGAGGGTTTGGGTTTTTTTTTTTCTAAAACCAGAAGAGTGGAAGTCTGGGACCTTACTCTTATTTCTTTGAGCTCACTAAGGTTAAGAATAAAACCTATTTGCCAGTTCTATCCACAGGGGCAGGCAAAGGCCTTAATTTCCAAGTAAGAATCCGCTCCTCCCCACAGCCTGAAACCTGACCTGTCTGTGAATGTGGCGGCCACCCAGCCAGTGACTGCTCATTTGCCAGGGACACAAAGACCATCACAAAGGCTGCACTGGAGCCAGAATCCTGGGCTGGCACTTAGCTTGGCTACTAACTTAGACTGTGTCCCAGGAATGATAACATCAGTGAAAAATCACATCAACTAATAATTACAGACATTTCCTGTCTGGCAGGAAGTGCTTTACAACACAACACAACAGCCCTATTTGATAGGTGCTATTATTAGTCTCATTGCACAGATGAGGAAATTGAAGAACAGAGAGGTTAAGTAACTTGCTCCAGGTAACAAAGCTGGTGAGGACTGAACCACGACTCAGATCATTCAGTCTGACTCAAGCTCACCCTGGGCTCTACTAATATGTGTACACCTGATACAAAGCCTTTTCTAGACAAAGCTCTGTCATCCTCAAGACAGAAACTTCGGGCTCTAATGTGGGTCCTGTACTTACGGATCAGCAACCAGAAGCTTCAAGGTATTAGGGCTTCCGCAGGCACACTGTGGGGATAAGCACCCTCAAGCATCCCCAGTGTGGGTGCTCTGGTACCCCACTTTGAGGAACAGTGTGCTTCATCATTCTGCCTCTGGCCAGCTGCTCCGATTCAGAAGTCAGCAAACTATGAACTCACATGCCAAGTTCAGACCCACCTGTACGGTCCTTGAGCTACAGGTGGTCTTTATATTTTTATATAGTTGGAAAAAAAAAAAAGCTGAATAATAATACTATTTCAGGATAAGTGAAAATTACGTGAAATTCAAATTCCATTGCCCATAAATAGTTGTATTGGAGCACAGTCACTCTCATTCATTTACCTATGGCCTATGGCTGCTTTTGTGCTATAATGGCAGAGCTGGGTAGTTGCAGCAGAGACCATCTGGTTCATGAAGCCACAAGTATTTACTTAATGGCCCTTTATAGAAAAAGCTCACTGACCCTGGTCTAGTCCACTCTGCTAACTGACGCAGGAATCCTCTTTCTAGTTCGCCCTCCCCACCCCAGCTTCTGCCTTCACAGCTCCAGTGGTGGGGAGCTCACTACCGAACAAGGCAGCCAGTTCCATCTTTGCAAGGCTCTAGGGATAGCTATTTATACTGAAACCGAATTGCTTATTCCCGTAACCACACACTCTGCCCTTGGGGCCTTGCACAATCAGTTCTATCAGTCCTCCCCAGCAGCCATCAGTTTTGTTTTGTTTTGTTTTGTTTTTGAGATTGAGTCCTGCTGTGTCACCAGGCTAGCGTGCACTGGCATGATCTTGGCTCACAGCAACCTTTGCCTCCTGGGTTCCAGCAATTTTCCTGCCTCAGCCTCCCAAGTTGCTGGGACTACAGGCGCATGCCACCACATCCAGCTAACTTTTGTATTTTTAGTAGAGACGGGGTTTCACCATGTTGGTCAGGATGGTCTCGATCTCTTGACCTCGTGATCCACCCGCCTCAGCCTCCTAAAGTGCTGGGATTACAGGCGTGAGCCACCGCACCCGGCCCGCCATCCGGCCATCCATTTCTTTCTTCCCTCTGGCATCAACCCTTCCCTGT
Organism: Mandrillus leucophaeus; assembly: GCF_000951045.1. NCBI lineage: Eukaryota > Metazoa > Chordata > Mammalia > Primates > Cercopithecidae > Mandrillus > Mandrillus leucophaeus. Next base: position 8,210,233 of record NW_012102031.1, read on the forward strand.
CCCTATATATGCCCTCTGTTGTTCATTACCAATCCTCTGGGAAGCAGAGGGAGAATGACAGCACCTCTGTGTTGCCAATAGGGGAGATGGGCAATGGAGAGGGACCGTGACATAGTGAGGAGCAGAACCAGAGCTGGAACCAGGTGTCCCACCTCCCAGCCTGGTGTCTCCTTGACATCGCTTAAGTGTCCACTTTCCAGCCCATCATTCCCCAACTGGTCCCCCAAGGGCCTGAATTGGTCTCTCACTTCTGTGATTCCTTCCTGTGCCTCCCCTGGCTTGGCTTTTGTGGAATCAAAGACAGCTCTCTTTGACTTTTTCACTTTTCCCCTCCAGGGCTCAGTCTTCAGGCTCTGGGCTCTTCTCCCCTCACACCCAGCTCCCACCACCCCAACCACTGAGGCTCATCCCCAGGGACTGCTCACATTTACCATCTCTGTTGTTTGCAACTTGCTGTCGGCAATCAGCTAGGATTTGGACTCCAAGTGCTTAGGGGGTAGGCTGATAGCCAGAAATGGAAAATGGGATTCTTGACATCTGTCTATAAAACAGAGCCAGTAAGATTTGTCTGCAGAGAATACCTGGAAAGGGTTTGAAATCCTTGAAAGAAGAGGGCTGTGACAACACCAGCTGGTACAAAGGATCTGGAATCCTCTCAGCTACGGGTGCTGCCCTTGGGAAGCTCACCTACTCATCGGTAAGGGAGAGGGACCTGCAAGTGTGGGACCCACGTGCATGTCCTTATCTGGGACAAGGGGTAGAACAAGAGTTGTGGATCCTGGAAGGCTGGATGGACATCAATTCAAAAGAGGCACTGGGCAGCTCGAGGCAGTGTGGTGAGGTCCTCTCTGGACCTCAGTCTCTGCCAGTGTAAAATGAAGGGGATGGGCTGGAACAGCATTAGCATTACCTGGGAACTCGCCAGAAATTCACATTCTAGGCCAGACGCGGTGGCTCATGACTGTAATCCCAGCACTTTGGGAGGCCGAGGTAGGTGGATCACCTGAGGTCAGGAGTTTGAGACCAGCCTGGCCAACATGGAGAAATCCCGTCTCTATTAAAAATACAAAAGAAGGCCTGGGTCTGGATTCTGACCTTGAGTAGCTGTGGAACCCTGGAAAGCGATGCTTTCCCTTACACTGACTTTTGGTGAAATGGGAAAAAAATAGCAAAACTGCACAGGGTCACCATGAGATTAATACCCAGGACGCTAGCAGAATACCTGGCAGAGTTATTATGGTGTTTGCTCACAAAATGTTACTTTCCTTTTCTCCCTTCTTCCTTCCTGCTATGTGCCAGGCACTGTGCTAGGTGCTGAGGGTCTCGAGAAATAAGGCACAGCTCCTGCTCTCAAGAAGTTCAGCCTAGCTGTGGAGACACACATGCTCAACCACTAAGAGAGTGGGATGGTGGCATATTAGTATGATGAGGGTAGAGATAATAAAAATAGGCCGGGCGCGGTGGCTCACACCTGTAATCCCAGCACTTTGGGAGGCTGAGGCGGGTGGATCACTTGAGGTCAGGAGTTCAAGACCAGCTTGGCTAACATGGTGAAACCCCGTCTCTACTAAAAATACAAAAATTAGCCGCGCGTGGTGGTGTGCACCTCTAATCCCAGTTGCTCGGGAGGCTGAGGCAGGAGAATTGCTTGAACCCGGGGCGCAGGGGTTGCAGTGAGCTGAAGCTGTGCCACTGCACTCCAGCCTTTTTTTAAGACTCTGTCTCAAAAAAAAAAACCGAAAGAAATAATAAAAATGATGATGGTGGTGATGAGGACGGGAAGAGCTAACGTTTCCACACACTCACACTGTGCCAGGCACTCTCAGAGGACTATCTTGTTTCATTCTAGCAACCACCCTGTGAGGCAGATGCTGTTTGCAACACTTTACCAAGGAGGAAGCTGAGAGTCAGAGCCCAAAGTCATACGGTAAGGGGGTCCGAGAACCCGGGATAACGGGAGAGCAAAAGAACAATGTTGGGCTTGGGGCAGACCTCAGGGAGGACGTGATGATATCCTGTACTCTGAAAGGTGATCTGGAGCTCCTCAGTGGGGGCACAGGAGGAAGCAACCCAGGCAGAGGGACCAGCAACCACAAATGTGTGTGTGTGTGTGTGTGTTGGGAGGGGAGGTGAATGAGAACTTTGTGATTTAAGTGCCTGATACTCGTTCCTGATTAGCATCATTAGAACCGGCCAGCTGAGGGATGTCAATTCCATATGGCTCTACAGCTCTGCTTTCAACAAGGGCATGGGAGTCGGCAGGCTTGAGAAGAGAGGGTACTCCTGCAGCAAGGAGGGGCCTGGTTTACAGAAGTATAAGCAGCTATACTATGTCATCAGTAATCACAACCAGTGAGCAGTACTTCCTCCGCCTCTTTATCTAAAAGAACATGGGATACTGAGGGGATTAACTCAAACTCTTAATTCTACTTTTGGAGCCTCTTCAGCTTTGGTTTAAATTTCAATGGCTCAGTTTCGCTGTCAGTTCACGGGGGTCTTGGGTGAGTCACAGTCTCCACTTTCCCCTCTCTGGATCTCAGTCTCTGCCAGTGTAAAATGAAGGCGATGGGCTGGAACAGCGTTAGCATTACCTGGGAACTCGCCAGAAATTCACATTCTAGGCCGGACGCAGTGGCTCATGCCTGTAATCCCAGCACTTTGGGAGGCTAAGGTGGGTGGAACACCTGAGGTCAGGAGTTTGAGACCAGCCTGGCCAACATGGAGAAATCCCGTCTCTATTAAAAATACAAAATTAGCTGGGTGTGGTGGCACGTGCCTGTAATCCCAGCTACTTGGGAAGCTGAGGCAGGAGAATCGCTTGAACCCGGGAGGCGGAGGTTGCAGTGAGCCAAGACTGTACCACTGCACTCCAGCCTAGGCAACGAGAGCGAAACTCCGTCTCAAAAAAAAAAAAAAAAAAAAAAAAAAAGATTTTCACATGCTAGAGTCCCACTGCAGACCTAGAGGGTCAGAAACTCCGGAGTTGGGGCCCAGATATCATTTGCTTTAACACACCTTCCTAGGAATGCTGCTGAGAACCACTGGGTTAGAAAATTCCAAAGGTAAAGCTCTTTTAGCTGTAAAATTCTATTTGTGCTCTAAGGTATGATGATTTAGTAGCATTCTCTTTGCACGGGAGTATTTCTTGCCCAAGAAAGGCAACCCTTCGGGGTAAGAAGAGAAGCTCGCTTTGACTAGCTGAAATCCAGAACCCAGGTGAGCTTTCCAGAAAGCCTTAAGAGTATGCGGCTGACTTTGAAGCCGGGTCTTTTATTTACTTGTTTATTTTTAAGTAGTAAGTCTTAAACTTGGCATGTGATAAAAGCAGTGGTTTCTGTAGTCAGAGAAATAAAGATGAGAGGAGAGCTGCTTTCTTTTCTCAGCTCCAAAAAACCATGACTCACTGTGGGGTGGGTGTGTCTAGGG
>NW_012102031.1:8215938-8217529 GCF_000951045.1 Mandrillus leucophaeus
CAAGGGTCCCGCCCCCGAGGCGGAGGGCGATGACCTCATCGTCGCTTCCTAGGCGGCGGCGGGCGTCACGCACGACGTAGAGCCTGGGGGCGGGGCCCGGGAAGCGCGGTCCTCTTTAAGCCACGCCCCTGACTTTTTAGGGCGAGGTCTAAAGGACCCTTTACACATTTGGGAAACTGGGTCGTAGACCAGGGAAGTGACTTGGGTGAGATTACACAGAAGCCGAGACTCTTAGTGTCACAGCCCTTAGTCCTTGGGCCCTCACTGTGACTGCACACCTACCCTGGGTGACAGCCTTTCTGGGCTGCTGTCTCCTTGCCCCGATAGGACTCTTCCTGTTTGATGTCAAGGTCTCCCCGCTCCAAGATGCACCCTGCTTGCAGCCCAAATTATCTTACCTTAAATCAGAGGTAAGGGCAAGGGGTTTGTCATCTATTGAGACTGAGAAATAATTGAATGAATTGCAGCGCAATTCCCTCTAGCGCCCAGGATGGCAGAAAGCACAGATGTAGTCACGAGTGGGGCTTTGATACCCGTCTCTGCCATAAATTTACTGTGTGAGCCAAACACAGCTCCCATTTTCTCTAGACACTGGAATTAGATCAAGGACTCGTAAGCATTGAAAAAAAATATTTTATTTAGGTCACAGTCTCCTTGGAGAATTTGACAAAAGCCATGAGGCTTTCTGAAGAAAAAAGGCAGCGATAGAATTTTGCTTATAACCTCAGGGAGTTTCTGGGGTCCCTGAAGTACAACCGTGGACCCCAAGCTAAGAATCTCAAAGGCCTTTCCCAGCGTTGAGACTCTAATCTCTTCAGCCTTCCTGGCTGTGTGTGGTGTGTCTGCTGACCCCACACACTAGATACCTATCTATGGGTTATGACCTTTTCTTCTGACCTTTTCTTCTGACACTCCAAAAATACAATAACCATGGCCTTAGTAGTCTGGCTACTGTGGGTGCTTTAGTATTTATTGTAATGTTTGTGGTTTTTAAATCTGAAAGACTAGTAAATTGACTGCACAAATTTTGGATGATAGAAAACCTAAATTAAGCAAGGCGCGGTGGCTCACGCCTGTAATCCCAGTACTCTGGGAGGCCAAGGCGGGCAGATCACGAGGTCAGGAGATTGAGACTATCCTGGCTAACACGGTGAAACCCCGTCTCTACTAAAAAATAGAAAAAATTAGCCAGGCGTGGTGGCGGGCGTCTGTAGTCCCAGTTACTCCGGAGGCAGAGGCAGGAGAATGGCCTGAACCGGGGAGGTGGAGCTTGCAGTGAGCTGAGATCATACCACTGCACTCCAGCCTGGGCCACAGAGCGAGACTCCGTCTCAAAAAAACAAAAAACAAAAACAACTCCATGCAAAATGTTTACTATATAGCTATTCAAACAGAAATGGGACTATATGGATTTATTTATTTATTTTTAAAGACATACTCTCTGTCACCCAGGCTGGAGTACAGCAGTGCAATTGCAGCTCACTGTAGCCCCGATCTCCTGGGCTCAAGTGTTCTCCCACTTCAGTCTCTCGAGTAGGTGGGACTACAGATGCATGCCACCATGCCTGGCTAATATCTTTTAGTTTTTGTA
>NW_012102031.1:8218869-8221669 GCF_000951045.1 Mandrillus leucophaeus
TCAGTTTCGCTGTCAGTTCACGGGGGTCTTGGGTGAGTCACAGTCTCCACTTTCCCCTCTCTGGATCTCAGTCTCTGCCAGTGTAAAATGAAGGCGATGGGCTGGAACAGCGTTAGCATTACCTGGGAACTCGCCAGAAATTCACATTCTAGGCCGGACGCAGTGGCTCATGCCTGTAATCCCAGCACTTTGGGAGGCTAAGGTGGGTGGAACACCTGAGGTCAGGAGTTTGAGACCAGCCTGGCCAACATGGAGAAATCCCGTCTCTATTAAAAATACAAAATTAGCTGGGTGTGGTGGCACGTGCCTGTAATCCCAGCTACTTGGGAAGCTGAGGCAGGAGAATCGCTTGAACCCGGGAGGCGGAGGTTGCAGTGAGCCAAGACTGTACCACTGCACTCCAGCCTAGGCAACGAGAGCGAAACTCCGTCTCAAAAAAAAAAAAAAAAAAAAAAAAAAAGATTTTCACATGCTAGAGTCCCACTGCAGACCTAGAGGGTCAGAAACTCCGGAGTTGGGGCCCAGATATCATTTGCTTTAACACACCTTCCTAGGAATGCTGCTGAGAACCACTGGGTTAGAAAATTCCAAAGGTAAAGCTCTTTTAGCTGTAAAATTCTATTTGTGCTCTAAGGTATGATGATTTAGTAGCATTCTCTTTGCACGGGAGTATTTCTTGCCCAAGAAAGGCAACCCTTCGGGGTAAGAAGAGAAGCTCGCTTTGACTAGCTGAAATCCAGAACCCAGGTGAGCTTTCCAGAAAGCCTTAAGAGTATGCGGCTGACTTTGAAGCCGGGTCTTTTATTTACTTGTTTATTTTTAAGTAGTAAGTCTTAAACTTGGCATGTGATAAAAGCAGTGGTTTCTGTAGTCAGAGAAATAAAGATGAGAGGAGAGCTGCTTTCTTTTCTCAGCTCCAAAAAACCATGACTCACTGTGGGGTGGGTGTGTCTAGGGCAGGTCGGGGGTCCTTTGAGAGGGCAGTTCCTCTCCCTGGTTCAGAAGCTTCCTGGTGTGTAAATCCTGGACTGTCACCTCCCCCTTGGAGAGCACCGATTACAAAACCCTCGGAAGAGCCACCAACAGCCACGGTGGCGATTACAACACAGAGCCGGGTCGACAAGCTTTCGTGAGGTTTGGCAAGACAGTAAGAATGGAAAGAATGTCTCGTCTTAAAGTTTTCCCAGTATGGACTTAAGACCAAAAGTCATCATCAAAAAAGATAAAGAGTGATTTCACGGAAATGCAATGGTTTCTTCATGCAAGAATGGGGAACACCCAGACCACCCTCTGGAGAAGTGTGGCTGTTGGGTCAAGGCATGTCGGTTCTCACGGTCTTGGTGTCCAAGAACGAGCATTTATGAGACCTACTGCCCAGTGATTTCCAGGGATTCCTAACCTTCACTTGGTGGTATCTCAGGAACAATGTGGGTGTGTAAATATACACATGTATGTATGTGTATGTACATGTACATGTATGTATGTGTATATTTATATATGTATGTGGGTGTGTGTACGTATGTATTTCAAGAGATGGGATCTCCCTGCGTCGTCCAGGATGGAGTACAGTGGCGCCATCAGTGCTCACACAGCCCTGACCTCCCAGGTGCAACCAATCCTCCCAGCTCTGCCTACCGAGTGGCTGGGAGCACAGGCACCACCACGCCCAGCTAATTTCTGTATTTTTTTTTTGTAGAGACGGGGGTCTCGCCATGTTGCCCAGGCTGGTCTCGAACTCCTGGGCTCAAGCGATCTGCCCGCCTTGGCTTCCCAAAGTGCTGGGATTACAGTCGGGAGCCATTGCGCCCAGCCCAATGCTAATAAATATTACAACTGTTTTTTTATATGGCGCTGGCCACGTACCAGGCATTGTTCTAAGTATTTCACATTTATTAAGGAATTTAATCTTCACAACAAGCCCACGGAGGTAAGGACCATTATTACCCGCCAATTACAGGTGAGGAAACCTCCGCCCAGGGAGGCTGCGTCATAGAACTATAAGTATCCTGTCACCAGGGTGCAAAGAACCACGGACCAGCACTCAGGCGCCAGGTGCCCTGGGCTCGGCTTGGCTCGAGCGCCGGGCTGCCCCACCTACGGAGCACCGAGGTGGGCTGACCCGGAGGGTTTCTCCGACCACTTTCCGCTCAGGTTCTCAGAGTCTGTGCGGGTCCATTTGAGGCTGGGTCGAGATAAGAGCCCAGGCGGACACGTCCTGAGATCCGGGTCTGTGAGGCCTGGCCGCGGGCTGTCTGGCGCTGGGTCCCCTCTGGCCAGTCGCCCCCAAGACGCCAAGCCCCGGGCTTCGTGGTCCTGGGAGAAGGGACTTCTAGCCCTTCTCAGGTGTCCATGTCCGGAGAGCCCGGTGAGCCAGAAAGGAGCTGGCCAAAGCCCAGGCGGCGGGACCCAGCACAGCGGCCCAGCCACTGCCAACCACGCAGTCCCTTTAACCCCGAAAACTTTCTCCCTCGATTCGGGACCCCAGCAGACACACATTGGCTGCGCGGTGGGAATCCGGACCCGCCCTCTCTCCTTATCTACTGGCTGTCGTATACATCTATCACAAACCAAAGCTTCCTAAAGGCCCAAGTTCTTGTCAATCAAGAGTGGGAGGAAAGCTGGGCGGGGCCAAGTCGGAGAGCTACACGCCAGCCTCATTGCCCTCCCTGCCTCAGTGACTAGGCACCCGGAGGCTTCCCAGGGGACCGAAGCTGGGTGCGGAGCACCGGGGCGGAGCTGTGGGGGGCTCCAGGGACTCACCGATGCGCTGTCCCACTGGAGAGCTGAACGGGTTCCCCAG
>NW_012102031.1:8226059-8228716 GCF_000951045.1 Mandrillus leucophaeus
CCCCACACACTAGATACCTATCTATGGGTTATGACCTTTTCTTCTGACCTTTTCTTCTGACACTCCAAAAATACAATAACCATGGCCTTAGTAGTCTGGCTACTGTGGGTGCTTTAGTATTTATTGTAATGTTTGTGGTTTTTAAATCTGAAAGACTAGTAAATTGACTGCACAAATTTTGGATGATAGAAAACCTAAATTAAGCAAGGCGCGGTGGCTCACACCTGTAATCCCAGTACTCTGGGAGGCCAAGGCGGGCAGATCACGAGGTCAGGAGATTGAGACTATCCTGGCTAACACGGTGAAACCCTGTCTCTACTAAAAAATAGAAAAAATTAGCCAGGCGTGGTGGCGGGCGTCTGTAGTCCCAGTTACTCCGGAGGCAGAGGCAGGAGAATGGCCTGAACCGGGGAGGCGGAGCTTGCAGTGAGCTGAGATCATGCCACTGCACTCCAGCCTGGGCCACAGAGCGAGACTCCGTCTCAAAAAAACAAAAAACAAAAACAACTCCATGCAAAATGTTTACTATATAGCTATTCAAACAGAAATGGGACTATATGGATTTATTTATTTATTTTTAAAGACATACTCTCTGTCACCCAGGCTGGAGTACAGCAGTGCAATTGCAGCTCACTGTAGCCCCGATCTCCTGGGCTCAAGTGTTCTCCCACTTCAGTCTCTCGAGTAGGTGGGACTACAGATGCATGCCACCATGCCTGGCTAATATCTTTTAGTTTTTGTACAGGTGGGGTTTTGCTGTATTCCCCAGGCTGGTCTCGAACTCCTGGCCACAAACGATCCTCCTGACTTAAGTCTCCCGAAGTGCTGGGATTACAGACATGAGCCTCTGCCTCTGGCCAGTATATGGATTTTATCAACACAGTAGATAGGGATATAAATGGCAAACATTAAGTTAGTACAAAACTGATTAAAACTGTCTTAAAAAAGAAGTGTGCTAATAAGGAGCAAACTCATTTAGTAAAAAGTGTTTCAATTTACTTTTTCAAGAGTTTTAGTAATATTAATATGCCTTACTGAGGGTTAAAATGTTCAAATTTCTTAAGACTGACAGTCTGCATAAATGTAATCTATTAAATCCTTTAAGCACTTACAGACAAAAATCAAGATACCTTGCCTTCAAAATTTAAAGACAATAGTATGACAAGAGTGAAAGCCAGCTAGATAGCTGAACAATGCAAAGATCTCAGATGGCATTCCTACAATCACATTTGCTCAGGACTTGAGATAATGGAAAGCATTCTGATGAATTATATGCACGATTTAAATCTGAAAGTAGCTTGGGGTAGAAAAGAGCCTAGCGTTTGAGGTCACCTGTTCCACTGTTCTTATTCTGCCTTTGCCATTTACTAGCAGTATAAACCTTCCTGGGAAAAGTACATTTTCGCATCTATAAAGGGAGATAATATTCATAAGGCTTTGTGGGGGGATGAGTGAGACCAGGTATGCAAATCACTCTCTCTAACAGTCAGTCAGTGATACGGTGGTCTCTTCCTTGCTGCCTTTCCATAAGACATTAGCCTTTTAATTAATCATATTATTTCACTATTTATGACTTTTAACACCTTGTGCTTGCACTGAAATTTTTACCTTGAAAGGTCTTATCTCCATATATCCAATGTTCATATTATTAAAACATTCATGTCAGGCTGGCTGGCTGCAGGTCTAGAGACAGGGAAGTGACTTTAACACTGTTCTATAGATGGGACTTTGGAAGCCTATCAAGATTAAGTAACTTATCAATAGCATTACTGACTAAGCCAGGACAGTACTGAAACATATCATTTAGCACATGATTCAGATGCAACCCTTATATAAGATGAACGAACATTTTCTTGATTTAGGCCAACACCATAATGCACATAGTTTTGTTTGCCAATAAATGAAGGTGCCGTTATCAGATTCACTACATTTGCAGTTTGCAAAAGAGAAAATGAGAGCCTCTACAATGTTAAAATTAATAGAAACAGAGTAAGGAGTATATTAGGAAAATGGCTAAGATTAGAAATTTAATCTCCATTGTGGGTTGATTTTTTTCTTAAGAAAATAATGGTAGAATAAAGTGAAAAACAGGTTTCATAATTTAATAGCAACTATGATTATCATGATTAGGGAAAAGACAGCTGAGACTGGACTACAAATATTAAAAATGTGATTTTTAATAATATAAGTACAAAATTTTATTTCTTTATACAACTGTAATGGGATTTGGATCAAACCACTAGAATTTATTTAAAAAACAAAATAAAACAATGATATAAAAACTGCAAGAAGGTCTGAATCCAAAGTTTTTCCTCTAATAGTACCAAATACCACAAGGTACAGATTATTATACAAATGTGTACAAATTTTAAATACAAATACAATAGGGCTGGGTTTCAAAGGAAAACAAACAAAAAGCAGGTCCTCATCAGGATTTCATTAATGTACATAAATGACAATGCTAGGATTAATGTCTTCCTGTACTATCCATGTCTTCTCCGCCCCTCCTAGATACCCTGTGTCAAACAGGAAACTTCCAGATGGAGAAGAGGCATGGTACAATGTTTTTTTTTTTTTTTTTTTTGAGACGGAGTCTCACTGTGTCGTCCAGGCTGGAGTGCAGCCTTGTGAAGTTCTGATCGGGATATGTTGAACCT
>NW_012102031.1:8228807-8288487 GCF_000951045.1 Mandrillus leucophaeus
GCCAGGATGGTCTCGATCTCCTGACCTCGTGATCCGCCCGTCTCGGCCTCCCAAAGTGCTGGGATTACAGGCTTGAGCCACCGCGCCCGGCCCAATGTTCTAATACATGAAATCAAGTTAAGATTTCTGTTCCTCTTGATTTTGGTTCCCAAACAATCCTGTTTCTTTCTCTGTATTCCCAATTAAATCTCAAAACTGCTCTGAGCTGAGAAAGGGATTCAGCAGCCAGAATACCTTTAAGCAACATAGCCCTGTGACAACACTGGTGGGGAGAAGGGAAGAAATTAAATAGGATGCAGACGGGCTACACTGTCCCCGAAGATCTACTTTGATGCTGCAGTGCTGTCTAGGCCAGGAGAAGAAAGCACAGTTAGCTCAGAGCTTGGTGTTGGCAGAGAATCTCACACCAGATTTAAAAACCATCCTGAAGTGCTCAACTGTCTTCTTTCCAACTGGGAAGCAAAAGTCTGGTTCTCTGGAAATGAGGGCAGCTGGGGATGGTAACATTCCTCTTTATTTTACTTTCTAGACATTATTGAAGCCCATGAAGTTCTTTGTAAAGAATTAGAATCCTAACACAATGATTCATTTTTGAGGTAAAATACCTTAATATGTAGATGATTCAGAGTTTTTGGAATAGATCAGGAGGAAGGAAGGAAAGAGGGAAGGAAGGAAGGAAGGAAAGAAAGAATGAAAGAAGGAAGGATGGGAGGGAAGGAAGGAGAAATGACAAATATGTATCTTCCACATGCTGTTGCTGGTGGAGGCTTTTGTTATTAAATTATATATACAGAAATTTACAGGATAAATTAAAATCTAAGAGATTTTAAAGAGTTAAATACACATAATTAAAATACACATTCACACACACATAAATAAACCTACAAGAGAGTGACTTTTGTTCTGTTTTTGCAATTCACTTACATGTGGAATGCAGAACACTGTGTATCTGCCCACCAGGGGAACCGATAAGATGAATCCAAAAATCATGCTGGGCAAAGTTTATCCATAACCACCAAGTAACTAAGCAGCACGGCTTGTGAGGACTTGGTGGTTAACTTCATGCCACCAGTGAAAGACACTAGCTCTTAGTTCTGCAGACTAAATATTCTGGGTTAGCTCAGAATGTATGGAGGTCCAACTGATGGCACTGACAGCTTCACCCTCCAAGGTGTTTTATGCTGCCAGGGCTCACAGAACTCCTTGGCCTCTGTTGAGGCCGCCAATGGTACCAATGATTACAATAAATTTTCAGACATGGACACCTATACAGTAGGAATTGGAATGAACCCCCTACTCAATTCACCTAAGCCACCTTCCTAACTATAATGGGAACAAATTTTATCACCTCCCACCTAGGTCACTTCAAACTGAAAGGCTTTGAATTTTCAGTCAACTGGCATCTTCCCGTTATCTTTCCTATTACATATTTCAGACTAAGACAGGTAAGGCAAATGGTCAGTGATGGGTCTGGAGGTCCAACTGAGTTTGGAAAATAATCACATTTTAGCTGTCCATAAAGAGATGCGCTTGGCACCCAGAACAAGCCCCCAGCCCCCAAGTTACATTGATTTTTAAGGCAGATTTATCCACCACAGGAGAAAAAAGAATCCCAAGCCTGTATTCATGCCAAAATTTCCTCTTGGCTAAACCTTTGCCATTTCATAAAATTATTAAAAGCAAAGTAGTTACAGTCCTATGTATATACTGTACATTATATATATATGTATATATGTATGTATAGATATAAAAATTTAAAACCTACACCCAGAGGCCAGTGAAGGAATCTGGAACAGTCATATATACACAAACCAGCAATGGTGTAGGATAAGGTTTCTGTCCCAGGATTCTTTGCTGTCACAGTCCAGGCATGATGTAAGCAATGTTGTCTAGTGTGTTTGACTGCAAAACAAAGAAAAATGTTCAACTGAAGAGTACTTTACCTTGGTTTCCTGACATGTTTCTTTGTTCAAGGAGAGAGATAAAAAAATCAAATGGAGTTAGAAAAACAGGTGAGAATGAAGACGGCATCCTGTTGTTTGTTATGCTAGGAACTTTTCTGCTGACTTCTCCCATTAATCCTAGTAAAAAAGAGGGAGACAATTCCTGTACCGTCTTTGGGTGTAGAATAGCAAACAGGAAACACAGGAATCGCAGTACCTCGAGGGCGAGAATGCTGCTTTCTTAAGCACTATTTTGGTAAATGGCTTGTTTTCTAGTTTCAGTGAAAGCGCAGCATGCATTTGATAATATAGCATCATGTTCCACGAGCTAACAGATAAAGGAAGCACTATGTGTCACAAAGCCTTATGAGCCTGTGTCTGACAGTGTTCATTAAGGCAGGGCATCTCTGATGCCCAATGGGTCTGACCCTAAAAATCCAGGGAAAACTCACCAAGACCTGTTTGGGACAGCCATTCAATTCAGGTAGTTGTGTGGTGAGACATGCCAAGGGGCCAAGGGCACAGATAATGGAATCCAGAAGCACTGACAAACTGCCAGACACAGCCACCATACCCTGAAAAGGAGAGGAGGTTGTTGCTTGAGTCACACTCCTGATGCTCTCTCTGTGTTCAGGCTGACTTCCTCACACAGTACTTTAAATCCTAGGCAGTTCTAATCTTACAATTCGAAACTTTATAGCAGAAATGGAAAGTTTACTCTGATAACTCTGTAAGTTGTTTAGAAAGAAAACTTTTACAACACATTCCCAGGTTTCCTTTCTATAATCCTAGCCCATCTTACCTTCTGTGTGACCTTGGGGAGGTCAAATACTTAACTTCTGTCTCTTTAACAGGAATAGTAAAAAATGCTTTACTTACTCTGGAGAGCTGTTGGTAAGATTTGTGATGATGTATGCAAAGTGTATCTGTTATAAACTCCACAAATATAGCTCAGATGTGATTACTATGAGAATCCTACAACCCTACATGTATGTAGCTTTTGATAGCTGATGATATAATTTTTCTTTTCTTTTTTTTTTTTGAGTCAGAGTCTTGCTCTGTCGCCCAGGCTGGAGTGCAGTGGCCGGATCTCAGCTCACTGCAAGCTCTGCCTCCCGGGTTCACACCATTCTTCTGCCTCAGCCTCCCGAGTAGCTGGGACTACAGGCGCCCGCCACCTCGCCCGGCTAGTTTTTTGTATTTTTAGTAGAGACGCGGGGTTTCACCATGTTAGCCAGGATGGTCTCGATCTCCTGACCTCGTGATCCGCCCGTCTCGGCCTCCCAAAGTGCTGGGATTACAGGCTTGAGCTACCGCGCCCGGCCTGATGATATAATTTTTCTAGGTTGAGTTGTTCACTCTCAAAGAGAGGTGAATTTGGTTCAAATTTTAACATTTTATGTAATTCATAGTTATATATTTGTGATTCAAAGAGATAAGAAAGACTGTTGCTACTGCCCAGTTCTTGTATAATCTGCTTTAACTAGAAACACTGTAAGGATACGTCATGTTGGGAAGCAGCACAGCAGAGTCCTTAAGAAAATGAGCTCTGGATTCAAGACTGCCCGGGTCCAGATCCTGGCTCCACTACTCACTGTTTTGTACCTGGGCAAGTTGCTTACTATGCTGTGCCTGTAAAATACTAACAGCATCTGCAGCAGATGGGATTGAGATAATAGATATAATATACTTGGGATGGTGCTTAATACACGGTTAAGTACTCAAAAAATATCAGTAATTATGACTATTATTATCAACATCTTGATCTTCAAAATTGCATTTCTGGCTGTCTTTTGGGTCTCTCCTTTTGGACATTTCTCCATCTCAACATGCTGTAAGGAAGAATAACCTTCCCATCCAAATCTAACCCTCCTTTTAGCATCCATTTCTCTGCCAGAGTCACCACCATTCACATAACTGCCCAGTTTCAAGGCCAAGCCATCAATGACTCTTCCTTTCCCTCATCCTCCTTGTCAACATCTCCCCTCTATACTTTCTGAGGGCAGCAGTGCAGTAAGAGGTTAAGAATCTGGACCTTGAGGTCACATTCCAAATTCAAGTCTCTGCTTTACCACTTAGGGGCTGAAGTCTAGAGAAAGTGACTTCACCTCTTCAAGTCTGTTTATTCTTCTGTAAAATAGGGGGAACAAAAATTCTGTCTTACAAAGCTGCAGTGTGAATTAAATGATGTAATTCATATTAAGCACTCTGAACCAAAGTTGGGTAAGCATTCAATAAAATGTTAATATATAGGGAAAATAATATCTAAAACCCCAAAAATGTAAGTAATTAGCAATATTATTCTATTACCTTTGCCCTATAGTTATTTATAGCTAATTTATCTTTGTCACATCTAGACTTGGATTGTTGTTATAACTTCTCCCCAATTCTGGTCTCTTTTCACTTCCAATCTAAAATAAAAGATATTCTCAGAGAAAAGTAAATGAGAGCTCTGATCTCATCCCTTTCCACTCTAAAAACCCCTGTAGTTCCCCAACAGTAAAGTATACACACTTCAGAATGTCTATGAAGTCCCTCTGCAATTTGAGTTCTAGCCTTAACTTTCTTAAGATATATATATATGTGTATTTTTTAATTTTTATTTTTTTTGAGACAGGGTCTCACTCTGTTGCCCAGGCTGGATGGTGGATGGAGTGCAGTGGTGTGATCTCAGCTCACTGCAACCTCCACCTCCCGGTTGAAGCAATTCTCCTGCCTCAGCCTCATAAGTAGCTAGGATTACAGGTGTGCACTATCACGACTGGCGAATTTTTGTATTTTTAGTAGAGACAGGGTTCTGTCATGTTGGCCAGGCGGGTCTCAAAACTGCTGGCCTCAAGTGATCCTCTCATTTTGGCTCCTAAAGTGCTGGGATTACAGGTATGAGCCAGAGTGCTCAGCCTCTAGCCTTAATTATCTAACTTATGCATTGTATGTTCTAGTTTTACTGCTAAAATGATGAACATTAATTTACTGTTGAACATATTATTTTGATAATTATATGTCCATTATGATGTACATTAAAAAAATAGAATATAACCCTTGAGATGTCATGAATGTCATATAAAAGCATAGACAAGTTTATTTAAATAAAACTGTAAAGTAAATAATAGTGTAAGTGGTATGTGGAAATTGTAAAATTACGGGGATCTATGCAAATGATTAAATTCAGGCCAAAAGTGGATTAGAGGGAGAATGGGGAAAAATTGCTAATGGGTACCGGGTTTCTTTTAGGGGTAGTAATATGTTTTGGAATGAAATAGTAGTGATTCACAATTCTGTGAATAATCTAAAAATCACTAAATTCTGCACTTTAAAGGGGTGAACTTTGTGCTTACTAAACTAAATGGAAATATCTGGGAAAATTCAGAATATGCTTAAAACAAACCGTTTTTACTTCTTATGAAATTAAGAATGATTAAATATGAAAAATAAGTAAGGTCACAGAATATTTCTTCTGGAAATACCTATATCCATTCAGATATCGAGACTATATGAAAGTGCTGAAGTTCTTTTGACTCCTGCTAAGTTTTTTAGAAACTAGCCAAAGAATTTAGATACAGCTTCAGCTCTTGTGGCCTTTGGCATTTTATTTGTTGAATAATTCAGTTTCCACACTGAAGCAAGTGATTAATTTTACATTCCTACACTAATTTCTTAGCTTAAAAATGGCTTTAGTAGCTTAGACTGGCTTCTTTGCTGAAATGTCTTACTATAACTTGGTAGAAAGCAGAACTACTATACTACTGAGTCAGCTAAGGGGACAGTATAGTTAGAAATTGAATATGGTGATAGAAACAAAACACCACAGCTGTGCAGGTTAAGTGATTTTGAAATCGAAGCTTAAAAGGACAAAAATCTCCCTAGGGCACATAGCACTGTATAATTTAAGTGCAGAGTACTGGAGAGCTGGGTACTTAACTTCTCCATTTGCTACCTATTTTCAAAATAGAAGAACTCTTAATCTCCTATACAATTGAATCTATTCAAGACTTTGCTGGAATTGCACAGAAAAATGCAAAGTCTCTTAGAAGTAGACAGAAGTAATCAAAACTGCTATGGAATTTGTACTCATCGTTTTTCTTGCCTTTTTGTTTTTGTTTTTTTAAAATAGATAGGGTTTTGCTCTGTCACTCAAGCTGGAATGCAGTGCAGCAATAATAGCTTACAGCCTTTGAGCTCCTGGGCTGAAGCAATCCATCTGCCTTAGCCTTCCAAGTAGCTGGGTCTACAGGTGTGCACCACTATACCTGGCTAATTTTTAAATTTTTTGTAAAAATGGGGTCTCGCTATGTTGCCCAGGCTGCTCTCCAACTCCTGGCCTCAAGCAATCCTCCTGCCTCAGTCTCCCAAATTGCTAGGATTACATACATGGGCCACCGTGCCCAGCCGCCACTGCATTTCTTCTTTTTTTTCTCTTTGTGATGGAGTCTCACTCTGTCGCCCAGGCTGGAATACAGTAGTGCGATCTCGATTCACTGCAACCTCCGCCTCCCAGGTTCAAGCGATTCTCCTGCCTCAGCCTCCTGAGTAGCTAGGACCACAGGTGCACACCACCACGCCTGGCTCATTTTTGTATTTTTAGTAGAGACAGGGTTTCACCAATTGGCCAAGCTGGTCTCGAACTCCTGACCTTGTGATCCGCCGGCCTCGGCCTCCCAAAGTGCTGGGATTACAGGCATGAGCCACCACGCCCAGCCCCATTTTTATTTCTTTTAAATTTTTTGAATATATGTATTTTTTGAGATGGAGTCTCCCTATGCTTGCCAGGCTGGTCTCGAACTCCTGGCCTTAAGTGATTCTCCCAGCTAGGCCTCCCAAATTAGGATTACAGGCGTGAGCCACTGCGCCCAGTCTCCACTGCATTTAAAAAAAAAAAAAATAAGTTACAGGGTATTCCAATTTCTTTTTGTGCCATTGTTTCAATAGGATATCATTAGTGAAACTTTGAGAGCTAATAGGTAGACTGAATATCTCTACAGATATTTCTGTTATCATTATATCTTCTATATCACTGCATCCTGAGTACCTGGCATAATTTAGCATAAAGTAGATGCTCAATACATGTATGTAAAATGAGTGAATGAATCCAAATTATATGGGAAACTGTAGTCACGCTGCTGATAGTTGTATTCACCTCAGTTTCCTGCAGACGGTGTCCAATGAGGCTTAGGGACTCTCCCAACAGCTGAAGATGAGCAGCAACATCAATGGGCTCTGTCTCAGGGGCTTTGGCTGGTGAGGCTGGTAAGAGCATGGTGGTGGGTGGGGATTTCTTCTGGGGTGACAGTACTCCTACAGAAGAGGCTGAGAACAGAGCAATGAGGCAGAGAGGTAAAACTTGCCTACAGCCTTGAACAACACAAAATTGTTCTTCCTGATTTTTCCTTTTTATGAACTATACCAGGCATTAGCAAAATTGCGGCCTGTGGGCTAAATTCAGTCCATGGTCTCCTTTTTTTTTTACGGCCTGTGAGCTAAGAATAGTTTTACATTCTTAAAGGGTTATAGAAAAACAAAGAATATGTGACAGAGAATGTGAGAATGCATACAGCACACAAGGCCTATAATATTTACTCTCTGGACCTATTTTTTTTTTTTTTTGAGATGAAGTTTTGCTCTTGTTGCCCAGGCTGGAGTGCAATGGCACGATCTCAGCTCACCACAACCTCCACCTCCCGGGTTCAAGCAATTCTCCTGCTTTGGCCTCCCCGGTAGCTGGGATTACAAGTATGCGCCACCATGCCTGGCTAATTTTGTATTTTCAGTAGAGATAGGGTTTCTCCATGTTGGTTAGGCTGGTCTCGAACTCCCAACCTCAGGTGATCCACCCACCTTGGCCTCCCAAAGTGCTGGGATTACAGGCATGAGCCACTGCGCCTGGTCTACTCTCTGGACCTTTAAAGCAAAAGTTTGCTGACTTCTGATTTACATTTTCTAAATTTGAACATCTCTTTTTGGTAGCCTGTAACATTCAGTAATAATACCTGGGAATCAAGGTCCACTTCTAATATTGCAAGCTTTTTTCCCAGTTTCTTAGCAAGGAAGCAAAATTCACATGCTTTAGAGAAAAGCAGGATGGGGATGTGGTCACTACCTTTGACTTTCATGGAACCTTCTGAGCTGGATGCTTTCCTTTTCACAGTTGTGGCTTCTGCTTTGTTCTGTTTGTGCTGCAGATACTGAGCTTTTTGCTTCCAAATCTGCAATAACGTCAGTGAACATTAAATTAAAATAAATTTAAAAGGACAAAAAAGTAAAAGGAAAAGCAGTTATGAAAGAACAAAATGGAGAAAAGAAAGGCAATAGTAGGAGGCAGGCAGGCAGAGGGTTAATGCTAACTTTTAAGCTGGGGGTCACTGAACTGACTTCAGACAGCTGACTACATTAATATCTTTTTTTTTGAGACGGAGTCTCGCTCTGTCGCCCAGGCTGGAGTGCAGTGGCCGGATCTCAGCTCACTGCAAGCTCCGCCTCCCGGGTTTACGCCATTCTCCTGCCTCAGCCTCCCGAGTAGCTGGGACTACAAGCGCCCACCACCTCGCCCGGCTAGTTTTTTTTTTTTTTGTATTTTTTAGTAGAGACAGGGTTTCACCGGGTTAGCCAGGATGGTCTCGATCTCCTGACCTCGTGATCCACCCGTCTCGGCCTCCCAAAGTGCTGGGATTACAGGCTTGAGCCACCGCGCCCGGCTTACATTAATATCTTAGTAGAGGACTATAAACATTCCTCAATGCTAATGGTCAAATCTTGGCACTGATTTTTAGATCACTGTAAGGTGAAATGTAAAATCACAGATTAAACATCTGATTCAATATAATGTCTCTGTGGTTCTTCTAATCTGCTGGTTGGCAATACCAACACAACAGCAGGATAACAATAACATGGAAAACAAAAACTAAGGATAATCTATCTGGGTGAAAAATAGTTGTTCATCTAGATGACATATTGCTCCTATATGACCTTCATATCATAAGTCTCAATGATTCAGGTATGACTGTTTTTTGTTTTTTTTTGAGATGGAGTTTTGCTCTTGTTGCCCAAGCTGGAGTACAATGGCAAGATCTTGGCTCAGTGCAACCTCTGCCTCCGGGGTTCAAGCGATTCTCCTGCCTCAGCCTCGCGAGTAGCTGGGATTACAGGCATGCACCACCAAGCCCGGCTAATTTTTTGTATTTTTAGTAGAAATGGGGTTTCGCCATGTTGGCCAGGCTAGTCTCAAACTCCTGACCTCAGGTGATCCACCTGCCTCAGGCTCCCAAAGTGCTGGAATTACAGGCGTGAGCCACCATGCCCAGTCCAGATATGACTGTTTATCAGTGTCTTACTAGCTTCTTGACAGTAGGGTACATTATTTGGTAATGGTTGATGAGGATAATGACCTTGAACCTGGTTACCTAGTAAGCACATTCTCATGTTTTTATTGTCTGCAGTGACTGCTAAGTGGATAACTTTCCTCAGTTCTCAGACCATGACTGATTACTAGGTGTTTTCAGTAAAGGGCTCTGATTTTATAATTTAACACTTTAGTTATGCCTCAACTTAGATCATCTTTTGGCTCAAATGTAACACTGTTGGAAAAAACTAGACCAGGTTAGAAGACAGCCTTGCTATAGCTAAATCCTCATGTACAGTGAACTGGCACTAACAGTGTTATGCCCTCTGCTAAACCATTTTCTATTGATTTGTAATTTTCTTCACTATTTTCAGTGCTGTCTGGCTGGCTGGTCTATGGAAGAATTAGGTATTTTGGAAGGCAAGAAGCACTGAAAAATACGTTTGTTAAGAAAGTATACTTACCAGTTTGTCTTTTTCTGGCAATTGCTTCCACACCTCAGCCAGTTTTTTACTAAGTTCCCCAAAATCTGGCATAAAAGAGTAAAACACTCAATACAGTAAAGGGTTAGCTATTAACAAAACAGAAGATTGGTGAGAGCAAAAACTGTGAAAAGGGTTTTGAAGGTCAGATTTAAATATTGCAAGATTCTCTGAGAAAACCAACCCCAATCCCATTGCTTTTCTTTGATTTTTTTCTATAGGGAAGGGGATGTTTTGATGGTCACAAGACAGTCTCAACTCCTAACCCATCTACTCCCTAGGGATTTATTCCTTAAGCATCTTTCTAGTGTCTCTTTTTGAGACTGAGTCTGGCTCTGTTGCTCAGGTTGGAGTGCAGTGGTGTGATAATGGCTCACAGCAGCCTCAACCACCTGGGCTCAAACCACCCTCTCACCTCTACCCCCCAAGTAGCTGGGACCACAGGCACAGGCTACCACACCTAGCTAATTTAAAAAAAAAATTTTTTTTTTTGAGATGGAGTCTCGCTCTGTTGCCCAGGCTGGAGTGAAGTGGAGTGATCTTGACTCACTGCAACTTCCGCCTCCTGGGTTCAAGTGATTCTCCTGCCTCAGCCTCCGGAGTAGCTGGGATTACAGGTGTGCACCAAAATGCTCGGCTAATTTTTGTATTTTTAGTAGAGACAGGGTTTCACCATGTTGGCCAGGCTGGTCTTGAACTCCTGACCTCATGTAATCCACCCACCTCGGCCTCCCAAAGTGTTGGGATTACAGGCATGAGTCACTGTGACTGGCTATTTTTAAAAATTATTATTTGTAGAGATGAGGTCTCATTATGTTGCCCAAGTTGGTCTCAAACTCCTGGGCTCCAGCAATTCTCCTACTTCAGCCTCCCGAAGTGCTGAGATTATAGGCATGAGCCACTGCATCCTCCCTCTGGTGTCTTTAATTTGATCCCACAATACAAGGCCTATCAACTTAGGTTAAAAAATATGTGTAGAATTTGAAAAAAGGTGTTAGGTTTTTACCAAATTTCTGAACAATTAGAACCAAAGAAGGATTTCCCTAGAGCAGCTCAGAAGCAATCCTCTAGATGCGTAATCTTACCCTTCCACTGTATAACAGTTTTATGCTTTATAAAGCATATTCATGTGTGCCTCACTGCGGCCTTTTGGAGTTGGTAGGGCAGCGATTTTACACATTAGGTAAAGGAAATCTGTAGCGGTTAAGTGACATGTGTCTCACCTCATTAACTTCTAATACAGAGACAAATACAGACAGTCCCTGACTTATGATGGTTTGACTTTTGATTTTTCAATATGTACTCAGTAAAAACTGTACTTCTAGTACCCATACAACCATTCTGTTTTTCACTTTCAGTACAGTATTCAATACATTACACAAGATATTCAACACTTTATTATAAAACAGGCTTTGTGTTAAATGACCTTGCTCAAGTGTAGGCAAATGTTAAGTGTCCTGAGCACATTTAAGGCCCACCTTAAATGTGTTCTGTAGGTTAGGTGTATTAAATGCATTTTTGACTTACAGTATTTTCAACTTTCAATGGGTTTATCGGGATGTAACACTATCGTAACTTGAAGAGCATCTTTACAACAATATAATACAAGACATCTCATCATAACTTTATATCCAAGGGCAGTTTAAGGAAAAGGCCAATTGTAGAATCTTGGAAATAAACAATTGTATATTTTTGTGCATTTATGTATGTGCTTTATAACATTTATTTTTACGTACTTTCCCACCTTATCAGTTTAAGAGATATGTATAGAAAGTTCATCTCTTTTACAGATGAGGTAAACTAAGGCAAAATCTAAAGTGATTTGTAGAGCTGAGGAAAGAAACAAGATTATCTATGCTCTAATGCTACAGGAAGAAGAAATTAACTGCACTGCTTCAAGATATAAATGGAAAGCAAAAGCGCTACAGATCAGCAAAGTTCTTACCTATACCTGGATGGTCAGCCACAATGGTCACGCGATACTCTTTACAGAACACCTGGTAGGCCGACATGTTCTTCTTTTTTGGCTAGTGCCACATAGAAGATACAACAGGGTAAGACTTGATTAGAACCCAAGTTTAGTAATGCTGAATCCACAGTAATAAAATAGAAGGATACCTAAACTTTTTCATCAAGGGAAGAGTTCCAAACTACTAACCAGCTTTCCTAAACAGAATAATAATTCTTTTTTTTTTTTGAGATGGAGTCTTGCTCTGTCGCCCAGGCTGGAGTGCAGTGGCGCAATCTTGGTTCACTGTAACCTCCCCTCCTGGGTTCAAGCGATTCTTCTGCCTCAGCCTTCCAAGTAGCTGAGATTACAGGTGCCCACCACCATGCCTGGCTAATTTTTATATTTTTACTAGAGATGGGGTTTCACCATGTTGGCCAGGCTGTTCTCGAACTCCTGACCTCAGGTGATGCGCCCACCTCGGCCTCCCAAAGAGCTGGGATTACAGACGTGAGCCACCGTGCCTGGCCAGGAAAATACATTTTTAATCCATGTTACTTACCACTTAGAGATGAACATCAGTTTTAATTTTAGTAGGTAAAAACCACATGCTAAATTATTTGTAAAGACCTTCCTTCTCCCTATATACAATCCCATGTGACATATTTCTTTCAGAATTCAGTGTTAAGAAAATCTTTATCACTCCTGGGGTATCTATTTTTCTCACCTTTGAAAATCTGAACCATATAATTTCCTTTTAAACTCTGGAGCCAGAAATGCAAGAGCCAAATCTATGTTCTTTTTGCTTCTCTGGTTTTGATTTCTAGTCTTGTAATTTCCATCATCCTGCTTTTATTGTCATTTGTAGCTTCTCATTATTGGACTATTCACATTCTTTGGGTTCAAGGTAAGAAGCGAATAAATAACTGAAGACAATTCTTTGGTAGTCACTGTCAGATGAAATGTCTTCAACAAACTGCTCTGTACTACCTGAGGCATGTTTGTTCTTCACTATATTCTGACCCAATGCCAAAAGGAATATATGATTTTTGAGAAACAAAATCAAATTATTTTTAAAGTCAGTTCAATAAGAGACATATAAAACAGATGATTATATTTTTATGCATTCCATTTTACAATTATACATGGTCTAAGGGGAAAAAGTTAAGTTTTTTCTATCAAGAAAGAGACATGCAATTAGATTCATCTATCCAAATTTCTCATTGTGAGGATGGGAAAAAATAAAGTCAGAGAAATTGTAACTTGCTGAGGGTACCATCACTAAGCTAGTAGTAACACTAGACCCTGGCAGTTATAACCACAACCCAGGTAGCCCTGACTTTCAGGGTTATGGGCCCAAGAAAGAATATATGTTGCTCCCTTACAGAAAAAGTTAGCTATTTAAAGTAAAGAAAGGGTTATCACTTAATAATCTTAATCTTACAAACAAATATTTTCAGTATGGCTTTCTGCAAAAACTTATCTGGAAGCATCAAAATGTGATTCTCAGTCTTTCATCTATTCCTAGTCCTTTCTGGCCCTACAGTTATTAAAATGATATGAATGTGGCCAGGCGCAGTGGTTCATGCCTGTAATCCCAACATTTTGGGAGGCCGAGGCGGGTGGATCACGAGGTCAGGAGATCAAGAGCATCCTGGCTAACATGGTGAAACCTCGTCTCTACTAAAAATACAAAAAATTGGCCAGCGTGGTGGTAGGCGCCTGTAGTCCCAGCTACTCGGGAGGCTGAGGCAGGAGAATGGTGTGAACCCAGCAGGTAGAGCTTGCAGTGAGCCAAGATTGCGCCACTGCACGCCAGCCTGGGTGACAGAGTGAGACTCCGCCTGAAAAAAAAAAAAAAATGACATGAGTGTTTGGTGCTTTCAACGCCCTTGGGAGCTTTTGTTTGCCTTAAGAATGAGATTTTGGGATGAAAACTAAATCAGTCACACAGTCCTGTCTCATAACTTCAGAGTTGTATTTTGCTTTAAACAAAGCTCGATCGTGCACTCTGCCTAGCTGCCTTAGTTCTTCATGTTGTTCCCACAAAATAATAACCCTCAAAGGACAAAGACTGACTGAGGCTGATGGCAGTAAAAAGCTCATGTGATGACTCTGACTTTAATTCCAAAAGCTATTCTGAAATCATTTGATGAATGGAAATATTCCTAGAACACTTCCCAAGGTAAACTGCTTTGAATGAGATTGCACTTATTTGAGATAAAATTTGTGGTATGTTTGTTAAATTTCATACTAATCTTTTAATCATGGCTTATTTATATGTCTGACATTTACTAGAATACATGATGAAAGAATAATTTGTGGAAGTCTATACGCTGCCAAATCTTTCCCAACTGTACAATCAATCTCACTTCTAAATACTGAGAACATTAGAAAATACATATGCTTGAGAGATTTCATAGCTTATTTGGCCATATTATAAAACTTACAAGGAAGGCATTTAACAACGTTTTCTCAAACACAATATAATACTGTAAAAGGTTAATGTTCCTATTCTATAAGGCTATCCATAGCTGTCACACTAATCACAATTCTTGGCTAATATACTATAGATTCAAATTCACATATTGAAGAAAAAGGTTTCCTTCATAACTCTTACACAGGATTTTATTCAATTATGTAGAAAACAGATTAGCGTTTATTGAGTACCTGTGCTGGGTGGTGGTATAGCAAGTAGTTAGGAGGAAAAGCTTTTGAAGACTAGATCTAATTATAAGGAAGTTAAGCTGCATAAAATAGTGGAAAACACATGAAATTTACAGTTTAAAGACCACAATCTTGTCTCAGCTTCCCCATATACTAATTATTTGATCCTGAATAAAACACATGGGAAGTGGACAGCTTTTCTAATAAGTGATATTAAAAGTATTTCAATGGCAATTAAGGAAAAGCAGAGACTAAGATTTCAAAGGTAGTAGAAAAAAAAGTAACCCATTAAAGTATTCTACTATTCATGTATTAATAATATTTACTGAGTATCCATATGTGCCAGACACTGGGAATACAGATAAGGATCAGATGTAGAATCTAACAAATGAGGCAGTTAAATATGTCATTGTAATAAAACATAGTGCTATTATAGGGAAAGCATTTGGTGCTATGGGAACATGTAGTAGGAGTGCGTTCCCAAGTTAGGGAGTCAAAGAAAGCCTTCTGGAGGAAGTGACATTTAATCTAAACCAGAGAGATGGGTAGAAGTAGGCAGATGAAGGGTGGTTAAGAGTGTTCTAGGCAGAGGAAACAACATGGGGACACATTTATCAAAGAAGAGAGAGGTAAGAGACGATGTTAGAGAAGCAGGCAGAGCCCATAAACTGAGGCCATGTAACCCATATTAAAATGTATGGATTCTGTCTGGAAGAAGTCATTCAAGTATTTTAAGTAGGAAGTTATATAGTCAGGGTTACACTTAAGGACTATGGAGAACAAACTGGAGAAGAACAAGAGCAAAGGCAGGAAGACCAATCAGGAGGCTGCTGCAGGAGTGCGGGGAAGGGATGAATGATGATGACCCACAATCAAGACAGTGGGTTGGGAGAAAAGCAAATAAACTGGGAAGGGGGAAGATGTGACAGGATTTGTTAGAGATAGTGTGGCAAAAATGGCTTTGAAGACCAGCAAATCTGCGTTAGAATCCTGACCATGCTATTTACTAGTTACGTGAATTGCTTCATTTTCCTGACATTTCGTTTCCCTACAAGTAAAACTTGGATAACACCATTTAACTCAAAGGTGGGAATTACTCCATTGGTGTGTGGCACTTCAGTAGGTACTCAATGTTATTTCTGTGGCAAGCAGAATTATAAGATGGCCCCCAAGACCCCTTCTCCTGGGTTTGCATTCCCGTAAGGGTGGGCAAGACATGGTCATGTCATGTTATATGGCTAGGGGATTGTGCAGATGCACTTAAGGTCTCTAGTGAGTGGACTCTGAGTTAGTCAAAAGAGAGATTATCCTGACTGGGCCTGACCGTAGCAGGTGAGCACATAAAAGAGACAAGAAGCCCAGTGAGCTGTTTCGAAGACATCAACTGATTCTAAAGTTTATATGAAGAGGCCACAGACCCAGAATGGACAACACAGTATTGAAGAAGAACAAAGTCGGAGGACTGACACTACCCTACTTCAGTATTACTATGAAGCTACAATAACCAAGACAGTGTGGCACTGGTGAAAGAATACACAAATACATCAGTGGAACAGAATAGAGGGCCTAGAAACAAGCTACCTAAATAAAGTCAACGAATCTTTGACAAAGGAGCAAGGACAATACAATGAAGAAAAGACAGTATTTCAACAAAAGATGCTGGGACAATTGGATATTCACATGCCAAAAAAAAAAAAAAAAAAAAAAAAGGAATCTAGACACAGACCTTATCCCCTTCACAAATTAACTCAAAATAAGTCTCAGACCTAAATGTAAAGTACAAAACTATAAAACTCCCAGATGGTAACACAGGAGATGATCTTGAGCTTGGCAATTACCTTCCAGAAACAGAAACCAAAGACATAATCCATGAAAGAAGGTACTGATAAACTGGGGTTCATTAAAATTAAAAACTTCTGCCAGGCGCAGTGGCTCACGCCTGTAATCCCAGCACTTTGGGAGGCCGAGGCGGGCGGATTATGAGGTCAGGAGATTGAGACCATCCTGGCGAACACAGTGAAACTCCGTCTCTACTAAAAATACAAAAAATTAGCTGGGCGAGGTGGTGGCGCCTGTAGTCCCAGCAACTCAGGAGGCTGAGGCAGGAGAATGGCGGGAACCCGGGAGGCGGAGCTTGCAGTGAGCGGAGATCACACCACTGAAAAAAAAAAAAAAAAAAAAAAAAAAAAAAAAAAAATCAAAAACTTCTGCTCTGCAAAAGTCACTTAAGAAAATGAAAAGACAATCCACAGACTGTGAGAAAATATTTACAAGGGGCATAGCTGATAAAGAACTATTATCCAAAAATCTCTTTTTTTTTTTAAGACAAGCTCTCACTCTGTCATGCAGGCTGGAGTGCAGTGGTGTGATCATAGTCCCCGGCTTCAGCCTCCTGAGTAGTTAAGACTACGAGTACGTGCCACCATGCCTGACTTTTTTTTTGTTTTTTTGTAGAAATGCAGTCTTGCTGTGTTGCCACAGTGAGACTCCAACTCTACAAAAAATTTAAAAATTAGCTGGGTGTGGTGGTGTGTGCTTGTAGCCCCAGCTACTCAGGAGGCCGAGGTGGGATAATTGATTGAGCTCAGGGTTCGAGGCTGTAGTGAGCTAGCATTGTACCTCTGCACTCCAGCCTGGGTGACAGAGTGAGACCCCATCTTAAAAAAAATAATAACATTAAAAAAAAATACATAAAATGTAAAAGCCCCAGACCCCAGGTGGTGGTTTGGAAGGGGCTTAATGACATTTCTTGGGTAGACTTTTCAGTCACTCATTCTTTGAGGCAAGAAATATTGAAGGTATTGGGGACTCAATGGCAAATGAGACAGACCAAGATCGTTGTCCGAATGGGGCTGAGATCCCATGGTACAGCCACTTTGGAAAACAGTTTGGTGGTTCTCAGAAAACTAAATGTTCTTAACATATAATCCATCAGCTGTGCTCCTTGGTATTCACCCAAAGGAGGTGAAAACTGATGTCCACACAAAAACCTGCACTTGGAAGTTTATAGCAGCTTCATTCATAACTGCCAAAACTTGACAGCAACCAAGACGTCCTACAATCAGTGAATGAATAAACTGTAGTACTATATCTAGACAATGGAATATTATTCAGTGCTAAAAGGAAAAAAAGAAAGGTGTCGAGCCATGGAAAGACATGGAGGGAATTTAAGTACATATTAGTAAGTGCAAGAAGCCAATCTGAAAAGGCCAGATACTGTATGATTCCAACTATGTGGCATTCTGGAAAAGGCAAAACTATGGAGACAGTACAAAGTTCAGTGGCTGCCAGGGAGGTAATGAATAGGTGGACTACAGGATTTTTAGAGCAGTGAAAATACTCTGCCTGAGACTAATGACAAATACATGTCATCATACATTTGTCCAAACCCATAGAATGGACAACACCAGGAGGGAGCCCCAGTGTAAACTATGGACTCTGGGTGATAATAATGTGTCAGTGTAGGTTCATCAGTTGTAACAAATGTACTAGTCTGGTGGGGGATGTTGATAGTGTGGAAGGCTGTGCACCTGTGGGATGGGGGATATATGGGTTACCTCTGTACTTTTCTCTCAATTTTGTTGTTAACCTAAAACTGCTGCTGCTGCAAAAAATTAAAATCTTAAAAGAGTTTCCTGAACAAATTTCACATGAATAGAAACCACACTGGCTGGGTGCGGTGGCTCACACCTGTAATCCCAGCACTTTGGGAGGCCAAGGCGGGTGGATCACCTAAGGTCAGCAGTTCAAGACCAGCCTGGCCAACATGGTGAAACCCCATCTCTTCTAAAAACAGAAAACTTAGCCAGGCATGGTGGCATGTGCCTGTAGTCTCAGCTACTCGGGAGGCTGAGGCACGAGAATCACTTGAACCTGGGAGGCGGAGGTTGCAGTGAGCTGAGATGGTGCCCTTGCACTCCAAAATCTGGGCAACATGAGTAAAAGTGTCTCAAAACAAAAACAAAAACAAAACAAAACAAAAAACCCCACATCAAACCAACATTAAGAAACACAGAAACAAAATGAGAGAAGGCGGCACGACAGTCTCTGACTGGTCTCGAATTTTTAGAAAACAAATTGCCATGAGTCCTACAACTATAAGGGACTGAAAGTGGCCAACAACTTGAATGAGCTTGAACCTTGGATGAGAACCCAGCTCTGGTGGACACCTTGACTTCAGTCTTGTGAGACCCTGAGCAGAGAACCCAGTTGAGTCCTCCAGGAGGACTTTGATCTACACAACTGTGAGATAGTAAATGGATATTGTTTTAAACTGCTAAGCTTGTGATAATTTGTTATGCCACAAAAGAAAACGAGTATGAATTCTTTTCTATTCCCTATGCATTTTCCAAAATAGCAGCTGTGGCACCCAAAAAGCCAACACAAGCTTTTGAAAAAATAAAAATTGTGGCGAAGGAGGATAGGGTGAAATCATTTGACCTTTATCAGACAAATAGTATCAAGCCATTTTAATTTTTCACTGAAATAGCAAACCAAACTGAAAATACTAAATTTTAGTAGTCTTCTGGTGAAGCCAGTTCTGTTTAGAGATGATAAAGCAGTATATTGTGGGTGCTGGATCTCATTTATTAATTTAGTATCAGCTTTTTATTTCCCAACGTCTTAAGTGTTTTAAAGATCCCCTCTTTCAAATCCTCCTTTACTGGGCCTAAGATACAATGGAGAGGCACCACATGCACACCCAAACACATACACACGCTTGCACAAGAGTTCATGTAAGGGGTACTCGTGGCCATTTGGCGGGGTATGGGTTAATTAGTCTGGGTGTTCCACCTGCCACTCATTCCACTCTAAGAACCTATACCTGGAATGAGTGGGACAGGAGATATAAATCTATTCTCCCCAGATAGTTTCTGTGTCTCTCTCAGTGTGGGCAACTCACTACCCAAGTGTGATTCTGATGTTTGTAGCTAAGGTAGTTTAAAAAATGAAATAAAATCGTGGTTCCTGAACAAGGCCAATGACTTCATCTGGTGGTGGAGAGAAAAATCTAGCTGCACTGGAATGACATTCTGTTGAACTGAGACTCTGTCAGCCTTCAATGTGGAGCCTTCCTAAAGGACTTTCAAGGGAAACTGACTACTTACACTGTTCGCTTTACAAGCTGACTTAAAACCTAACCACTATGTAAGATGCAACTCTAGTTTGTGGACCTAAAGTTCAGATTTCAAACTTAAGGGTTAAAAATTTTCCATGGCACATTTTTATAAATTAAAAATATACAAATAAAGGATGATCTCTATAAATACAAAACATTTCCATGAGATTCCAAATGCAAGGTCAATAATTCCACTCTAAATTTTCTCATGAAAGAAAACATACAGGATGGCAAGTAGATTACAGCTGGGATACACAGAAGCTTCTTTAATGAATAAAATGTTAGTATTTTAAAAACTTGGATACTTTATTATTAGTAGCAAATTACTTGCAACAAGTCCACTTAACTACATGTGACTCATGAGGTTACCGTTTTTTACTGCCAGGATCTCCTTTTAAATATTTGATGAGGTATGTCACAGTATCAAGAATATTCAAAAAGCAACTTCTTTTTAAGCAACAGGGTCTCGCTATGTCACCCAGGATGGAGTGCAGTGCCTCATTATGGCTCACTGCAGCCCTGAATGGGTTTAAGTGATCTTCCTGCCTTGGCCTCCCAAAACTCTGCGATTACAGGTGTGTGTCACTGCTCCTGGCCCAAAATGCAACTTCTTAATGCTCTTTATAAAGTGTCCTGCTTAACTCTTTTGGGTCATAGAACTCCAAGAACCTGTTGAAAAATCTCTCCTCATAACTCTAGTTTAAGATCCTGTTTTAAAGAATACAATATTTTGGCCTGGCGCGGTGGCTCAAGCCTGTAATCCCAGCACTTTGGGAGGCCAAGGCGGGCGGATCACCTGAGGTTAGGAGTTCAAGACCAGCCTGGCCAAGGTGTTGAAACCGTTTCCACTAAAAAAATAAAAATTAGCTGGGTGTGGTGGCTAGCACCTGTAATTCCAGCTACCTGGGAGTGTGAAGCAGGAGAATCACTTAAACCTGGGAGGCGGAGGTTGTAGTGAGCTGAGATCGTACCACTGCACTACAGCCTGGGTGACAAGAACAAAACTCTGTCTCAAAAAAAAAAAAAAAAAAAAAGAAAGAAAGAAAAGAAAGAAAGAAAAGAAAAGAAAAGAAAAGAAAAGAAAGAAAGAAAAAAATTTGGTGATGTTAATATTACATAGGAGCCACTATTATAAGACATTTACCCATAGAAATTCCCTTAAACATCATAACAACCCTATGAAATAAGTTCCATCATTCCTGCCAGTGTAAAAATGAAGAAACTGAGATCCAGACTCACAACTCCATGGAGTGGCAGGGCAACTAAACATAGACAGCCTGGCTTCGGAGCCTGGACTTGTAACCATTTTACCACCTGATGCTCTTCTGAACTAACTTGACTGACATACCCAAATCTGATCTGGCTAAAAGGAAAAATAGCAGATAAGTAAGATTTCCATGCCAAAGTTTTTATTTTAACTACGTTGAATGAAAATCTTTCCACATGTACTCTATACTTCCGCTATCTCTCATACCACATCAATGAATATAATTTAACCACTTTCTGTATATTGAAATGAGCATGGCTCTTGTAGTCAGAAAAACCTGGGTTCTAATTCCTGTTCTGCCACTAACAGGTATGTCCTGGGGCATACTATTTCATTTATTTAAGCTTATTTCTGTGAAACTGAGATGACAATACCTACACCTCATTGGGTTCTTGTGAAAATTCAGTGATAGGCCGGGAGCGGTGGCTCAAGCCTGTAATCCCAGCACTTTGGGAGGCCGAGATGGGTGGATCACGAGGTCAGGAGATCGAGACCATCCTGGCTAACACGGTGAAACCCCGTCTCTACTAAAAAAAAAATACAAAAAACTATAGCCGGGCGCGGTGGCGGGCGCCTGTAGTCCCAGCTACTCGGGAGGCTGAGGCAGGAGAATGGCGTAAACCCGGGAGGTGGAGCTTGCAGTGAGCTGAGATCCGGCCACTGCACTCCAGCCTGGGCGACAGAGCGAGATTCCGTCTCAAAAAAAAAAAAAAAGGAAAATTCAGTGATATACAGTAGATAAAAAAACTAGTGCAGTGCCTAGAACATACGAGGAACTCTACATGTACAGCTGTTAGGATTGTGCTTTGCCAATTCCTACTCAGTTCTCCTGCCCCTTCCTAGAAGGCCAGTCTGGCAACAACTCTTCCTGCCTTCTACATACCTTTTGCTGGCTTTGCTTCAGTCATATCAACTTCCTGGGTTTCTCTGAACGTCCTGTGCCCTCTGGTGTCTAGGGCCTTCACAAATATTTTCCATTCCGTAACTGAGGTGCCTACTTCTATTTTCCACCTGATAATTCCTACTTGGCCTTAAGATTTGGTTCCTATGACAGCTCTCCCAGGAAGCCAGCCATTCCGGGCTTTCCTTGCACTCTCTCAGTACTCCGCTCATGCCTCTGTTGAGGTTTAACACACCAAGTCCTTTCCAACCTCTTTCACTAGACTGAAAGCTCTTTGAGGGCAGACACTGTATCTTCATCTTTGTGTCCTTACTGCCTGGCAGGATGTAAGAGCAGAGTAAATATGTACTATTGAATAACAAAGTCTCAGAACTGTGCGTGAAGAGGCCAAGTGTGTATTCATGTGTAGCACCTCATCTGATTTCCACAACATCCTTGTAAGTGAAGTAGGCTGGGTGCTAGCTCCCCATTTTAAGCATAAAGGAACAGAGGCACAGAGGTCACATGACTCACCTCACTGGTCCTTCTCCAGTGACGATGAAGCTCTCCAATGAGCTGTAGGTTTTATAACATCTGCTTTTGCCCCTTAGAGGCCCTGTTTTCTTTCTGGTTCTTAACTATTTTCCAAATATGTGACATAACCACAGAGTTTGGTTCCTAAAGGTGGGAGGTTATATTAAGGTAGGGTATTATATGCATAAAACATAGTCTCTTTGCTTAGTCTAATACGTGAAATGAGTGGCTGAAATGTTTTCAAATATATTTTGTGCTTTTGAAGAACTTAAGATGTAAGCGAAAGTAACTGTAACAGCTGACATTTACTAAGCCATGCCCTGTGCCAAGCATGTTACAGGTACCACCTAATTTAATCTAACCCCAATTTACAAATGAGCAGAAGTGAGAAAGCAATCTCAGGAGAACAGACCTAGTAAGTAGCAGACCAGAGTAAGAATCCAAGTCTGCTGAATTTGAGTCAAAGATGTATCATGGCACCAAGTAACCATGTCTTAAAGTTGTGGAAAGGCATGTGGCATAGTGGAGAGATTACAGCTTCTTCCTCTGTCAGTGGGGCAAATGATACTACTTATTAATCGAGTGGTAACATTCAGAAAATGCCTAGGAGAGCCTGGCACCTAGTGGCCACTCAGTAAATGGTAGTGACTACTTTCTACCATTTATTGTTGCTGTTACTTAGCCTCAGGTTTGCCAGAGAGAGAACTAATGTAATAGCATCACAAGTCTAGTTATGTTTCAAACTTTTGTTTATTAGTAGATCAACAATGTCTGGGTGTGTCAGACATTAGGCTACCTGGCCCAGCCGTAGGTTTAGAGAAAATGTGCATATTTTGGAAACATACAGATAACTAAAGGCATGTCTCTGAAATGGCAACATTACGGGATTTTAATTAATTAATTAATTTATTTATTTTGAGACAGAGTCTCACTCTGTCGCCCAGGCTGGAGTACAGTGGCATGATCTCAGCTCACTGCAACCTCCGCCTCCTGGGTTCAAGCGATTCTCCTGCTTCAGACTCCTGAGTAGCTGGGATTACAGGTGCGTGCCACCACGCTTGGCTAATTTTTGTATTTTTGGTAGAGACGGGGTTTCACCATGTTGGTCAGGCTAGTCTTGAACTCCTGACATCATGATCCACCTACCTCGGCCTCCCAAAGTGCTGGAGTATAGGTGTCAACCACCGCACCTGGCTATTAAGTGACAAAAAATGGGCTTTTATTTGGGGTAAAACCAAAAGTAAGGTATATTTAAAATGTAACTGTATCCTGCTCCTCCTATTTATTTTTTATTTTTTTTGAGACAGAGTCTTGCTCTGTCGCCCAGGCTGGAGTGCAGTGGCCAGATCTCGGCTCACTGCAAGCTCTCTTATACACATCTAGATGTGTATAAGAGACAGCAGGCGCCCGCCACCTCGCCCGGCTAGCTTTTTTGTATTTTTTAGTAGAGACGGGGTTTCACCATGTTAGCCAGGATGGTCTCGATCTCCTGACCTCGTGATCCGCCCGTCTCAGCTTCCCAAAGTGCTGGGATTACAGGCTTGCTTGCTGTTCCAACAAAAAGCTTCCAATTCAATGAGATGATTTTTAGTGGGAAATCATCAAGATATTACCACATGATTTCTCTACTCTTCCTTAGAAAGCAGGACTCAAAACCAATAAAACCAACCAACCAACCAAACAACAAAAACCACCTCCGAAACAACGGAAAGGCTACTTTTCACCCAGGAAATAGTGCAATTTCCCTTCTTTGTGTTGGTCAAAATCCTCGAGTAAGAGCCCACCGCTGCTACGTTCACTTCCACACCGCTCACTCTTTCCTCAACCCCCGATCCAGTTCCATTCCTACCTACCGCACTTGAACTCCTTGGCCTCTCTGGCATGAGATCAGTCTACTCTTGAAGCTGTCTTTCTCCTCCCTTCTGTGTTTCTCCTCCAACATAGCTGTTCTATAAAATTCTGCTCTGAGCTCGATTTCCTCTTATCCATTTACCTATTTCATTTATCACACACGAACACCCAATTTCTCACCCAAGTTCCAGCCAAATTCTAGGTCTTGAACTTCCATTGCCACTGAGATGATTATAGTATTTACTGAAGGCTCACTAATGTGCTGAGCATTGTGCAAAGACAAAGTTCTCCAATGTTCTTGGTTCACAGTGCTTATGTGGGTTTTCAATGTGGTAGCTGCTTTTTACCTCTAGAGCACACACATTTGGCTTTGAAAAGATAGGGCACTACTGAAAAGAATGTAACATACCTTGTTGAAACTGGGAATTACTTTGAACTAGTAGTTCATAAGGTATCTGAGAGATGTCAAGTATTGCTGTTTGTCTCAAAATGTATTTAAAATATCAAGCATTATCCTGGTGAGTTTGATGTGGCATCCCAGAGCACCTTGGCACACCCAGGTCCTAAACATTTTTGCATGTATTGCCTCATTTAATCCTCACAACCCTAGGAGGTAAGTCTGTTATTATCCTCAACTTAGAGTTGTTCTGTAACTTATCCAACATCACATTGTTTCTAAGTGGTCAAATAGAGCCAGGAACTGGACTCAGGTGGGCTCCACGCCTATGCTCTCAACCACTTAGCTATGCTGAATCTCCTGATCTAAATGTAACTTATCTTCTCCCAAAACCAGCTATTCTTCTCACCTTCTCTATTTTTATTAGAGTCCTCGTCCTAGAATCGAAGGTAGAAGGGGCCCACAGAGGCCTGTGGCATTTCTAACAGTTGTCTCTCCAGTCTCGGCTCACTGTAGGCTGAAGAAACACTGCTCCTAAATCATTCTTTTCTATCTCTGGGTGAACTTCGTCCCTGACTTTTTATTTATTTTTTTGAGACAGAGTCTTGTCATATTGCCCAGCTAGCTGTGAACTCCTGGGTTCAAGTAATCCTCCTGCCTCCCTCTCCTAAGTAGCTGAAACTCAGGTGTTTGCCACCGTGCCTGGTTAATTTAAAAAAAAAAAAATTAAGAGCTAGAGTCTTGCTGTATCACCAAGGTTGGTCGCAAACTCTTGGGCTCAGGTGATCCTCCCACCTCAGCCTCCCAAGTAGCTGGGATTACAGGTGCATGCCATTGTGCCTGCCTGTCCCTGACTTTTATATAGTTCTTTTCTACACTGAAACACAACCCAGGAAAATATATTTTTAAAAAGCTTTACAGGAATTTTTATGCATAAATCAGGTTTAAAAACCGCAGTGTATACACTATAAATATTTGTTGGACAAATAAATGATTAAATTCAGATTATGACTTCAGATTTTTTTGACAGCCACAATCAAATATTAACTCTTAATAAGGTTTTTGCTATAAACTAAAATTCATTTTTCACTAGCAACTGCTAGCCACATGGGCAAATTATAGATAAGTAAGTCCTTAACTTTGAAGAGCTTATTATTTTTCCAACGTATCTAGGTTAAAAGCTGAAGAGATATTTCTTAGACTCATTTATATTTCTGGCTTCCCAGATACAAGCCCACTAGGTCAGCAGTCTCCAGCCTTTTTGGCACCAGGGCCTGGTTTCATGGAAAACAATTTTTCCATGGACCTGGGGCAGCGCAGGGGCAGGGGTGCAGTTTAGAATGATTCAAGTGCATTACATTATGCACTTTATTTCTATTATTATTACATTGTAACATACAATGAAATAATTATACAACTTACCATCACGTAGAATCAGTGGGAGCCCTGAGCTTGTTTTCCTCCAAATAGATGGTCCCATCTGGGGGTGATGGGAGACAGTGACAGATCATCAGGCATTAGATTCTCCTAAGGAGCCTTTTGAGGTTTGCGACAGGGTAGAGCATGACAAGGTTTGTGCTCCTATGAGAATCGAATGCTCCTGCTGATCTGACAGGAGGTGGAGTTCAGGCAGTAATGTGAGCGACGCGAGTGACTGTAAATACAGATGAAGCTTCTATGGCTTGTCCGCCGCTCACCTCCTGCTACGTGGCCTGGTTCCTAACAGGCTATGTATGGCTACTGGTCTGTGGTCTGGGGATTGGGGACCCCTGCTCTAGGTAGATCTTGTCAATTTTTCCTTCAGAGCCTCTCCTGAATCGATCTCTTCAATTTTATTTCTCTCAAGCTTTTTTAAAAAAATTCTTTTTTAAAGAGACAGGGTCTTGCTCTGTCAACCAGGTTAGAATGCAGTGGCACAATCAAAACTCACAGAAGCTTGGAACTTCTGGGTTCAACTGATCCTCCCACTTCCACCTCAGGAGTAGCTGGGACTCCAGTCACACGTCACCACACCTGGATCTTGCTAGATTGCCCAGGCCAGTCTTGAACTCTTGGACTCAAGCGATCCTCCTGTCTCTTAGGTTTTTATTACTAACCTTCTGGACTATAATAACTCTCTTGGTTATTAGTCTCTCCCTAGTCTAATCCACCTTGTACAATTCTATCATTTTATTCTTATCATTTAGATCATAACTAAACCTTGCTTATAAACTCTACACTGCCCGCTGTCAAGTCCTTTACTTTGGCATTTAAGATTCTCTACAATTTGCTCCTGACCTACCTTTTCAGTACTATGTTTTCATCCACATATTCACTCATTTGACATATACTTACAAAGTGCTTACTAAGGACATTGAGGAGTTGAAGATACTATACGGTGGTAAAGGAGCTTATGTTCTGCCCCAAGCAGACAGCGCTGAGAAGTTAAAGAAATTGGGTGTAGCCCCTTCTATGAATTCTATTTTGTTTGAGATGGAGTCTCACTCCGTCACCCAGGCTGGAGTACAGTGGCACAATCTTGGCTCACTGCAGCCTCCGCCTCCCAAGTTCAAGCAATTCTCCTGCCTCTGCCTCCAGAGCAGCTGAAATTACAGGCGCATGCCACTACACCCAGCTAATTTTTGTATTTTTAGTAGAAATGGGGTTTCACCATGTTGGCCAGGCTGGTCTCGAACTCCTGACCTCAAGTGATCTACCTGCCTCCACTTCCCAAACTGCTGGGATTACAGGTGTGAGCCACTGCACCAGCTCCTTCTATGAATTCTAAGAACCAGTCTTCCCTTATAGTCTTTAGTAAGGGAAAGAGAATATGTACAAAGATAATGCCAATCAATACAAGGAAGAAAATTAGTGCAATAAGACAGCAAGGTAATATGGGAGTTTAGATGTTAACTCTAACGGGGGGTGTTCAGGATGTCTTAGAAGAGGTGGCATTTGATTAGGTCTTGCAAAGAGGGCAGAGCTTCAATATGTAAGAAGAGGAAGGTCACTGTAAAAAATGAGCAAAGGAATAGAGATAAGAATGTATGGGAAACAAGTCTGATTTCCACACAGTGTATGTACAATAGACTAATAAGAGGTAAAGCTGAAAAGGGAGGATTAGGCTAAATCCAGACACTTAATGAATGCTTGGCCAAGGTTTGAACTTACCTGATATTTACTCCTTTGACAAGTATTTACCAACTGTCTACAATAGGCCAGATGGCAGGTTAAACACTAGGGATAGCAAGACAGACGTGGTCCTGGTCCTCTTGGAGATT
The DNA here is from genome assembly GCF_000951045.1 of Mandrillus leucophaeus. Lineage (NCBI taxonomy): Eukaryota > Metazoa > Chordata > Mammalia > Primates > Cercopithecidae > Mandrillus > Mandrillus leucophaeus. The sequence goes on from NW_012102031.1 coordinate 8,256,492, forward strand.
AGAGTCTACCATAAAAGCAGTAAGAATTCACTGAAGATGCAGAACACAGGACTGCCATCATCAAGGTGCTACGTAAGATTAAGATTACTCTGGCATCAATGTGTGAGATTAACTGCACGGCAGAAGAATAAAAAAACAAAACAAGGCCACTTATTACAAAGTTTAGAAAGGAATGAGGCCTAAGACAGTGGCAGTGGTAATGGAGGAGCTAAAGGCTTGAAAGATATTAAGAAGGAAGACCATCAAGCTTAATATTTGTGCAGAAATAGTTGGAAGGGAGCAGGGAAGGGGGAAATGTAAAAGTGAACCATGAGACTGGAAAAAATCCAAACAGTTGTCAGCTCTGGGATTGGGGATGGATTGGAGAGGGGTATGAGAGAGTTCTCTGGGATGATGGTTATGTCTGTATCTTGATAGAGGCTTCACCACACAGGTGCGTGCATCTATCAAAACTCATTATATAGTCAATATCTATGCATTTCACCATATGTAAATTTTATCTTTATGTTTTTGAGACCGAGTCTCGTGCTGTCGCCCAGGTTGGAGTGCAGTGGCGTGATCTTGGCTCACTGCAGCACCTGCCTCCCGGGTTCAAGCTATTCTCCTGCCTCAGCCTCCCTATATGTAAATTTCATATTTACAAATTCCTGAAAACAAATATTAAACTCAGGTTAATGATATGTAAGCTGAAGTGTTTAGGGGTGAAGTGTATGTTACCTGCAATTTACTTTGAAATACATTAAGAAAGATAACATGGACTGGTGGATGAAAAGATGGGCAGATATATGATAAAGCAAAAAGAAAATATTAACTGTAAACTCCTGGTGGAGAATATGCAGTTTTCATTATACAATTCTTTCAATCCTTTTTGTTTGAAAAATTTCATAATAAAATGTTGAGAAAAGCGATAAGCATTCAGTTTTGAGCTTGAGTTGACTGGCGGGATACTGGCAATACAGAAGATGTAGGTAGGTTATGTCCATTAGTGACATAAGTAAGGGTTTGAGGTACCCAAGGTATTCGAGTAGAAATATTTACCAGGCAGCTGGAATTGCACAGGTAGAGTTATTTTACTCTGCTGCTTCCTGAACATCTCTCTGCCTCCATGTGTCCACTTCCACTGAAACCTTTTCCTTCTTCAAGCTTTCCCTGACTACCCTGTGCTCCGACATTCAGCATTGGATGATTAGTTCATGGCATTATCACGTCACTAGACTGGAAATTCTTAGGATAAACAGAATCTTATAAAGAACACATAGTGTTTATTTCATAAAGCAATTTTCAAATAAACAACTAAATAACACCTGACTTAGTATTGGAATATCCAGGTCTTTATGTTCACACTGATTCCTGGCTCAGAGGTAGAGTCCTGTTTTTTTTGAGACAGATATAAACAGATACGTGTATATATATATATATATATATGTATAGACATGCCAAAAGATATAAACAGATATAGATCTATAGAGAGACATAAACAGATAGATATAAACAGACTTTCTTAAAAGGCAACCTTTACAGCAGAGAATTCCCATTTCCAGATTCTTTTTTTTGAGACAGGGAGTCTCACTCTGTTGTCCAGGCTGGAGTTGGCAGTGGCAAAATTATAGCTTACTGTAGCCTCCACCTCTCGGGCTTAAACAATCCTCTCACCTCAATCTTCTGAGTAGCTGGGACTATACATGTGCACACCCACACCAGGCTAATTTTTGTATTTTTTTAGTGGAGACTGGGTTTCGCTATGTTACCCAGGCTGGTCCCAAACTCTTGGGCTCAAGTGATCCACCTGCCTCAGCCTCCCAAAGTGCTGGGATTACAGGCGTGAGCCACCACACCCAGCCCCAGATTCTTAATACATTTGATTTTCTCGTTCTTAGTAGCTTTTCTTCCAGATTTTATTTCACATTGCATTTTGCAGAACTATAAATAAAAAAAGAAACCTTTAATGACATAGTTATAAGACCCTAAAGTTCACTGCTAGACATTGTTGAATTGTGAGAAAAGAAATCAAACCAAGGTGACTGATTTATCATTCCTATCACTCTAATCAGCAGTGAGCTCCCTAAAGTCAACTATGTCCTGCTTGTTTTTTTACTTCCTGATACTATCTACAGCATTGAGCTTGGCATACAGTAAGCACTCAGACAGTAAAAGAACATACATTCGACACTGAAAAGAATACCAGAAAGTAGCCAACACCAGCTGGTGGAAAGTCATTAGCTATTCTGTTAACTTGATTGCTCAGTGTTCTACCAATTTTGATAGTCTATTTTTCAAAATGAACTCAAAGAACACCTTTTGACATCTCCCAACTGCCCTAAGCAGACAGTGATGCTAAGTGAAAGAAACTGGGTTTAGCTCCTTCTATGAATTCTAAGAACTAGTTGGACTAAGCCACAGTGTAACTAAACCTATTCCTGGCACAATGGGAGAATAACTCTATTAAGAAACCCTAGGCTGGGCATGGTGGCTCATGCCTGTAATCCTAGCACTTTGGGAGGCGGAGGTGGGCGGATCACTTGAGGTCAGGAGTTTGAGACCAGCCTGGCCAACATGGTGAAACCTCGTCTCTACTAAAAATACGAAGAAAAGAAAGAAAAAAAAAAATTAGTCGGGTGTGGTGGTGGGTGCCTGTAATTTCAGCTCCTTGGGAGGGTGAGGCGTGAACCTGGGAGGAGGAGGTTGCAGTGAGCCCAGATTGCACCACTGCACTCCAGCCTGGGCAACAGAGAGAGATTCCATCTCAAAAAAAATAAATAAATAAAAGAAAAAAAAGATTGCTCCTATTTTTGTATCAGACAGACTGGGCCACTGGTAATATTTTATACTTTATATCATTCCAACATATCCCCCAAATGTGCTTAATTCTCAGTGGTTTACCTCAACTGCTTAGCTTAAAAGTCCACTGACTATCCAGGAAGAACCTGCTTCATCTCTTATCCCCACCACACTTAAAAGATGCTTTACCTTTTCTCCTCTCTCTCTCTCTCTGTCCTTCTCTTCTTTTTTCTTTTTTTTCTCACTATGCCCATCTGTGTGGAGGCCAGGAAGTGGCAGGGGAGGTGCTGCTGCTCCAGCGTATGGGATGCTGGGAGGAGGGCCAGATGTCACTGTGACCTCTCCCACTGGCAGAGCAGAAAGTCCTGAACTTCTCTTGGATTTGGAGTGTCGCTTCTCTTTATGCTTCTCCTTGTCTTTCTTCTTTTTGCTCTTCTTTGACTTCTTTTTCTTCTTGATTTCCCGGTAAGAATCATCTATCACTAACTCCCCAGCCTCTAGTTCCCCACCAGAGGATGAGTCTGATTCTACCAGAATAGGTTCAAGCCCTGAAAGATCAAGGTTACCACTGTGGGACTCTGGGAACTGGGAGGCATCAGACCCACAGCCTTCAGGGCCAGGAGATGAATGTGGGTCTGAGGATGACTTGTGCTTTTTCCGGGCTGTTTTCAGAAAGCTCTGTAACTCATGTCCTAGGAGTAAAGCACCCTGCTCATCCCGAGCTGATTTCTTTGAGGATTTTTTCACAGTTGCTTGTTGAGAGGGATACTGAAAAGACTCCTCATCAACAGAGCTGCTTCCCTTCTCCTTTGGTGAGAGAATAAGTTTCATTTTCAAACCATCAGGCTCCCGAAGGGTCAGTGTCTCTGTGTTCACATACAGAGGTTTCATTTTTTTGGATTTGTGGGAGGCACCATCCTCCAGGGGTAGTTCCCCACTGCTTCCACTGACTTTCTTCCTGTGGTGCTCCTTTTTACTGTCCGAATGGCTTGAAGAGCCAGAGGATTTCTCCCCAGTCTTTTTGGAGGGCTTGGAGCCTGCTGCCAGTGGGGAAGTGATAGCTTTCAACAGGTCCATAGCTGTATCGGTAGTCTGTGGGCTGGACTTTTTCTTTTTCTTCTGTGACGATTCCAAAGACGAAATGTCTAGAAATAATCAGGAGAAGTACTGTCAATATGATGGGAAGCAACTTCTAACAAGCTTCCTCTCTCATCAAAAGCACCTAGCTAACATGAGAAAGAGGCTAACAGGAATGATCTGAAGGGAGACCCTTTAACTGATTCCTAACATTAAGAAATGATGCCCTCGTGCTTCTTGGCTTGGTAGATTCTGCCTCTGACCCTGGACACAGTTCTTGCCACTAAAGTTGTTTCTCTTCATTGAGTCTTCAGAAGCAACCAAAGAGCACATACCCAGAAGAATTGACTGTAGCTGTGGGATTATGGGAAGTTAACAATTCAGAAGAACAACTATAGCTGTGGGATTATGGGAAGTTAACAATTCAGAGTGCAGACAGAGTATCATTTGTTTCTGTGTTCAGGACAAACCCATTCTCGGAAAAGTTGAGTTTTGTCAGCTATGTGCATAACACAGCTAAGAAAACTGGTTCTGTGAGTGGATATACACTGGTTGAGAAGTGACCCACAGGTGCAGGCCAGAGGACTACATATGGCAAAAGGGATGCTAGGTAACAATGGGCACAAGATAAGTGGATGATTGGGGGGAGAAGGAACCTGGTACCTGGTGTATCACAAATGCAGACTGTTCTTCTATGCTGAATCCTCCAAAATACCAGCCCTCCACCTCTCTCCTCCTTCACACTGGTTTATCGGCACTCAGAACAAGAACCACTGTCCTGTTAAATAGGCCACTGAGTCAGCAACATCTGGATCCCTTTCCCCTACCCCGACTCCAAGAACCAGCGATGTGTTTATCCCACCTGTTGCCCATTCCCATCCTCACCTCCATAGTAGTAATCATCAGAGGAGTGCTTCCTCTTCTTCTTGTGTGTGTCCGTCCCCAAGAAGTAAAGTTCGCTATCCTATAATTAAAGAAGAAGAATTGACCAATAATAAGATGATGAGGCAAATGCAGTTTGGAACCACTCCTGTCTTTGATGATTTCTGACTTTGGGAAACAAAGCACAAGAAATAATAAAAACAGATGCGCACAACATTTTATTTTTCTTTTCTAAAGTTATTAAAAAACACTTCCTTCTTCAAATATAAGGGAATATGGTAAGAAGTAGTTTAAGACTTTCCTGGTGCAGTGGCTCAGGCCTGTAATCCCAGCACTTTGGGAGGCCGAGGCAGGTGGATCATTTGAGGTCAGGAGTTTGAGACCTGCCTGGCCAACATGGTGAAACCCTGTCTCTAATAAAATACAAAAATTGGCCGGGCTTGGTGGCAGGAACCTGTTAATCCCAGCGACTCGGGAGGCTGAGGCAAGAGAATCGCTTGAACCCGGAAGGTGGAGGTTGCAGTGAGCAGAGATCACGCCACTGCACTCCAGCCTGGGCCACAAGAGCAAAGAAAACCTCTGCATCAGGAAAAAAAAAAAAAAAAAAAAAAAAAAAAAGAGTAGTTTAAGACTTTCCTAATTTAAATTTTTAGGACTTACCTTCAACTTCTTCTTGGAAGAATTCCTGACCTGAGCAGCAATTTCTTCCTCTTCCCTTAAAAAATCTTTGTAAGAACGTTTTTTCTCTCGTTGGCTTCGGCCAGCTGCAAGTCCTATGTCCTCAAAGGTATGATCACCATCAAAACAATCTGAGAAGCACAGGTTTATTTGGGAAAGGAAATGAGAAAGTCAAGTAAGTAACGACCAAATCACCATGCAGGTAATGCAACAGTTCCTCTATTTCCAAATTAAAACAATGTTTCAATCAAGTCCACTGAAATACAGGGCTAGACCCAGGGGAACAGAGTATTTCTTGATGACCTGGCTGCAAATACAAGAATCAAACCTGAAGAAACAATGTTTCCACGCTATGCAAAGGCCCCATGTGCAACCTCAGATATGATTTCTTAGTTGTGATTTGGTAGGTGGACACAGACTTGCAGACGAAAGGCTGAAAAGAATAAGGATTCATGATTCATGTGCTGTGCTGCTCTCTGTGGGAGTCCAGGATGTGATTCCTATCCCCAGACTCCTGCACACTGGAGCTGGCAAGGACCAAGAGTGCTGCAGGGGATCACCCCAATAAACTAAGAGACTCATATTTCAGACTCTCGTGTTGGAACCCCTGTCCTGGTTTTCGTTTCCATGGGCCCAGTCTGGGGATGGCGTGGAGGCTGAGTGTCATAACAGTGCTCTAGACCATCACTTGGGAGTCCAGGCTGTGGTGCCCAGTCCTGGTCTCTATATCCATGGGCTGCAAGGATTGAAGAGGATACCCCCTTTGGAATGCTTCTCAGATTATGGGGTCATACCTTCTTTCTTCACGGAGTCATCATAAGCCATGGTGGTCCTGCAGGGCCTTTGAGAATGTGTCACTGTGTCCAGGCTCCTTCCCGTCTACAGGACCAGGTCTGAGAAACAAAGAAGGAAAACCCTCCTGTAATGCGAAATCAGAGGAGAAGCAACCTTCCAGATGGAAATGTGTAGTGATCCAAGGGCCGACTGGAAGGGCAGCAAGAAATAAAGGAGTGTCTTGTCACCTCCTCATTCTCTTTGTAAATATAGTGGGGTTGATACTGCAGGAAGTACACTAGGCTTAATTAGATTTCAGTCATGAATTAAAGTTGTCATTTGGGGAAGTATATAAAATACCTCCAATACAAAAAATATTTTCAAAATTAATGAGAATTTCTGAAATGCCAACAGGACTGACAACACTGAGACAGGGTAGAAACCAACATTAAGTTAGAGGGATAGGTTCAATCATGGTTATAAAATACACAGGTAAAGCAAGATGCAGAGAAGACAGATCACACCAAACATTTGAAGACCATAAAATCCTACCAACTGGATTGGTGAACTGGTAACATCTATTGCATTGTAATTTAAACAGAAATGATTAACTGTATAGGAATATTAAATATCTTTAGAGCATAATTTCTTTTGCATTTTGGGGGGGGTTACATGAATTTGTTCAAATTTATGTAATTGTAAAAGCAGGTACACTCCTTACATCAGTTGACCGTGGGACAGCTGTCACCACCACCAAGGCTTTCTTAAAGGCTAGGTGAAAATAGGGAGATATTTATCATTTGTCCACTGGTCATAAAACTTTTATGATTAATAAGATCTTCACTAATAAGAATTGCTATAATTTAAATGTTCTAGATATTGTATTGAGTTTTATTGAATTTTTACAATCTTTTTTTGGCATTTGAGTTTATATGTCCATTTTGACTTTGAAGGTAACAATGCTATAAAATGCACTGAAGTTTTTTTGTTTTTCTTTTTTTTTTTTTTTGAGACAGTCTTGCTCTGTTGCCCAGGCTGGAGTGCAGTGGCAGTTTCGGCACACTGCAACTTCTGCCTCCCAGGTTCAAGTGATTCTCCTGCCTCAGCCTCCCCAGTAGCTGGGATTACAAGCACCTGCCACCACGCCCGGCTAATTTATGTATTTTTAGTAGAGATGGGGTTTCACCATCTTGGCCAGGCTGGTCTTGAACTCTTGACCTCATGATCCACCCGCCTCAGCCTCCCAAAGTGCTGGGATTACAGGTGTGAGCCATCGCGCCCAGCCAAGGTAAAGTTCTTTAAAAGTTTTAAGAACAAGTAATGTCACAAGTCCTTCAGGAAATTTAAAATTACATATTAAATATTTTGGCAATGTTCTCATCCAATTAAGTCAGATGCTTACAAAGTTAATCTAATTGATCATTTATTTAAATTTAATTTGACCTTCATTATTATAAGGGGATTTAGAAATACTGAAGGACACTTAAATGACATATTACTAATTCCTTCAGGCAGCAGTGGACAATACTGAAGCATGGAACTTTTGTGAAAGAAAAGATGAATTTGATTAACAAGGGAAGCTTTCATAAGTTACATTAAAAAGACTTATTTGCACAAATCAGATAAAATACAATGTACAGGTAGGCCTGAATAGGAAAATGAAGCATTACGAAGAATGATTTATAAGAAAAGAAACATAAAAAAGCATTTCTTCACTTCTCTGAGAAGTGAAATAAAGAATGGATTTGGTCAAAGTAACAGAAGCTAGAGTAATGAAACTACATTAACTGGATTGTTTTAAAGATAAACTGGAGAACTGCCTGTTCGAAGGGCCTTTTCACAGGAAACGAAGGGGACATAAAGTCAGGCCTCAGATAAAAATGTGAGGAGGCAAGATACATACTGTAGCCAGTTTTTCATGTTCCAGCATTTAAGGATGAAAGTTTCTCAGTGGAAACTACTGTCCTCCCCTTTCCACCCAAGTGGTGCTGACTCCAAAAGGGGTGCAGGTAGGAGAAGGGAAATATAGGGAATTATATCCGTTTATTTGAAAACAGCATATCCTCTCAAAGGCACTAAAATACTGAGTGTATAAGAAAAATATACAGATTATATTGGTTTTCATAGGCTGATAACGCCAAGAACCACTGGAGACCTCAAATTAAACACTTTCCGTGCATGAATTTTCATGCATGAATTTTGGCAAAGAATATTTAAGAAATAATAGCAAAAAACTTAAATATTCCATGTCATAAATACAGTCATCAATGTTTTGTCAACAACAAAATGCACTTGTAAATGTAAGCAGAGGCTGGTCCTGAGACTTACAAACAGGCCTTCCCTTTGGTAACATCAAAATCAACATAAAACAGAGTTGGGCAACTTAACAGAACAGAAACAAGTACCTCTGAAAACAGAAAGAAAGAAGATGACTGAATCGTGGTCTTGTTACTGGCTGCTTTAAAAAACTTGTGGATTAAAAAGTTGTGTGAAAGGGAATAGAAAATTAGGAACTGCTTCTCAGAGGCACAGGCCAACACAGAAAATGTGTTAGCATTACATCTTAGATTAGGTCTGCCACTGTTTACATTTTCTTTAAAACACTGAAGAGCACTTTATAATTTACTGGATTAAATAACCTGAAGAAAAAAAAGGAATGAGGCCTGAAGACAAGTCCAATTCACTAAAGAACTGGGGCAGCCAAGAGGTTGGAAAACTAAAATTAAACACAACGGACTGTTATCACTCACAGCTTGGGAAGATCATGGGCCTTGAATTTCTACATTCTTTAAAATCAGGATATTATTGCAGCTCAGGGTTTAGTTTTGGTTGCTGACTCATAGAAGAAAGATACCAGATAAATCTCAAGCAACAGTGTGAAAGAAAGGCAGAGTTCAGGCAACATTTATATAAGATCAGACGAACCCCTGGTATTCCTTCCAGGTCTTGAATACGATCTGTGAAAATTCAGAGTCCAGGGGTAGAGAGTAGATTGTGAGGATTAAAGAAAATGAAAAATACTAGGTTTGATTTTCACATTAGAAAAGGGAGGTCATAATTACATTACATGTTGGCAAACGTGAAACAGGTGTTAACCCATTCTCAAGTCAATAATTTGGGAGTTTATAAAATTCAATGTTGTCAACTCCCAAGAGGCAGGAATAATTTTTGTTTGTCTCAGTGTGCCAAGATATGACAACGTAAGTTCATTATTTCATACTGTTGATACAAGTAAAAAACTGGTACCATAAAAATGTATACTTATGAAATGCACAAATCGTTAAATAGCTCTTCGGGGACTTTTCTTTAGGATATGAAAAGGAGGCGGCAGAGTTGCTCTTTCTCTTGTAGACAAGTATACAAGTTATGTTCAGGCATAGGCCTTTGGGATGACCAAAGTATTTAGGAGGGAAAAAATCCTCACATATAGTACTTTGTTATTTGGCAACTTCAAATTATACTAAAAAAAAGGTTTCAGATGTTTGTTTTTTTGAGGTAACTTGAGCTCCCGCACTCAACAAGCTTCTTCACCCCATAATGTAAATGAGCATTGAAAAAAAGGAAACAAAGTGAGTCCCGCAAACGGGCACTAAGAGAAATTCTGAAATCCAGGTCTGTTCCAGGATGAGAGCCAGGTCCAAGATTCTGCGTTCTCTTCTTCCAACACTCCTTTCAATAACTCAAAATGCCAGTCAGTGCAGGTAAAGGAAGAGGCACATCCGCCGGTTGGCAATTTCGGAAATTTTCTTGTTACTTCTAGGATACAGGCAAGTGATGCCTTCTCATCTTCGTCCAGGTTTCCTCCAATCTCCGAACACAGTGACTACGAATCCTCTTGCCACTCCCTTCTCCAGGGACCTACCTAGGCAGCACTCCCAGCCCCTGCCAGCTCTGGAAGCTGCAGAGATCCCGACAGTCTGGGATGGGGATGGAATCCTCTCATTGCAGTGCAATTAAGCGGAACCACGACCACCGCACAGATTGGCTGACAACACACATTCCCTAAGACCAGCGATAGAAATTTTGACAAGCCTTGTCCAATCAACAGGCTTTATTTGGGATTCAGTTTTTTTAATTTGTTCTACCAGGAGGAAATATAATCAGCCACCAGCTTAGCCCTCAGCAAGAGGGGAAAGAGATGTTTCTCCGCTTTTGCACGCTATAAAGTGAATCTACAAGTAGTAGTTGGTGGAGGGAAAATGGGCCTGCACGGAGAAGGCTCCCACCACGAAGGCATGGCCAAGCCGGGTTGCACGCAAAGAATACACACAATACCCGGTGATTTACACAAACTGCCCCCAGGACCACCATTTTTGTGGTCCCCACGGCAAACGAATGGGATTCTCCCGGCAGTTCTGCGGCAACAGCTAGTTCAACAAAGCTCTATGAAGAGGAAAAGAAGAAAACTCCTCGTACCTTCTCCTGCCAGCCGCGGCCCCAGCCCTCCCGTGGCCACAGCCACGAGCGCTTTCCCCCTGACAGCCCGAGGGACCCCCGCATCGCGGGTTCCGAGCCGCACAGCTCGACCTGGACCCGGGTTCCCGCGTCCCCGGCGGCCTTACGGCGCCCCCGAGGGCGGAGACGGCCCGGGCAGGGGGAGGGGCGGCCCGGGTCCGCAGGCCCCCGGGGCGGCCGCACGCCCCCTCCCGGCCCCGCAGCTTTCCCGCCTTCCCCGTTTGAACAGCTCCCGCCCGCCCTCCTCCTTCTGCCCGCTCCAGCCCCTTCCTGGGGGCGGCTGCGGCCGCTACTCCAGTCCCCGGCTCGGCCCCTGGGGTAGGCCGCGACGGGCCTGGGGCACCCCAGAGGTGGTGTCGCGGGCCCAGGGCGGCAGGTGGCGGCGGGGCGGGGCTGCTGCCGCCTCAGGGTGGGGGCCCAGCCCGGTCTCCTGGGGTCTCCGCTCGCCGCTACCTTCACTCGGCTCGCCCGGATCCCGCCTCAGCGCCGCCGATCGCCGCCATCTTGGAGAAGGAGAGAAAAGCGCGAGCGGCCAGGGAGCCTCAGTCGAGCCCAGAGCGCAGACTCGGGCTCCGGAGGGGGAATCCCGCTCGACCAAGAGCGCCGAGCGCATCGAATAAAACTCGGAGCTTGCTGAGCGCGGGAGCTGGCATTTATTTATTGAGAATTTGCTATGTTCCCAGCCTTGCGCTAGAAGCTTACAAACATTATTTCACTTGATCCTCACTGCATTCCTGTCGCATTTTGCAGAAGAGAACCAGGCTGGGAGAAGTGACGTGCCCAAGGATACACAGGTAGTTGGAATATGAGACCGAGTATTACTCCAAGTCTTCTGATTCTGAATGCAGTGCTTTCCCCAAAATACTATGCTGTTTCTTTCAAGGTATTTTTATACAGCAATTCTCCTCTTTGCAAAACCTAGATCTATGCAGATTAATAGCAGCGTGCTTATTTAGACCTCAGCATCTACATTTGAACATTTGGCATATTAAGGGTGAGGTGGAAGAACTTATCTTTGTAACAATGTACAGTAAAATAATTTTCATGGCGAATCATCTACATTTTTTAGTTAGAAACAGTCTTCAGAGAGAGAGGAAGAGATGTCATTTACAGGCGAGAAACAAGTTTTCTGATTTGCCGTGGAGAACTTGGACCAATGAGTAGAAATTACAGTGTATAGAACTTGGTTTAATATGAAGAAGAACGCCAGGGGCGGTGGCTCACGCCTGTATTCCCAGCACTTTGGTAGACTGAGGTGGGTGGATCACCTGAGGTCAGGAGTTCGAGACCAGCCTGGCCAATATGGTGAAACCCTGTCTGTACTAAAAATACAAAAAATTAGCCGAGCATGGTGGTGCATGGCACATGTCTGTAATCCCAGCTACTCGGGAGGCTGAGGCAGGAGAATCACGTGAACCCGGCAGGCGGAGGTTGCAGTGAGCCAAGATCGCACCACTGCGCTCCAGCCTGGGGGACACAGCGAGACTCCATCTCTCTCTCTCTCTATATATATATATGAAGAACTTATTTTTCTTGTACAGTTCAATAGTACAATGGGCTTCCTTGTGAGAAGTGAGCTCCCTCTCACTGGAGGAGCGCTCAAGCAAAAGCTGGTGTTACTGTAAAGCAGAGAGGTTAGAGATGTAGACTGGCTTCTAGAGTTGTCAACCCCATGCAACGTAAAATCATGTGCGCAATGTGTGTTTTCCTGGGGCTCAGGCCCCATCAAAAATTAAGAACCCCTGTCCTAGCAGATTTTCCATTGCAGAGTTGGGTGAGTGCTTGAAGACGAGGTAGTCACGAGACCAACAGAAGCAAGGTGATTTGTCTAAGACCACACTGCTAATCAGTGATCAGATAAAGATGAAAAGCCAGATTGTTGGACTCTTGGTTCAGTGCTCTTTTTGCTCTATCATGCTCTCTCCCCCTGTGCACTGAGTACAAGATTGATTCTGTTCCTTACAACTGTGAGGTGCTGCGATGTTAAAACACCTGAGATAAAGTTGCTGAAATCATTTGCAAAATGCAACCGCACATACTTAATAAAAGTAGAATGGCCTTTTTCTCCGCAGCTCTTATCCTACTCACCAAAAAGACAGGCAATGAATTTCACCAAAAGGTGTTAGATTGCATTGCTGGGACACCTTGCCTGATGTTAGGCTTTCCTCTGAGGCATTTAAGAGCCCTAATGATGTATTTCCTTTTTGTTCTTCAGAGCCCTAAATCCATTGGTCAGGATGATTTCAGTTGTGACAGAAAGCCATTTCCATGTGGTTCCCCAGAAGAGAATGTATTGGCTCACATGATTGAAATTTCCAGTACCTGCAGACATGGTTACATCCAGGGAGATAACTCAGGCTGGTCCCTTGACATCTCTGTGGTGCTCTCCTCTGAGTTAGCTTTATTCTCAGATTCAGGTGATGACTCCAGCAGCTCCAAGCTTCATCATCTTTCCTGCTAGCAGTGTCCCTGTGAAGGGAGGTTTTGTTTGTTTGTTTGTTTTGAGACAGGGTCTTGCTCTGTCACCCAGGCTGGAGTGCAGTGGCACGATCACAGCTCACTGCAGCCTCGACCTCCTGGGTTCAAGCAATCCTCCCACCTCAGCCCCCGCAAGTAGCTGGGACCACAGGTGCATGCCAACATGCCCAGGTAATTTTTGTATTTTTTGTAGAGATTTTTTTTTTTTTTTACCATGTTGCCCAGGCTGGTCTCAAGCTCCTGGACTCAAGCGATCCACCTGCCTTGGCCTCCCAGAGTGCTGGGATTACAGGTGTGAGCCACCATGCCTGGCCCTGGAAGGGGTTTCGTTTTCCCTTTTGCTTTGGCAAAAGTCATGGGATTGATGATTCTTGCCTGAATTGGATCATGTGTCCAGACAAAAAGCAATCACTGTGAGCAAAGGTGTGGGCTCTGCTGATTGGCCAAATGAGGTCACCTGCTTACCTCCAAAAGTAGGTCGGGGTAGACACCAGGAAAATCAGGGGTTGCTGACAGAAGAGTAAGTGCATGTTAAGTAGGCAAACACAGTAGCTGTCCACGCAATGTACCACTAGCTTGGACCTAAAAATGTGATGAGTCCTATTGGTCCCATTTCTTCTTTTAGTCCACCTGAAGATGGAGCATATCAAGTTCTTGCTCATTTTAAGCTCCTGGAGACCCGAAGTCAGATCTCTCCTCAGCCTACTCTCTCAATCACAAAATGCTATTCACTTGTTCCCAGTCTTGGATCATTGCACGTCCATTTATTAAACAGATATTTGTCGAAAACACAGCATGTGGCGAGCACTGTCCTAGGTGTTGGGAATAGAACAGTGAAGAGAATTGAGAGCCCCTGGTCCCCGGGAGCTTACATTCCGGTTGGGTTGGGGCACACAAAATTAAGATATGAATACTATATTCAGTGATAATCAGAGGTGGAGAAAATAATGCCAGGTTGGCTAAGAGAGTACCAGCGGGGGATGAGGGTAGGAACAGCTTGTTCTTTAAAATAGTAATCAGGGAGGCTTCTCTGTTAAGGTGCACACCGGAGCTAGCTCAGCTAGAAGTGGGTTGGTGGTGGGAGCCAGGAGGTCGTTGTTCCTTGAATAGATTCAAGTGCTTCCTCTGTACCTTGATGGAAAAGTATTCCTTGTTGAATATCTTTTCACAGTTCTCTTGCATGTTTGAAACTTGGAAAGAGAGAAAGGAGGACTCCCTGGGCAGGCCTAGTCATGGTGGGGTTTGTGAATAAGAATGCCTTTTCCCATGGCAAGTGAGGATGGCATCTAGGATATGTGAAGAGGGGGCACTCCCTAAGTGTGGGGCTGTTCTCTGGTCCACCTGGCCTAAGGAAAACTGCCCGGTGCATGGCAGCAACAGGTGGGGCCTATCAAATTGTGCTTCGTTTGGGCATCTCCTTCAGACTGTTTTTCTGTGCTCTTCTCTTTCCAGATGTATTTTGAGCAGCTTCTTTGTATTAGGTCTGATGGGAGGATGCCATCCTGGGTACATACATTAGGCCAGGGTCTTTTGCCAGAAGTGACAGGACCTAATTAAAACTACGTTAAGAGACAGGCAGAGGGACATACCACAGATACTCAGTCTGTGTGTGTGCCCTAAATTGCAAAATAAAAAAATAAAGAGACCAGTAGAAAATATGTAACTCATGTAAAAACCAAAACAAAGCAAAACAAAACAAAAACCCACTCAGAGCCAGAGAGAAGCAGGCCCTCTGGACAGCTGGGTCCGGGGATTCAAATCCTTCCCTCTTCCCTCTGTTCTCTCAGGCTGGCAGTTCTTAGGGGTCTGGAATCATGGCCACAGGTAGCTCAGGCTTACATCTTTATAGTCTCCTGACCAGAGAGGAAAGAGCATGATCCCACATCAGCAACACACACACACACACACACACACACACACACACACACACACACACACACACACACACGTGCACGCACTAAATCCAAGAGAAGAACTCCAATTGGCTGGGATGCGGTCATGTGATCATTCAGTATTGTGATAGACAGTTCCTGGCGCACCACAAAGTTGCAATAGGGCATTAGTCCTTCCACAAAGGAAAGGGGATCTATTCTGGGAAGACAAATAATAAAAGTCCCCTATGGTGAAGCAATGATACTTGTTTTCCTGCTTTTGAACAACTTATTATCTTCTGTGTATGTGTTTTGTGGGCAATGTAAAACAAGTCCAAGTCCATAATTACCGTGGTACAAATGTAAAAGCAGGATGTGCCCCAGTAGATGGGCCATCTCTCATTGGGCTATTACAATAGCTTCCTAATTGATTTTTATCTTCAGGGCCCCCTCCCCACTTCCAAGTCCATCTGCCATTGCCATCAGGATAAAGCACTGCTAACATGAGCTTATACTCCAGTTAATGACTTTTTTCTTTCTCTTTTTTTTTTTTTTTTTTTGAGACGGAGTTTTGCTCTTGTCACCCAGGCAGGAGTGCAGTGGCGTGATCTCGGCTCACTGCAACCTCCGCCTCCTGGGTTCAAGCGATTCTCCTGCCTCAGCCTCCCGAGTAGCTGGGATCACAGGTATGTGCCACCACACCCAACTAATTTTTGTGTTTTTAGTAGAGACGGGGTTTCACCATGTTGGCCAGCTGGTCTCGAACTCCTGGCCTCAGGTGATCTGCCTGCTTCAGCCTCCCAAGCTGGGATTACAGGCAAGTGCCACCATGCCAGCTAATTTTTGTATTTTTAGTAGAGACGGGGTTTCTCCATGTTGGTCAGGCTGGTCTCGAACTCTTGACCTCATGATCCACCTGCCTCGGCCTCCCAAAGTGCTGGGATTACAGGCGTGAGCCACCATGCCCGGCCACATTTTCTTGTCTCTAATGGGTCCCCCACACTCCACCACTTTTGCCAGCTCATGCATCTAGCTAGCACCATGCACCTAGAAAGTGCCTATTTATTCTTCAAGATCTAACTTGATACTGACAGATAAATAGACAAATGTGCCATATACATACAGTAGGATATTACTCAGTCTTAAAAAGAGGGAAATCCTGCCATCTGCGACAACATGGAAGGACATTATTCGAAGTCAAACAAGCCCATCACAGAAGGACAAATACTGCATGATCCTACTTCTATGAGGTCTCTGTAATAGTCAAGCTCATAGAAACAGAGAATTCAATAGTTGCCAGGAGCTGGAGCATGGGGGAAATGGAAAGTTGTTGTCCAGTGGGTATAAGGTTTCGGTTATGCAAGATGCCTACGTTCTAGAGACCAGCTATACAACATAGTGTGCACAGTTAGCAATATAGCTTGTGAACTTCAAAATATAAGATGGTAGGTCTCATGTTAAGTGTTTTTTGTTTGTTTGTTTGTTTTTGAGGCAGAGTCTCTCTCGGCTGCCTAGGTTGGAGTGCAGTGACACGATCTCGGCTTACTGCAGCCTCCACCTCCTGGGCTCAAGTGATTGTCCTGCCTTAGCCTCCCAAGTAGCTGGGATTACAGGCATGCACCACCATGCCCGGCTATTTTTTTGTATTTTTAATAGAGTTGGGGTTTCACCATGTTGGCCAGGCTGGTCTCTAACTCCTGACCTCAGGTGATCCACCCTCCTTGGCTTACCGAAGTGCTGGGATTACAGGAATGAGCCACTGCACCTGGCCAAAACTACCATGTTAAGTGTTTTTTTAACCACCAAAACCAAGCCAAACCAAAACACCAAAAACAAAAACAAAGGGACCCAGGGAAACTTTGGGAGGTGGTGGACATGTCTATTACCTTGATTTTGATGATGGTATCATGGGTGTCTGCATATGTCCCAGTCATCAAATTTTACACATTAAATATGTGCACTTCTTTGCATATCAATGATACCTCAGTAAAACTGTTTAAAAAAGATTAGATAAAGCCACAAAAAGAATCTAATTTGAATGCCCCCTCTCCAAGTCATCTTATTTTCCCACACACCTAGTAACATGCATCTATTACTGCACTTCCCATATTGCATTGCAACAATCCTTTTACACACCTTGTTCCCCTGTTCCTCAAGGACATGACCTGTTTCTAAGTCATCTTTGTCCCTCTGGGCACATGGTAAGCACAGTATTCAATGAATCCTTTTGATTAGATGTCACTGAATGGAGAGTGGGACAAAAAACTTTTCTTGGGACTCAGAGGAGAGAGAAGAGAATTGTTTGGGGAAATTACAGGAGTTGTAGGCCGGGCGCGGTGGCTCATGCCTTTAATCCCAGCACTTTGGGAGGCCGAGGCGGGCGGATCACGAGGTCAGGAGATCGAGACCATCTGGCTAACACGGTGACACCCTCTCTCTACTAAAAATACAAAAATTTAGCTGGATGTGGTAGCAGGTGCCTGTAGTCCCAGCTACCCGGGAGGCTGAGGCGGGAGAATGGCATGAACTCAGGAGGTGGAGCTTGCAGTGAGCCAAGATTGCACCACTGCACTCTAACCTGGGTGACAGAGCGAGACTCTGTCTCAAGGAAAAAAAAAAAAAAAGAAAGTGATAGGAGTTGTATTGGCAATTGGTTTGGTTTGCCCAGTCCATCCCCCATTGTCTGTAGCAGAAAAGGCCACTGCCCAGGCTACAGGAGTGAGCAGATAACTCCAGCCAAGGTAATCACAATACATCCACTTGAGCTTTCCTGCAGGTGTTTGAAAACTTCGGAAGGAGGCAAAAGGCCCTTTGTAGCTCTCATCAAGTGGTGAGGATTATAAGGAAATTGAGGCTGCCCCAAGCCATGTGGGGAGAGACTGTGAAAATGAGAAAGACACAGAGGGAGGCTCAGAGATGCTCGGTGCCTGTCTCAAGTCATCCCTGAGGTCCCTGCCCCTGCCCCTTCCGTGTTATGTCACGTGAGCCAAGCATCTCCTCCCTCTCCCCTTTGTGTAAGCTGGCTGGTTTGCTCCTCTGTCATTTGGAACCAAGAGGATCTCCCATTTGATAAGGTGATATGGTTTGAATGTCTGGTTCCCTCCAAATATCATGTTGAAATATGACCTTCGAGGTTGGAGGTGGGCCTAATGGGAAGTGTTTGGGTCATAGGGGCAGATCCCTCATGAATGGCTTGGTGCTGTGCTCGTGTAATGAGTGAGTTCTCACTCTAAATATGCATAATGAATGAGTTCTTGTTCTATGAGTTCATGTAAGATCTGGTTGTTTAAAAGAGCCCGGAACTCCCTCCTCTCTCTCTTGCTCCTGCTCTCTCCATGTGACACGCTGACTCCCCTTCTGCCATGATTGTAAGTTTCCTAGGCCATCACCAGAAGCAGATGCCGACACTATGCTTCGTGTACAGCCTGCAGAACTGTGAGCCAAATAAACCCCTCTTAATTGTAAATTACCCAGTCTCAAGTATTCCTTTATAGCAATGCAAATGAACTAGGACATGCAGCTTCAGGGAAGAGGGGAACTTTGAGCTGGTCCTTGTCTGTGGGTTGGAGTGTGGTGGGGTAGGATGGGAGGACACTCCTGATGGGAGAAACTGGGTGGAAGGAGGGAAGGAGGGTCAGTACTGCCTTGTGTCTTTGGAATGACAAGCCGTGGCATTTTCTGGTCTGTGGTGTCAGTTCCTGAGAGTTTTTAGGGAAGGTTGGGACAATGCTGAGGGTTTATACTTAACCTAGAAGGACCTGGACCAGCCCCTACCTTCTCCTCCAGAACTGCTGCCTCTCCCTCCCATGGGTACATTTGTATCTCATGGTGACTCTCTCCATTAAAATAATTTTTTCTTTTCTTTTTCTTGGACTCCATCTCCAAAAAAAAAAAAAGTCTGGGACCTCCCCTGCCCATTGCTCCTGCTCTCGCCATGTGACATGTTGGCTCCCCATTGCCTTCTGCCGTGATTGACTGTTCACTTCCTGAGGCCTCACCAGAAGCAGATGCCAGCACCATGCTTCCTGTAAAGCTTGCAGAACCATAAGCCAATTAAACCTCCTTTCTTTACACATTACCCAACCTCAGGTATTTCTTTGTAGCAATGAAAGAACTGGCTAACACAGTGCCTTATACAGGTGTACCATTTTGCAACCTTTTATACTGTATTTTTATTGTGCCTTTTCTGTGTCTAGATACTTTTAGATACAATGGTATTTGTGTCACAAATACCATTATGTTACAATTGCCTAAGTACTCAGGGCAGTTACATGCTATAGACATTTGCAGCTTAGGAGCAATAGGCTATACCATGTAGCCTGGTGTGTGATAGGCTATCCCATCTAGGTTTGTGTAAGTGCACTCTCTGGTGATTGCACAACAATAAAATCACCTAAGGATGCATTTCTCAGACTGTGTCCCTGTGGTTAAGTGACATGTGATTTTGTTAACAACTTGTTTTTCTCACTTAAAATGATGTCTTTGGGAGACTTGGCTTCTAGCTAAGTTGGAGTAACAGGGACCAGATTTCCCCTGCTGCCTGAGATAATAATAACAATAAAAAAAAAAGCCAGCCAAAAAAAGTCTAAAAGTGGTTTTCAGACATTATGTATTGGGCAGCACAAGGGAGTGACCTCTGAGACAGGGAGACAAACAAGGTGAGCCCTACGGCTGCCTTGGCTTACTGCCTCGAGAGTTTCCAGAACAGTTTATTGAGGAGTGACCTCTTTGGAGCCCCATGGTGTCTCTGAGTTGAGGAGATGGGGTGGGGAGTTTGGAGAGGCCACAGTGGCTGGCATTCACACGCAGAACACGCAAGAGGAGAGCGCTAACTGGAGAGAGACAGTTCCAGCTCTTGTGAGAGTCCCTCTTGCATCTTCAGCAAATACTGATCAGCGAATGCATGCAAAGATAGCACTCAGGGCTGGAGAAGGCCACCTGAAGGACTGGAGGGAACAATCTCCATAGCTCGTGGTGTGCTGGAATCATCTGGGTTCCCATCAGCCAGGACGGACATCTGGTGGTGCACTTGGGAGTAGGGGAAACTAGCCCTAGAGTAAAGGCCTCTCTGATCCGTCCAACAAGGCTTAAAAACAAACCTTGAAGGATCAAACTGTTTTTAAGTATCTTCACTGCGTCACAGAACAAAGCTCAAGATAGTCTACAGGAATACAAATATCCAGTGCCCAAACAAGGTAAAATTCACAATACCTGGCATTCAATAAGAAAATCTCCAGGCAATGAAAAAAAGCAGGAAAATGTGACCCACAATGGGGAGGAAAATCAATCCTTATAGACAGACCCCGAAAAGACACAGATGACAGAATTAGAAGACAAGGACAATAAACGCAGTCATTATAACTATATTCCGTATGTTCAAGAAGGGGGAGGGAAGATTAAGTGTGCCGAGCAGGGACACAGAAGATGTAAATGGGACTCAAGAAGTCATCTAGTTCCAGGAAAATGACGTGGGTGTGCTTCTTCCTATCCTTGCTAAGTATAACTAAACACCTTGAACCTTATATACAAAACAAATGCAAGACGATA
This sequence comes from Mandrillus leucophaeus, assembly GCF_000951045.1. Taxonomy (NCBI): domain Eukaryota; kingdom Metazoa; phylum Chordata; class Mammalia; order Primates; family Cercopithecidae; genus Mandrillus; species Mandrillus leucophaeus. The sequence goes on from NW_012102031.1 coordinate 8,277,032, forward strand.
CTTCAAGGTGGGGAGAAGAAGGCAGAACAACTGGGGACCTCAGGACCTGAAGAAGTTCCTTGGGGTTTCTTTTTGCCTGAGATATACCAGATGGGGTGCTGGAGGAGTGGGCAATGTGTAAGAGCCAACAGGGGCACACAAGGCCCAACAGAAGCGTGCTCTTTCTAGCCAGGGCAGCCTAGCAAGACAGAGAACTTTGAGAAAATAATTGCTCCACTCCAGTTAAACACCACAGAATAGGTGGTGGACCCACACCACCTGTGCCAGCAAAGGCTGAGTGGGGAGCCCAGACTTCCACCCTCTTTGAGCACCTCAACCCTGCCCTCCTGCACCCCCTTCCCATCCCAGGTGGTGTCAGGGAAGGTTAGGAGGAAGCTGGCTGGGGTAGTGTCAGAGGCGGCCAAGGAGAGAGTCAGGACTGCCACCACTGCCTGGCAGTAATGAGGTCACCCTGGACCTGGTGTCAGTGGGACCCTGTGGGGATCAATAACGAGGCACTCCTGCCCCTCCCACCCAGGAGAGAGCAGCAGAAGCCTAGCAGAGGGCTGAAGCTCCCACTCTTGGGCAGCAGTAATGAGGAACCCCCCTCTGGTGTCAATGGTGGCAACCTGGACTTCTACGCCCAGCTAGCAGTAATGAGGCAGCAGCCCTCTCTTCCCCCTGCTGGAGTGGTATCAGGAAAAGGTAACTAAACTGAAGGGTTAAGTAAGATCCAGAGTCTCCTAACATAATACCCCAAATGTGCAGATTTCCATCAAAAAGCACTCATCCTACCAAGAACCAGGAAGATCTCCAGCAGAATGAAAGGAGACAATTGATAGATACCAACAGCAAGATGACAGAGACATTACATTTAACTGTTAAAGATGTTAAAGCAGCCATCATAAAGATACTTCAGTGAGCAATTATGAATATGAGTTAAAAAAAGAAAAAAATTCTCAAGAGGGCTGTAGGCAGTAAAATAAAAAACTAGAATATAAATACAAAATATTAAAAAGAGAAAAAAGATAGTCTCAGCAAAAAAAAGAGAAAGTTTCATAAAATAAAAGATGAAAAGAAATAAAGAATATATAGAAGAGCTAACAAAAAACCTAATAGATGAGCTCAACAGCAGAATGGAGGCTGAGCAGAGGAAGTAGAGGGACAAGTGAACTCAAAGACAGAATATTATAAAATAACCAATATGGGCCAGACGTGGTGGCTCACACCTGTAGTCCCAGCACTTTGGGAGGCCAAGGTGGGTGGATCATGAGGTCAGAAGTTTGAGACCAGCCTGGCCCACATGGTGAAACCCCGTCTCTACTAAAAATAGAAAAAGTTAGCTGGGCGTGGTGGCAGGCGCCTGTAATCCCAGCTACTCAGGAGGCTGAGGCAGGATAATCGCTTTGTTTGAAATGTTTCTTCCCCGGTGCTGTAAAGAAATAGTACTTGAACATAAATTTAATGTTCTCAGTAAGGTCATTTTTATACTTTTTGTAGAAAGGGTACAGTTGCCACCAGTTTTGTTACGAGAGTATACTGAACAAAGGAGACAGGGTCATTTATAATCTGACGCCTGACATGTTTACCCTACTGCTGTATCCAGTTTCCATTGGCTGGAACGGTACCTCGTATTTTGTATTTGTCCTGATTGGCTAGCAACTTAGAACTTTTTAAAAGAGGCAAAGGCAGAGGAGAACAAAGGAAGGAGGAGGTAACTTGTGGAATGCTGAGAAAGGTAAAAACACCTTTAAGTAAGGAAGAGGAACAGGCTGTGACCTAATGCTTGCTTGGACCAGTTATAAGTATGCCAGGGCAAATATTTAGGCTAAATTGTGGGAGTTAAGAACATAAATTACATTGATTTCTTTATTACGGCTAGAAGATATTTAAGAATGTTAGCACAGGTCTTCGAATACATTTTGTTTTTAAGAGAAGTTACTATTTATTCTTAATTAGATGGGGAGGACAGTTTTTGAAGAGGAACCTCTATGTTACTTTTTACAGCTTGAACCCAGGAGGCAGAGGTTGCAGTAAGCCAAGATCGCGCCATTGTACTTCCAGCCTGGGTGACAGAGCAAGACGTTGTCAAAAAAAGAAAAAAAGAAATAAACCAATATGAACAATAGAAAAAAAATAGACTGAAAATAAAATGAGCAGGGTCTCAGGAATTCACGAGACTACAACAAAAGATCCAACATTCCTATCATGGGTCTTAGAGAGAGGAAATAAAAGGGCAGGACTGGAAAAGTATATGAAGAAATAATGGCTGAAAATTCCCAAATTTGGCAAAAGACATAAGCCTAAATATTCAAGAAGGTGAACACATCCCAAAATAGATAAACCCAAAGAAATTCATTCCAAGACACATCATAACTAAACTTTTGAAAACTAAATACAAAAAAAAAAAAAACCTTAAAAGCAGCCAGGGAAAAATGTTTTCCTTATACAAGAGAAACAACCTGAATGAGAAAAAAGTTTCTCATCAGAAATCATGGAGGCCAGAAGGAAGTGGAGCAATATTTTTCAGGTGCATTAAGGAAAGAACTGTTGGCCAGGCACAGTGGCTCACACCTGTAATCCCAGCACTTTGGGAGGCCAAGCTGGGTGGTTCACTTGAGGCCAGGAATTTGAGACCAGCCTGGACAATATGGTGAAACCCTGTCTCTACTAAAAATACAAAAATTAGCCAGGTGTGGTGGCACATGCCTGGAATCCCAGCAACTTGAGAGACTGAGCCACAAGAATTGCTTGAACCCTGGAGACGGAGGTTGCAGTGAGCTGAGATCACACTACTACACTCCAGCCTGGGTGGAGTGAGACAGCGTGAGACTCTGTGTCATCAACAACAACAACTGTTAAATATCTGTGACAGTTCATTTACTTATCGACTTGACTGAGTTAAGGGATGCCCAGATAGCTGGTAAAGTGTTAATTCTGGGTGTGTCTGTGAATGTGTTTCTGGAAAAGATCAGCGTTTCTTTTCTATTTTCTTTTAGATAGAGTTTCGCTCTTGTCACACAGGCTGGAGTGCAATGGCGTGATCTCGGCTCACTGCAACCTCCACCCCTTAGGTTCAAGCAATTCTCCTACTTCAGCCTCCCAAGTAGTTGGGATTACTGGTGTGAGCCAACACACCTGGCTAATTTTGTATTTTTAGTAGAGATGGGGTTTCACCATGTTGGCCATGCTGGTCTCGAACTTCTGACCTCAGGTGATCCACCCGCCTTGGCCTCCTAAAGTGCTGGAATTACAAGAGTGAGCCACCACGCCTGGCCCTATACATTCTTTTTAAGTGCCAACAGAATATATGCTAAGATGGACTACATTCTGGGCCGTAAAACAAATCTCAACAAATTTAAAAGAAATCATACAGAGACAATTTTGTTCACAGACAAAAATGGAATCAAACTAGAAATTAATAATAGAAAGATAATAGTAAAATGTCCATACACTTGAAAGCTAAGCAACACACTTCTATAGAGTCCTTGAGGCAAAGAGGGAGTCTGAAAAGGATGAACAAGTACCTTAAACTGAATGACAATGAAAACACAACATATCAAAATGTATGGGACACAACTGAAGGTGGGCCGAGAGGGACATATATAGCACTAAATGAATACATTAGAAAAGAGGTCTAAATCAGTAATTGAAGCTCCCATCTCAAGAACCTGGATAAAGAAGAGAAAACTAAATCCAAGGCAGAAGAAGAAAAATTATACAAATAAGAGGCAAAATCAGTGAAATTGGAAACAGGAAAACAATGGAGAAAATCAGTGAAGCAAAGGGCTAGTTCCTTGATAAGACCAGAGAGAGAGAGAGAGAGAGAGAGAGAGAGAGAGAGAGAAACGCACGAGAGAGAAGATTACTATTATCAGTAATGAAACAGGAGATACCACTACAGAACCTGCAGACACCAAAAGAATAATAAGGGAGTATTTTGAACAACTCTACACACATAAATTTGACAACCTAGATGAAATAAATCAATTCTTCAAAAAAACACGAACGTTTATTACCACAAATAGATCTTTTTACTAGCCCTATAACTATTAAGAAATCAAAATTATAAATTTAACAACCTAGATGAAATGGATCCATTCTTCAAAAAACACACACTATTACAAATAGATATTTTTACTAGCCCTACAAACTATTAAGGAAACCAAAAATTTTAATTTGAAATTTCTCAAAAATTAAATCTCCATGCCCAGATGATTTTGCTTGAGAATTCTCCTAAATGTTTGAAGAATTTTTAAAAATCTATAAAATATATTCCAGAAAACAGAAGAGAACACTTTCAAGTCTCTTTTATGAAGCTAGTATTACCCTGAGAGCAAAACCAGAGGAGACAGTATAAAAAAGGAATCTACAGATTAATATCCCTTGTGAATATAGGCACAAACATCCTTAGTAAAATATTAGCAAGACAAGGGATCATGGCGGACAGGAGGCAGGACTAGATTGCAGCTCTGGATAGAGCAGCATGCGGAGGCTTGCATTGTGAATTTTAGCCCCAGATCGACTGCAAGAACAAACCAGCAATCCTGAGAGGACCCACAGACCCTCTGAAGGAAGTGGACTGCTCCTGCAGGACCTGGGAGACACCCCAAATACTGTGAGTGCCCCAATTGCAGAAGTGGGAAAGGGAGACCCCCCTCTCGTGAACACACACCCCCAAGGGAGAAAATGAAGGTCTGTTTGAGGAAGTTCTTGACTTTACCTGGAGCTGAGTCAAGTTAGAGAGCTGTACCGAGCAAAATACAGGGGTAGAGGAAGCAGCAGGGAGGCCCTGGGAGCTCAGTGGATCCCCAAGCAGCCCATTCCTGCCTGGCACCACCGGGATCCATCAGGAGGGTGGCCAGAAGAGTGGGGAGTGAAACTCCACAGGGGCAAGGACTTTTCTAGCTGAACTTTGTAACAATTTGAACGGGGCAAGAAGCCTCTCGGCCAGAACTCGGGGGAGGGCACAAGTCTGGCTTGCGGACTTCACAGGCAGGGGAAGAACTAAAGCCCTTTTCTTTCCCCATTGGGAGGCAGAAAGCCTTGGGCAAGTTTTCAAGTTCAACTTACCCTCCGCCTGGAAACAGATTTGGGGCTGTTGCAGGGGGCACGGTGGGAGTGAGACTGGCCCTTGGGTTTGCATGGGAGCTGGATAAGCCCTGTGACTGGCTTTTCCCCTCTTCCCTGACAACCTGCATGACTCAGCAGAGGCAGCCATAATCCTCCCAGGTACACGACTCCAGTGACCTGGAATCTCACCCCTATCTCCCATAGCAGCCAGAGCAAGACTTGCCCAAGGGGAGTCTGAGCTCATACATGCCTAGCCTTGCCCCCACCTGATGGTCCTTCCCTACCTAACCTGGTAGCTATAGACAAAGTGTGTCCAGAATTCATCCCTTCCAGTGGGTTCTTGGCCTCGCTGACTTCAAGAATGAAGCCGCGCACCCTCGTGGTGAGTGTTACAGTTCTTAAAGATGGTGTGTCTGGAGTTTGTTCCTTCAGATATTCAGATGTGTCTGGAGTTTCTTCCTTTGGGTGGGTTTGGTGGTCTTGCTGACTTCAGGAGTGAAGCCACAGACCTTCGCAGTGAGTGTTACAGCTCATAAAGGTAGTGCAGACCCAAAGAGTGGGCAGCAGCAAGATTTATTTTGAAGAGTGAAAGAACAAAGCTTCCACAGCGTGGAAGGGCACCCGAGTGGGTTGCCTCTGCTGGCTGGGGTGGCCAGCTTTTAATCCCTTATTTGGCACCACCCATGTCCTGCTGATTGGTCCATTTTACAGAGCGGTGATTGGTCCATTTTACAGAGTGCTGATTGGTCCGTTTTTACAGAGTGCTGATTGGTGCGTTTACAAACCTTTAGCTAGACACAGAGCGCTGATTGGTGCATTTACAATTCTTTAGCTAGAGAGAAAAGTTCTCCAAGTCCCCACCCAATCCAGAAGCCCAGTTGGCTTCACCTCTCAATCCCCCCTCTAAACAGGACACCCCAACTGCTGTTGGGAATTGGGTGATGACTGCTCTAGCTACTTCCTGCTCAATAGGGGCAAAGAAGGGGCCCTACAGTTGTAGTGTCCTCCAGGGGGGAACTCTTTAGGCCAGTGAAAGGGCCAGCGGGTCGGTTCAGGGGTCCTCGGTAGAAGTTGTTAGTTGAGCTAACTAACATTTGGGGTTCCATTTGTAACGCCATCTGTAGCTTGATGGCCCTGATTCTAGAGGAAACAAATTTGACAAGGAGGTTAAAAATACAGGGACCGAAGGCAAGTAATAGCAAGATGGCTGCCACAGGACCCAGAAAGAAGAGAAGCCATGTTGCCCAACTCCAGAGGTTGGTATAAGAGTTTGAAAGGCATTGTCTGATTTCAGAAGCCTTTTCCTATAAAGGCCAGGTGGCATCTCGTACTATCCCTGACTGGTTAGTGTAAAAACCACACTCTTCTCCTAAGGTGCAGAGTCCTCCTTTCTCAGCAGTGAGGAGGTCTAGGCCTCGGTGGTTTTGGAGAGTCACTGCTGCCAAGAGTCTATTTGGGATTGTAGAGTAAGGATATATTTCATTATTTCTTGCATACCGTCTGAGAAATCCTTTGAGAGTGTGTGGTACTAGGATAATGAAATAGATAAACTGGCTATTCTGGTTCCTGTAGCAGTAGCCATTCCTAACCCTATTATGTAGGAGTATTAGCTGTATGGCTGTGTGCTGACAGACTTGAGCTTTGAGGGGTACTGATAGGGTCTGATTTCCTAGGGCAATGTTAATGTTGGGACTTAGAAAGACTAAGGTGCAGGTGCCTGTCCAGTTAGTGGGGAGGCAAATATAAGTTGACATTCCACATAAGAAGAATATACCTTGGCTGGGTAGATAGAACTGGTTGTGTATGTTAAAAAGGTGTGTGAATTTGTTGTTTTCATTTCCCCATACTCCTAGAGTACTTGCCAAGGTAGCTTCGGTGAGTGACTGGAAAGGGGTGTTGGGAGCAAACTGAATGGCTCCCTGTGTTCTATTTTCCCATTGGAGAAAAAACCATTGTGTATCTACTAGGAACCATTCGAGAGAGTTGGAAGAGTGATGCCTTTTGTCCTCACTTGTATGAATAGGAAGGATATAATTTCTGAGGCTCCCCATATCCTAGCTTCAGGAATAGCTTTTGTTAGGCCTGCTTGCCTGAGGAGGGATCCTAAACTTCCAGATAGTCCCCTCTATGATGGGGCTTTGGGCAAAAATTATGTCTTTCTGATTGGTGAGCCTGGGTGCCTAAAGAAGGTAACAGAGTCCTGAAGTTTATACTAGAAATCATTCTTATAGGAGAAACTAGAAAAGCACCAGAGACAGGGAGTGGTTTTTAGAAGTGGGACTAGAATCGGAGAAGAGAGGTGAGAGGAAGTTTGTCTGGCAGGCGTTAGGATCCAGGAGGCAAGGGTCAGGATAGATAGGACAGATGGGCAAGTCTCTCTTGGACGACATGACTTTGAGAGTTCTGCTCATGGCTGCTGCAGGGTCAACCAACTTGTTGTAAGGACCCCAGAGCTGAATGGCTTTCCTTTCTGTTGACCCTCAGCTCAGCCCAGAAGTACAGGAAAAGTGGAAGCTGGTTCCAGGAAAACCAACACTCCCAACTCTGGAGAGTCGGGGGTTGTTAGAGAGCCCTTTCCCAGAAAGCCTGACACCCATGTCTTTAGTCTGGTGGCTGCGCTATTCACTTTTAACTGGCCGACAGATGCCCGGTATTTAGCCCCTGAATTCTAAGGAAAAATAGGACAGAATAGCAAGCAAAAGGGGTCTGGTGGTACTCACCGCTTGGTGATAGCCCCACATTGGACGCCAAAATGTGTCCAGAATTGGTTCCTTCTGGTGGGTTCTTGGTCTAGCTAACTTCAAGAATGAAGCCGCGGACCCTCGTGGTGAACGTTACAGTTCTTGAAGATGGTGTGTCTGGAGTTTCTTTCTTCCGGTGGGTTCGTGGTCTCACTGACTTCAGGAGTGAAGCCGCAGTGAGTGTTACAACTCTTAAAGGTGGCACATCTGGAGTTGTTGTTCCTCCTGGTGGGTTCATGGTCTCACTGACTTCAGGAGTGAAGTTGCAGACCTTTGCAGTGAGTGTTACAGCTCATAAAGCTAGTGCGAAACCAAAGAGTGAATAGCAGCAAGATTTATTGTGAAGAGCCGAAGAATAAAGCTTCCACAGCCTGGAAGGGCACCCAAGTGGGTTGCTGCTGCTGGCTTGGGTGGCCAGCTTTTATTTCTCTTATTTGGCCCCGCCCACATCCTGCTGATTGGTCCATTTTACAGAGCGCTGATTGGTCCATTTTACAGAGTGCTGATTGGTCCGTTTTTACAGAGTGCTGATTGGTGTGTTTACAAACCTTTAGCTAGACACAGAACACTGATTGGTGCATTTTTACAGAGCGCTGATTGGTGCATTTACAATCCTTTAGCTAGACAGAAAAGTTCTCCAAGTCCCCACCTGAGCCAGAAGCCCAGCCAGCTTCACCTCTCAAAAGGACATATAATCTCGGGAATTCTAGGGCCCTGCCCACTGCCGGTTCCTCTCCACACTACTTTAGCTGATGCTTTCTGGAAAGTACCACCTCCCGGCAGGAGGCCAACCAGCACAAAAATAGAGCATTAAACCACCAAAGCTGAGGACCCCCACAGAGTCCACTGCACCCTCCGCCAACTCCACTGGAACAGGCGCTGGTATCCATGGCTGAGAGACCCACAGACGGTTCACATCACAGGACTCTGTGCAGACAGCCCCCAGTACCAGCCCAGAGCTGGGTAGACTCACTAGGTGGCTAGACCCAGAAGAGAGACAACAATCACTGCAATTGGCTCACAGGAAGACACATCCACAGGAAAAGTGGGAGAGTACTACTTTAGGGGAACACCCCATGGGACAAAAAAATCTGAACAACAGCTTTCAGTCCTAGACCTTCCCTCTGACAGAGCCTACCCAAATGAGAAGGAACCAGAAAACCAAGCCCTGGTAAGATGACAAAACAAGGCGCATCAACACCCCCCACTAAAATCACACTAGTTCACCAGCAATGGATCCAAACCAAGAAGAAATCCCTGATTTATCTGAAAAAGAATTCAGGAAGTTAGCTATTAAGTTAAACAGGGAGGGACAAGAGAAAGGCAAAGCCCAATGCAAGGAAATCAAAAAAATGATACAAGAAGTGAAGGGAGAAATATTAAAGGAAATAGATAGCCTAAAGAAAAAACAGTAAAAAAATTAGGAAATTTTGGACACACTTTTAGTAATGTGAAATGCTCTAGAAAGTCTCAGCAATAGAACTGAACAAGTAGAAGAAAGAAATTCAGAGCTTGAAGACAAAGTCTTCAAATTAACCCAATCCAACAAAGACAAAGAAAAAAGAATAAGAAAATATGAACAAAGCCTCCAAGAAGTCTGGGATTGTATTAAATGACCAAACCTAAGAATAATCAGTGTTCCTGAGGAAGAAGACAATTCTAAAGGCTTGGAAAACATATTTGGGGGAATAATCAAGGAAAACTTCCCTGGCCTTGCTAGAGACCTAAACATGCAAATACAAGAAGCACAAAGAACACCTGGAAAATTCATCACAAAAAGATCTTTGCCTAGGCACATTGTCATCAGGTTATCCCAAGTTAAGATGAAGGAAACAATCTTAAGAGCTGTGAGACAGAAGCACCAGGTAACCTATAAAGGAAAACCTATCAGATAAACAGCAGCTTTCTCAGCAGAAACCCTACAAGGTAGAAGGGATTGGGGTCCTATCTTCAGCCTTCTCAAACAAAAGAGTTATCAGCCAAGAATTTTGTATCCAGTGAAACATCCATCATATATGAAGGAAAGATAGTCATTTTCAGACAAACAAATGCTGAGAGAATTCACCATAACCAAACCACCACTACAAGAACTGCTAAAAGGAGCTCTAAATCTTGAAACAAGTCCTGAAAACACATCAAAACAGAACCTCTTTAAAGCATAAATTGCACAGGACCTATAAAACAAAAATACAAGTTTAAAAAGCAAAACCAAAAAACAAACCCAAAGTATGCAGGCAACAAAGAGCATGATGAATGCAATGGTACCTCACATTTCAATGCTAACATTGAATGTAAATGGCCTAAATACTCCACTTAAAAGATACAGAACCACAGAATGGATAAGAGCTCACCAACTAATTATCTGCTGCCTTCAGGAGACTCACTTAACACAAAAGGACTCACGTAAACTTAAAGTAAAGGGGTGGAAAAAGACATTTCATGCGAATGGACACCAAAAGCAAGCCGGGGTAGCTATTCTTGTATCAGACAAAACCAAACTTTAAAGCAACAGTGTTTAAAAGAGACACAGAGGACATTATATAATGGTAAAAGGCCTTGTCCAACAGGAAAATATCACATTCCTATACATATATGCAACTAACACCAGAGCTCCCAAATTTATAAAACAATTACTAATAGACCTAAGAAATGAGATAGACAACAACACAATAAAAGTGGAGAACTTCAGTACTCCACTGACAGCACTAGATAGGTCATCAAGATAGAAAGTCAACAAAGAAACAATGGATTTAAACTATACATTGGAACAAATGGATGTAACAGATATATACAGAACATTTCATCCAACAACTGCAGAATACACATTCTATTCAACAGCGCATGGAACTTTCTTTAAGATAGGCCATATGATAGGTCATAAAATAAGCCTCAATACATTTAAGAAAATTGAAATTATATCAGCACCCTCTCAGACCACAGTGGAATAAAACTGTAAATCAACTCCAAAAGGAACCTTCAAAACCACACAAATACCTGGAAATTAAATAACCTGCTCCTAAATGAGCATTGGATCAAAAACAATATCAAGATGGAAATTAAAAACTTATTTGAACTGAATGACAATGATGACACAACCTATCAAAACCTCTGGGATACAGCTAAGGCAGTGCTAAGAGGAAAGTTCATAGCCCTAAACACCTACATCAGAAAGTCCAAAAGAGCACAGAGACAATCTAAGGTCACACCTCAAGGAACTAGAGAAACAAGAAAAAACCAAACCCAGACACAGCAGAGGAAAGGAAATAACTAAGATCAGAGCAGAACGAAATGAAATTGAAACAAACAAAAAATATAAAAGATAATTGAATCAAAAAGCTGATTCTTTGAAAAGATAAATAAAATTGATAGACCATTAGCAAGATTACCTAAGAGAAGAGAGAAAATCTAAATAACCTCACTGAGAAATGAAACAGGAGATATCACAACTGACAGCACAGAAATACAAAAGATCATTCAAGGCTACTATGAACACCTTTACATGCATAAACTAGAAAATCTAGAAGGGATGGATAAATTCCTGGAAAAATACAACCCTCTTAGCTTAAATCAGGAAGAATTAAATACCCTGAGCAGACCAATAACAAGCAGCAAGCCGGGTGCGGTGGCTCAAGCCTGTAATCTCAGCACTTTGGGAGGCCGAGA
>NW_012102031.1:8289047-8303908 GCF_000951045.1 Mandrillus leucophaeus
AAAAAAAAAACCATAGATGCTAAAATCCTTAACAAAATACTAGCTAATTGAATCCAACAACATATCAAAAAGATAATCCACTGTGATAAGTGGGTTTCATACCAGGGATGCAGGGATGGTTTAACATATGCAAGTCAATAAATGTGATACACCACATAAATAGAATTAAAAACAAAAATCACATGATCATCTCAATAGATGCAGAAAAAGCATTCAACAAAATCCAGCATCCCTTTATGATTAAAACCCTCAGCAAAATCGGCATGCAAGGGCTTAATGTAATAAAAGCCATCTACGACAAACCCACAGCCAACATAATACTGAAATGGGAAAAGTTGAAAGCGTTCCCTCTGCGAATGGGAACAAGACAAAGATGACTGCCTTCACCACTCCTCTTCAACATAGTACTGGAAGTCCTGGCCAGAGCAATCAGACAAGAGAAAGAAATAAAGGGCATCCAAATCGGTAAAGAGGAAGTCAAACTGTCACTGTTTGCTAACAATATGATCATTTACCTTGAAATTCCTAGGGGCTCCTCCAGAAAGCTCCTAGAACCGATAAAAGAATTCAGCAAAGTTTCCAATACAAGATTAACGTACACAAATCAGTAGCTCTTCTATACACCAATAGTGACCAAGCAGAGAATCAAATCAGGAATCAACCCCTTTTACGATAGCTGAAAAAAAAAGAATAAAATACTTAGGAATGAAAGACCTCTACAAGGAAAACTACAAAACACTGCTGAAATAAATTATAGATGACACAAACAAATGGAAACACATCCCATGCTCATGGATGGGTAGAATCAATATTGTGAAAATGATCATACTGCCAAAAGCAATCTAAAAATTCAACACAATCCCCATCAAAATACCACCATCCTTCTTCACAGATTTAGAAAAAAAATTCTAAAATTCACATGGAACCAAAAAGAGCCCAGATAGCCAAAGCAAGACTAAGCAAAAAGAACAATTCTGGAGGCATCACACTACCTGATTTCAAACTATACTGTAAGGCCATAGTCACCAAAACAGTGTGGTACTTGTGCAAAAATAGGCACATAGACCAATGGAACAGAATAGAGAACCCAGAAATAAACCCAAATACTTACGGCCAACTGATCTTCGACAAAGCAAACAGAAATATAAAGTGGGAAAAGGACAGACTTTTCAACAAATAGTGCTGGGATCATTGGCAAGCCACATGTAGGAGAGTGAAACTGGATACTCATCTCTCACCTTATACAAAAATCAACTCAAGATGGAGTAAGGACTTAAGCCTAAGACCCGAAACTATAAAAATTCTGGAAGATAACATTGGAAAAACCCTTCTAGACATTGGCTTAGGCAAGGATTTCATGACAAAAAACTCAAAAGCAAATGCAATAAAAACAAAGATAAATAGCTGGGACCTAATTAAACTAAAGAGCTTTTGCACAGCAAAAGGAACAGTCAGCAGAGTAAACAGATAACCTATGGAGTGGGAGAAAATCTTCATAATCTATACATCTGACAAAGGACTAATATCCAGAATCTCCAACAAACTCCAACAAATCAGTAAGAAAAAAACAAACAATCCCATCGAAAAATGGGCTAAGGACATGAATAGACAATTCTCAAAAGAAGATATACAAATGGCCAGCAAACATGAAATAATGTTCAACATCACTAAGGATCAGGGAAATGCAAATCAAAACCACAATGCAATACCACCTTACTCCTGCAAGAATGGCCATAATAAAAAAACAGTAGATGTTGGTATGGATGCAGTGATCAGGGAACACTTCTACACTGCTGGTGGGAATGTAAACTAGTACAGCCACTATGGAAAACAGTGTGGAGATTCTTTAAGGAACTAAAAGTAGACCTACCATTTGATCCAGCAATCCCACTACTGGGTATCTACCCAGAGGAAAAGAAGTCATTATTCAAAAAAAATACTTGCACATGCATGTTTATGGCGGCACAATTCACAATTGCAAAATCATGGAACCAACCCGAATGCTCATCAATCAACGAATGGACAAAGAAACTATGGTGTGTGTATATATGTTAGCCGAGATGCTGCCACTGTGCTCCAGCCTACACAGTGGGAGAAAATATTAACAAAGCACATATCTGAAAAAGGACTAGAATATAGAATACATAAAGAACTCTCAACACTATATGATTTGCAAATATTTTCTCCCATCTGTAGGCTACATTTTGATTTCGTTGATTGTCTCCTTTGTTGTGCAGAAGCATTTTAGCTTGCTGTAATTCCACTCAATTATTTTTGCTTTGGTTGCCTGAACTTTTGTTGTGATATTCAAAAAATCATTGCCACGGCCAGTATCAAGGAGCTTTCCCCCTGTTTTCTTCTGGGAGTTTTACAGTTTCAGGTCTTATGTTTAGGTCTTTAATATATTTTGAGTTAATTTTTGTATATGGTAAAAGATAAGAGTCCAGTGTTATTCTTTTGCATGTGGATCCTGTTTCCCCAGCATCATTTATTGAAGAGACTCTCCTTTTGTGTCTTCTTATTGTCAAAAATTAGTTGACTGTGCATGCTTGGGTTCATTTCTGGGCTTTCTATTCTTGTTCCATTGGTCTATGTGTTTGTTTATGCCAGTACCATATGTTTTGATTACTATAGCTTAATATAATTTGAAATCAGGAAGTGTGAAGCCTCCAATTTTGTTTTTCCTTCTCCACATTGCATGAGGGGTTAATATCCAAAATATATAAGGAACTCACACAACTTAATAGCAAATAAACAACCCAAGTAACCTGATTAAAATATGGGCAAAGAACCTAAATAGATATTTTTCCAATATAAAAATGGTCAACAGATATACAAAAAGGTGCACAGCATCACTACTCATTAAGATAAATGCAAATCCAAACCACAAGTAGTTATCACCTCAAACCTATTAGAATGGCCATTATCAAAAACAGAAGAGCTAACACATGTTGGTGAGGATGTGGAGAAAAGGGGACCCTCTTATACTGTTGGTGGGAATGTAAATTGGTACAACCATTATGGAAAACAGTGTGGAGGCTCCTCAAAAATTAAGAATAGAATAAAAGGTTAGAAGTTGTCAGAGATTAAAGAGGGAAGGGTGTCAGGAGGGAAGTCGATATGGCTATAAAAGGACAAAATGAGGGATCTTTGTGAAGATGGAAATACTCTGAATCCTGTCTGTATCAATGTCAATATTCTGGTTATTATATTGTACTCTCATTTTGCAAGAGGATACCAATGGAAGAAACTGGGTAAAGAGCGCATGGAGCTCTCTATATTACGTCTTACAACCACACGTGAATCTACAATAATCTCAAGATAAAAAGTTTAATTAAAAAGTCTATCCATTGCTATAAGGGACATGATGGTAATAATTGGCAAAATCGGCACGTGGTCTATAGATTTAGTAACAGTGTTGGCATTATTTTTCCTGAATTTGATAACTGCACTGTGATTATGTAAGAGAATGTCCTTGTTTCCAGAAAAGAAATACTGAACTATTTTGGGGTAAAGGGACATGATGTATGTATTTTACTCTCAAATGGTTCAGAAAAATGAATATATATGGAGAAAGAAACGGAGATAACAGCAAATATGGCAAAATGGTAAGGAAAGAAAAACCTTTTGGGTGTGATTAAATATGTCTATTATCTTGATTGTGATCATTATTTTATTGATGTTTACAAATCCATCAAATATCACACTTTAAATATACGTCAAATATACTTCAATAAAGGTGTCAAAATGTCAAAAAAGGGACTCAAATTAAATTTCCAGAGATGAAAGCTACAATGCCTGACATGAAAAATGCACTAAATGGAATTAATAGCCATTTAGACACTGAAGAAGAAAAGTATTTTTTTAAGATACAGTAATAGAAACCATCCAAAATCAAACATAGAAGAAAGACCCCTAAATGAAGAATTTTAGTGAGCTGTGGGACAATTTTAAGTTTAATGTAAGTGTTATTTGAGTACCTGAATGAGGAGAGAGACTTGAGTGTATAGTTGCTTCATGGTGTCAATGGTGTACTTAAGTGTGCTTTTGTGGTGGCTGGTAATAGTTTCTCATTTCCATATTTAGCACTTCCTAAGGATCTCTTATAAGGCAGGTCTGATGGTAACCTAGGAAATACCATTCTAGACATAAGCCCTGGCAAAGATTCCATGACAAAGACACCTAAAACAATCTCAATAAAACCAAAACTGGACAAATGGAACCTAATTAAACTAAAGAGCTTCTGCATAACCTACAGAATGGGAGAAAATATTTGCAAACTATGCATCCAACAAAGGTCTAATAACCAGAATCTATAAGGAACTTAAACAAATTAACAAGCAAAAAACAACCCCATCAGAAAATGGGCAAAGGACATGAACAGACACTTTTCAAAAGAAGACGTAGCACACGGCCAACAAGCACATGAAAAAATGCTCAATATCACTAATCATTACAGAAATGCAAATCAAAACCACAGTGAGATACTATATCACACCAGTCAGAATGACTAATACTAAAAAGTCAAAAAATAACAGATGCTGGCGAGGTTGCAGAGAAAAGGGAATGCTTACACACTGCTGGTGGGAACGTAAATTAGTTCAACCACTGTGGAAAGCAATTTGGAGATTTCTCAAAGAACTTAAAACAGAACTACCACCATTTGATGCAGCAATCTCATTAATGGATATATACCCGTAGGAGTATAAATCATTCTACCATAAAGGTACAAGTATATATATGTTCATTACAGCATTATTCACAATAGCAAAGACATGGAATCAACCTAGGTGCCCATCAATGGTAAATAGGATAAAGAAAATATGGTACATTTACACCATGGAATACTACACAGCCACAAAAATAACAAAATCATGTTAATCATGTTTGTTTGTTTGTTTGTTTGTTTTTTCCGCAGCATGGATGGAGCAAGAGGTCATTATCCTGAGAAAATCAACGCAGGAACAGAAAACCAAATGCCACATGTTCTCCCTTACAAGTGGGAGCTAAACAATGAGTACACATGGACTCAAAGAAGGGAACAGTAGACACTGGGGCCTATTTGAAGGTGTAGGGTGGGAGGAGGGTGAGGATCAAATAACTACCTAGTGGGTACTATGCTTATTACCTGGGTGATGAAGTAATCTGTACACCAAACGGCTGTGATAAGCAATTTTCCCATGTAACAATCACGTACGTGTACCCCAAACCTAAAATAAAAGTTGGAAGAAAGAATAGAGAGAGAATGAATACTAAAAAAAATTTGCAGAAATAATGGGTCAAAAATTTCCAAACCTACAAACGTAAAGAAAACTGCATTAAGGTATATCATAATCTAATTGCTTAAAACCAATGATGAAGAGAAAATCTCAAAAAACAGCCAGAGTAAAAAGATCTATGTGTAGAAAAAAGTGAAGACTGCTGTCCTTAGAAAAGGCTACTTGTACATTTGGTCCTCGGCTGGTGTCTGGGAACTCGGACTCTGAGACACAAATTTTGTTTCCCCCTTTCCTTCTGTCTGAAGGCTGATAACTCCATTGCAATGACCAGGGATTCAGGGAATGTACCTGAAGTTCTCCATTCCCTGGACCCAAGCACAGTCTCCTATACAAGCCTGTTCAAATGGCAATAGCTCTGAGCCCTCACTTAATTTACTCAAAAGGGGTCCAGCTTTCTCTAGTTCCCCAAATTTTCCCAGGTGCCCAGAGGTTCTTGCGCAGTCTCAGGATTTGGCTTTCAATCTGCCTCTGTTTGCCCGAAGCACCCTTCCCTGATGACCTTGTGATCTTCAGAACATCTGCACTGATATGGCTCCAACAGAGCTGCCCACCTCCTGTGAGCGCAGCTTCACCTTCCTCAGCTGTTTGCTTTTGCTTAGTTAGGGGAGTCACCTGGCAAGCACATGATCACACAACAAACATGGCCCCCAAGTGTCCCAGGAGCTCTTCAGTGATGAGCTCCTTGAGGAGGATGGACACCATATCTTCTTTCCAAGGCATGACCACAGTGCCAGGTGGCTGGACCATGAATAGGTTATGATGGATCAGAATTCTCTGAGGACAGAATTCTCAGGGCTGATTCCTGGTTACTTGTCCAGGCTCCTATCATCATGCCCCTTAATTCCCAGCTATCCATCCCAGGGCAAACTTCCTCCCAGGGTCTGTCCTGTCCTTTCCAGCAATTGGGCTCCAGCTGAGGCTACCCCAGACCATAAGGTGTATTTTAATGGTTTTAAACTTCAGAGGGGAGAGATCAGAGTTCTCTTCCCTCTTCTCTTTGGAGGAACTTATCATATGTAAAACTATGGTTGCAAATAAATAAGTAAAAAGCAAATGGTGTGATGAGGGAGGGTTGATATCCCATTACTTTTCTGCTGGTCTCTCAATTCTAGCTGCTTGCTTATCGTCAGCTGTTTGTAAATGTTTGTTGAATGAATGAAATAAAGCAGGTTAAGATGATTAGGCTGTGTCCCCATCCAAATCTCATCTTCACCTGTACCCCTCAGGGGTTGAGGGAGGAATCTGGTCGGACTGAAAAGAGGTAATAGTGGAATGCAGTGCACGATCTTGGATTTGTCTTTTGGATAGATGATGTTATTGGGATCAGTTGGTAAAATCTAAATAGGGTTTGTGGGGTAGATAATGGTATTGAATTTATGCCAAATTCCTGATTTTGATAATTGAATTGTGATTATATAAGGGAATGTCCTTCTTTTTAGGAACTATGTACTGAAGATTTGGGGGCAAAAGAGGACCACATCTGCAACTAACTGGAGATGGTTCAGAAGATGATGCATACACACTCAAGCATATCGAGAGAGAAAGGGGCAGAGGACTCAGAAGGTTCTGAGTTTAATGTGTATGTTTTGGGGAATTTGGAGGAAGAGCCCCTGAGAATTCATAATTTATTATTCTTGCAACTTTTTTCTAAATCTGAAATTATGTCAAAATATAAAGTTAGAAGAAAACATAAAGAGTACTCAGTATTCATTCATCTCACACCAACATTGTATCCTCTCCAGACATTCATCCATGAAGTGACTTTTCCTGTGATGGACCATGAGCCAGGGATGTGCTGGGGGGAATGGGGAAATGAATAAACTCCCAACTCACTCTTTGGGGGTCTGTGGGTGATAGATGAGACAGACACACACCTTGTCTCTACGCTGCACTGTGTAACTGGGCCTTGTGTGGTCATTTGTGAGTGTGTAGTAAGAGCAATTTGTAGAAGTGTAGAAGACTTCATGCAGAAGCAGAAAAATATGGCCAGGTGAATACATTTTCCTTAAAAAATAACTTACATGGTGAAACCCCGTCTGTACTAAAAATACAAAAATTAGCCAAGCGTGGTGGCACGCACCTGTAGTCCCAGCTGCTCAGGAGGCGGAGGCAGGAGAATCGCTTGCACCTGGGAGACGGAGGCTGCAATGAGCCCAGATCGCACCACTGCACTCCACCCTGGGCAACACAGCGAGGCTCCGTCTCAATAATAACAGTAATAAAAAAATAAAAATAAAAAAAAAGACATATCAAAGTGCCCTTTGTATAAAGCACTTAGAAGTGAGTCTTTTTAAAATTTATTTTAGAGACATCATGAAAGTGAGTCATCTAATTTAATTTTTGCAACCATCCTCTGAAGTAGGGACTTACTCAATCTTATTAAGGCGCAACTTATTTGCAGGAGAGGAAACAAGCGTGGAAGGGTAAAAGTTACTTACCCCAAATCAAGGAACTACAAGGAACTGTCCATCTGGACGCTGAGCTCTGAGCTTCTAATAATAATTGCATACGTTTAGGGTTAGGAAGGGCAGGTCTATGGGCTGATGAGAAAGTTGTCCAGGAAGCCGATGGCCAAATTTACCTGCTTAGCTTTACGCTGCCTGCGTGGGTGTGTCCGAAGCTCGGAACTCCTTGAGGCCTTCCTCTGTGGATCCACTAGAGGGCGCTGTTGGCCCAGTTCAGAAGTAAGTTTTTGTGATTGAATTCAGGTGTGGTCAGGAAGGGACTTGCTGTAAAAGCTAAAGAAGCTTAAGCTTCAGGACTTCTCACCTGTACAGACCCCTTCTACTTTTGTACCCAACTTTGCATTTATAATTGTGTATAATTTCCCTATAAGAGAGCTCCCTGAATAAGTTGCAGGCTCCTCAAATCTGTAGTCCCCCCTGCTTATGTCAATACTTTGGTAACAGCCTGGAGGACTGGGACACTGACCATCTTGAGCATCACGAAGTGTGGATTTCCAGGGCATCTGGCTGTCCCTCTTCCGGCTGTGGACTCCTGGAGAGCAGGGGCTCTGCCCTGTTTGACCTGGACTGTCTGCTATGTAGAACAAGCTGTTTGTAAATGTTTATTGAATTAATGAAACAAAGGAGGTTGAGATGGTTCGGCTCTGTGTCCTCATAGTCACCTGTACTCCCCAGGTGTTGAGGGAGGAACCAGGTGGGAGGTGATTGGATCATGAGGGCGATTTCCCCCATGCTGTTCTCGTGATAGTGAGTTCTCAGGAGATCTGATGGTTTTATAAGAGGCTCCTCCCCTTTCACTTCCTTCACAAGCTTCCTCTGCTGCTGCCGTGTAAGGCACACTTGCTTCCCGTTCCGCCATGATCATAAGTTTAGTGAGGCCTCCCCAGCCATGTGGAACTGTGAGTCAATTAAATCTTTTCTTTATGAATTGCCCAATCTCAGGCAGTTCTTTATAGTCTGTGAAATGGACTAATGCAGAGGTAAACAGCTGCTGCTTCAATCTTCTCTTTGGGTCTCAATTCCCCAACTTTAAAGGTGGGGGTGGACATTGGATTAGAGTTCATCTCTAAGTCTCTTTCCAGTCAGATGTTTACTCTAGGATTTGTTCCCTGTCCATCCCTTTCTCAACTGTATCACCCGTCATTTCATTTTATTTCTCTAGTTCTGTCCTCTTCTGCAGCCCATGCCTTCACACGGCTAGAACCTCCTTGGCTCTGCTAACTCCTTTAGGTGCTGAGATTACATGCATAAGCCACAGAATCTGGCCATGGTATAGAACATTTTTACCACCCCAAAAATCTTCCCCATGCCCCATTGCTTCTCCCGTCTCTGGCTTCTGGCAACTGCTGATCTAGTCCCTGGCACTGTGCTTTGCCTTTTCTAGAATTTCATATACATGGAATCCTACAGAAAGTAGTCTTTTGTGTCTGCCTCCTTTCATTCAGCTTAATGTTTTTGTGATTCATCCAGGTTCTGTCATGCATCTGTCATTCATTTCTTCTTGTTACTGACTAGTATTCTATTGCATGGGTATACCATAATTTACCTTCCGGTTGATGAACGAGGCACCAAAATGAAAATGGCCCGAGTTTGAATTTAGACTCTGCTATGCATTGCCTGTATGATCCTGAGCAAACTGTGTAGCTTTTTCTTTAGAGGGAGGTCTTGAGCTCTCGGTGGGAAGTGGTTTTCTGGATTTTTGTGTTTGGGGAACCAAGGATAGCACTGTGTGAATGCAGTGGGCAGGGGAGAGGGAGCTAGCTCAGTCTGTCTTTCCTCACCACTGGAAAGGGATCTGCTCCCTTCCTCCCTGAACCATCTCTGCTGCTTCCATTAGTTCCACCTGTCTTCCCACCCTGCAACCAGGCTTTGCAGGCCACATCAGCCTGGGAAAAGCCAAAAACTTAGATAACAGCCCCCCTGCTCACTTCTTGGACACTACTTCTGATTTTCCTTCCACGGCTCTGATGGTTTTTTTGCAGTCTCCTTCCTGAGCTTGCCCCATAAATGTTGGGGTTCCGCAAGGTTGCACCCTCCTCTCCTCTGCCCTTCTTGCCTTTTTGAACTCTCTCTAGTAACCTCATTCACTTCCCAGGTGTCTCTCATAGACATCCCTAGGACTTGTGCGTCTCTGCAGCCCACACACCTTCTCTGAGCTCCAGGCCCATCTCTGCCATCATATTCCCCTGAGACCTTCAACACAAGGCATCCAACAGTTTTATCAGCTCTATGTAGGCAAACATTTATATAAAATCAGTCATTTTAAGTTTTGACAAATGCATACTGTAGTGTAACCACCACCATGATCATGACATAGAACATTTCTTTTTCAACGGGGGGTTTCACTCTGTTCAGGCTGGAACACAGTGGCATGATCATAACTCACTGTAACCTTGACCTTCTGGGCTCGGGTGATCCTCCTGCCTCAGTCTCTGGAGGGGCTGGGACTATAGGTGCACACCACCATGCTCGGCTCATTTTAAAAACTATTTTTTGTAGACACAGGGTCTTGCTATGTTGCCCAGCCTGGTCTTGAAGTCCTGATCTTGATGTTTAAGATCTTTGGACATGGAAACTGCTTAAGCCTTGGTCCTTCCAGTGTTCTCTCTGCCTGTGGGAGACTCATGCATGTTTGCCATGCTATAGTGGGAGCGCCTGCCACTGCACCTCCACCTGCTACCCTGTGCCTTGCTCCAGGTCTTTCCTCCCCTGTTCTGTTAGACTTAAGGAGCAGATCAGAGAGTCTACTACAGAAACACAGATCTAGGGTCCCTTTCTTTCAGGCAGCCCCTAGCAGATGCTGGGGCATGGGCGATGTCTCCCACCTACGTTCCTTGTCTCTGCTAAAGTGCTCCCTGGCTAACCTCCAGGGCAGCCCCTGTATCTCTTTGCCTGAAGGCTTTCTACAGTGGCCAGGCCCCCAGCCAGAGTAGTGAACCTAAGTACCAGGAAATTAACACCGCAGCAGCAGCCCTCCATGTTGACCCGGTGAGTGTTGGCGCGTATGAATAAATGCCCAGGTCCCTTGCCCCCTGGTGGGATGACTCTGAGAGTCATGTTCCTCACTGGCTCCCAGCGTTTCACAGCAGGATGAATTCCCTGTCATCCATAGTAGTCACTTCTGAACAACTACACCCTTTTCACTGTCATTCTTTCTCCAGCCCTCTTTCTTATTCCCCTCCTGGAGTTTCCTTGGATAATCTCTCAAGTTAGTCACTTGTCCTCGGATTCTTGCCTCAAGGTCTCCTTCTGGGGAACCCAAATGATGCCGTAACCCTAATCTTTGCAGATGGCCTTCTTGAAGTTGGCTTGGGTGGGGGCCAGGGCTGTACAGAAGGCAAGGAAAAGACACAGCGCTCTCGCCGTAATTCAAATACTCCCTTGTCTCGTGAGTCCTCTGGAATTCCTCCAGGTCTTTTGCTGGTAAAGGTTGGAGGGGCTTGGGAAGGTGTGATGGCCGTGGAGCAGAGGTGCTTCTGTCCTTTCTTGGCTCATCTTGCATGGCTATGTCACTGTGCTCTTTAGAATACGAGAGGATTTCGTGTCCATTGTCCGTAGTTTGGGGGTTTATGCAAAATTTTGGGACAATAGGGAAAACCTGTTTTCTTAGCAATGCACAGCATTTACGCATTAGTCTGCTCAGGCTGCCCTAATGAAATACCAGAGACGGAGTGGCTTAACAGACATTGATTTCTTGCAGTTCTGGAGGCTGGAAGTCAGAGATAAGGGTGCAGTGTGGTTGGGTCTGGTGAGGACCCTTTTCCAGGCTTGCAGAAAGCTGCCTTCTCACTGTGTCGTCATAAGGCAGAGGGAGAGCTCTGATGTCTCTTTCTCTTCTTATAAGGGCACCGATCCCATCACGAGGACCCCACCCTCATGACCTCATTAAGCCTAATTATCTCCTAAAGGCCCCAGCCCCAAACACCATCTCATTGGGAGTTAAGGCTTCAATAGAGGAATTCGGGGGAACACAACATGGTCCAAAGCAGCTTATTGACATGATGATGACGCACCTCTGATTTTACCACTGAAACCTGTTTCTCCTGCTGTATTCCTTATGTTGGGGAAGACGTTCTTTCCTCTCTGACTCCGTTGGCTTGGTATGAGATGGGAGCTGACTGTCCGCCAGGCACTTGGGTTTTCTGGAGATTCCCTTGCTGCCCTTAACTCCCATCCTGTGCCCCTGGGCACTGCTGCTCCACCAACTGCTGGATTTTCCAGAACCTACTCACACAGACGCAGAGACCCTCTCTGTTGGTTGAGATCCCCTGACTGGCACACTCAGGGGCTGCCCCTGAGATGAACGTTTCATGGACAAGTGGTGTATTCAGGAGGTGCTGCCAGGAGAAAGCTGTGAGCACATTGGGACAGAAGGAAAGGGAAGGGAGAAAGGCCAAGCAAGGCAATGACTTCAGGTGAAGCCCCAGCATCCGTTTGATTCTGTGGGCAGCTCTGCGGTGTGTATTAGACCTCGGAGTTTGTTCTGACTCAGTGAGGTTTCAGGCCTTTCATGTTCCCACACTACCCAGTCATTGGCTCAGGGCTGCACCCAGGGGCCTGTGAAGGTGCCCAAGGGCCGGCTTCCAGAAACATTCAGCAGCTGCAGTCTTTCGAAGCAAAGGCACACAGGACCCAGTAAGAATCATAAAAAGGCCAGGCACGGTGGCTCACGCCTGTAATCCCAGCACTTTGGGAGGCTGAGGTATGCGGATCACTTGAGGTCAGGAGTTGGAGACCAGCCTGGCCGCCATGGTAAAACCCTGTCTTTACTGAAAATACAAAAATTAGCTGGGCGTGGTGGCACGTCTGTAATCTCAGCTACTCAGGAGGCTGAGGCAAGAGAATTGCTTGAACCTGAGAGGTGGAGGCTGCAGTAAGCCAAGTTCGCACCAGTGCACTCCAGCCTTGGGTGACAGAGCAAGACTCCATAGACCCCCACCTCAAAAATAATAGTAATAATAAAAAAATACAAGTAGAGCACCTACAGTGTCCCCAGCATCATGCTTTTTGGGCTCTGGGGGCTGTTTATTGTCCAAACTTGTTTCTCCAGTGACCAGCTCCTCCTGTTTGTCTGACCCTAGCTTTTTACCTTTAAAACTCCTGTCTGAGAGGCTGAGGCCAGCTGCAGTGGGAAGAAAAGGGTATACAGAGAGTGTCACTCTTTTTGAGGCCACCGCTATTCACCCCCCATTCTGCCCCCCATTCTTCCGACATCCATCACAACTCATCACCATTCACATAAACTTTGACACACACTTTGTGTATTTCCATAATGTTGTCAGCTGCCCATAGAGCATCGAGAATATATTTCCCCATTCTAGAGTGCTGGTAACTCAATTTATAGCAATTTATTCCACAAACACAGACAGTAACTCAACTGGTGAGAGGAGAAAAAATAAAAAAAAGGATCCTACCAAACCACCACTGTCTCAGCACTGGAAATCAAAATGGTAATGCATGGAATAGATTTCTGCAAGTAATAGGCTTGGTCGGCAGACGTGTGAGCTGAGTTAAATGCCTTCTAAGTAAATCTCAGCATGAATTATCTGTTCACTCAGACATGCACGCGTGGAGACGGGAGGCTGTGTGGACAGACAGCACATGCTTCTCACTTCCATTATCCCACACTGAGATTCTTTGTGAATAGCCACAGTCAAAGGAACTGGATATTTCCTGATCACTGTGACAGGTGGCTCCGAGTGTGAGGGGAGGCATTCATGCATTCCTTTATTCATTCATTCATTCTTCAAGGCTTTGTGAGGCCCCAGATGTGCCAAGCATTGTGCGGGGCGTTGAAGGTGCAGAGATGCAGAGATGAATCAGACAAGGTCCCTGCCCTGTGGACTCAAAGTCTGGTGGTGGGGACAAGAGCAGCAGGCAGGTCAGGTGGTGAACGTTAGCATGCTGCAAAAGCAGGCAAGGTTGCAGGCTCTGCAGCCACACCAGCAGCGTTGGAATCTGGGCCCTGCCACTTACTTGGATGGGGAAGATGCTTCACCTGGGTTTCCTCATCTATGAAATGGGGCTAGAAATACTGTCTGCCTAAGGGTGGATGTGAGGTGACATAGTGAGGATAAAATGCATAGCAGAGGCCACGCATGGTGGCTCACGCCTGTAATCTCAGCACTTTGGGAGGCCGAGGCGGGCAGATCACTTCAGGTCAGGAGCTCGAGACCAGCATGGCCAACATGGCGAAACCCTGTCCCTAGTAAAAAATACAAAAATTATCTGGGTGTGGTGGCACGCACCTGTAGTCCAGCTGCTTGGGAGGCTGAGATGGGCTTGAACCCTGAGGCGGAGGTTGCAGCGAGCTGAGATCACATCACTGCACTCCGACCTGGGTGACAGAGTGAGACCCTGTCTCAAAAAAAGAAAAAAAAAGAAAAAAGCATAGCCGAGAGCCCGATTATAGTAAGTACTCAATAAATATTAGTTGTTGCTACCACTGTTACTGATATCCGTACAGAGCTCAACGTAAGCAGTAAGGAATGTTTTTGTTATACACACATCAGGTGGGTGACAGACAGTCCAATGACCACAACAAAGCAAGATTTAACATAGGAATTTCATTGCTTGCAACAAGGAAGGAGGACATTGGAGACAGTGTCCAAAGCAGTGCCTCCCCAAACAAAGGTGAAAACAGGGCATTTATTAGGCTGATTAGCTGAGTCATTATATGTACAGGTGTAGTTGCTGAGCATGCTTCTACAGACATTGCAGCCATAGAAAATGGCCAATAAGCTCCTCCCTGGGTAGGGTGTTTTACTTTGGTGCTGAGGAGAATTCCTCAAAGTTCACTCGAATTCAGGCATCTCTGGAGCCAACCAGTTTTTGTTTTGCCAGGGTTAGGCTTCTTTTGGAAACTTTTGAAACAACAAAAACTCAAAGTGCAACAGTTACAAGTGGGTACTTTTTCACAGTGAGTATCTCCAAATCCGGGGACCCTGGGTTACATTTTGACAGAGGAGGAGGTGATGCTCATTTAGAGATTTGAGCAGTGTTGGTGCACCTGAGTCAGGAAAGGGACTGAAGTGCAGAGGAGGAAGGATGAGCAAAGGCTCAGAGTGGGCAGAAGCTTAAACAACAGACGTTTGTTTTCTCATGGTTCTCGGGGTTA
>NW_012102031.1:8305848-8307805 GCF_000951045.1 Mandrillus leucophaeus
CTAAGTGCCAAGATGTGTGATGAACATGATGACAGAACAGAGTTATGGTTCTTGCTTCCTCAAGTTTATATCCTTTGAAGTTGTGGGTATCTAGTATCTTTTCCACCCTCCCCTGGAAGATTCCTAAAAGCCACTGGTCTTACATGAAATTGATAACTTGGAAAGGATCATCAGGACAAGAAAAACAGATCTTATATTTGTTTATATTTCATTTTATTTTGAGATGGGGTTTTGCTCCTGTTGCCCAGGCTGGAGTGCAATGGTGCCATCTTAGCTCGCTGCAACCTCTGCCTCCCAGGTTCAAGCGATTCTCCTGTCTCAGCCTCCCGAGTAGCTGGGATTACAGGTGCCCGCCACCATGCCCAGCTAATTTTTGTATATTTAGTAGAGATGGGGTTTCTCCATGTTGGCCATGCTGGACTTGAACTCCTGACCTCAGGTGATCTGCCTTCCTTGGCCTCCCAAAGTGGTGAGATTGCAGGAGTGAGCCACCACACCTGGCCTGATCTTATATTTGAAAGGAGCTTTGGAGGTCATCTGGCCCGGTATCCAGGGGTCTAGACTGAGAGGACCCCCCTCTGCAGTCTTCCTGGAATCACCTAGGCTTTGCCTTGGCTAATCCAGCCTATCATCTGCAGGGGACAGTGGCCTTTCCTATACTGTTCACTGTAGTAACCCCCACATCTGGACCATGAGGTGATCAGTGAACAATTGTTGACTTTTGGATGAATGAGGAACTCTTGATTCTAGGAGGCAGCCTGTGCCATGATTGGACAACTGTAACTTTTAAAGAAAATCCATGACATTGAGCCCAAATCTGCCTTCCTGTAACATAGCTCCATCCTTCTGAGCCCTACCGGCACAGAATGGCAGCTGTCAGCAAAGCTGTCCTCTCCGGGTCGGATTCTAAGACAATTGCTGTAGTTCCTTTTAGGAATTGCTTTTGGTGTTTATTTCTGAGTCACACCAAGGAATCTAGCTTGGTGTTTTTTCTTAATTTAGTGTCTTGGAGACTTTTGTCAGTGTTGGGATTTGTAGTGATCTCGTATTTAGACCAAGGGAAACTCAGAGGTCTAGGGAGGGCATAGTAGGGCTGCAGAAATCATATGGTAAGCTGACTATCTCTCAGGGCTCATCACTGTCCAAGCTACAGATTTAAATTGGATGTATAAATGTTGTTGCTAGCTGCTAGATTTTTTCATTTATTTATTTAATGAATTTTTCATTCAACCACTGATTTATTCAACAAACATTTAACTAGCATTTACCACGTGCCAAATTCTATGTTAACAATGTGATACTGAGATGAATGGGGAACCCCTTTCTCCAGAAGCTCTTAGCTTAGTAGGGGGAAACAGACGAGAAGGTGAATAGTTGCAACATAATGTAATTATGTCCTATAATAATCATCTTCATAAGGAACAATGGATGTTCCGGGTGGGGGTGGGGGCAGAGTCCATTCTGCTTAGCGGGTGGCATCAGGGAAGTCCTTACTGAAGAACTGATACTTGCTGAGCTGAATTTTGGAGGTGGAACTGGTAGATGGCATCGAAGAAGGTGTTGGAAGACATTCCCAGGTAAGGGTAGAGAAAATGCAAAAGCATATGGGTAGGGCATGAAGGAGCCTGGTCTGTTTGGGAAACTGGGTGTGTATTTGGATGGCAGGGTTGGAGCATATGTGTCGCAGAGCCACAGTGGAGGGGAGGCAACGGCAGACCTCAGAGGGCAACCCCCTCCCTAGCTCAGAGCCACTCTTGATGTTCTCAACATAGTTTCCCTTAACTCTCTATGTTTAATGTGGAGTTATCAGCTCTATGTAGATCAGAAAAGTGTAGCCAGATTTTTTTTAAAAATCATAAAAAATGTGAATATAATTAACAGTTGAGATAGTACAAGCATTTATATATCCATCACTCATATGAAATAATTACCACATTTATTCTATTCATTTTTTTCT
>NW_012102031.1:8309075-8311208 GCF_000951045.1 Mandrillus leucophaeus
GGAATTTCATTGCTTGCAACAAGGAAGGAGGACATTGGAGACAGTGTCCAAAGCAGTGCCTCCCCAAACAAAGGTGAAAACAGGGCATTTATTAGGCTGATTAGCTGAGTCATTATATGTACAGGTGCAGTTGCTGAGCATGCTTCTACAGACATTGCAGCCATAGAAAATGGCCAATAAGCTCCTCCCTGGGTAGGGTGTTTTACTTTGGTGATGAGGAGAATTCCTCAAAGTTCACTCGAATTCAGGCATCTCTGGAGCCAACCAGTTTTTGTTTTGCCAGGGTTAGGCTTCTTTTGGAAACTTTTGAAACAACAAAAACTCAAAGTGCAACAGTTACAAGTGGGTACTTTTTCACAGTGAGTATCCCCAAATCCGGGGACCCTGGGTTACATTTTGACAGAGGAGGAGGTGATGCTCATTTAGAGATTTGAGCAGTGTTGGTGCACCTGAGTCAGGAAAGGGACTGAAGTGCAGAGGAGGAAGGATGAGCAAAGGCTCAGAGTGGGCAGAAGCTTAAACAACAGACGTTTGTTTTCTCATGGTTCTCAGGGTTAGAAGTCCACGGTCAGGGTTCAAGCCAATACCATTTTGGTGAGGACTCTCTTCCTGGCTTGCAGATAGCTGCCTCTTGCTGTGTTCTTGCATGGCCTTTCCTCTGTGCACGTGCAAACAGAAATTGAGATCTCTGTGTCTCTCCTCTTCTTTTCTTTTGCTGTTTTTTGAGACGGAGTCTCACTCTGTTACCCAGGCTGGAGTGCAGTGGTGCCGTCATGGCTCACTGCAACCTCCGCCTCCCAGGTTCAAGTGACTCTCCTGCCTCAGCCTCCCAAGTAGCTGGGACTACAGGCAGGTACCACCACACCTGACTGATTTTTGTATTTTTAGTAGAGACGGGGTTTCACCATGTTGGCTGGGCTGGTCTCGAACTCCTGACCTCAGGTGATCCACCTGGTTCGCCTCCCAAAGTGCTGGGATTACAGGCGTGAGCCACCACACCCAGCCCCTTCTTTATCTTTTTTTAAAGACAGGTCTCACTCTGTTTCCCAGGCTGGAGTACAGTGGTGCAACCACAGCTCACTGCAGCCTCAAACTCCTGGACTCAAACAATCCTCCCACCTTAGCCTCCTGTGTAGCTAGGACTACAGGTGAATGCTGTGACACCTGGCTGATTTTTAAATTTTGTATAAAGACGATGTCTCACTGTGTTTCCCAGGTTGGTCTTGAACTCCTGGCTTCAGTGATCCTCCTGCTTCAGCATCCCAAAATGCTGGGATTACAGGCATGCACCATGATGCCCAGCCTCTCTTCTTATAAGGAAACCAATCCTATCAGATTAGGCCCTGCCCTTATGACCCTAATCACCTCCCTAAAGATCCCATCTCCAAATATAGTCACATTAGGGGTTAGGGCATCAACATATAATTTGTAGGGGGGTACACAAACATTCAGTCTATGACAGAATCACTGGAATACTTCATCTATGGCATATTTCCCTACTTAGTAGCTGTGTGACCTTAGGATCTATAAAATTAGGTCAGTAGTGGCTGACTCTTGGGACTTTTGTGTGGATTAATCCAGGGAATATGTTGTGTTGGAGTGACAGGAAATGTTGAAGCCTGGGGTTTTTTGGGAAAGTGATGGAGCAGGGCACGGCTCACAGCAGCAGGAGGAGAGCAGTCGGGGTACAGGAGCATTTTTGGCACCCACGAGTGAAGAGGTTGCCTGTCCCAGTGACCCACAGAGTCTCTGGAGCAGTCAGTACTCAGGTGTGTACAGAAATTTTAACTGAACCTGTCCAAGACTTCCACTTCTGTTGCTGTGGACAACCCATGCTACAAGACCTATGGGGGCCTTTTGTATCAAAAGATGTTGTGTGTGCCACCAACCAATCGAAATGAGACATGACTAATCTCATCAGTCCTTTCTCAGTTGAGTACATTCTGACTCCTTCCTTAGCAAGAGTATGAATGCAACCTGAAAAGGAAAATTGGATAAGCCAACAAGGCTGGACAACAAGCCAACCACAGATCCATGAACCTCAGGAATGGTCTTTAGTGGCTCGGGTTTACAGCATGGCAGTAGTCGTGTATGGAACAGTCCCATCTTGCACAAGACTCGCATCTCAAAGCT
>NW_012102031.1:8313123-8315800 GCF_000951045.1 Mandrillus leucophaeus
AGTGATCTCGTATTTAGACCAAGGGAAACTCAGAGGTCTAGGGAGGGCATAGTAGGGCTGCAGAAATCATATGGTAAGCTGACTATCTCTCAGGGCTCATCACTGTCCAAGCTACAGATTTAAATTGGATGTATAAATGTTGTTGCTAGCTGCTAGATTTTTTCATTTATTTATTTAATGAATTTTTCATTCAACCACTGATTTATTCAACAAACATTTAACTAGCATTTACCACGTGCCAAATTCTATGTTAACAATGTGATACTGAGATGAATGGGGAACCCCTTTCTCCAGAAGCTCTTAGCTTAGTAGGGGGAAACAGACGAGAAGGTGAATAGTTGCAACATAATGTAATTATGTCCTATAATAATCATCTTCATAAGGAACAATGGATGTTCCGGGTGGGGGTGGGGGCAGAGTCCATTCTGCTTAGCGGGTGGCATCAGGGAAGTCCTTACTGAAGAACTGATACTTGCTGAGCTGAATTTTGGAGGTGGAACTGGTAGATGGCATCGAAGAAGGTGTTGGAAGACATTCCCAGGTAAGGGTAGAGAAAATGCAAAAGCATATGGGTAGGGCATGAAGGAGCCTGGTCTGTTTGGGAAACTGGGTGTGTATTTGGATGGCAGGGTTGGAGCATATGTGTCGCAGAGCCACAGTGGAGGGGAGGCAACGGCAGACCTCAGAGGGCAACCCCCTCCCTAGCTCAGAGCCACTCTTGATGTTCTCAACATAGTTTCCCTTAACTCTCTATGTTTAATGTGGAGTTATCAGCTCTATGTAGATCAGAAAAGTGTAGCCAGATTTTTTAAAAAAATCATAAAAAATGTGAATATAATTAACAGTTGAGATAGTACAAGCATTTATATATCCATCACTCATATGAAATAATTACCACATTTATTCTATTCATTTTTTTCTTCTTCTTGGCTGAAACATTTGTGGTCATTTTATGCAGCAGTAGATAACTAATACAGATATGCTTGGCTGCAAGTAACAGAGAACCTGCTAGCAGTGGCTTAAAGAGTAGGGAGGTTGATTGTTAGTGAAAAGGAAAGTAGATACTTCCAGAACTGTTTCAACCACTCAGTGATGTTGTCCTAGACCCAGATCTTGATCTGTCGGTTCCATTATTCTCAGCACGCAGGGGATTTCTTCTAAATGAGGCATCAGGTCCTCACCACAATGACCCAGCAGTAAGGAAGAGGGTGTCTCTCTCTTACTAGGGAGAAATAGCTTTCCCAGAAGCACCGAGCAGACTTCCCTGAGCATCTCATTTTCCGGAACTGGGTCAAATGCCCATACCTGGACCTAGTATCTGGGAAAGAGAGATAAGATTGCATGACTCTTTTGGACTATATCACAATTCATATCCTGAGGCTGGGTAGTTTGCTACTGGAATAAAACTGATGTTTTCTTAACAAGAAAGAAGGGAGAAATGACAACTAGAGTGGTCACCGTCAGTATCTGCCAGGTCTATACTGCATGTCGACAGGGGGTTATATATGACCTTTTCCACACATTAAGCCTGCACATCAGGCCTCTTACTTCAGCCTGGCAGGAACTAGAAGGAACTTTTTCTCCCTCTGGCTGACAGCTGTCGTCACCATTGATTCCCACTGCATTGTGGAATGCAGTGCAGTGCATCTGATGATAACAGATATCCAATTCTCAGGGCTAGGACCCCTTTGAACATGTCTTTTTCCCCTAACTCAAATGAAAAGAATGCACATGTGTTATAAAATGATAGTGGACCTCAAAATAATGAGTCAGTCGATGTCAAAATCTGGCCTGTCATTATCTGCAGCGTTACACTGGGAAAAGAACAGAACCCTGTGAGCTTCAATCGCCTTATCTGTAAAATGGGGATAATAATATCTACCTCATATGGTTATTGTGAAGACTGAATAAGAAACCACATGCTAAGCATCTAGCACAGTGCGTACTGTGTAGTGTGTACTTTCTACAGTAGTCAGGCATCTGCTGAAATAATGCTGAGTAACGAACATTCCCCAAACTTGCTGGCATACAGCCACAAGCATTTACTTTTTTTGCATGGTCCTATGGGTCAGCTGTGGTTTTGCTGGGCTCTTCTGGTGTTAGCTAGGCTTGGCTCCAGGTTCAGGCCTGTTGCACATGTCTGTTCTGGGACTAGCAGCACCAAGGACATGCTCTTCTCAAGGCACTAATGGAACCCGAGAAGCCAAGCCAAGCCATGCAAGTATGTTGAAAGTCTGTCCATTCCATGTCTGCTCACATTCCATTGGCCAAGACAAGTCACACAATGAGACTGAACATCAATGGGGTGGGGAAATATACTCTATAGCGAGGCCCTGAGGAATCACACAATAAAGGGCTTGCACTTTTATTACAGGGAGAGCATGAATTGTGAACAATAATCTAATCTATCTCGGTGGAATAACACTATTATCCCTTGTGTGCAAAAAATAAATGCTTAATAAAGGCTCTGAGTTTTGGAGTTAATTGTGCAGCTTCATTGCTGCAGAAACATGACTAATACATGCGTTTTCCTCCTTCCTGTAACATTAAAGCAGAAAAACATGGATTCCTCATTTTCTTTACCCTAAGCCCCACTCAACAGTGTGACACTTGACCCCAGTGGAGGGATCCCTGGTTCACAGCCACCCCTCCTAGACACACTTCACCACTCTGCATT
>NW_012102031.1:8317550-8318077 GCF_000951045.1 Mandrillus leucophaeus
ACCTCAGGAATGGTCTTTAGTGGCTCGGGTTTACAGCATGGCAGTAGTCGTGTATGGAACAGTCCCATCTTGCACAAGACTCGCATCTCAAAGCTGTTGCTTCCAACTGACTATTGACAATGTTAAAAAATTTATAACTCATATGAGTTGTAGGTCACCTTGTGTCCAGGCTCAACACAAATCTCATGCTGGAAAGAAACCTCAGTCTAGAATTCAAAAGCAACTGAAAAGGCAATTTAATTTTTTAGTATAGTCCTTTTAAGAATGGTTCAGGAGGCCAGGCGTGGTGGCTTGCACCTGTCATTCCAGCACTTTGGGATTCCGAGGCGGGCGGATCACGAGGTCAGGAGTTCGAGACCAGCCTGCCCAACATGGCAAAATCCTGTCTCTACTAAAAATACAAAAATTAGCCAGGCGTGGTGGCGCATGCCTGTAATCCCAGCTACTCAGAAGGCTGAGGCGAGAGAATTGCTTGAACCCCGTAGGCGGAGGTTGCAGTGAGCTAAGATTGTGCCATTGCACTCCAG
>NW_012102031.1:8325073-8333571 GCF_000951045.1 Mandrillus leucophaeus
TTTTTTACTAGAGACAGGGTTTCTCCATGTTGGTCAGGCTGGTCTCAAACTCCTGGCCTCAGGTGATTCACCTGCCTTGGCCTCCCAAAGAGCTGGGATTACAGGTGTGAGCCACTGTGCCCCGCCAGGACTATGCAAGTGTTTTAACCAGGGGACTCCTGGGTACTTCAGTTGGGACTTGCTGCCAAGGACCTATACACTGCACTTGGAAACTGAGGCCTGAAAACCCACTTTCTACTGCTGACAATTCTCTCTCTTTTCCTTTTTTCCAGAAAGGACAATTCACATTTTCTTTCTAGATGATATCTGGTGTGTGGCTTCATGCTATGGTTCAGTCCAGAGAATGGTTCAGACTCTCTCAGTAGGGTTGGGAGCCAGATGGACTTGTTAGCAAAGTCAAACCTGGTGAGGTTTAGCTGGGAAGGGACAAGAATGCACACTGAGCTATTGTAAATGGGCATGCCGAACTTTACACATCCACAGGAACTTACTGCTATCAACTGAGGGTTTGTGTCCCACACCCCCACATGACTCCTGCCAACTGGAATTAGGGTTCTTATCAAAGAGATGCCAGAGAACTCTCATGTTTCTTCTGCCATGTGAAGATAACAGCGAGAAGACAGTCGTCTAGGAACTGGGAAGTGGGTCCTCACCAAACACCAAATCTGCCCACAGTTTGATCTAGGACTTTCCAGCCTCCAGAACTGTGAGAAATACATTTCTGTTGTTTATAAACACCCTGGTCTATGGCTGTTTGTTATAACAGCCCGAATAGACTAAGATACATCTCCAAAATGCCCCTTTGGAAAGGGACATATCTTAGGTCTGAGCTGGGCCTGTCTTGTTTTCCTAGAACAGCTGATAAAGGCAGACATCTGGAAGCAGAGCCTCTGCTAAAGTGAAGTCTTCACTGGATGTAAGGACAGGTGTGAGTGCAGGGGCTAGGGCGATGTCTGCTAGACCAATGAGTCTCAAATGCACATTATCATCATTTGGAAGTTCATAAAAATTCCAGTGCCCCAGCTGAATCCCACACCAGCTACACCAGAGTCTGTAGGAATAAGGTCCGGACATCAGACGTCGGACATCAGATACCAGACATCTGTAGGAGTGGGATCTAGACATTAAAACTCCATAGGTGATTCCAATGTACAGCCACATTTGAGAACCTGCGATCATTGTAGACAGAAATCAGCAAATATCTTCTTGGTGAAGGGCCAGATAGTAGATATTTTCAGCTTAGGCCATGAAATCTCTGTTGTAATCACTTAACTCTGCCGTTGTTGTGAAAACAGCCACAGACAATGTGTAAATAAATGAGTGCGGTTGTGTGTGTGTATGTGTGGTTTTTTTTTTTTTTTTGAGACAAGGATCTTGCTCTGTTGCCCAGGCTAGAGTACAGTGGCTTATTGCAGCCTTGACTTCCCAGGCTCAAGCAATCCTCCTGCCTCAGCCTCCCAAGTAGCTGGGAGGTAAGTGTCACCATGCCTGGTTAATTTTTTCATTTTTTGTAGGGACAGGGTTTCACCATGTTGCTCAGGCTGATCTCGAACTTCTAGGCTCAAAAGATTCTCCCATCTTGGCCTCCCAGAGTGCTAGGATTACAGGCATGAGCCACCATGTGCGACTGAGGTTGTGTTCTAATAAAATTTACAAAATAGGTGACAGGCTGGGTTTGGCCTTTGGGATCTAGTTTGCTGACCTCTGTCTGTTCTAGACCCTGCTACACAGTTTGGGTTACAAGCATCACCTGGGAGCTTGTTGGAAGTGCAGAGTCTTGGACCCCATTCAGACCTATGGGACCAACATCTTCATTTTAATGAGATACTACAAACTGATTTATATGCACATTGAAGTTTATAAAGCACTAATCCAGACCAGCAGTTCTCAAAGTGTGGTCCCTAAGTCAGTACCATCACATCACCTGGGAGCTTTTTAGAAATGCAACCCTCAGGCTCTACATCAGACCTGCTGAATCAGAAATTCTGGATGACTCTGAGGTGCCTTAAACATTGAGAACCACTGATCTAGACAAGTGGTTCTCAAACATTAACTCATTTGAGAAGATTTAAATAATCCCCAGGCGTAGGCTTCACCTTGGACCAATTATCACAATCTCTGCGATACAGACCTAGGCATCAGCATTAAAAAAATTATCCAAGCAATTCCAAGGTGCAGGTGAGTTTGAGAACCAGTGCTATGGGAAAAATGGATTTATCAAGAGTGTGGTCCCCCAGCCCCCAGAAGCTGCTTTAGTGCAGCAGGCAATGTCAGAAAGGCACACCCTGGGTAGCAGGCCTGTGGCAGACACTGTTGGCTGAGGA
The DNA here is from genome assembly GCF_000951045.1 of Mandrillus leucophaeus. Taxonomy (NCBI): domain Eukaryota; kingdom Metazoa; phylum Chordata; class Mammalia; order Primates; family Cercopithecidae; genus Mandrillus; species Mandrillus leucophaeus. The sequence goes on from NW_012102031.1 coordinate 8,327,398, forward strand.
GCCAACAGCTTCTCCTATCTTATTTTCCTTCTCAGAGAAACCATGTGCTTTAGTAGATGCCGGGTCTTTTCTCAGCCTCAGGGAAGAGATCAAGATTGGCCAGGCTAGTGAATGGTTTAGGCAAGGATGTATGAACCAATCCTGGCCCAAGGAACTGAGAGGAAGTCTGCTGTAGGGAACTCCCTTGTTTTTGCTGGATGCAATATATGATGCCTAGAAGAGTTGTAGTCTTTTTATGCCCACGAGGCCTGCTGAAGCTCACAGAGCAGAAAGAAAGCAAGTACCTGAGTCCTTGAAGCTGGTGTCAGACCACTGAGTTAACCAACCCTGGATTTCCTTGGATAGCTTGTTATGTGAGATGATGAATTTCTTACCATCTGTATTAGTTTGTTTTCACACTGCTGTGAAGAAATATTTGAGACTGGGTAATTTATGAAGAAAAGAGGTTTAATTGATTCACAGTTCTGCATGGCTGGGGAGGCCTCAGGAAACTTACAATCATGGTGGAAAGAGAAGCAAACATGCCCTTCTTCACTTGGCAGCAGGAAGGAGAAGAATGAGAGAAGTGTAGAGTGAAGTGGGGGGAAAAGCCCCTCCCAAACCATCAGATCTTGTGAGATCTCACTGTTATGAGAGCAGTTCCCATGATTCAGTCATCTCCCACGAGGTCCCTTCCCCAACATGTGGGAATTACAATTCAAGATGAAATTTGGGTGGGGACACAGAACCAGACCATATCATCATCTAAGCCACTTTTAGTTGGGTCTCCTGTTACCTGTAGCCCAGAGCATTCCAACAGATTTGGGGGAATAATCACTGGTTTGTGATGTCAAGATTATAGAGGTTTGTCTGAAGGTTTGCCACAACCATCTATGGGTGGGTCAGCGAAGAAGAACTAAGATATATTGAACACCTACCTTGGGCCAACACATTTTTCTTATGTGATCTCCTAAAGTCCTACAATGGAGGCTTATTGTTTCCATTTCATAAGTAGGACACAGGAAGTTTGCAGTTTACTTCAAGCAAATTCAAACTCAAGTCTTTTTAATCTCAAAGTCTCTCCATGATCTATATACCACAGCAGCAGCATCCTTTCTTTTCTGATGAGATTGTGGGATTTTAGACTGAGGCTCCTGGTCACAGACAGCCTGGGCTGGTAGACAGCCCTCCCAACCCCTGTAAAAGCATTTAGTCACAGGGAACATCTCAGGTATATAGTTATCATAAGTGGAATGCAGGTAGGAATTTGTCTTGGAAAGTATGCAATACTCTAGTTACACAAGTCAGCAGGGGGAAAGTTCAGGCAAGGCGTGTGGGCAACTGGAGGTTGCATCTTAAAGTTGGAGGCTGCTGTCTCTTGGGCATTCCCTGGGCATCTCATAAGAGTGAAGATTCTGGTTCAGAAGGTCGGGGATTCTGTAGTTCTAACAAGCTCCCAGGTGATTCTGATGCTGCCAGTCTAGGGACCACACTGAGTTTCAAGCACTTACGTCCTCCCTGCTGAGGCTCTTTTCTTACTCTGTGTCTGTTTTGATGGGGGCTGAACTCACAGCAGGGGCAGAATTGTGGAAAGAGGAGAGCCCTATGGATTGGGACCCCAGCAAGAAACCAAGACCTGTTTTTTTGGTGGCGCCCCAGGACTAATCTCATGCCACCATCGAAAATGGTTTCTGGAATTCCTGGTCAGGGAATCACCTCCAATCCAGTTCAGCTATCTCAGCTAGGGGATGTGAGAAGGAAATTCAGAGAAGGGTCCTTTGTGGATGGTTTCAGAAGTAGTATTTGCCTTGGGGGCAGTGTGAAATGTTGAAAAATGTATATGTGTTGGAGGCATATGTTCATGGATGCAGGTATGCACATGCATACTCAAGCAGGCATTCATGTGTGCAATGGTGATGTGGCAGGGTCCTTCTAGGTCTCTGACCCTAGCTTTGGGCAACCTACTCTTACTTTTCTGATTCTTTATTTCTGCATCTGTTAAATGGGGGTGAACATAATGGTCACCTCTTGGGCTTCTTATAAGGGTTAGATGAAATCTAAGGCAAACTGCTTTTTAGACTATAAGAAGCTACCAGGAATGTGGGGGAAGATTATATATGTTTTCTCATTCACCACGCCCTCCAGATCCTTCTTCTCTGAGCCAGCAGTTCCTCACCAGGTGTTCCTAGAAGCAACTTTGGCAGGAGACGCTCCCGGAACTTCTGACTCATGGCTGACCATGTGAAACTGTACAGCCTTGTTGCCTTCCAGCTGCTGAGGGCATTTTGTCTTTGTCAGGTGGATTCCTCGGCCCTTGTGCAGGGCTGCGATAATGAGTTGGGGAAAGGAAAGAAAGCTGCCGAGGCTGGCTGGACCTGTTTATGCTGGGAAGAGAAAGAAACACAGAAAAATAAAGCTCTTAAGGAAGAGATTTTGGAGGGACACAAACATCCTCTCAAAGAAAAGATTGCACTTAAAATGAAGGCATTCATGGCAGACTTGGAGCACTGCCTCCCCACAGTCAATGTCTTCCCACCTCCTCTCTTCTTAGAACATCCAGGCTTTGCTCAAGGGACCTCAAGCCCAGGTGCTTCAGGTCCCTTCCTTTACTGGAGGAGGGGCAGGAAATGCTGATTGGTATAAACAGAACACAGAATTCCATTCTCTTGGCCAGTGATGGGTTGAGGCACAGGCATGTGACACAAACTGCCCAGTGAGGCTGCTGGGGGCTACTGGGCAGGTTTTCTTCATCCCTCTAAAGGGGCAGAGGGCAGAGACTTGTCCTTCCTGTCCTAGGGCATTGTCACATGAAGGTGCAGTGCTTTGGGTTGAGGCAGCCATCTCACAAGCATGATGGGAAAGCCAGGAGAACCACAGAGAAACCTCACAGCATGGAGCAGCTATTTGATCCAACATAGAAAGCCACTTTCAGTTTGGCATCTATTAGTTTGCCATTCATCATTCATTCAGTAGTTCATTTATGTGGGAAATACTTGTCAAAGTCCCACTATGTATCAGGACCTTCCAAGGGTTTGGGATAAGGCAGTGAGGTCTCTCCCTCCTGGAGCCTACTTTCATGACAGGGGAGGCAGAAAGGGACAAATCAGTAAGGCATAGAGAATTTCAGATGGGGATGGGTGCTGTGGAGAAAAATAATGTCAAGAAGGGGATCCTGGGCGTGACCTCTCCTCTCTGTAAAACTGAATGAGGATGAGTCCAGAGGATGAGGCTACCCTGGGAGTCCTGGGCTGCTCACCAGGGCTGACACAAACAGGGATCGAGGGCTTGATGGGAACAGTCCCCCCAGGACTGTTCCTGGGGGTCTCCAGACAATTGGTAGTCTGAGGTGGTGTTGGGCCAAGGGAGAAAAAAGTAGGGGTCTTGTCAGGAGCCTGCATTGTTGCAGGGCCCCCTCTTTGCTTCATAGGAATGTGTAGCCTAGAGGGGCGATGGAGCACAGCAGATCTCCGAAGCTTCCTCTTGACTCCCAAAGGCATCTGAGTGATACTACGTCTGCATAAGAAATATTCCTGTCCCTTCCACCTTGGAACTGAGTATGGCCCCAACGGATTAGGCTTCCAGAAGTCCTCAAGTCAGTGTGTTGGTGTTTTGTCATCTGGGAACCTATGGCCATCATCCTATTTTCCTTCTGCTTCTGTAGGTTGAGAGAAACAGAGGGGACTGTGGGGCTCAGAGTCTCCCTTCTTATACCCCATTACCAGCTGTCCTGAGCCCTGGAACAACTGGTTGCCGCATAGGTTGAATCATGGCGTTAGTCAGCCTCTGGTCGTGATGCAGTGCTTCAAAGACCATCCCCTCACCCCCAGGAGTCCCCACAGGAGCAAAGCCCACTCAGTATGCCCCTCCCAGGCTCTTCTTGACAACACAAATTCCAGAGTTAGCAGGAAAGACAAGCAGGGTCAGCATTGATTGGCTTTCTGGAACCTGCCATGCTGGCAAGGGTTTATATAGAGCAGCTCCAAAGATGAGGAGCCTCCCAGAGGCCCTTGTCTGGGTGGCCACCTGCATGGCATGGTATTGTGGAAGAGCATGGCCCTGACTGAATGCTCCATTCCAATGTGGCCTCTAGCTGAGTGCCTCTAGCACTTAGCAGCAGTTACTTCAGATGAATCACATAATGTCTCTGAGACTTGCTTTTCTGTAAAAGATGAGGATGATACATACCCCTGCTGTGGCCTGCATGTGTTCCTTAGAAAATTCATAGGTTGAAACCTAAACCCCAATGTGGTGATATGAAGAGCTGAGGCCTTTCGGAGGTGACTAGGTCATGAGGGCAGAGCTCTCATGAATGGGATTAGTGCTCTTATAAAAGAGGCTCAAGCGATCTTGTTTGTCCCTTTTTGCCCTTCTGTTATATGATGACACAGAAGGCACCATCTGTGAGGAACGGGTCCTCACCGGACACTGAATCTGCTGGTGCCTTAATCCTGAACTTCTTGGCATTCAGAACTATGAGCAATTACTTTCTGCTGTTTATAAACCACCCAGTCTATGGTAGTTTGTTATAGCAGCAGAAACAGACTAAGACCAAAATTGGTATTGAGAAGTGAAGTGCAGCTTTAACAAATACCTAAAAATGTGCAAGTGGCTTTGGAACTGGGTAATGGATAGAGAATAGAAGAAGGTGGAGGTGCAAGCTAGAAAAAGCCTAGAGTACTGTGAATGGAACATTAAGGGCGATTCTCAGCAGGGCTCAGAAAAGGACAGCTGTGGGGAAAGCCTTCTTTTTAGAGATTACCGAAGAGGTTGTGACAGAATGCTGGTAGAAACATGAATGGTTAAGGGCATTATGATGTGGTCTCAGATGGAAATGAGAGGAAAGGCCATCCTTGTTATACACTGGCAAAGAATGAGACTGAACTGTGCGTGTGTCCTAGTGCTTTGTGGCAGGTAGAACATCTGAGTGATTGATATGGTTTGGCTCTGTGTCTCCACCCAAATCTCATCTTGAATTATAATTCCCATATGTCGAGGGAGGGACCCGGTGGGAGGGGATTGGATCATGGGGGTGGTTTTCCCCATGCTGTTCCCATGATGATGAGGGAGTTCTCATGAGATCTGGTTGTTTGATAAGTGTCTGGTGCTTTTCCCTGCACACACTCTCTGTCGCCTGCTGTCATGTAAGAGGCACCTTGCTGCTTCTTTGCCTTCCACCATGATTGTAAGTTTCCTGAGGCCTCCCTAGCCATGCTGAACTGGGATTCAATTAAACCTCTTTCCTTTATAAATTACCCAGTCTCAGGTATTTCTTTTTCTTTCTCTTTTTTTTTTGAGACAGATTCTTGCTCTCTTGCCAGGCTGAAGTACAGTGGTATGATCTCGGCTCACTGCAACCTCCGCCTCCCGGGTTCAAGCGATCTTCCTGCCTCAGCCTCCCAAGTAGCTGGGACTACAGGTATGTGCCATCATGCCCAGCTAATTTTTGTATCTTTAATGGAGACTGGATTTCACCATGTTGGCCAGGATGGTTTCCATCTCTTGACCTCGTGATCTGCCCACCTCGGTCCCCAGAGTGCTGGGATTACAGGCATGAGCCACCGCTCCCAGACTAGGTATTTTTTTTATAACAGTGTGAAAATGGATGAATACAGTGATGAAATAGGATATTTGGTAGAATCAATCTTTAAGCAAAGTGTTGAGGATGTGGCATGGCTTCTCTTGACTGCTAATAGTAAAATGCAAGAAGAGAGACACATATTAAAGATGGAATTTATAATCAAAAGGGAAGCTGAACTTAAAGATTTGGAAAATTCTTATCCTTACCGTATTGTAAAGAATGAAAAAGCATGTTCAGGAGAGCACATGGAGTGTGTGACCAAGGCTGTCATTTGATAGGAGATTAGTATGACTCAGAAGAATCCAGGCGCTATTCATCAAGACTGTGGAAAAAATGACCCTGAAGATATTTTGGAGATCTCCGGGGCTACACTACCTACCTCAGGCCCAGAATGCTAGGGCCTTAGGGGCAGAATGATTTCAGGACTCTGCTTCCTGCATTCTGGTGCAGCACTCCTTGGAAGCCTTAGGTGTGCCTTGTTCCCTCTCTACAAAGGGCTCAGGTGGTAAACCTTATAAATGTCCACATAGTGCCACCTCTGCTGCCACACAGAGTGCACAAACTGTGGCAGCATGGCTACCTCCTCCTAGATTTCAAGGGATTCCCTAGAGAGACTC
>NW_012102031.1:8333621-8344829 GCF_000951045.1 Mandrillus leucophaeus
CTTCTTTGCCTTCCACCATGATTGTAAGTTTCCTGAGGCCTCCCTAGCCATGCTGAACTGGGATTCAATTAAACCTCTTTCCTTTATAAATTACCCAGTCTCAGGTATTTCTTTTTCTTTCTCTTTTTTTTTTTGAGACAGATTCTTGCTCTCTTGCCAGGCTGAAGTACAGTGGTATGATCTCGGCTCACTGCAACCTCCGCCTCCCGGGTTCAAGCGATCTTCCTGCCTCAGCCTCCCAAGTAGCTGGGACTACAGGTATGTGCCATCATGCCCAGCTAATTTTTGTATCTTTAATGGAGACTGGATTTCACCATGTTGGCCAGGATGGTTTCCATCTCTTGACCTCGTGATCTGCCCACCTCGGTCCCCAGAGTGCTGGGATTACAGGCATGAGCCACCGCTCCCAGACTAGGTATTTTTTTTATAACAGTGTGAAAATGGATGAATACAGTGATGAAATAGGATATTTGGTAGAATCAATCTTTAAGCAAAGTGTTGAGGATGTGGCATGGCTTCTCTTGACTGCTAATAGTAAAATGCAAGAAGAGAGACACATATTAAAGATGGAATTTATAGTCAAAAGGGAAGCTGAACTTAAAGATTTGGAAAATTCTTATCCTTACCGTATTGTAAAGAATGAAAAAGCATGTTCAGGAGAGCACATGGAGTGTGTGACCAAGGCTGTCATTTGATAGGAGATTAGTATGACTCAGAAGAATCCAGGCGCTATTCATCAAGACTGTGGAAAAAATGACCCTGAAGATATTTTGGAGATCTCCGGGGCTACACTACCTACCTCAGGCCCAGAATGCTAGGGCCTTAGGGGCAGAATGATTTCAGGACTCTGCTTCCTGCATTCTGGTGCAGCACTCCTTGGAAGCCTTAGGTGTGCCTTGTTCCCTCTCTACAAAGGGCTCAGGTGGTAAACCTTATAAATGTCCACATAGTGCCACCTCTGCTGCCACACAGAGTGCACAAACTGTGGCAGCATGGCTACCTCCTCCTAGATTTCAAGGGATTCCCTAGAGAGACTCAGGGCCAAAGCAGAGAACCGCTGCAGAGCAATACCTGTGAGAATCCCCACTAGGGAAAAACCTAGCAGAACCATGGGGGTGGGGCTGAGACCCCAGACCTCCCCCAGCTCCCCCAAAAAAGAAAAAGACCGGTAGAGCCACTGGCCAGTGATTCCAGTCTGGGAGAGCCATAGGCACGCAACTCCAATCTGTAAGAGCTGCTGCATGAGCTGTACCCGGAAAAGTCATGGGGCAGGACCACTTGGAACCTTGGGAGCTCAACCCCTGCCCCAATATGTTCCAAAGACACGGAGTCAAAGATTCTTCTCCAGCCCTAAGACTTAATGTTGTTTGTCCTGTTGGGGTTTGGACTTACATTCGACAAATTATCCCTTTTTGCCTTCCTATTTCTCCTATTTGGAATGGGCATGTCTGTCCTATGCTTGTCCCACCCTTGTGTTTTGGAAGCACACAACTTGTTTGATTTAGTGGGCGCATAGCTGGAGAGATACTTGCTGCAGGATGAATTATACCTTGAGTCTCACACAGATCTGATTTAGATGATAATTAGATGACACTTTGGACTTCAAGTTCAAAGTCGATGCTGGAAAGAAGTAAGACTTTTGGGGCTATTGAGATGAAATATATTTAGCATGTGATAAGGACATAATTTTGGGGGCCAGGGGTGGAATGCAATGGCCTGATGTTTGCGTCTCTCCAGAATTCATATATTGAAACCTGAACCCCAATACGGTGGTATTAAGAGGTGGGGCCTTTCAGAGGTGAATGAATCATGAGGGTGGGGTCCTTGTGAATGGGATTAGTGTCCTTATTAAAGAGGCTCAAGAAAGCTTGTTTGCCCCTCTTTGCCGTTCTGTCATTTGAGGATATAGGAGTTGCCATCCAAGAATGGGCCCTCACCAGACATGGAATATGCTGGTCCCTTGATCTTGACTTCCCAGCCTACAGAACTATGAGAAATACATTTCTGTTGTTTATAAATTACCCAGTTTAAGGTATTTTATTAGAGCACCCTGAAAGGACTAAGACAACCTTCTAGGGTTGCGATGGGAAGAAGGATAAGCAGGATAACGGTAGAGTTTCTGGAATGGGTAGAGGATAAAATGTTCTGTTAAGAACCTGGGCTGTTGGTAAGAACCTGAGCTGAACGCCCAGCTCCTCCACTTCCTAGCTGTGTGAGATCAGGCGAGGGCATGATGTGGAGCCTCAGTTTACCCATCTATCGGATGGGTGTGTTAATAACACCTACATTGTGGGATTGTTGGAATCTGAGAAGATTATGCTGGTGAAGCTCTCGCATAGTGTCTGGTGCATAGTAAAGTTTCATTCAAAGTTTGCATCATTATTGTTATTACTGTTATTTCAGGTTACATGACTTTTGATTGGAAGACTCTATTCTGGACCTGCTCATAATCTTAGGACAAGGAAAGAGAACCCAGGAATCTTGATCCTCCAGTCTCTCTTATGATCTTAACTCCCTTCCTCTCAAACTAGGTGGTACCAATGAACTGGGTTGCCAATTCCAGAGCAAGGAGCAGGGGAGGAGCTATTTTAGACAGGGTGGTCAGAGGCAGCTTCTCCAAGGAGGTCACCCGTGAGTGGAGGTCCCCATGAGGTCAGCACGGTCATTTCTGTAGAAGTCATAAACTGACTCGGTGTCAGAGAGATAGTTCATCTGGTTCAGTGCTTCCCATTTTACAGGTGAGGAAACTGAGACTCAGACCGGGATCGTGGACCTGGATGGTAGAAGAGCCCAACTGTCTGCCTCCTGGGTCAGTGCTCTTTGCACTCCCCTGCACTGTTAGCTGGCTAATCCAGCAGCCTCTCCCCACTATTTCTCATTTAATAACTAATTTAGAGTGCAGCTTGGTATGTTAACGTGACCCCATTTTGGCCAGTGGGATGTGAGTGGAAGTCTGCTGGGAGGTGAGGGTAGGGCTTCTGAGAAAGCTTTTGCTTTATTGGTAAAAGGGATGGGTGGATTTGTCTTAGCTCTTCCCTCCCTTTCATCCTACCTCGGTGTGATGTCTGGAGCTATAGTGACCATCTAATAACCACGAGGGAAAGGCCAAGAGGATTGGCGGGACGCTGCCCTGACATCACTGAGCTACTGAATCGACCTGTGAGCTCCTTGTTTGTATTAGTCAGACGTGCTGTTACTGGCAGCAGAAAGCATTCCTAACTGCTACAGCCTCTGTGCCTGTCCCTTTGTGGGCTCCATCTTACAGGAGAAACTTCAGACAGGAGAGGCAGCCTGCCGTTTTCTTTTCTTACTCTTTGTAGAGTCAAGCTCTTGCTCTGTTGCCCAGGCTGGAGTGCAGTGGCAAGATCATAGCTCACTGCGGCCTCACGCCCCTGAGCTCAAGTCATCCTCCGGTGTAGCTGGGACTATAGGCATGCACCACCATGCCCGGCTAATTTCTCTCTCTCTCTCTCTCTCTTTTTTTTTTTTTTTAATTGAGATGGGGTCTTGCCTTGTTGCCCAGGCTGGTCTCAAACACCTGGCCTGAAGGAATCTTCCCACCTCAGTCTCCCGAAGTGCTGGAATTACAGGCATAAGCCACTGTGCCTGGCCTGATCTAGCCATTTTTAGAAACAGCTTTCGGTTCTCACTCACCTCAGGGGCCTCATTCCAGCCTGTGACTTAGGGCTGAAAGCTCAGTTACCAGTTAATAACACAGGCTGCTGCAAGATAATGCTTGCAGGCCCTCCTTGCTGAACAGTGGGCTATGAATACACAGCATTATTATTAACCCTCCCCTGGCCCCCTGAGCCTCCAGGAGCCAGTAAGAATGAACCGTTGCACTTGTCCAAGAGACGGTGAGAGAAATGTAATTTTGATTTAATTCTTGGCTCCTCTGAAAGGTGCCTATACACTGCTCAGACGTTGGGGGCGGAGGGAGTGAGGCGAGAACACTTCTCATGAATGGAAAGGAGAGAAATGGCAGTTTGAAGGAGTATCAGGCTCCATTTAAAGGCCCATTTACCATGTGACACTTTATAAATTATTTCAAATATAATCTTGAATATAATCAACAGTTCCTTTCTGCCTCCTCTCTGCACACCCACCTCTTCCCACGTCTCTTTTCAGAGGAAAAGATCTTAGGGAAGGCTGCCTTTCCATCGATTCTTCTGAAGTTGCAGGAAGCTGAAATTACGGCGTCAATGACCTCTTAGCTTGAATGAGGGTAAATGTATGCTGACCAGAGAGGGGACAAAGTAGGTTTGAATTCTGTGGTCAGACTGGCTCTCTCTCCCTCCCCTCAATTCAATGAATGATGCATTAATTTATTAAGCACTTATGTGCAGGGCACTCACACTATTTCATGTATCTGGGCTACTTGGAGAGCAGTGCCTCTGCCTTTTTTTTTTGTAACCTCCATGATGCAAAGGCCATTTAGTTAGTGATTAAGTGACAGATGGTGTACCAGGTGTCCTGTATCCCAGCCCTGGCTCTGCCATTTGGCTGTGTGACTCAGGGCAAGTTAATTATGCCTCTCTGTGCCTTAGTTTCCTCATCTGTAAACCAGGAATAATAATACTACTTACCTCCTGAGGTTGTTAGGAAGCTTAAGTGAAATGATGTATGTAAAGCTCTTAGCTATAGTACTTAATGTGTTAGGACAAGGAAAGAGAACCCAGGAATCTTGATTCCCTAGTCTCTCTTATGGTCTGAACTCCCTTCCTCTCAAACTAGGCTCTAGAGTCTCCAGCCTACCACTTGGTACCAAGGAACTGGGCTGCCAATTCCAGAGCAAGGAGCAGGGCTCTTGTGCTGTGCCTGGCACAGACCTGGGGTATGGTTAATGCCCAGGAAGAATGACTACAGTAGAAGTAGGAGAAAGAACAGCTGACAATTATTGAGCCCTCACCTTTACCAAGGCACTTTGTTATGCTTGTTCCACCCAGGATTTCAACTAATTCCCAAGCTGACACTTCATTCCTTCATTCACTCCCACTCATTCATTCACCATGGTTATCAGAAGCTCTGGCTATGCCAGGCATTGTGCAGACAGTGGAAAATCAAACAACAAGGTCCCTGCTATGAGCCAGTGACTTCAGTTACGTTCTTGCGGGGAGAAAGATGATAGGTTAACAGAGAGGTAATCTAGAGTGACATGTTGCAAAGTGACAGGAAAGGTACTCTGAAGAGAAGCTGGTGGCCTGGGAAGAAAAGCATCACTGGAGGAGCTATTTTAGACAGGGTGGTCAGAGGCAGCTTCTCCAAGGAGGTCACTTTTGAATGGAGTTCTCCAGGATGGGAAGAAGTGAACCATGCTCCCTACTGGACTGGGAGGGTTTGGGCAGATGTTCCTGCCCTCATGGGGCTTCTGCTTTTGTAGGAGTCAGATGTGCAGCCTGGATTTAGAATGAAGGATGACGTAAATATTCAGAGGAAAAGTGCAGGGTGCTCTGAGGACACACAGCAGGGGGGCTAGACTGGGTAGGGGCCAGATTGTCTTTCATCTGCAAATGACAGAAACCCCACTCAACTGGGTTAACCAAAAGGGGTTGTTACTGGCTCAGGTAAGTGACAAACTAGGGTTGGGGTTGGCTTCAGGCATGGCTGCATCCTGTTGTTCAAATTGGTTTTAGCACGATGCCTCTGCTCAGTTTGCCCTTGTGTGAGCTTTGTTCTCAGCAGACTGTCAAAGTGGCGTCATCAACGCCACACTGATGACCTGGTCAGGAGGATGGTCAGCATGCTCTGATTGGCCAGGTGGAGTCCTGTGCCCACTCCCAGAGAATGAAGAGTAGGTTTCCCAAAGGAAACTCAGGCTGGCATTACAGCAGAAGGACTGCTGGGCAGATGGAACCAGCAGGTGTTCCCTGCAGGCTCAGAGGACCGAGAACAGGGCCCCTGGTGGAAGGGCCATTTAAGCAAGTCTTGTAGGATGACAGCTGAAGAGGCTGGAGAGAGGCAACGTGGTAGGGAGGAGAATCACAGAGTGTCAGAGTTGAGAGAGGCCTTACAGTTAGGGGTCCATATATTTATTTCCCATTCTGGGACACTTCCATGAAGGAAGGTAGCAGTAATGACAACTACATGGGAACAACTACATGGGGACAACTACATGGGGACAACAAGCATAACAGGGCCTGTTGGGTGAACTGCAATGTAGGATCACTCTACTTAAAGTCATCCTTTTCGAACCTCCTCTGACACTCAGCTCTCTCTCACATCCCTGTTAGATACTGCTTGGGCTTTGGCTGGCATGCCTCCAAGGCCGGAACTCTCATTGCTTTCTACATAAGCCCACTGTCTTGGAGTTCAGCTCTGCTTGTTTCTCTATCTGTTGCATCCAAATTTGCTATTCTGAAGCTTCCACCCATTGGTCAAGGCTCCAGATTCAACACTTTGGAGTGCCACAAACTTTATTCTTCTATGAGCAGTGAGTTAATTGTTTGAAGATGAAGACAAGGATTGAATCTCCTAGAAGTGTCTGTTCTGCAGTCTAAATCCAACCACTTCATCCTGATGAAATTTCTTCATCAAGAAACTGTGGATGGTGAGGATCACTGCCCCTGCTGAGTCAGTGGACTAGCCAGGGATCAGAGACGATGCTTGTGGTAGAGCTCTCTCCCTCTTTGCCTGCTCCCTCTCCAAATCCTACGCCATCTTTGCAGTGTGGGTTACAGCTTACTTTCCCCAGGAACTATTCTCTGACTTGACTCATGCAAGCCGAGACCTCATCTCATACCACTCCCTCTTTGTCCCTTGCTCCAGTCACACTGCCCTTGTCTCTGACCTTGGACACCAAACTCATTCTAACCTCAATTTTTGCATTGACTACTGTATTAGTCTGTTCTCACACTGCTGATAAAGACATACCAGAGACTGGGTAATTTATAAAGGAAAGAGGTTTAATTGTCTCAAAGTTCCACATGGCTAGGGAGGCCTTACATTCATGGCAGAATAGGAAGGGATGTCTTACATGATGGCAGGCAAGAGAGAGCATGTGCAGGGGAACTCCCCTTTAAAAAACCATCAGATCTTATGAGATTTATTCACTCTCACGAGAACAGCATGGGAAAGATCTGCCCCCATGATTCAATGACCTCCCACCAGGTCCCTCCCATGACATATGGGAATTGTGAGAGCTACAATTCAAGATGAGATTTGGCTGGGGACATGGCCAAACCATATCAATTACCCTCCCTGAAATGCTCTTCCCTTAGAACTCTGCTTGGTTCCGTACTTTTTGGCACACAGGGAACATGCCTAGGAGGCCTTCCCTGCTCACCTCTCTCAGGCTTCCTTCACTCACCCATCCCCTACTCTTCATTACATACTCTATTTTATTTTCTTCATAGCACTTAATGATTTTTTGAGTGTGTTTTATCATTTATTTACCTGCGTACAGTTGTCTTCCCTGCCCACCGTGGGGGTAGAAACCTTATTTTCCTAGATCACTTCTGTTTCTCTGGTATCTAGCTTAGGGCCTACCATCTAGTAGTTGCATAATAAGTGTTGGCCAAATGAATGATTGATGAGTTCCCATCCCTGCACAATTCTCAATTTTATGATATTTCCTATATTTTTCTGGTTTCCTCCTTGTATACCTTCTCCAGCCCCTTCAACATGAGTAGTCTGTTTAACCTTGAGCAATACACATGAGCATCATATAAGGATTCAGATGATATGGGATCAAGTTCTGTCTTGGCCTTTTACTAACTGCAGGAACCTTGGGGAAGTCACTGACCCTGTGCGTCAGTTTTCTCATTTGTAAAATGGGACAACAAAAGTGTCTAAAGCTTAGCCAGGTGTGGTGATACACACCTGTAGTCCCAGCTACTCAAGAGGCTGAGGCAAGAGGATCGCTTGAGCCCAGGAGGTTGAGGCTGCAGTGAGCTATGATTGTGCCACTGCATTCTGGCCTGGGCAAGAGCGAGACCCCATCTCTAAATAAATGAAAGTGCCTAAGGCACAGAGAGAGTGTGAGGCTCATATGAGATCATGGGCATGAAAGCATCCTGCAAAGTGAAAATGCTGTGCAGATATTAGAAAATGAGATTGCTTATAGGTAAGCTTGCATTGTTAATTATTAGGTTGTACCATATGGAATTACCAATATTCAGCCATTTTGACCTACTGTATTAGTCTGTTTTCATGCTGATGATAAAGACATACCCAAGACTGGGCAATTTACAAAGAAAGAGGTTTAATTGGACTTACAGTTCCACGTGACTGGGGAAGCCTCACAGTAATGGTGGAAGGCAAGGAGGAGCAAGTCACATCTTACATGGATGGCAGCAGGCAAAGAGAGAATGAGGAAGACACAAAAGTGAAAACCCCTTATAAAACCATCAGATCTCGTGAGACTTATTCACTACCATGAGAACAGTATGGAGGAAACTGCCCCATGACTCAATTATCTCCCACTGGGTCCCTCCCACAAGATGTGGGAATTATGGGAGTACAATTCAAGATGAGAATTGGGTGGGGACACGCCAAACCATATCACCTACTAAAATGGCAGTTTCATATGATTTAATCTAATATTTTTCCACCTAAAAGTAGGTTTTGCATCCCTTACCCCGCCCCATAACTAGAGTACTCTGGTAAGTTCTTTGAGGGCAGTCATTATATTCTTCACCAAGCTTAGCAGACTGCTGTGCATACAGTAGATGCTTGCATGTGTATATTTTGATAATTCATCTTCCTATAGAGTGATCTGAGTTTACATCAACTGGAGGTGCTTATCTGTGTTTAGAGGGCTCAAGGAACTCTCTCTAAAGGAGGCTCCATCAGAGCTGAATCTTGAAGGTTGAGTAGTTGTTCAGCAGGTAGACAAGAGGACAAGGGCATCCCAGGTAGAAGGAGCAACATGTGCAAATGTGTGGAGATGAAGAAATATGGTGCATTCTGGGAACCCCAATCCACTGTCTCTGCGTGGCATAAAACCTTTCTAGATCAAACCTAACTGTCCCTGTCTCTCCCTCCCAGCATCTCAGGTCACTCACTATCTCTGTTATTCACTTAGCCTTTTGCACACCTGTCATGGTGGTTGCTATTTTTTTTTTTTTTTTCCTGAGACGGAGTCTCGCTCTGTCACCCAGGCTGGAATGCAGTGGCGCGATTTCAGCTCACTGCAACCTCCACCTCCCAGGTTCCAGCGATTCTCCAGCCTCAGCCTCTTGAGTAGCTGGGACCACAAGCATGCACAATCATGCCCGGCTAATTTTTATTTTTATTTTTATTTTCTGTAGAGATGGGGTTTTGCCATGTTGCCCAGGTTGGTCTCGAATTCCTGAGCTCAAGGCCATCTGCCTGCCTTGGTCTCAAAGTGCTGAGATTACAGGTGTGAACCACTGCACCCTGCCCGGTGGTTGCTATTTTTGATCTTCACCTGCAGTCTGTCCCCTTGTGGGTAAGCAGCAAAGACAAGGGGCCTGCAGCATCTGCTTGTGTGATCATCCAGAGAGCAATCTCTGTGCTGATGGTCATCAAACAAACAGTGGCTGATTGGATTGGAGGCTTGGTCTTGTCCCTGGGAGATTCCTCATCTCAAATTAGGCCAGTTTATGTTAGGGAAATCAAAGCCCTGTCCAGCTTGACCATGGCCAGGCAAAGCTTCTGACTGTGGCAACAGGGAAAGAAGGGGACTTATTTTACTGAGTGTCAATGATGGCCCAGGCAATGTACTAAGCATTTCATTTATTATTTCATTCTTGGAGCACCTAATATGTGCCAGACACTGTTCTAGACAGGGAACTATAACAGCAAACAACCCAAGTACTTGCCCACAGGATTACAGTCTAGGGAGGAAGACAAGCAATGAACAATGAAAAAGATATATAACAAACATCACATAATATAATGTAATATAGGGTCATATAATGTCACATGTAATACCAATTATGTGATGGTGAGGGATTTATTTAATCATAACAACACTCTGTAATATGGTTTTTGTTTTGGCTTTTTTTCCCCCTTCATTTTAAAGGGAGGAAACTAGGGCTGAGAGAAGTTAATAACTTGCCTAAGCCATCAGAGCTACTGGGAGGGAGTGTTTGAACTTGCTATCTGAATCCACCTTACAGCTTCTGCCTCCCAGGCTTTTAACTGGAAGATATGCATTAGTATCCCAGCTTTGCGCATGCCCACTGCGCATTGTTTCACCTCTGCAAGCCTTAGTTTTCGCACCAGAAAAATGGATTAATAGATGCAGCCTCCAGGAGGATTGTTGTGAGATGAGGGGTGAAGGAGGCTGTTTGCAAATTTCTATGAAAGTTTTCAGTCTCCACATCTGCTTTTGTGGTATGCCGCGCGTGGCTGGGATACTTGAAAACTTTGCCCCAGTGCTACATCTCAATATCCTCAATTAATCCTTCCTCACAATTAATCAGTTTGTTCCTGTTGCTCTGAAGACAGAAACCAGGTCCAGAGGGGACTGGAGGGGCAGGTGCTGGGTCTGGGCATGGGTGAGAAGGGAACTGTTTTCTATAGATTATCTCTCAACAACCTGCACACAGATTAGCCATTTCTCTGGCTATAAATAAAGGTGGCCCCCCCATCTCTGTGGTTGGGAGGATATATCAATAACACCACTAATTATGGAAATTGCATAATGCATCATTAGTTAGTAATTATGACTTTGTCAAGTGCCTGTTAATTTTTATGTAAGAATCACTCAGTGTGTGACATGGAAATATTAGCTTGTCATCCGGCTTTCCTTTCTGGTGGGGGAGAATGATTTGAAAGTTTAGGTTAATGAGGTGTCAGGGTGAAGAAGGAGGAGAGGGAGGAGAAGGAGGAGGAAGAGAGGCGGAGGAGCAGAAGGAGGGGGAGAATTACCAGGGGGAGGAAGAAGAGGAGGAGGAGGGGGGATGAAGAAGGAGGAGGAGTGCGTCGTGAGACAGGAGATACCACACATGGGGAGATGCGGGTGGAAGGACCCAGGAATTGTCCTCGGAAGGTGAATCAAGTTAAACCTCCTGCTTCTATCCCAGACCCAGAGTTTGCATGGGGTGTTGACACATTTCCCTAATAAGAAGGCATTATCATTTTACAGCCTCCCTGGAGTGTCTTGGCATGTCTCATTTTGCTTGAATAAATTATTAATTTGGTCTAATTAGGCTCATCCAGCAGCTGGGAGGCAGGTCGAGCTAATTCAGGATTCCTGTGTGGGTCTGCCTGCATGCTTGGTTCCGTGGAGGTGGGGGCTGG
>NW_012102031.1:8344879-8346853 GCF_000951045.1 Mandrillus leucophaeus
ACTGGAGGGGCAGGTGCTGGGTCTGGGCATGGGTGAGAAGGGAACTGTTTTCTATAGATTATCTCTCAACAACCTGCACACAGATTAGCCATTTCTCTGGCTATAAATAAAGGTGGCCCCCCCATCTCTGTGGTTGGGAGGATATATCAATAACACCACTAATTATGGAAATTGCATAATGCATCATTAGTTAGTAATTATGACTTTGTCAAGTGCCTGTTAATTTTTATGTAAGAATCACTCAGTGTGTGACATGGAAATATTAGCTTGTCATCCGGCTTTCCTTTCTGGTGGGGGAGAATGATTTGAAAGTTTAGGTTAATGAGGTGTCAGGGTGAAGAAGGAGGAGAGGGAGGAGAAGGAGGAGGAAGAGAGGCGGAGGAGCAGAAGGAGGGGGAGAATTACCAGGGGGAGGAAGAAGAGGAGGAGGAAGGAGGATGAAGAAGGAGGAGGAGTGCGTCGTGAGACAGGAGATACCACACATGGGGAGATGCGGGTGGAAGGACCCAGGAATTGTCCTCGGAAGGTGAATCAAGTTAAGCCTCCTGCTTCTATCCCAGATCCAGAGTTTGCATGGGGTGTTGACACATTTCCCTAATAAGAAGGCATTATCATTTTACAGCCTCCCTGGAGTGTCTTGGCATGTCTCATTTTGCTTGAATAAATTATTAATTTGGTCTAATTAGGCTCATCCAGCAGCTGGGAGGCAGGTCGAGCTAATTCAGGATTCCTGTGTGGGTCTGCCTGCATGCTTGGTTCCGTGGAGGTGGGGGCTGGACTGGAAAGCGCAGCCCCTTCCCATTAGAGGGGGCTGAGGCAGGAGGGAGGGCAGTGGAGGTGGGAGGTAATATTTCATCCAACTCCATCCACTTGTGACTTCATAGGCACCTGCTGACTTGGTTGCAAGTGCTAAGAACCTATGTCTTTTTTTTTTTTTTTTCCCTTTGAGACAGGGTCTTGTTCTATCATCTAGGATTGAGTGCAGTGGCATGATCATAGCTTACTTCAGCCTTCACCTCCCGGGCTCAAGGGATCCTCTTGCCTCAGCCTCCCCAATAGCTGGGACTACAGGCATGTGCCACCATGCCTGGCTAATTTTTTTTTTCTTTCACTTTTTGTAGAGGTGGAATCCAGGCTGGTCTTGACTCCTGGTTTCAAACTGTCCTTCTGCTTCAGCCCCCCAAAGTGCTGGGATTGCAGGTGAGAACCACTGCACCTCGCCAGAACCTATGTCTTTCTTTGGACACTTGAATCCTTAGTGTCATCTTCAGAGTTGCCTAGGTCAGGAGAGGACATGCTTCAGGCATGTTCCTCAGCTCTGTGGTCAAGGTGCTTCACAATTAGGGTGGATCCACCAGGTTTATTTTCTTGGAGTTCCAGACTCCCAAAGATGGCTTCAGTTGCCCAGATTTTGAAGCAAGACAGCCCTGCTTCAGAACATAGCTCTACCCCACACAGCTTTTGAACTTCAGAAAGTTACATCAACCCTCTGTGGCCTTGGTCGCAGCGGAATAATGACCACCTGCCCTTGCTCTGACACTGTAGAGATGAATCAAGATGATAAATACATGCATACTTCCTAGTACGGTGTCTGCCTCATCATATGTGTTCAATAAATGGTAGTTGTGAAGCTTATGAGAGAAGTGGGGCAGAAATAGTTACAGATACTTTATGTTCAAGGAAATTAAAATCCAAGGAGCTGTCATAACTTGCCTAGGACAGACTAGACGAAGTCCTTGTCCTTTTTTCTTCCTGCCCCACCAGGCCATCTCTTAAAGTTGACATTGGCATTTGGCTATTTATTTCTTTTTTGACAGAAGTTTGTGGTTGCTGGAACATAGGCAATAAAAAAGCCGAATGTGCCTAAGAGCCCTGATTATTTTTTAATGGCGTTCAAATCCCTGTGACATTTCTCCCCATGTAATAAGGTTTCAAGATTTAACTTGTTTTCAGGAGAATGAAATCATCTTCACG
>NW_012102031.1:8348168-8350944 GCF_000951045.1 Mandrillus leucophaeus
AAAAAAAAAAAAAGATATGCCTACACCTTGCCTAAGGAAAGAAAATCTGCACAAGCTTGCTCAAGAAAAATGAGTGTGTGCCTGGGGGAAGAGTTTACAAAATCCATCCAGGTGCTTAAAAACAAACCTGTTACGTAGCACTATATAAGTGTTTGTTCTTGCTGCTTTTATTATTATCATTTATTATGAATGTCATTGTTGTTATTGTTATTATTCTGCTCTAATGGAATCCCAGGATAATATATCAATACAGCAGGACTTCCTGGGAACTGGAACTGGGACTCAGAAAATGTGTTATCTCTTTCAGGACATGTTTTAGACACACCTCTATAACTGAATTCTCAGAGTGGCCCACAACTCGTAAGTAGTAAAGAATCATTACCTATTTCTTATCAATTTTGTCCCCGGATCAAGCCAGACATCAGAGAGGGTATGCATTTAGACTTGGTCTGCTCCACTTGCTGTAGCAACCAGCTATGTATGGTTTCTGCCTGGCTCCAAGTGGCACAATCCAGCAGTGCTTCTCTGACAGCCACACCTGTGTGACGGCAGACTCTGTGGGACCCTCTTGGTGCCCACACTGCCCAGAAGTACAGGAAAGTTGTACTTGGTGCAAGCCTTTGACCAACAGGAGATGGGAACCAGCCATAAGGGCTTCCTCTGTTGTCTTCCAAGTGGACTTTTTTCAGTCACATCTTTCCTCCTTCTCCAGTGACAGCCCCACGCGACTGAGCAATCCATTGCACTTGATAACAAGCAGCAGCCATGCCAGTGACCCTAGGTGACACTCCCTAATAAAGTCATAGCACATGTGCTTTTGCCTCAGACTCTGCTTTCCAAATTCTCTGATGCCAGCCAAGGACCAACCTTATAAACAGGGCTTCTGAAGGATGGCAGTTGTGAGTGCTAGGTTAACTTTTTTTTCTTTTCTGTACAGGGAGACAGATAAAAACAAATAGACAAAGATACATACAATGTAGTAGATGGTCAGGATATCTGACAGCCCATTTGTTGTTTTTGTGTAAATTAGAGACGTGGCCTCCCTGATGGCAAACATGGCTGGTTCACAGTTTAGTGGGCACTTGGTGACTGTAAAAGAAAACTTCATCCTGTCACTCTTCTGCTACCCCAGGCCCAATCCACACTCCCCTATTTAGCAGTCCTGTAGATGGTGGTAGGTGTTGTAAAGAAACATACAACAGGAGAATGGAATGGAAAAGGTCAGGATGCAAATGGCATGGATAGGGTTGCTATTTTATTCAGGGCTGTCAGGGAAGGCCTTGCTGATGAGGAGACACTGGGCAAAGGCTTGAAGGAATGGAGTGAGCCATGAGGCCATCTGGAAGAACATTCCAAGGAGAGGAAATAGCACATGCAAAGAACCTGAGATGCATGAGTTTCTGGCAGGGTCAATGAACTGAAAGGAGTGCATTGAGTTAGAGGGAAATGAGAAGATGAAAGGGTGATAGAAGATGAGATCAGAGAAGTTGTAGGGGCCAGGTCATATGTTTGTTTATGAGACTTATTTTATTATGTGGTAAATTGGTTTTAGAGCATAATTTCATACACCCCTTGTAAGTATTATTTTTATGCAGGGACTTAGACCCACGATTTTCTAAGCATGTTAAGTGGCTTTCTGAGCTAAACCATGTCTCAATGCATACTTGAGTTCAGTGACCCCAGAGAGTTTTGATGACTCTGCTAAGGCCAAGTCGTTCCACGACTGGAAATCACCCATGCTGGCTCTGTGTGAAATTGCTACTTTTCATTAATGAGGTCAACCATGTAACACCATCATGGCATCATTTCAGAGAGACTTGTGTGTGATGGAAGCTATTTACTTTATGACCCAAGTTGTACCTTTAGCAAGGGAGGCACAAGAGGCACACACATCCTGGGGAAAAAATTAGTTAAGATTTTGACATTGATAGAATCACAGGGTTTCTCTTGCGTTTAACTCACTTCTGCAAACATTTATGAAGTACTATTCTATGCATTGTTGAGATCAGTCTTGGTATAAGCCCCTGTTTAATGTTTCTTTCTCACAGTTGGAACCATTTGATCCCATCTTAGGCTCAGTCTTATCTTCCACTCACCAGGCCCATCTTATACTGGAGAAACAGGACTTTGGTCCAGCTATAACCCCATAACCTTGAGGGTGACACCAACATGCTCTGGCTGCTGATTTAGCTCCACTGAGATGTCCAGTTCTGGTTGTTGTAAGTCCCTGTGAACCTACTCTGTACCCTATTATGGTACCAATTCTTCTGCCTTGGACTGTGTTCCTGCCTCATCTCTTCCTTGTTCTGGACAGTCTCCTGTATAGGGAGAAGACATTTTCCCAGAATTTCATTCTGTTGGCTGGAAATCGCCTATTTATAACAAATTCCCCAATGCCATCTGCAAGTTTTATTTAGCAGTATTGTGCTGACCTTATATTTCTGTATACTACCCACTTTAAGGTTCTGAGTTATAAGGCTAGATAGATTAAAGTTAGAATACCAGTTCTACCATTACTAGCTATGTGATATTGAGAACATTAAGTTCTCTAATCCTTGATTTCTTTATGTATAAAATGGAAATAATTATGGTACCTGCTTGATATAAGGACTAAGCAAAATGATTTTTGGAAATGAGCACCCACAATAAGTGCTCTATAAGTGGTACTGTATTCTTTCATGTTTGGTATATTAACTGATGTGTTTGGTGAATATTAGGTTAATAGTTAAATTTTGCTTTATGTATTTGAATGCATGTTATTAGTTGCATACAAGTT
>NW_012102031.1:8351609-8353287 GCF_000951045.1 Mandrillus leucophaeus
AGACTGGTTTTTAATTTATTTAGATTCATTTCTGCTGATTTTAACTTTTCTGTGACCCACATTTTCTAGGCTTTTTCTTTTATTTTCTATTTTCTTTTGCCTTGAGATATTTTTCTCCTTATTTTACTTTTCTCTCCACTTGTTTAGAAGTTATACTAAACTTATTTTCTGTTTTTCTGGTTTCTCTAGAAATATATGTGCATTATATTATAACACATAATTGTATAAAATATATGTAATAGTATATACTGTCATATAATTGTACACATATAAGAATATAATATATAATATGTAAGTTTATGCATATATCAACATTCTAAAGTTAATTAACAATTTTATTTTTCTCCTGAACAAAGCAAGAGCCTTAGAATACTTTGATTACTTGCCTCCTGACTTATTTGTTATTGTTTTGTATTTTAATTCTCTCTTGATTTTTTAACTTCGCATATTGCATGTCATTGTGAATGTCTTATAAAATCAATGTTTGTTTAGATTTCCCCATACATTTACCATTTATTTGTTTCTATTCCTTTTTGTATCTGAAACCTTCTGAGATCATTTTCCTTCCTTGTGAAACATGTCCTTGTTTGTTAATAGTCTATTCTCTGTCTTTCTTTCTCTCTACAAATGCCTTTATTTCACCTTTATTGATTGAAATATAGTTTTTTTCTTGATACAGAATTCTAACCTGGTAGTTACTTTCAACACTTTGAAAATATTAATCTATTTTCTTGTGGCTTTCATTGTTGCTACAAAGTCAGTTGTCAGTTTAATTGCTCCTTTGTAGACAATACCATATATCCCTTTTCTCTGAATTAAGATTTCCTACTTAATTCATTAATTGCACAAGTATTTATTGATGGTTATTATGTGCTAGGTACCCCCTCCCATCATGGAACCTACACTCTAGGGTCTTTGGCATTTTGAACTTTGCCTCTGATGTATGAAGAGATTGATTTCTTTAAATTTATCCTGGTTAAGGCTTTCTTGGTTTCTTTGAATCTTTAGTTTCATGTCTTTTATCAGTGCCGGTATAATCTTAATCATTTTGTTTTTATTCTTTAAATATAGCTTCTTCATCATTCTCCCCATTCATTCATTTCTGAATTGTTATTTCTTGTCTTCTGCAAGCTTTGGGGTTGATTTATTATTGCTTCTCTAATTCTTTTGGTTGTGAATTTAGGTTGTTGTTTTGAGATCTTTCTAAGCTTTTGATGTGGGCATTTAGTGCTGTGAATTTCCCTCTTAACATTGCCTTAGCTGTGTCCCAGAGAGTCTAGCATGTTGTATCTTTGTTCTCATTATTTTCAAAGAACGTTTTGATTTTGCCTTAATTTCATTATTTACCCAAAAGTCATTTAGGACTATGCTGTTTAATTTCCATGTAATTGCATGGTTTTGAGCAATTTTCTTAGTTTTGACCTCTATTTTTATTGTGCTATGCTCCAAGAGTTTGTTTGGTATGATTTTTGTTCTTTTACAGTTGGTAAAGATTGTTTTATGTCTAATTATTTGGTAAATTTTAGAGTATGTGGCATGTGGTGATGAGAAGAATGTATACATTGTTGTTAGGTCCTTAATATCTTTGTTAATTTTCTGCCTTGATTGATGATCTGTCTAATACTGTCAGTGGAGTGCTGAAGTCTCTCACTATTATTGTGTGAGAATCTATGTCTCT
>NW_012102031.1:8354716-8356608 GCF_000951045.1 Mandrillus leucophaeus
AAAACTCTTGTTAGAGAATTGGTGCATCCATTCAGAGGACATACAACACTGTGGTCATTTGAATTACTGGAGTTCTTGCATTGGTTCATTTATACCTCTGTGTGTGGGTATTCCTTTAACTGCAGTGTAGATTGAGTACAGTCAATAGACTTCTTTTCTGGATGTTTTCACTGGGCTGAGGTTTTGTGCAGGGTCTTCATTTGAAGCTGTCTTCTTTCCTCTGGTTTCAGAGGGGATCTGTTAGTGAGGTATTTTTGGTGCGGAAGCTTTGGGGTGTGGTTCAGCAGGTGACACTTAGGCTTATTGGTCAGTTGGTAAACTCTTGCTCAATTGTGTGGCTCCCCTGTGTTTCCTCACAGTTGCAGCCATTTTCCCTCTCACTGCTCTGAAGGTATGGGTTTCTCTCTCCCTTGAGTGCTGGCTGTAGGTCGTGACTTGGCACTCCTGGGCTGCCTGCTGCAGCTCTGGGGTGATCTCAGTGTTTATGTTTCTTCCCCAACTTGGAGGCAGCAGAGGAAGGGATCTTAGTAGTGGTTACTACTACTTAGTAGTAGTAGTATCCAAGGGTCATTTGCTTGTCTCCTGGGGGCTCCTCCTCAGAGAGATTCAGGTCAGTAATCACTCGGTGCAGTCAACCCAGGATGGAGGGTCTGTGCGGTGGACCCAAGCCAGGAGTTCCCTGTGTGGTGATGAGCAGTTGGGGATGTGAGGGACTCATGGAAAATAGACTGGCCTCCTCTCCTTTGGTCGGTGGCAGCTGGTTGGAGGTGTGGATAAAGAACTTAGGGTGTTTGCTCCTTCATTAGTCCAAGGGTGGCAAGGGCAGTTCCACCGCAGAGGCAGTGGCAGAGAGGCTTTCACGTGCCCCTGAAGGCTCTGTCCAGGAAGTTGTTGAGTTGCTACTGGTCTGATAGCTCTGGTGGGGGGTGGCTGGAGGCCGAGGCCTGGAGGACCTGCCTGATGAGTTATCTGTTCTTTGTTTCTCTGTTTCTTCTTTCTTGAGTTTTATTGGATGAAATGAGTAATTTTTGTTACTCAATTTAATTTCCTTTATTAACTTTTTAGCTATAATTGTGTTTTGTTGGAGGGGATTGTTCTAGAGATTACAGTATGTATCTTTAACTCATCACTGTACCTTCAAAGGATATTACACTGTTTGACAAACAATGTAAGAACCTTAAAGCAATTCTTTCTATCCGCTTCTTGCCTTTTGTGCTCTTGTTGTTGCATATTTTTCCTCTCTGTATATTCTGAATCCCACAGTAGTTATTATTTGTGCCTTAAACAGTCTTTTAAAATAATTTAAAATATATAATATATAAAACAAATATAGTTAACATATAAATATTTACCTTGATGTTTATTATTCTTATGTCTCTATTCCTTTCCACGTCTGATTTCATCTGCCTTTCAGCCTGAAGAACTTGTTTTAGCATTTCTTATAGTGCAAGTCTGCTGGAGACAAATTCTCTTAGCTTTTTTCTTGTCTAAAAATGTTTTCATTTCACTTTTGTTTCTGAAGGGTATTTTCATTAGATATAGAAATCTTGATTGACTTGGTTGACAGTTTTTTTTTTTTTTTTTCTTCCAGCACTACAAAAATGCAGTTCTACTGTTTTCTGGCCACCTTGGTTTCCACTGTGACATTAGCTGTCATTCTTATGAATTGTCTACATATGATGTGACATTTGTCTCTTTTTAAGATACTCATATTTTTATACTCTATCAAATTTTAAACTTACTGTCTTTGTCCTTTCAGCAGTTTGACCATAATGTGCTCCACTGAGGATTTGTTTATATTTATTTTGATTAGAATTCACTGTTCTTCTTGGATCTGTGGGCCTATAATAAACTTTTGAATTTCATATGGAGATAAAGTTTAAAACAAAATT
>NW_012102031.1:8356658-8359391 GCF_000951045.1 Mandrillus leucophaeus
TTTAGCATTTCTTATAGTGCAAGTCTGCTGGAGACAAATTCTCTTAGCTTTTTTCTTGTCTAAAAATGTTTTCATTTCACTTTTGTTTCTGAAGGGTATTTTCATTAGATATAGAAATCTTGATTGACTTGGTTGACAGTTTTTTTTTTTTTTTTTCTTCCAGCACTACAAAAATGCAGTTCTACTGTTTTCTGGCCACCTTGGTTTCCACTGTGACATTAGCTGTCATTCTTATGAATTGTCTACATATGATGTGACATTTGTCTCTTTTTAAGATACTCATATTTTTATACTCTATCAAATTTTAAACTTACTGTCTTTGTCCTTTCAGCAGTTTGACCATAATGTGCTCCACTGAGGATTTGTTTATATTTATTTTGATTAGAATTCACTGTTCTTCTTGGATCTGTGGGCCTATAATAAACTTTTGAATTTCATATGGAGATAAAGTTTAAAACAAAATTAAAAAAAATTAAACTTTGATTAACTCACCAATCATCACATAAAGTTTCTACTCTTCTCAATATATTAAAAAAAATGCATTAGGATTTAAAACTTTTCCCACTATGGCAGAGATACAAATCTTCTGGAATTTGTATCCAAATACAAATTCCAGAGAATAGTCAGTGAAGATTGGGGTTTAGATGTCTAGTCCCTAGAAAGACTTTCTTTCTAGGGAAGAATAAAAGGGAAATAATGGTGGTGACAGAATTTCCCAATTAGTTTTTGTGCCTCATAGTAGAGGAAACATATGCCCCTTTTCCTGCATAAGACTTTGGAACATGGCAAGATCCATGATTCTCCTCTGCCCTATTTTGGTCTGAAGAATTGAATAGAACTGATTTCAGGTGTCCAGACAGAGATTATTGGGTAAGCCTCATAAAATTCCTGGAAAGCGGAGGAATGACTGTTTTTTTTTGGAACCCAATTGTAGCACTGATGTCAAGAAAAGCCTTAGGCATCCTCAGAGGGCTTCATGAAGGACCTGAGTGGAAGTTAGCTGTGAGAAAGCTTGGAGGTTTTGCTGTTGGGACAAAGACACGCAGTAGTACAGACTCTTTGAAGATGTCAAGTGGCCAGAAGGTAATGACCGAGGATCAGATTCTGCTCTCTGTACTCTGTACTTTGACATTACTAAATTTTTGAGAATTTAGATAATCCTTAGCAGGAAAGTAGATCAGAAACTGAGTGATGTTCAGCTTTTGCCATCAAGCAAAATGAAGTTTAAGAAAGTAGTTAAATTCAGTGATGGTGGGCCGGGCGCAGTGGCTCATGCCTGTAATCCCGGCACTTTAGGAGGCCAAGGAAGGTGGATCACCTGAGGTCAGGAGTTCAAGACCAGCCTGGCAAACATGATGAAACACTGTCTCTACTAAAAATACAAAACCAATTAGCTGGGTGTGGCTGCATGTGCCTGTAATCCCAGCTACTCAGGAGGCTGAGGTGGGAGAATCGTCTGAGCCTGGAAGGCGGAGGTTGCAGTGAGCCACGATCGCGCCACTGCACTCAAGCCTGGGTGACAGAGCGGGACTCTATCTCAAAAAAATAAAATAAGCCTGGGTGTGGTGGCCCATACCTGTAATCCTGCACTTTGGGAGGCTGAGGCGGGCAGACCACAAGGTCAGGAGTTTGAGATCAGCCTGGCCAATATGGTGAAACCCCATCTCTACTAAAAATACAAAAATTAGCTGGGTGTGGTGGCACACACCTGTAATCCCAGCTACTCGGGAGGCTGAGGCAGGAGAATCACTTGAACCTGAGAGGTGGAGGTTGCAGTGAGCCAAGATTGCGCCATCACACTCCAGTCTGGGCAACAGAGTGAGACTCTATCTCAATAAATAAATGAGGCTGAGGCAGGAGAATCACTTGAACCTGAGAGGTGGAGGTTGCAGTGAGCCAAGATTGCGCCACCACACTCCAGCCTGGGCAACAGAGTGAGACTCTATCTCAATAAATAAATAAATAAATAAATAAAATAAAAATAAATAAGTAAATAAAGTGATGGCAAAATAAAAGTTTTGTTTATTATATCCCTGAGTTTTTGGGTTGTGATTTCATCTGTAATGATGACTATTATTGCTGATATTATTATTATTAAAAAAATCTTATTATACTTTAAGTTTTGGGATACATGTGCAGGGCGTGCAGTTTTGTTACCTAGGTATACATGTGCCATGGTGGTCTTCTGCACTCATCAACCTGTCATCTACATTAGGTATTTTTCCTAACACTATCCCTCCCCTAGCACCCTACCCCCCAACAGGCCCCGGTATGTGATGTTCCCCTCCTTGTGTCCATGTGTTCTCGTTGTTCAGCTCCCACTTATGAGTGAGAACATGCGGAGTTTGGTTTTCTGTTCTTGTGATAGTTTGCTGAGAATGATGGTTTCCAGCTTCAACTATGTCCCTGCAAAGACATGAACTCATCCTTTTTTGTAGCTGCATAGTATTCCATGGTGTATATGTGCTACCTTTTCTTTATCCGATCTGGCATTGATGGGCATTTGCGATGGTTCCAAGTCTTTGCTATTGTGAATAGTGCCGCAGTAAACATATGTGTGCATGTGTCTTTACAGTAGAATGATTTATAATCCTTTGGGTATAGACCCAGTCATGGGATGGCTGAGTCAAATGGTATTTCTAGTCCTAGATCCTTGAGGAATGGCCACACTGTCTTCCACAATGGTTGAACTATTTTACACTCCCACCAACAGTGTAAAAGTGTTTCTATTTC
>NW_012102031.1:8360226-8361389 GCF_000951045.1 Mandrillus leucophaeus
TAGTTTGCTGAGAATGATGGTTTCCAGCTTCATCCATGTCTCTGCAAAAGACATGAACTCGTCCTTTTTTTATGGCTGCATAGTATTCTGTGGTATATATGTGCCACATTTTATTTATCCAGTCTATCATTGATGAGGATTTGGGTTGGTTCCAAGTCTTTGCTATTGTGAATAGTGCCACAATAAACATACATGTGCGTGTGTAGTAGAATGATATATAATCCTTTGGGTATATACCCAGTAATGGAATTACTGGGTCAAATGGTATTTCTGGTTTTAGATCCAGTAACACTTTTAAACTCTCCTTCTTAATCAAACTTCAGCACAGTCTGTATTCTTTTTCAGCGAGTAGGTTACTTCCACAGTATACCTAGAGGAAATGCATGTGCAGAAATAGCAGGAGATAAGGCCAGAGCAGTCATTTGGAACTGGATCATGGAAGACCTCAATGCCAAGCTGATGTGTTTGGACAAGATCCTGCAGGCATGTGGGGTGAGGAGGCACTGAGAGTTTTAAGCCTAGAAGAGGCTTGATAAAAATGGTATTTGAAGAAGACTAGTTTTGTTTTTCTGGTATTGAGACAACCAGGAAGCTTAAAAAAAACCCCAAACACACAAAGAAGAACAACAACAAAATGTAGAGTATTTTTTTGCTTTTCTTTTCAGAAAAAAAGAGATGAATTAGCTTATATAAAGTGATGTGGGTCAAATGGTCATAGAGGGGGTAACAGTAATAAAAATCCAACTCTCAGAGCATGATGTAAAGTATGTCCGATCTTTACAACCTTCTATGTCCTTGTATCTGCAGGGCTTCCAGTGGTGGTGTTGAGACGCTGCAAGACTCTTACCTTCCAAATCCAGTCAGTGTATTCTTAGAGATTTCCCAGCTATCTTGCTTCCTCCCTTAGAAAGTCTTCCAAGACCCTTTTAGCTCCCCCAGCTCCCATTGTAATATTTATCTGTTCCACTTTTAGGGCTCATATCACTTTCTTACCTTGACTTTGAGTTAATGGACTTGACTTCTCTGTCCCACCAGACTATGAGCTTTCTTTTTTTGTTTGTTTGTTTGTTTGTTTTTGTTTTGTTTTGTTTTTTTGAGATGGAGTCTCGCTCTGTCGCCCCGGCTGGAGTGCAGTGGCGCGATCTCTGCTCACTGCAAGCTCC
>NW_012102031.1:8366699-8367487 GCF_000951045.1 Mandrillus leucophaeus
TTGCCTGTTCACTCTGATGGTAGTTTCTTTTGCTGTGCAGAAACTCTTTAGTTTAATTAGATCCCATTTGTCAATTTTGGCTTTTGTTGCCATGGCTTTTGGTGTTTTAGACATGAAGTCTTTGCCCATCCATGCCTATGTCCTGAATGGTATTGCCTAGGTTTTCTTCTAGGGTTTTTATGTATTATTATTATTAGGATATCATGCCCTTTACCTTGTACTTTCTAGTCCTCCTTGTCTGTCCAGTTTTTTAAGGAAGTCTCATAAGTCTCTTTATCTATTGTATTATATTTTATTGTTCCTGTGATTTATTAGATGTTTCATAATGGTGGAAACACATGGTTGACATTTTTGACCTATTGGGCCAAAAAAAGTTGCACTGGTTTGTGTCTTCGGATGCCTCATTCATGTTCTATTTCAGTGCTTGGTTGATGTTTTTAGGCCACTACTTGTGATTTAGGGAGGAGCCAGTTGGGAAAATTCAATGGGGAAGGAGAAGCTCATTGGGGAATATTCTAGGTCTTTAGTGTTGCCCCTTACTACCAGGAACACTTTTTTAAAATTATACTTTAAGCTCTGGGATACACGTGCAGAATGTACAAGTTTGTTACATAGTTATACATGTGCCATGGTGGTTTGCTGCACCCATGAACCCGTCATCTACATTAGGTATTTGTCCTAATGCTATCCCTCCCCTACCCCTCCACCCCCTGACAGGCCCCATTGTGTGATGTTCCCCTTCCTGCGTCCATGTGTTCTCATTGTTCAACTCCCACTTATGAGTGAGA
>NW_012102031.1:8369013-8378319 GCF_000951045.1 Mandrillus leucophaeus
CCAGAATGGTCTCGATCTCCTGACCTCGTGATCCACCCGCCTCGGCCTCCCAAAGTGCTGGGATTACAGGCGTGAGCCACCGCGCCCGGCCGACTATGAGCTTTTTGAGGGCTGGGAAACACTTCATCTTCTGACACATCGTGAACACTCAAAATATGTTGGTTAAGTGATTTAATTCATGTGAACCACTGGGACTTATAAATCTTCAGAGGGGGGAAAAAAAGATTAGTGCCTGTTCATGGTAACTTTAGTAGGAAGTGTACTTCGTTGTATGGGTCCTTTGAAGAGAGGTAATTCAAGTAGGTTAAAGAGTGGGGAATTTTTAATTGTAGTGGCAATCTGGGATCCACAGGGAGAAAATAATTCATCAAGCATAATTTATAAAAGAAACATTGAAAGTTTGACAAGGAATTAGAAAATAATGTGTAAAATGTGCATCTCTTGCATTCCAAGTTAGAAGTGGGGACAGTATGTTCTGATGGGAGGGAAAAATTGGGATTTGGGATCAGACATTCCTGAGCTTGCATCCTGTTCCTACACATTTTTGGCTGTGTGACTTTACACAAGTCACTCAGTTTGAGTTTCAATGGCACAGGCTTTGAATCTAGACTACTTGAATTTGAATTCTGTCTCTTCAAAATACATAATGGTGTGACTTTGGGCAAATTACTTGTGCCTTGATATTTTTATTTTGTGAAATAGGGGTAATAATAGTACCTGGATTTAGGGTTATTGAGAGGATTAAACATATTATTACTTGTGACAGGGCCTTGAAAAGTTTCTGAAACACAGTAAATATGTAGGTTATTATTATAATGATTAATAATGTTATTTTGCCTTGTGGGGTTATGATACAGATTTTATATGCAGTCCTGAACCCCATAATGACATTTTGGTTGATGACAGACTGCATATATGACAGTGGTCCCATAAGATTATAATATTGTATTTTTACTATACCTTTTCTATGTTTAGATATATTTAGATACACAAACACCATTATGTTACAGTTGCCTCCAGTATTCAGTACATAATACAGTTTGGATCTATGTCCCCACCCAAATCTCATATTCAATTGTAATCCCTAGTGTTGGGGGTGGGGCCTGGTGGGAGGTTATTGGATTGTGGGGGTGGATCCTTTATGAATGGTTTAGCATCATCTCTTGTTGCTGTTCTTGTAATTGAGTTCTCGTGAGATCTGGTTAAAAGTGGGTGTCACCTCCCCCAACCCTTTCTCCTGCTCCCACCATGTGAGACATGTCTGTTCCCGCTTTGCCTTCCACCATGATTGTATATTCCCTGAGGCCTCCCCAGAAGCAGATGCTGCCATGCTTCCCGTACGGCTTGCGGACCATGAGCCAATTCAACCTCTTTTCTTTGTAAATTAGGTAGTCTCAGTTATTTCTTTATACCAATGCGAGATTGGACTAGTAAAGTACAGTAACATGCTGTACAGGTTTGTAGCTAGGAGCAATAGGCCATACCATATAGCCTAGGTGTGTAGTAGGCTATAACATCTAGGTTTGTGTAAGTGCAGTCTATGATGTTTGCACAAGGAAATCGCCTAACGATACATTTCTCAGAACATATCCCAGTCATTAAGCAGTGTGTGACTGTATATATAAATGTATATAGTATTATTTTCTATATGTAGTATTATCTAATGATTTTAGTTCAATGATTGATACTTACAGTTATGCCATGGAATAGAGGCTCATTAGTAAATATTAAGGAATATACTGTCCCATTTTGATTATTTTGGGAGCACTAGCATGATAGTGAAGAAAGAGAAATAGTAAAAGGAGGAAGGTTGATGAGGCAGAGGAGAGGTAAGTTAAAGAGAGAACAAGAATGAAAGACACGTAGGGAGAGAGCAGAAGAGGAGAGGAAGAGACAGAGAGACAGATACTTTTGAACTCTGATGAGAGATAAGTCAGGAACCATGCTCTTTCAGACTCACTAAAGACAGGGATTTCAGTACCATCATTCCCTATTTTGAAATATCTACAGACAAATCAACCATGGCTTTTGCTCACAGCTGCAAGGTTGACCTCAGCAGAGTCCTGCGCCGGGCCAGAGAATGGTCCTCCCAGAGCTGGTCCCAGAGTCACTGGTGCCCTGGGTGGGTGGGGAGATGCGGTGCTTGCCTGTAACTCTCACTCCATCTGGGCTCCCCTGCCGGCTGTGTGTTGTTTATGGCAGCTCCCTATGAGGAAGACAGGGAATCAACTCCTGCCATTTGGAATCACCGGGAGCTTCCCCGAATGTGCTATACCACTCTGCCAGCCATTTTACCATTGTGCAGTGCGGGACACTTAGATGTGCCCGTGTGGATGCCCCAACCCTGAGACTCCACAGAGGAGGTTGGCCTCATCTTCCTAGTATTCCTGAGATGTTCAGTGCCCTGCAATTTCCCTTTTCAATCAAGTCTGCGCCTGGTATTGGCAGACATCCCTGCCCAGCCTCACTTCTCTAATTTCTGGGAGACATGGCAGTGGAGGGGCTTGTTGCAGAAAGGAGAGGAAACAGAGAATGGAGACTCAGGCACAATTAAATTTGCCATTGAGACATTTCACCAACATTTGGCAAAAGGTCCCTGACTCCGTGTGGCTGTGCAGGCAGCCCAGTGCCTAGGCTGCCAGCTTCTTGAAGCTCCACGATGGCTGCCAAGGGCCTGGCCACGTTCTCCTGTCTGTCAGTGCATGTCCAGGAGGCTGCTTGCTGGCATGCTAAAAATGGAGGCCAGCTCTTGAAAAGCCAGGAGGGGGCAGTGAGAAAAAGCGAGCCTGGGAGGCACAGAGGAATCAGGCCAGGCAGCCACAGGTCTGTGGATCTGGGCCAAGGAGACAGGTGGCAAGCAGCTGAGCCACCTGGGATCAGGCGGGTGGGATAGTGTAATTTTCACATATACTGAGCATCTTATGTGTGTGAGGCTGGTGTCTCTGTCCATTTATTCTGTTTCCTTCCTGGTAACAGATTGGATGGGCTATCCCTGCTCCTATCTAAGGCCACCTTCTCCACCTGTGCTTCTCAAGGACATTGCTGTAGCCACTCTCTTCTCTCTCTCCTGCTTCATCAGGTTTCCTTCTAAGCTCTGGATCCTTCCCATGAACACACAATGCAAACAGGCTGTAATGTCTTCCAACTTCAACCAAACTCTTCCTTGACCCCACATCCCTTCCCATTGCTCCCACTTTTCTTTACTCCCTTTTACAGCTAAACTCTTTGAAAGAGTTTACTATGCTCACTGTCACCAATTCCGTGTCTCCCATTTGCTCTTGAATCCACCCTAATCAGGCATTTTTCTACTCTCCCACAAACATTACTCCCAGACGGTCACATCTGGTGGATATTTGTGTTATTGTCTTAACTGACCTCTCGGCAGCTTTCTGTCATTCTAGAAGCACTCCCTTCTTTTGGCTTCAGGAAACCATATTTTCCTGGTTTTCTTCCCATTACTCATTTCCACTCACTCTCCTTGTCTGGCTCTTCCTCTTCTCCAGTTTCCAAAGGCTGCCCTACCCCTGGACTCCTTCACATTGACTCCTTTCCAGTTTATATCCTCTGCCTGGAAAAATTTGAACTACAGATGTATTTACACAGCTATCTATCTGACAGATGTCTATTTCTACTCATGCAACGGTGTGCCTTCTTTGTGCCACGCACTGTGTGGCTGCTGGAGATCTACTGTGATCCCTGCCCTTAGGGGGCTTCTAGTCAGTGCTCTTTGCTTTCTCTGTGTGCTAACTTATAACCTGATGATTAATTTTCTGCTTTGGTGTCTATATCCTCTTATTTGCTGGCTGATAGGAGTTCCTAGAAACACCAGTCAGATGTTTAAATCAAGATCTGCTTTCCAGAGTCAACAGCTGGATCTGTGGGGTGGGGTGTAATCCAGGGCAGCCAGGAATAGGAGGGGACAAATGGCAAATGTGAACTTAGACCTTCAGAAACCCAAAAGGTTAAAATCAGGAAATTCAATGGGGTCATCAAATCCAGAAATGGAGAGATGGGACACTCATACACTGTGTTCAGTTGTGTAGGTTGTACACTGTACAAGGGCATTCCTACCACGGGGGGCAAGTGGTGACTGAAATCAGCCTGCGTTCTTCCCATGATGAGTGCTTGCTCACGGCTGTGTCTGCCTGGAGAAGGGCGCCTTTTTTTTCCTGATTCACACAAAGCCACATAGACTGGCTGGTATCCTGACTATGAATAACCCTTGCTTCCTTTCACCATTCAGCTAGAATGCTAGTTCCTGGATGCTGTGGTTTGGATGTGGTTTGTCCAGACCAAAACTCATGTTCAAATTTAATTGCCAATGTTACAATACTGAGAGGTGGTGGGGACTTTAAGAGGCCTTTGGGTCATGTGGGCTCTGCTCTCATGAATGAATTAATGCAGTTCTCTTAAGACTGGGTTTATTCTCAAGGGTCTGGAATAGTTACCTTTGAGAATGGCTGCCTCTTGTGTTTGCCCTTTGACACTCTGGCTTTCCCTTCAACTTCTCTGCAATGTTGTGATGCAGCACGAGACCCTCAGCAGAAGCTAAGCAGATGCCAGCGCTATGGTCCTTGGACTTCCCAGCCTCCAGAATCATGAGCTAAATAAACCTCTTTTCAAGGAAATCACCCAGTTTCAGGTATTCTGTTATAGCAACAGCAAACAGACTAAGACACTTGGAGAGGCCTCCCTAATATCCTCTCTGGAGTAGGTCTTCCCTGCTGTTTCAGTTCTCACTTCCCTCTTTGGCTTTCTTAGCTCTTCTCAAATTTGTAATTACTCATTTGTGTGCTTCTTTGTTTACTACAGTCCCCACTAGATTGTAAGCCCATGAGGGCAGGGGCTGTCTCTGGTTCACTGTGCATATTTGGCATCTGGCATATTGTGGGAATCTATTCATAGCTGTTGGATTAGTGACTGAGGGCAGAATCAGAACAGAGGATGGGGATAAAGAGACGATGAAAATAAACTGGAAGGGACAAGTGGCTGCGTGTGGATAGGTCACACCCATGTTTGGGTTTCCTCATTGGCTGTGCTGTGTGTGTTCTGGTTCTCAAGAGCTCACCAGAATATACCTGGGCTCCTGTCTATGCCCTAGGTTCCTGCTCAGCTTGCCTTTGCCCCTTCTGAGTCCTTGTATGAATCACCTACTAGATACCAGGCCCTGCACTGGGGTGACAGAGGTGTCTTGGGCTCAGTCTCACCCTCAAGGACATCACAGACTCACAGAGGAAACAAGGCTTGTGGAACAAAGAGAAACAGGGGAAAATTCAATGGGATGAGTGCAGAGAAAGGGCAGAGGAATAATGTCATATTGGAGAATCAGGCAGGTTTCAGAGAGGAGGGGGCGTTCTGGTTGGGCCTTGAAGGAGGAATATGATTTCACTGGATGAAGAAGTGGAAGGAATTCTGGCCTGAGGTAACAGCAGCTGGATGGATGAACAGCAAGCTGTGTGTGTTTGTGTGTGTGTTTGCTTGTGTGTGTTTGTGTGTGTGTGTGTTTGCATGTATATGTGTTTGCATATGTTTGCATGTGTGTGTGTGTCTGTGTGTTTCTGTGTGTGTGTTAGTGTGTTTGTGTTTGTGCGTGTGTGTGTTTGTGTGTGTGTGTTTTTCCGTGTGTGTGTGTTTGTGTGTGTTTCGGGGTGTGTGTGTGTGTGTTGTGTGGCTGTAGCATCAGGTGTGCATCTCAGGTACTGTGCTAAACAATTTGGTGCTCTCGACCACTCTGCAATTTTTTTTTTCTCATTTTACTTTTTCCAAAAACGTTTCCCATTTTCCATTTTACAGATGAAGAGACTGAGATTCAGAGGGGCCATCCAGTGTGGCCAAGGTCACACATCGAGAAAGCAGTGAGGGTTGTGGAGGGTCAGGAAAGGGTGTGATGTGAGAAGGGGATTTCTCTGGAGGCTGCATGCGCAATCTGGCTCAGGGTGGGTAGAGAGACCCATGGATAGCTGCTGTACAGCATGGTGAGGGAAGAGAGGAGGCTTGGGGAGTAGAAGGCTCCCAGCTCCTGTCCTGTCTTGAACACGTGCAGCCCACTCATCCTAGAGAGGAACGAGGAGGCAGCTCTCAGGGAGAAAGGCCGTGAACTCCAGGTGACCATGCGTAATGTTCCCGAGAAGCATCCCCTCTCCTCACCCTCATCCCATACTAAGTTCGGGACATCCTTTTCTCAAAGGAGACTAATTGATAATCCAGGGTGATACAATGTTATCACTGTCGTTCCATTGAAATGCAACAGCAATGCCCTATAAATGTTCTATAAATCACCCAGAGCTTAAAGAGGAGAGTGAAATGAGCATTGCATTATAAACCACAAAGCCCATTAATCACATGGCTACAAACCATAAATATGACAAGTACATCCATCAATCCTGCACCTTACTTTCTGGTCTGCAAATGCACGCATTAGCAACTTAATGGATTTAGAAGGCATTTTCTCCTATAGACTCGGAAACAGAGAGTATTTTATTATTAGCCTCCTGGGCTTAAAAGGAAGGAAAAAGAAGTCACCTTTCACCACAATACTCAGGGGCATTACAGCGGGGAGTCCAGGCGGTGGCTACAGCCACTGACTCTGCCTGAATTCTGGAGACATCAGAGACATGGGAGCCTGGTCTTGGGCAGTAACAAGACTTTTTGGGGGCCATGACGTGCCCTGCTTCCTGGCCTCCACCTGCTCCTGGCTCCCACAGCTGCAGCTCCTTGACCTGAAGGTTCAGGCCTGCCCGGGGCTTCTGGGCCAATCTTTCCTTCAGATTAGAGGGATTGATGTAGCATGAGTTTATAAGAACAAAACTGCGTTTTCATTTCGTTTCTGCTACTAGAGTTACTCTGATTTTGTGTCTTAATGATAAGCTTCTTTCTTCTTTCTCAGACTGCATTTCTACCTGGCTCTGAGAAACCAACAGACACAGTCCTTGCCCTTTGGGGTTCACCATTGAAGGGGAGGTACACACCCCATGTGTGGAAATGCAGAGACAGAGAGGTCCAGAGATGGCAAGAGACCTGGTTCTCCTCCAGGTCATGGGAGTCCTTCCTTGTCACTCCCACTCTGACCTCAGGGCTGGGGCCTTGATGGATTTACAGATTTCAGCCCTTGGCTGGGCCATCCTGGCTGCAGACCTTGCTGAGGATGGCATGATGGATTCAGCTCACAGGTGTGGGAGCAGATGCCCTCTTTCCATTGCCTGATGAAGAGAGACGGTGTCTCAGATGAATAGGACAAAAGTTTTGAAGTCAAACAGGTCTAAACTTGGATGCCAGCTGTGTGACCCTGGGCATGTCACCTGTGACTCTGAAGCTCAGTTTCCTTCCCCATGCATGCGACTAGTCTGTCTCTCAGAGTTTGTACTACTGGTAACTGACATGTATTAAGTCCTTCACAGTAGTTAGCCAGTGCTGTGCTAAGTACATTACCAGATAAAGCTCATTCTATTCTCGAAACTGCTGTGAGCGGCTCATGGGAGCCTGGATGCGGCTGGGGCAGGGGCTGCAGTTGAGAAGCCCTAAACCTCCAGGACAGTGGTTCTCAGTTGGGGTGATTCTGCTGCCGATGGGGCATTTGGCAGTGTCTGAAGTAGTTTTTAGTTGTTTCAGTTGGGTTACCTAGTGTGTAGCGGCCAGGAATGCTGCAAACATCCTACAATGTACAGGACATCCCTCCTAGGCTGATGAAGAATTATTTGACCTAAAATGTCAGTAGAACTGCATTTAACGGTGCTCTAGGAGAAGCAGGCTGGCAGTAAAGCCAGGGGATCATAATTTCCATCTCAGCTGCGGTGCAGAATGCTAGTCTAACTGGGTTATGACCCAGACCCTTTCTGCAATAGGAAGTGTCTCTCTGAAAGCAGGCTGGTGACGCCTTGGTTCCATCCTCTGGGCTGGGTTTCCTGTCCTGCCGTTCCATCCCTTTCCCACTGCCCCACTCCCGCCCACTCCATCCCTCTCCAAACATTGGCTGAGCACCTGCTTCATCCAGAAGGATAAGACCCAGCCCCCAGCCAGGAGCAGACAGCGCGCAGCCCAAGGAGGGAGAATGGCACAGAATCAGATGTAATAAGGTAAACAAAGAAGTCTTAACAGCCAGCATGGGGGCTCCCCTAAGGGAGGGAGGGTCTTCATTTGGGAAAGTGCCTTGGTAGGGCTCGAGCTTCAGTACTGAGATCACAGTGTTGAGCTCCCACATCCCAAAGTGGAGGTTCTGCCGGGGCTGTCGTGCTGGGCTTCACATTATAGTCATCTTATGAGATGGGCCCTGCCTCTCACCAATTAAATCAATTTCAGGGACAGCTGCTGTTTGAAAGCTCCCCGGGGAATAGAATGGGCGGTCAGCTGAGAAGCACGTGGCTTCACCTGGCCAGTCTCTGAGAAAGACGCCAGGTGTGCACCACATCCCACAGGTAAGTGTCATTTAGTAGGTTCAGGAGTCTGGTCTGCTTAATGTCTGCTTCAGGTGGCTTTGATATCTTGCAGGTGCAGGATTTCAGAGGCGTAGCCACCTGGATGAGATACTGATTTTCCTGCTGAATAGGAGTTGAGATAGAATGGAGGATGGAGAGAGAGGAACCAGAAACAGGGAAGCAAGCTGGAACCAGGTGAGGACAAGGGCCAGGGGATTTCCCGTGGGAGGGGGCCTTGCTGCAGTGAGAACCCCTCTGATCCCCTGCCAA
Source organism: Mandrillus leucophaeus (assembly GCF_000951045.1). Classification (NCBI taxonomy): domain Eukaryota; kingdom Metazoa; phylum Chordata; class Mammalia; order Primates; family Cercopithecidae; genus Mandrillus; species Mandrillus leucophaeus. The sequence goes on from NW_012102031.1 coordinate 8,377,695, forward strand.
TCTTCACAATGTGTTTCTCTGAGCAGCATTTTATGTAAGTGTGTATAAACTGAAGAGGGGGCAAAAATCTCACGTTCTGGTCAGTGGCAGGCAGAGCAAGGCACCTACAAAGAAGCAGGGAGCCCACAGGCATTGGAGATAGAGAGCATCAGCTCGGGAACAACAGACGTCTTGGGCGAGGTGAGGGTCTTTGTTTTGAGATGGAGTTTCGCTCTTGTTGCCCAGGCTGGAGTGCAGTGGCACGCTCTCGGCTCACTGCAACCATCTGCCTCCCAGGTTCAAGCAATTCTCCTGCCTCAGCCTCCTAAGTAGCTGGAATTACAGGCACCCACCACCACCATGCCTGGCTAATTTTTTGTATTTTTAGTAGAGATGGGGTTTCACCGTGTTAGCCAGACTGGTCTTGAACTCCTGACCTCAGGTGATCCACCCACTTCAGCCTCCCAAAGTGCGAGGATTACAGATGTGAGCCACCGCGCCTGGCCAGTTGCTTAGCTTTCTCTTGCTATAAATTTGCCCAGATGCAAAGAATTAAGACAATAAACGCCAATTTCTTGTTTATGTGCGGACCTCTGTGGAGGCTCCTATTAGGCAGGTCTCTTCCCAGTGCTGACTCAGGGCTTTG
>NW_012102031.1:8383714-8385419 GCF_000951045.1 Mandrillus leucophaeus
TTAATAAAAATTATTTTTTATAAAGTATAAATAAAAATATTTTTATGATTCCAGTTAAGACTAGAAGATACTTAAGGTTTACTTTTTAAGTTTGCTGAGCCAGTAATTATTATGTATCTGTACTACATTCATAGGATGCCACTGAAAAATCATTTTCATTTTTCTTGAACTCCAGATGATAAAAGGAAAAAAATGTCACATATCATCTTACCATGCAGAAATGTGTCCTAACTAACACTCTGGTGTATTTAGTCTCAGATTTTTTTTTGGTTTGTATGTTACATGTAAGTATACATTCTTAAAAATGAGACGATAATAAATGTATAGATTGCTTTTTAATTGCTCTATTAACTTTATATTTTTCCATGCAAATGAGCAAAACGCTACTGATGACAGAAACTTAGACTGGGTACAAAGGCTTTATTTATTGATATTTATCAATTATCTACAAACATCAAGTTAGAAGCTAGAAGCACAAGACTCACCTGATACATGGAAAAAACATAACGTTCACAGCAAATGAGTAAAGACATATTAGGAAAATGCAAGGAAAGATAACACAATGGGACTCACAATATTAACTTCATGGAAAATGGCAGGAGTCCAGGCATAGGCAAAATTCATCATGATGGTCATGGGGATTAGAGAGCTTCCCATAAGGATACACAGACAATTCCTCAATTGTAGCTCCCTCTTCTCTCCTGATTCCTCTCATCTTCTCCATGAACATTCCCATATCATCTCCACCTCTATCCATCCCATCAGTGACCTGCCTGTTGGGTATAGCCCATTGAAAATTAGGGGCCAGTAAAAAAGAATGAGTTCATGTCCTTTGCAGGGACGTGGATGAAGGTCGGCGCCATCATTCTTAGCAAACTAACATGGGAACAGAAAACCAAACACTGCGTGTTCTCACCCATAAGTGGGAGTTTGAACAACGAGAACACATGGACACAGGGAGGAGGACATCACACACTGGGGACTGTTGGGGGAGTGGAGGGAAAGGGGAGGGATAGCATTAGGAGAAATACCTAATGCACGCAGAGCTTAAAACCTAGACGGGCCAGGAGCGGTGGCTCACGCCTGTAATCCCAGCACTTTGGGAGGCCAAGGTGGGCAGATCATGAGGTCAGGAGATCGAGACCATCCTGGCTAACATGATGAAACTCCCTCTCTCCTAAAAATACAAAAACAAAATTAGCCGGGCATGGTGGTGGGTGCCCGTAGGCCCAGCTACTCCGGAGGCTGAGGTGGGAGAATGGTGTGAACCCGGGAGGTGGAGCTTTCAGTGAGCCAAGATGGCACCACTGCACTGCAGCCTGGGCGACAGAGCAAGACTCCATCTCAAAAACAAAAACACAACAAAAAAATCCCACCACCACCAAAAAAACCCTAAATGACAGGTTGAAAGGTACAGCAAACCACCATGGCACAGGTATACCTATGTAACAAACCTGCACGTTCTGCGCATGTATCCCAGAAGTTAAAGAAAAAAACAAAATTAGGGGCAAGATGGCGAGCCTGTTTCTGTTTGTTCTTTCTTGTAGGCTGGTGGCCTTTTCCTCCTCCCAAGGGTGGTCTTCCTCTCCAGTCTGAATAGGCTTCTCTGTTTCTTTGTTTTCCTGGTGGATGTTGGCCACTATGAAGTTCTTCTGCTCTGCTTTCCCCAGTCCTGATGACTGTTAGCATTTTGATGTATTTCCTT
>NW_012102031.1:8388639-8390252 GCF_000951045.1 Mandrillus leucophaeus
ACTTCAGCCTCCCAAAGTGCGAGGATTACAGATGTGAGCCACCGCGCCTGGCCAGTTGCTTAGCTTTCTCTTGCTATAAATTTGCCCAGATGCAAAGAATTAAGACAATAAACGCCAATTTCTTGTTTATGTGCGGACCTCTGTGGAGGCTCCTATTAGGCAGGTCTCTTCCCAGTGCTGACTCAGGGCTTTGGTTCCTTCCATCTGGAGCTCATACATAGCATCTGAGGAGGAGGGGGAAGAAGAAGAGCCTGGAGGAGCCCGTTTTGCCCTTGACTGCCCTGACCTGGAAGTGATCCCTCACTTTTGCTCAGATTCCATCAGTGAGAACGAGGCACAGGGTCCCACCAAGACACCAATGGGCTGTGAGCTGAAGAAGAGGTGAGTTTGTTAGCATGTGACCAGCCTCTGATGCAGACCCCCATTGTCCTCAGTGTTCCATAGGTGAGCCATTCAGTAGGAGAAGTGTGCGGAGGCACAGTGGGGGCACATGGGGGAGAAGAGTTTGCTTAGTCCGGGCAAGTTTTGGAAGGCTTCCTGGAGGAGGTGCTGCTGAACGTGGTCTGCAGAAAAAGCCAGAGGTAAGGGCCAAGAGGGCCAAGGAATGTGATTTCAGTCTGCGTCTTCATGCCTTTGCAGATGCATTGGTGTACGTTGCTGCTGTAACAAATCACCACAAGGTTAGTGGCTTGAAACAATACAAATGGTCTTACTTTTCTATAAGTTAGAAGTCTGGAGCATGTCTCACTGAGCTGAAAATCAAAGCGTTGGTGGGGCTGTTTTCCTTCTTGGAGGCTCTAGGGAAGAATCTGTTTCCTTATCATCACCAGCTCCAGGGGGCTGCCATGTGCCTCAGCCCTCCCTCTGTCTACAACGCCAGCAATATCTCAGCTCTCTGGCATTCTCATGTAGCCACATCTCCCGCTGACCACAGCCAGGGGAGTCTCTGATTTTAAGGACCCACGTGATTAGATTGGGCCCACTTGGGTAATCCAGGCTAATTGCCTTAACCTTAATCACATCAGAGAAGCTCACTACCTTAAAGTGGCATATTCACAGGTTCTGGGGATTAAGACATGTTTTTGATGGGTTAGCAGGGAGCATTCTACCTACCACACACACGCAACTCCTTCTACCAGAAATTTCCTGTCTTCTCTTTATCTATCTGGCTAACCTCTATGCGTCTTTGAAGACCCATTCAAATAACTTTCCCCACTTCCCACCAAGAAACTTTCCCATCACTGGCTGGGGAGTTAGTTTCGCCATCAGCATGTTTCTTTTGTGCCATTTGTATTCTACCGTAATTACTAGTGTACTTCCCCCAACCCCCATTGCAAAGTCTTTGGGGTCAGGGTCTCTGACTTCGTTATCTCCATATCTTTAAAATCTACCATAATGTTGGACACAAATGTGCTCTGTGTTTGTGGAATAAATGGCTAATATATATATAATATGTAATATTATATTATATATATATTTACAGTGTTCTATTCAGAGAGGGTGGAAGGCTTATATTATATAATTTAAAAGGAAATATCATCTGAGCTTAATTGTTCCTGTAGGATCTCAACTTTCATCTGAAGGCTTTTTTTGTTTTTGTTTTTGTTTTTTTT
>NW_012102031.1:8392797-8395220 GCF_000951045.1 Mandrillus leucophaeus
CTCGGCCTCCCAAAGTGCTGGGATTAAAGGCGTGAGCCACCGCGCCTGGCCTCTTCCACCTTCTTTTCTATGCCCATGCTTATATATTCCAAAAGTACACATTTTTACCTATGGATATTACGACATATTCAGTTTTCTAGCTTGTATTTTCACTCAACATTAGGAGAAATTCTTCATGCCATTGAAGTGTTTTTTGAAAACATGACTTCTAATGCCTGCATGTATTTCTTTATGTGAACGTACCTTACTTCACTTAGCCATTTCCTTGTTTGACAACCCGGTTGCTTCAATATTTCTCTACTGTAATTAATCCTGCGATGACTATTCCTATGTAGGTACTGTGTTCATATCTTTAATTATTTTCTTGGGTTAAATTTCTAGGGATAGAATTACAGGGTCAAAGGATATGAACTTTTTATGACTGTTGTTACATATTTCAAAGCAGATTGGACACATTTACCCACTTATTAGCAAGTGAATCTGCTGTGGTCTGAATATTTGTGTCCTCCCAAAATTTATAGGTTGAAATCATAACCCTCAAGGTGATGGTATTAGGAGGTGGGGCCTCATGACCCCTAGGTCATGAGGGTGGGAATCTTGTACAAAGATTGGTGCCTCTATAAAAGAAACATGAGGGGGACCTCTTGCCTTTTCCACTGTGTGAAGACACAGTGAGAAGTCACCGTCTGTGGGGAAATGGGTCCTCAGCATCACTGCATCTTCTAGTACTCGATCTTGAACTTTCAGCGTCTAGAACCGTAACAAATAAATTTCTGTTATTTACAAACCACCCAGTTTATGGTATTTTGCTATAGCAGCCCAAGGAAACTAAGACAATATTATCTCAGCTTTTGACATGTTCTAATAATGAACATTCCTTAGTAGAAAACAACTCTGTTTATGTTATGGGTAAAATTTTGTGTCTAATTGTCATTTTAATGTACATGTCTTTGTTAGTGAGGGTTTGCAGTATTTTGTTTATTAACAGAAAAGTGACTTATTTTTTCCTTTATGAACTGTCTACATTCTTCGCTCATTTATCTACTGGGGTTAATGGTTTTTTCTTCTTATCTATTTGTATGATATATTTGCATATAATGATATTAATCCTGGTTCTGTAATACTTGTGGCAAACCTATTCTCTTTGTTCAAAGCTTCTTTTCAAATAGGGGCAGGGAGCTAGTGTCATTCAGGTTAACCCCCAACCCTGCCAGTTTCCTTTGAGAAAGGCACTGGCCCACATCCTTCTCCGTAGAGTTAGCCCCCGACCTGCAACCCCTGGCTCGCTGAATCCTTCATTTTGTCTTCAAAAGAAGTTGAATTTTAAGCATCTTTGTTGATCCTCTGGGAGCAAAACCACTTTGCCAGCTTGAGATCGTTCATTTCCCCATTTCTTTCCTGTCTTCCATTCCTCATAGATAATCCCTGGCAATTATTAAGCATTTTTGTGTTGCCTTAGACTTTTGAGTACTTAATGATCCTTTAGTGGTTCAGCAGAGAAAGGAGAATCTTTCCTTCCTTCTCCCACCCCCTTTGAAAATTCTGAGCTGTAGGAATCTTTCTAATGGACTGACAGCTCTTGGAAGGGAAACAGATCCTGGACATTGTCCATCACCCGCTCCAGATCTGGTAATTTCAATGTGGGGGAAAAAAGGCCAGAGTCACGTAAGATCTCACAGATGCTTGGTGATGCAGCCACACTTCACTAAGTGAGGACTGAGGAAATAGAGAGTTCTACCCTGAAGAAGGCAGTAGACTAAGGAGATGTCACACGTGGAAACAGCCCAGTAGAAGCATGTTCTTAGCAGGATGGCATGTTGTGGTTACAGCTCCACCAAAGCAGAAACAGAGAGAGCACTGTCCTCCCTGGACCTGGGAAGAGTCAGGAGATGAGCACAACATGGGCACAGAATGGGACTGGAGATGGCCCAGGACGAGGGCTATGGGCAGTTGGGGGCAGAGGGGGCTGTAGAAACTTTATGATGCTCTTGTTTCAGGAAAGGCAGGGCCTAAACAACCCCACTCAGTCCCCCATCCATGGAGGTTTAGGAGGGAGAGTGGCCTGCTCTTTACCCTCCCGGGAGCGGAAGGTGTAGGGGGAGGAAAGGGCTCCGGGAGTCTTTGGAGCCCAGCTTCCCGAGGGTGCTGTATGTTGCATCTTAACCATGCAGCTCTCTGGCAATGCAGGCAGAGGAGCAGCAACTGTGCTTTACCTGCCCTGGCCGCAGGGTCGGGCCTGCTTACCCACCTTTCCACCCAGCCCACCCTTGCCCCACAGGACCCCGATCCAAGGCCCTCCTGCAGGCCCCTGCACAGCAGAGAACTCTCTTTGCAGCACTTCCCCTGGAAGCTCCCCTTAACTCTCCCACTAACAGCTCCTTATCCAAAGGTGTAAGTTCTCTTTCTAGTTCTCCCTCCTCTCC
>NW_012102031.1:8396310-8403993 GCF_000951045.1 Mandrillus leucophaeus
AAAAAAAAAAAAAAAAAAAAAAAAAGGCGCAAAACTTGCTGCTAGATGGGGATTAAAAAGACAAACTATGAAAGTAGAGACGGGGGACTGCTTTGAGAAATACACAGGAAGTGAAGTCAATACTGAGGTGTGGGGAAGAATGGTGTTGGGACCTCTGCTAGCCCACCTTTGAGAAAATTAGAAACTTTGTTGCCATCTGCCAGAAAGTGGTTGTAATAAATAGAAAAATCTATGCTGTCATGAATGGTGGGCTGTCTCAGGCATGTCCTTCTCATGACAGCAAATGGAAGAGTGAGAACAAAATGAGCAGGTGCATTCTCATAACTCTGGACAAGGCCCCATCACTGAGCCCAGAGTCAAGGGTGTGGGGCAGTTACCTGGCAAAGGGTATGGATACTTGGAAGGAGGAAGAATTGTTCTGTTACAGAATCAGTTTGTCAGCCAGTCTGCTACAGAATATAGGTGTTATTTTATTTTATTTTTTTTGAGACGGAGTCTCTCCCTATTGCTCAGGCTGGAATGCAATGGTGCGATCTCAGCTCACTGCAACCTCCGCCTCCAGGGTGAAAGCAATTCTCCTGCTTCAGCCTCCCGAGTAGCTGGGACTACAGGTGTGCGCCACCATGCCCAGCTAATTTTTTGTATCCTTAGTAGAGACTGGGTTTCACCATATTGGCCAGGCTGGTCTTGACCTCCTGACCTCGTGATCCGCCCACGTTGGCCTCCCAAAGTGATGGGATTATAGGCGTGAGCCACCGCGCCCGGCGGTGTTTTCTGTTTGTTTTTTTAACTCTGCAAGAGTAGAGTATTTTGGATTTGGGGTCTTATGGGCATCCCACATATCTTAATCTAGGGGTGAGTGGAGGGTCATAGAGCACATTCTCAGGAGGCTTTCCATTCTTACAGAGATGAACTGGACAGGACCCATTTGATAAGTTTGGAAAAGCTGCCTTCTAGCGAACCATAACACAGCTCTTGTCAGGGAGACAGTCACGTGAGCTGTAGAGAGCTGTAGAGAACATTAAGGAGCAGAACTTAAATATAGCTCTGAGTTTATTAGTATTACCAACTACCCCAAAAGCTCCAGCCCCAGGGACTGAGATACACAACATCACCTCAGAATCCTTACCAGAGGCTTCCAGTAGGAGCTCAGATCCCTCTGGAGGGCATAATAGAATTGTTGTTGCAGAGCGTGGAGCTGAGTCTACATTAGGCACCCTCATCTCAGCGCGGCTTCATGCAGGATCTCCACCCCTACCTTGCAGGCGCGCTGGGTCCAAGCCTAGAGGGATGTTGATTTTCCTGTGATGGCCCAACACCCCATCCCCAGCTAGTAAGTGGCAGGGCCAGAGCTTCAACCTCTGCTCAAGCCACTGCTGGTGAAAAGTTCCGACAACTTCATACAGAGCCTGAGATATGTAAGAGCTCAGGAAATGGCGATTAATATTCTAATAATAATACTTTGTAGATAAATATGAATGAATAACTGTTGAGTATCTCCTAGGCTCCACGTACCGTATGAAGGACTTTCTCTGAGTGACTTTAGCAGCCGGGATTGTCATCCTCATAGATGGGGAAACTGAAACCAGAGAGGTTAAGTGACTTGTCTAAATTCTCCTCTGGAGGTAAATTGAATTTTAGGAGATGGTTTTGCTAACTTTGGGAAAAATAAACCATGCATTGTCATTCAGTTTGCTCATGAGACTTTTAGGAAATGCATATTTAGAGGTGAGGGATAATTGGAAATTTTATGGAAAAAATACTGGGAATAAAATAAAATACCCTCGCTTCAAGTGTTTTACCTTTTTTTTTTTTTTCCTGGAATGTTATATCTCTGACAAGGAGTTAGAGCTTTGGGGCCTGCCGCTGACAGGAAGGCTGGTGGAGCCAGACACGGGCCAGATGGAACGTGCAAAGTGTTCTATCTGTCCCTTTAATAACTCCTTGGCCAGGATGACCTGTCACTATAAGCAAGGGGGAGGAAGAAAAATGAGCCAATTCATTTCTAAATGGCTCTGTAACTCCAGGGTGTTATCGAGCAGAGACAAAGGACACCCCATAATTCTTGGAAAGGGAATCAGGATCTCTGGGAAGCAGGCACAGGCTCCATCCGGTCCGCCAAAGCCTCCTGCCAACAAGGGATCCACGCTCCATAAATACACAGAGAGATCGATCTCCTGGCCCCATTGATTTCCCCTTGCCATTATTGATTGCATTCTTAGATAAGTGGCGACTTTTCGACCAGAACTAAGCTCTGTGTATCTTTCTTGGAAGCCTTTGCAATGCCAAGGGTTCGGCCAAGGGAGGAAGTGGTGTCTGCCCTCTTCTCAGAATGCTACCCACCAGCTATGTCCTGGGTAAGAGATGATAAAGGGCTCTCCCTGGGCCCCTCAGTTTTCCAGAACAGGTCAAGTTGGGAGTTTTCCCAAGGGAAGGAGAAAGTGGCTTCAACTGACAGAGCCTCTATAGGTGTTCTGTGTAGATGACATCAACTTTGGTTATAATCCCTTGAATTATGAATGCAGAAGGGTAAGGTTGCCCTTTGCAGAATTTCTCAAACTTTAAAAGGCACAGAGGTCCCCTGGGCATCTTGTGTGAAAGCTGCCTCTGATTCTGTAAGTCTGGGGTGGGTCCTGAACTGTGCGTTGCTGACAAGCTCCTGGGTGTGTGGGTGCAGGCTCTGGGTTCCCACTCAGGTCAACTCTGTACTCTTTCAGGCTGTGCATGTGAGCCTTTGCTGTCCTTCAGAGCTGCCTTTAATTTATGTATTAATTCATTCATCAAGCATTTATTAGTTTCTACTATGTGCTAGGCCCTGTGCTGGGCTCTGGATAGAAGATGAAGGGAATATAGTGCTCACCCTCAAATTACTTACAGCTGGGCTGGAGACACTACTGTCCAACAAGCGCTGCTAATGCAATGTGATTACATCCTGAGCAAGGACGGAAGGCCCTGCTACAGGACCCTTCTCAGGTGAGGGGCAATTAATTCTGCTGGGAGGCCTCAGGGAGGGGGATATTGAAGCTGGGTATTAAAGCATGAGGAGGAGCCTTTCAGATGAGAGAGTGGAGGCAGGGGAGATGAGTATGAAGGGCTGGAGGTTTGAAAGTTTGCCATGAACCAGGAAAACTTGGATGCTGGTTGCAAATTCCTCCAACTCAGAGATGGCTGGCTGGATATGGAGTGCTGATTTGGCTATCACCACCAGACTCGGAGTCCTTGAGGTCAAGAGCCTCATCTGGCTTATCTGTACTCCCCCAGCTCTGGCAAACAGTGCCCAGAAAATGATTAAACCAAAATGAAGTTGATTTGCTCATTTCTGGCAGAGGTGCTCATTCTTGAGTGTACATCAGAATGCCCTGGAGTACTTGTTAAAAAGACTCATGGGACCCACCCTCAGTGCTTCTGACCCCGTAGATCTGGGCTGGAGCCTGGTGTTTGCATTTCTAACAAGTTTCCAAGTTTCCGGGCAATGCTGCTGCAGAACCAGGAACCACCCTTTGTGGACCACCAATCAACATCCGACGTCATTGTTTTCAAGTGAGTAATTCCTCCTGAGGGAGGGGGTGGTTCACAGAAGGCAATGTGGATTAATGTAGAAAGTATGACCTTTAAAGCTGCCTACACTGGTTCAATGAAGTTCTGCCACCTGTGTAACCTTGTTTGGATCAGACATTCCATAATACGTATCTTCGGACTCTTTAGTTAAGTTTCAGGTGAGAGAAACCCAGCTCAATAAATAAAAAAGAAATGACTGGGCTGTATAACTCAGAAGTTTGGGTGTCTGGAGTCAGGTGTGCCTGGATCCAGGAAGTCAAATCATGCCCTGGGAACTCCGTCTCTTTCCACCCTTTGGCTAATCTTTCTTCTGTATTGATCCCATTCTCAGGCAGGCACTCTTCCTGTAGCAGCTAGGATGACCAGGTAGCTCCATAATAATATTTTTTTCATAGTTACTGATCCCAGAGAAAAGAGTATCTCGCTTTTCTAGTGTTTTTAGCAGAAGCCCCAGAGATTTCCTCTGATTGGCCTGGGCTGGGTCATGTGCCCATTCCTGAACCAATCACTGAGCCAGGGGGACGGAGAGCTCTGGCCACATCCTGGTCACATGACTTACTTGAAGCAAGAGAGAGGGAGTTTGTGTGTGTGTGTGTTTAGGGTATTGTTGATGCTGGCATGGATGGATGGGATTTTCCTCAAAATCTGCTCTGTTGTCAGGAAAATGGGTCAAGGAAAGTATGTATGCTGGACACTTTAGAACTACCTTGCTTTCCAAGTATTCCAAAATCTGGAACCATGACGTCACCATTTTAGAATTCCTCTCAGTCGGCATGGCTTAATGAAGTTTTTAAAGGACTAATAAGGACGTAAGAACACCTCACTTTATAGCGTTGTGAATACTCATGGATACTTAGGAGAACCAGGTCGTGTTTTACATAGTTTACACATCAGTTCACGTATTCTTTCTAAGAGCCTTATGAAGTAGGGACTCTTCTTCTTTTTCAGGAAACTGAGGCACAGAGAGGTTAAGTAACTTGGCCAAGGTCACAGAGCTAGCCAGTGGTAGAGACCAGCTGCAAACGCAGGCAGTCCAGCTGTCTGTGTGCCTAACCGCTATGTCCACAGCCTGCCTCTTGAGAATTTTGAAATCTTATTACTGGAAAATGCCTTGGAGATGATCTCAGCCAGCACCCCAACCCCTCCTCCATGTTTATTTATTTATTTTTTAACAATTGAGGACCAGAGAGGGGGATTCATTTACCTGAGGTCATGCAACCTAGTAACGGCACAATTAGGATGAGAATTTTTGTCTTTGAATGCTATCTCCAGAGCTTTTTCTGCCCCACCATCCCTCTACTGCCTCCTACTGGCTTTTCTGGAAATAGTCGCTGTTCTTAAGCATGTGCAGGAATCAACTTTCACAGTTCTCCACGACCACCAACCACCTGGAGCACCTTGTGCTTTGCATCCTGAGCACCTGGCCCTGTGTCTGGTAGCTTGTGCAGATACTGTTCCTGTGTGCAATGTTTTGGTGATACTGAAAGCTTTGCCTTATGTGTTCCTCAATCTGACTCTCTTTCTTTGGGTCAGATCAAGGGGAAGCTGGGCACACTGGAACCCCTGACCACACAAAAGCAGCGTAGATGAGCCCTTGCAAGTTGGCAACTGGTCAGCACAGCTCAGAAATTCCATTTTCCTCACCCTTCAAAATGGGGTCTGAGGATAAACAGTAGCAGGATTTGCTGGGAGCTCCTTGGAAATGCAGAATCTCAGGCCCCATCCGCATCTGCTTTTTAGCAATATCCCCAGGTGATTTGTCTGCACGGTGAGAAGCCTCATTGTCAGCCTGACTCTTCACCAGTCCTGGAGAGAGAGGAGAAAGTAGCCACTAGGTGGGGGTGTTGCCTGGGCTGAGGACAAAATGGCTGGCGCAGTGGCATGCCTGCGAAGAAGAGCGAGGAGCGGCTCAGCCAGATGGCACAAATGTTTTGGATTTCAAGTAGCATCCCCTCCGTCTGCACCCATGTGTTCCCCTACTCCCAGCGGCTCTGGAATGTTAAAAAAAAAAAATCAAAGTAACCTTCAGGATAAAGATGTCCCCCACAGAGAAGATTCAAAGAAGGTGCCTCAGGCCCTGGAGACATCCTCAAAGCCAGGTTAACTCACCTTGTCATTGAGGAGACAGAGGGTCCCGGTGGGAAGTGACTGACTTGGAATCCTCTTTGAGGATCTTCGACTACAAAGCCTGTGTCCCTTCTGCTCCTGCAGCTTGGCTCCAGAAATGTCCTGAGCATGGAGCACCTTGTTAGAGTCAGTGTTTAGTTTGTACTGGGGACTTCTGTAAAAAGTGTAGGCACAAAGGTCTGAGGCTGTAGAAGTTCTCTCCTTTTGTTCAGAAAAACTCGCTACTGGGCAATGCAGGTCTAGACATCACACTCTCTCCCAAAGCTTTTTTTTTTTTAAGCTGTCTCTCTGATCAGGGACTGATACTCTTCCAGTCTCTGGCTCTGCCACTCCCTGGCTGCATTTCTTGAGACAGGTCACTCAATCTCTCTGAGCCCTTGAGACGGAGATGACAGTATCTGTCTCTTGGGTTTATTATAAGCGTCAAAATCAAATGTCATTATAAAGCAAAAGCACCTTCTAAGCTGCAGAGTGCTGTAAAAAATGAGGGGCGACTGGGGATTTGGCCATTACGAGGAGATAAAGGGTAATTTTTTTTGCAGCAGGGTAGATAGCTGTTGACAACAACATTGTCTCAGCTGCAGCGGTCTCCTCTCTGTTTTCCCAGCTGCAGCTCCTGTCCCACTCTCGACACTGCAGCCAGAGTGATTTTTTTTTTGAGACAGAGTCTTGCTCTGTTGCCAGGCTGGAGTGCAGTGGCACGATCTCAGCTCACCGCAACCTCTGCCTCCTGGGTTCAGGTGATTCTCCTGCCTCAGCCTCCTGAGTAGCTGGGACTACAGGCGTGTGCCACCATGTCCAGCTAATTTTTGTATTTTTAGAAGAGACAGGGTGTCATCATGTTGACCAGGATGGTCTCGATCTCTTGACCTCGTGATCTGCCCGCCTCGGACTCCCAAAGTGCGGGGATGACAGGTGTAAGCCACCACACCTGACCCAGAGTGATATTTTAAAGTAAAAAGTCAGTGTATGACCCCACCCACCCCTGAAATCTCTTCAGCAGTTTCCCTTTTCCCTTAAAATTAAACCTAATTCCTTATCTGAGCTGCAAGGCTCTCCTGCTGCCTCCTCCTACGCAGGGGGTCCTGCTCACCCCTCACTCATCCCACCCCCTCTTACTCTCTGTCCCTCATTCCCACCTTAGAATCTTTGCATTTGCTGTCCCTGAGCTTGCTTTAGGAGTGCTGGCTCTTTCTTTCCATTCAGACCTCCATTTACCTGTCACCTCCCCGGTGAGCCTGTGGTCTGAAGTGGCCATCTAGCCAGCCCCTCTTGGCCCAACACCTTATTGAAATTCTCTGCACAGCACTTCTCATTGTCCAATATTCCACTTGTTTATTAGTCTAGACTCCATGACTAGAGTGTAATCAGCGTTTGAGGGGGGGATTTTGTCTGCCTTGCCCACCTTGTCTCCCTAACGCCTAGAACGAGCAATGCCTGGCATGTAGTAGTAGGCACTCCATGAATTTCTGTTGAGTGAATGAATGGCTGAATGAGCATATCTACTGCCCTGACTGCAGGGAATACTGCAAACCCAGTGGAACACCTAGACCATTCGCACAGACAGGATACCTGTAGCCACTGTGCTACACGTGCTGCTATCTTGGCCCTTTGCCTTCTGCCTTGAGAGACTAGAGGAATTAAGAGGGAAACACGTGCTTTGTTATGTGAAAGCATGCGTTTCCTCCAAAGCCCCTTCATTCCTGAGAGTTGGGAGAATAATTAAATCCCATTTAATGATTCAGTGTTATCTCACACTTTGGGTTCTGTTGTAATTATTAAGCAAGATCGAAAATAAAACATCCAAATATCATAATTAACTTTCAGATCAGAACAAATGTCAACTTGGGGAGGACTCACACCTCTGGGGCAAGTCTCTTTTTCTTCTTCCTGCAGCCGCCTGCCTGTCCCTCACCTGTGTCTCCCCTCCCCCATCAACTAGCCGTGCATCCTAATGTGGTAGGAGTTATTAAGAAGTTATTGTAGCCAGATAGAGAG
>NW_012102031.1:8404608-8421097 GCF_000951045.1 Mandrillus leucophaeus
AAAGTGGGTCCACCCAACATGGCGATTCCCACTGTTGTCCTCTTGCCTTTGCCCCTACATGTGCCTGGCAACATGGCCGCCCCTACATATCCCCGTGTGTGTAGAACTTCATGGCGCCCTGTATTTGCATATTAAAAGCCCAGGGTGGGAGGGCCAGTTTTTTTCGAGGGCTACATGAATGACATGCCTGGTCAAACCAGTCCCCTGAGGCCTATGCAAATCAGACACCATCTCCTCCAGCCTCCTCATATACCTGGCTGATTTCTGCGGCACTTGGGATCTTCTTCTCTCTCGGCTTTGGAGCCCCCCTGCCATCTCTGTACAGGGGAGCTTCTTCCTTCTGTCTCCTCCTTTCTTTCTTGCCTATCAAACTCTCCGCTCCTTAAAACCACTCCATGTGTGTCTGTGTCGTTTTATCTAATTTGACTCAAGACGAAGAGCCTTGGTGTTCATCCACTCATCAGAGCCGTGTCACTAATCCTATTTCTCTGCTCATGTGGTCACCATATATTCACTGAGCATTGCTTAGTGATAGACTTTTATAGAGAACAAGAGAGAGAGAGAGAGAACTCCTCCTTACACCTCAAAGCTTAGCACAAACTTCACCTCTATTTACTGGCTTCCTGGGTTCCTTTTTCCCCACTCTGGGAGTTGGGTTCTGCCTTATTCCGTATGGGATTTGCACCCAGTGCTCAGTGGAAGACAGGCTGGATACCCCCCAACCCACCCATACCGACTGCACCTTGAGGATCATGCCTGCCTTGTGTGTCATCATAACCCAGTGCCTACAACACAGCCTGGTACTTAGTAGGTGCTCAGTAAATATTTACTGGTGAGTAAAAGTTCTTACTCATTTCTCTATCTCTAGGAACGAGTCCATCGTCAGGCTCAGTAAATATCTGGAGAATAAATGAGCAAAGGGGGATCTTCAGATATGGAGAGAAAAAGAGAGTAGGGCAGGGGAGAGGGAGGGGAGAAGCAGGCCGGGAGGCCAGGAAGGAAAAGGACTAGGGGTGGACGAGTCGGCTGGAGCTGCCAAAGCAGAGTACTACACACTAGGCGGCTTAAATAATAGAAATTCACTCCTCACAGTTCTAGATCATCAGGGCAGCTTTCTTCTGAGACCTCTCTTGGCTGTAGGAGGCTGTCTTCTCCCTGGGTCCCCACATGGTCTCCCTCCTGTGCGTGTCTGTGTTTTAATGTCTTCTAATAAGGATACCAGGCACATTGGTTAAGGTCCACTCTCATTACCTCACTCTATCTTAATTATCCCTTTGAAGGCGCTATCTTCAAATACAGTCACATTCCGAGGTACTAGGGTTTAGGGCTTCAACATATGAACTTTGACGGGGACAAAATTTAGCTGTAACTGGGCCCAAGGCCCCTTCTGTTACTATGATGGGGGTGGAAACTGGACCAAAAAACTCTAAGCGAGGAAGGGATGTTGACTTTTAGGCTGCATGGCTGGGGGCAGTGATGGTGGTATCTTCCTCCTCTGGTTCCTCCCTCCTCTGCTTCCTCCTCTGCTTCCTCCTTCAGTCTTTGACACTGGACAGTCACGCTGAGCTCGTTTCTGATCTTGCCAGCAGGGGGAGCCAGAGCTCGTAGCACTGGCCCCAATGCAGGAAGCCAGACCTGCTGGGGCAAGCCAGGGGCTTCCCACCCCGTCACTGGCACAAACCCAGGACCACAGTTCAGAGGCAGCAGAGTGGCACAAGCAGCCCTGTCCTGAATGTCTAGAGTCCTGGGTTGGAGGGGACTCGGTGGGTGCAGCGGGTGTCCTGGGGCTTGTCACTTGTCAGCTCTGGGCACTCCCCATCTGTGGAACGGAGAGGCTCTGCCCCCTGCTCCCTAACTTCCTTCCAGTTAGCATTCTGCAAGGGGGCTGCCAAGCTAGCACATCTGGACGTAATCTCCAGCTGTCATAGAGGAATAAAAATAGCAGCATGACAGACGATGACAACTTGTTTGGATGCATCCCCTGTCTTTTTTGTGCATGCCAATTTCTTTTCTCCCAAGTTAGGGAAAGATTCCTTGATACAATCAGGATTATCTGATAATGCTTAATGAAGGGCCTCCTGGCGCCTCGGCCACGGATTACTTTAAGCTCTTGCTAACCCGCTGAAAGGATGATAGAAATCGGCACAGGTACAAACCCACCCCCTCTTCGTGCAGGGCCGTCAGAGCAGGGGGTGTGAGGACTTGTTCCAGCAGCCAGCAGAGCCAGCAGGCCTGCTGCTATGGCCTGGTATGGTGAGGCAGATGTTCAAAAAGAGAAGGGAGCTGAGTTCCTGCTGCTCACTCACTCACCCAGTGAGACAGGCACTGTCAGAAAGAGTACTGGGTGTCCCATTCCGGCTCTGGGTCCCATCCCGGTTCAGTCCCATTCCAGAACTGACCGTGTGCTGGGGAATAAGCCACTCCTCTAAACAGAGCCTCCTCTGGAAAATGAGGGAGTAGGTTTTCTCCTGCAGGTCAGTGTTGTTTGACTGGCTGCCTGAAGGTCACGCTGAGAAGGGTTTGGAGGCTACATGGGACTCTTCAAAGAATGGCTGTGCTCAATTGGGGATGTCTGCCCTGGCCAAGACTGGGAGGGTGGCCATGAACATGCCACTCGACCTCTCTGGACTGTATGAACTCTAAGGCTCATGCCAACACTGATATCTTATTAAATCTTACGGATATTCATCCTATGATCAAAACAGCCATAATATTCTCCTTACTGTGGTTTCTTGCCAAGTCCTTCAAATCATCTTTTCCTATCAAAGGTGGCGAATGTATGTAGTGGACACTCTTGCGTGCTACCCAGCTCTCCCCTTTAGGATTGGGGTTCTCTCTTCTTTCCCCCAGCTGCCAGGATTGCGGGCTGCTGATGGCTCATGATCCCTTTCCTGGAATTGCACTGGGTTGAAGGGAGTGGCTTTGTCTTAGGTCCTGCTTGCCCCCTTCCCCAAGGGGATATCTGTATCCAGTGACTGGTCTATTTAGGAATACAATGTAGGAAAACTTTCTCCCAAGTTTGGACAGTTAAGTCTGTCCCAGCTCTATAGCAACTAGAAATTCCACACTGCACAATTTCACAGCACCAAGGACTAGGGCTGGAAGGGACTGCAGGAGGTTATGTCATCTGTTCCCTGCCCTCTGATTCGATGGTGGGAAGGTGGTGACTTAGGCGAGAAGGAACAGTGGCATGTATTGACCAGCTGCCATAGCTTCCCATAAGCAAAGTCTCTTCCCTTGGTAGAACCGAGTTTCTGTTTATTACATCATTAATTGCATCTCAGCTCATCTCTTCCCTTACCCTTTCCCCAATCCTGTATCTTTCACTCTCTTATAAATGGTATTTCTGAAAGGGTTCCCCAAGGAACTGCCTACACGCACTTCTCCACCTCAGGGTCAGTTTCTAGTGAGCCCAATCCGAGAAGCAAGCTGATTCTTGCGTGTCAATGACCTGGGTCACCTGGGTTTCCAGCCTTCTTGTTCACAGACCTATGAGAGAAGCTGATCAACTGGCTGCACAGCCAGCCAAGGGAAGAGACCTTGCTTAGGAGAAGCCACGACAGCTGGTCAGCAGACGCTGCAGCTCCTTTTCAGCAAAATTACCTAAGTTACAACCTTCCCACCATCTAATCAGAGGACAGGAGACAGATAACGTATCCTCCTGCAGTCCCTTCCAATCCTAGTCCTTGGCGCTGTGAAATTGTGCAGTATGGGGTTGTGCACTGCAGTGCAAAGGCTGGAGACCCAGGTTCTGATTGCTGCTCTGTTACTAACTTGTATGACCAGCGGCAAGTCACTCCATCTGTCTGAGAAAATGGAAAACCGAAGAGACCAGTTGGATATTTGGCTTGAAAACTCGCCTGCACCCCCTCCACAATTGCTTCCCCCCAGTTCCCCATCGCTTGTTCTTACTTAATCTTACTTCATTTACTTCATTGCCCAGTGTGTAGAGGAGATTGTGGGGGAGCTGCTCTGCTCCACGAGGGATGGCTGGCATGGAATCTGACCTACTTGTCCCATGCACTCCTGCACTCCTGCCTGAAGATACCCCAAAAGGCCCTCTGAGGAGCAAGCTTTAAAGATTATTGACCAGGCCGGGTGTGGTGGCTCACGCCTGTAATCTCAGCACTTTGGGAGGCCAAGGTGGGTGGATCATCTGAGGTCAGGGGATCGAGACCAGCCTGGCCAACATGGCGAAACCCTGTCTCTACTAAAAATACAAAAATTAGCCAGGCGATTCTCCAGGCTGAGGCAGGGGAATCGCTTGAACCCGTGGGGTGCCGTGGGGAGGCTGCAGTGAGCCGAGATTGTGCCACTTCAGCCTGTGTGAAAGAGTGAAACTCTGTCTCAAAAACAAACAAAAAGATTATTGACGAGAGGGTCTCCAAGTCCCTCCAGTATGTCTTCCTGTATTAGCTTCCTATGACCCTCACAACTTGGTGGTTTAAAACAACAGAAATTTATTTTTTCATAGCTTTGCAGGCCAGAGTCGGAAATCAAGGTGCCAGCAGGGTTGTGCTCCCTCCAGAGGCTCTGGAGAGGCAGGATTCTGTGCCTCTCTCTTAGTTTCTGGTGGCTGCTGGCAGTCCTTGATGCTTCTGAGCTTGTGGCCGCAATATTTCAATCTCCGCCTCCATCTTCACATTGTCTTCTCTTCTGTGTGTCTGTCTGAAATCTTTATATTTAGGGCCCACCAGGATAATCCAGGTTAAGCTCCTCTTCTCAAAATCCTCTACTTAATAACAGCTCCAAAACCCCCGTTTTCAAATAAGGTGCATCTACAAATTCCAGAGATTTGGTATCTTCTGGGGGCCATTTTTCAGCCTGCCACACCTAATAGGGATGGAGTGAGTCATTCTTGGGAGGCCAAGCTGCTGGCGGGAGACGTGGCCTATCGTCAGGGCTTCCCAGGCCAATCCAGCATGACAGCCGGGGGCAGTCTGGGTGGAGGTCAGCTGTGTGGTCAGAGTGGGTCTTGTCTTCCTTCCCTGCCTTCGTCCCTCTCCCTGCTTCTCCTGCACCCTCTGAAAAAGAGCTATGTTGTGCATCCCTCAATTTTCCTAAAATGGGATTCCAAAGACAAAATGGTCCGGAGACAGTTCTGGTTGGGAGAAGCCCAGTCTGGGCCACCATTCACCTGCCAGTCATGGTCACTTGCAAGTCTGTCCCCAAAGCTCAGCTCCCTTTTTGACACGTGTTATGAATTAAGCTCATTTCTGGATCATGGCCCTTCTGGGGAATTAATGGAACATAAAGAAACCTCTTTCTAAAGTTTCAACACTTTTCATAAATCAATAGTCTAGTCAAAAGTCAATGTTCTTTTTTGGCATTAACTTTTATATTGGTCAGAGTTTGGTCAGAAAAACAGGAACCTCTCTGCGTTCCAGGCTTGAAGGTTGCAGGGGCTTATGGGACTGCCGGAAGCAGGAACTGACAGAATGGCTGGAAGATCTGGGGTGTCAGAGGTTAGAGGAGTTGCTGCCAAAATTCAGGGACACTGACATGGCCAGGAACCTGAGCCGGAAGTATTGAAGCTGGTGGTTCTCACAAGCCTGCAGGAAGCTGCTGCAATGCTCGATGATCTCTAGAAGCTCCTTCCAACTGCTTTGGTTGGAAGCAGCAAAACCAGTGGTTCCCAAGCAGCTACTCTTTGAAAAAGATGGCTTCTCCTTCACTTCCACCTTTCAAATCTTGTGCCAGTTCCTCTCAGTGACAGACTCAAACCCAGAACCACATGGGCAAAGAGATGCTGGAAAATGTGATTTGTAGGTTCCTAACTGGAGAGAGTGGGGGATGCTGAGCTGGAAACACACAATCCAGTGTGGTTTTCAAATGATTTTGTGTTTTCCAAAACCTGCCTCTCCCTTTTCTTTCTTTGAAAAGAGGACCCCAGTAGCCAGGGTGTGGGTAAGTAGCCCCACAAACTTTTGAGGACAAGGATCTATTTATACTTAAGTGACGTGGAAGAAAGGGCATTTGTTGTGACTTAAGGGGTGCTCAGAAGTGGAGGCTGTTTGTAGGGCAGGGCAGCAGCCTGGTGTTGGGAAAAAGCATGAGCTCCATACCAGCTTGGGCCATTATCCGGCTCAGCCCCTTGACTGTGCCCACTTCAGTTTCCTTTCTTCAAAAGCTGGCACCTAATAACCAGCCTCACAAGTTGTTATGAGTATTTAATGAAATAATGGCATGTGCATGCTAGGATGTTTATTGCAGCATTATTCACACAGGAAATAACCTAAATGTCCATCAAAAGGGGAATGACTAAATAAAGGATAGAAATCCATGCTATGGAACAGTGTACAGCAGGTAAAAGGCTGAGGCAACCCTATAGTACTAACCTGGAAAGATTTCCAAGACATCTAAGTGGGTGAAGAAACCTATTTGCACAATACTAATGACAGAAAAGCAACCTGAATGGTTGATGCTTAAGTAGCTCTTTTATTGCTCTGTGTACATGCATATATGTGTGTGTGTGTGTGTGTGTGTGTGTGTATGTATATGTATATGTATGTGTGCATGCCAGGCAATGCCCCTGATTGTGTGGGTCTCACAACAACTCCAGGAGTAGGGTGCTATTATTATCCCCACTTTCTAGGAGAGGATACTGAAACACACAGAGGTCAAGTAACCTGCTGAAGCTTAGGCTGCCACTTATATAAAACATGTCCAGGGCAGGGCGCAGTGGCTCACGCCTGTAATCCCAGCACTTTGGGAGGCCAAGGCAGGCAGATCACCTGAGGTCAGGAGTTCAAGACCAGCCTGGCCAACATGGTGAAACCCCATCTCTACAAAAATTAGCCGGGTTTGATGGTGCACGCCTATAATCCCAGCTACTCGGGAGGCTGAGGTGGGATAATCGCTTGAACCCAGGAGACAGAGGTTGCAGTGAGCCGAGAACATGCCACTGCACTCTAGCCTGGGTGACAGAGCAAGACTCCATCTCAAAAAAAAAAAAATAAAAAAAATAAAAAATAAAAGGAAAAATATATTCGGTATTATGATCTGCATGCAAAATTGGTACAATTGATACTATTTATGTTAGGAACCCCCCAGAATTTAACATATGTGCTTAAAAGTAAATGCATGAGAAAAGACAGGATGATGTTGGCTAAATGGTCACAGTGGTTCCTGGGGGAGAGTTTGCGGGGAGGTTACAGTGATCAAAGTCACTTACAGACTTATCCATAATATTTTACATTTTTTACTAGAAGGCTGTTGTATTATTGGTATAATTTAATGCCACCTTAAAAACATTTAAAGTGTGAGATGAAGGGTGTCGGAATGTGGCACCCAGCAGGAGCCCGAGGTCAGTGCGTTCTTCCTCATCCATCTTCCCTTCTGCCAGGTGGGTGCCTAGGAAGGGCAAGTGGAGCTGAGATGGATGTAGGGGTCTGCATGGCTCCCACCACTCATCTGCGTGTTTGAGCATCATGCTGGCTGGACATCATTTTCCTCAGGAAGTTCCAAGGAAGCAAAAGGCCTCCTCAAGCCCACTGAACTAGCACAGCGGGCCAAGCCCTGAACAAACTGCCAGCAAAGAAGGCGTGCGCATACCCCAGGTGTCTCCAATTTTCCTGGTGACCTCTCACAGCTGAGTTATTTAACCTCCTCCAACCTGATGGCTCCATCTGCAAATCAGTGAGAAAACCATCTCCACCTTCTTGGAAGGGGAGGTCACCTCTGAGAAGAGCTGGAAAAGCTTTTGCCAGGCACTACCCAGGAGTAACCACCAGGCGAGTGCAGGTGGGAGAGTCTGCTGGGCCGAGAAGGTCGCATCACCTAGGATTGGGGCAGGAGGCATCTAGGGAGGACAGCAGACATAAACCTGTTCCGTGACTGTTTCTCCTGGTAACACCCCCCTCCACAGCGGGGGCGTGAGATCCAGCCTGGACCTGTCAGAATGCTTTGTCCTCAGACAGGTATGTTAGGAGACCTGGAGCATGCTGGGGCCGCATGCTCGTCACACAGGGAAAGCTCATCTGTGGTAAGAGAAGATAAAGGTGATGGCAAAGAGACACAAAGATGTGTTTCAGCCCCTGAGTTGGCCTCTCTTGAGGGGATGCCCCTTCACCCCTTCCTCTATCATCATGATTCCGTTGGAAGAGCCATAAATCCCTCCACCTTTGTTTCTGCTTAGTTTCCTTCACCGTCAATGTCATTATTATTAGGTACTTAGATCAAACCCACCTCCTCATTTGACACAGGGGAAACTGAGGCCCAGAGAAGGGGGCTGACTGTCCCATGATTCACAGCCAGACCTGGGGCTAGACCCCAAGGACATCTGCTCATGGAATCAACCAGGCTGGCTGGCTCTGTGTGTGTCCATGGACAAGAGGAGCCCTTTCCTGGGGGGTGCTGGAACGGCCACTCGTCCATGTCCCAGCAGGGCGCACCACTCTGGAAGAAGCGACCAGCGCACTGCAGCTGGGGAGTTGTCAGACTGAGAAATTTTCTTTATTTTCTTCTGTTTCTCTTCCACTGATCGCCTCTGTGATCTCTCGGTGTCATCTGCTTGTCCTCCTCACAGCCCACAGCCCCGTGTGTGGACCTCCCATTTGGCTCTTGTCATCGTCCACCTTGGATTAGACTTATACAGGAACACGGTTTGCCCTCTCCCTCACTGCTGAGCATCTCTCCCCCTCATATTTCTCATATATACACCCCATTCTGCTATTACCATGTCTCACCTTGACTACTCCGACGGGTTCCATATTATATAAAATAACACTCATCAGCTGTGGTAACAGTCGCCAACCTCAGTGGCTTAACACAGTAAAAGTTAATTTCTCACTCATGTAACAAGTTGGTGAGGGTTGGGCAGCTCTCTTAGGCTTCCCTCCTCCAAGTGGTGACTCAGGGATCCAAGCCCCTTTCATCCATCACTAGACCATCTTGGAGTCCTTCTCTTCCAATTGTGTGCATGAGGGGAAGGCAGGCCAGGTACCCTACTGCCTTTCCTTGAAGGTGACTTACATACTTCCCACTCCATTGCATTGCCCTGAATCAATCACATGGCCAGCCAGCTACAAGGACGACTGGAAAATACAGGGGGATTCCCGCATAAAATACGGAGGAGTGATAACAAATTCTACATGTCTTTCTAACTGGACTTCAGTCTCACACAAACCTTTTAGATAGGATAGTCGGGGCTGGAGTTTTGGTACTGCAATTGACTAATTTAAATGTCTTCCACCTGTGGTAGGCCCTGTAACGAAATAATAGCCAGATGGGAAACATATAGAACTTTTAATAGCTAGGCAAATACCTGACAAATGAGCCCCAAACTTCCATCCTAAATATAGGATTTTCTGGTAAGCCATGTGGGAGGAGAGGTTCAGGTCCCATTTGTCTCCTCTGCAGCTTGAGCAGTCTTCCATCCTGTCACCGAATCAGTCGTGTGTAGAAGGCCCTAGAGCCTGCTTTGGTGGTAGTGATGTTGAGAGATGGGAACTTTCCTAGAAGGCATAATGAGAAGGAGGAGATCCTCCTTTGCATGGGCCCAGGTGATGACAGAAGGCTGATTCTTGGGACCTGCCTTTAAGGCACAGTTGCTCTGTCTGGTAGTGACTTAGGCCTGGGAAAGAGGGGTCCTGTGTTTTAAAAGGTCTTATTTGCTGTCCTCCAGCTGTGTCCCTTCTCTCAGGGAACATGGATAGCCAGAGCTGTGCTCTCTTTCCTTCTAGATCATGCTCTGGGTACTCAGAACCCTGGAATTTTCTAGCCAAAGGGCCTCAAGGCAACTTCTGGTACCTGGAGGCCTCTTTCCTGTCCTTTTTCTTTACAAGGTGGACCCCACTGTTGGTGGGTACACTCCCAGCTCAGAGGGTACCAGGGGGAAGTTGGTGGGGGGTGTGTGGAGCTTGGATGTGCAGCCAGAAGGTCCACACATGTGCAGGTAGTGACCAGGGAACACAGGATTCAGGACAGAGACACAAGGGGCTGCACGCTGGGGGCTACGCCTCAAACCCTCTCCCCACCATGTTCTAGCATGGAACACCAAGGAGTTGGAGTAGCCTAAATTTGGACCCAGGCTTCTAGGTTGCTATGAAGGTCTATTTGTCATGATAGGTGGATAGAATGTATTTTATGAACTTAGTTTGAGTGATAACTTCCAAATATTTTAATGTATTGTCAGGCTGCTTCTTGGGTGTGTAGGAGCTAGGACAAATTTTTCTAAGGTGTGTAGGAGCTGGGGCAATTTTTTTTTTCTTGAGACAGAGTCTCGCTCTGTCACCCAGGTTGGAATGCAGTGGGGCGATCTCGGCTCAATGCAACCTCTGCCTCGCAGGTTCAAGCAATTCTTCTGCTTCAGCCTCCAGAGTAGCTGGGATTACAGGCACCCACCACTATTCCCAGCTAATTTTTGTATTTTTAGTAGAGATGGGGTTTTGTCATGTTGGCCAGGCTGGTCTTGAACTCCTGACTTCAAGTGATCCACCTGCCTTGGCCTCCCAAAGTGCTGGGATTACAGGCATGAGCCACTGCACCTGGCCTGGGGCAAATATTTTAATGTCCCTGTTTATATAAACAATTTGTCACCCTGTATTAAGTGTCAGCACCAGTCTACTGGCACAATCACAGGTCATCTCATGCAAGAAAAACCGGCCAGTGGGAGCCATCTGCTTGTTGGCTCCTTTCCGGAGCAGGAGTCTGGCCTTGGGCCAGAGGACGGAGGCTAGGGGGAAGGGAGACGGTCAGAGAGTGCCCCACAGGGGAGAAATGGGGACTGCAGCCCATGTGGGACCCAGCCTGGGCCTGGATTGCACCCCTAGGTTTGCACTACTGGCCCTGGGTGGTCACAGGCCCTGGCGGAGGATGTAGAGTGTTTGCGGAAGGCAGGGTACAGTGAGGGGCCCCTGGAACATGCAGTGGTCTAGGGGCAATACTGGGGATGCCATATGGGCTCTATTTAAACTCTCACTCTAGACCCCACAAATGTCAGGCATGAAGCTGATACACCCCCTTGGGCCATGTGGCCCAAGACATCGCAGGCTTGAATTAGTCGGGGGAGCAGCCGGCTCTCCCATGTGGGGGCGCTGTCTCCCCATAATCCCTCTCATTAGGAGTGAAATTTCTGTTCCCTGTGAGTCAGCCCTGAAACCCAAAGTTTCTTCCCAATGAAGATCTTTTCTTCAAAGCCTCAGGTCAGAGCCAAGCCCTTAGCCTGGTATTCCCGGCCTTTCCTGAGCTGGCCCCTTGTGTCTTTCCAGACCTTCCTCCTGCTACTCTCTTCTGAGCAATTTGCACGCTATTACTCATGATGATTCACAGATTCCAATTCAATTTGATTTTTTTTTGAGACGGAGTTTCGTTCTTATTGCCCAGGCTGGAGTGTGATGGTGCCATCTTGGCTCACTGCAACCTCCGCCTCCTGGGTTCAAGCGATTCTCCTGCCTCACCTGAGTATCTGGGATTACAGGCATGTGCCACCACACTTGGCTAATTTTTATATTTTTAGTAGAGATGGGGTTTCACCATGTTAGTCAGGCTGGTTTCGAACTCATGACCTTAGGTGATCCGCCCACCTCGGCCTCACAAAGTGCTGGGATTACAGGTGTGAATCACCATGCCTAGCCTCAATTTAAATTTTAAAACACATACAATGAGTTACTGTCGAACACATGCCGAACACACTCCTCAAGCAGCGGTTTCTAACCTTGGGCTCCTGTTATTTCCTCTTCTTGGAATGACCTTCCTGACAATGCTCCTTGCGCAGTTCAAATGTCATTTCCTATAGTTTTTTCTTCTCGTTTGAATAACTTTGCTCCCCACTTAAAAACTTTTTTTTTAAGTAGAGATGAGATCTTGCTATGTTGCTCAGGCTGGTCTCGAACTCCTGGCCTCAAGCCATCCTCCTGCGATGGCCTCCCAAAGCACTAGGATTATAGGTGTGAGTCACTGTGCTTGGCTGGTTCCCCCCTTTTATTATGGCATCAATTCGGTTCAATCAAATTTATCACATAACAAAGCATGATACGCAGTGGATAAGACCCAGCCTTTGGGGTTTGAATTCTGACCCTGAAATGTACTAGCTGTCTGACCTTGGGCAAGCCACATCCTCTCTGAGCCTCAGTCTTTTCATCTGTAGAATGGGGATAGCAATAGCACTATCTCAAATGGTTTTTGTGAGGATTCAATAAGCTAATGAGGATGATGATGATACTTAGAGCCTATCCCTAAGCCTGATGTCTGGCACTAGTGCTCAATTACTGTGAGTCATTACAGTCGTCATGACTGTTATTCATATTCATTGTGTACTTTCTGGGTTCTATACACTGTGCTATTATAATGAAGCACAGCCCCTGCCCTCAAGGAGCTCACAGCTGAGTGCAGATGCAGACGGTTGACTCTAATACCCCCGAGTTCCGTAACAGAGGTCTTCTGGCAAACTCAGGAAAAACTTTTGGGAGGAGGTGTCCCTTGGACTTGCCTTGAAGGGAGGGCAGGTGTTTGGCAGGTTGGGGTATGAGGCAGTTGGGCTGGGAGGTGCCCGAGGTCTAGTATAAAATATCTGGAGCCAACTGGATGATCCAGTTGGCCACTGGGCTGCTCAGGAAGGGGCCTGAGTTGGCTTGGTGGTCTGGCTGTCGCATGCTATCATCGATGGTCAGCCCCCTTGGCCCTCCTTATGGCAGGACTGAGGGGGGACTTATTTTCTCTCTCCTGGCCTCCCTCTCTTAGACCTGATCTGGGCCATCTCCTCTCCGTGGAATGCAGTTACCCTGGGTGGCACACTCCTATTCAACCTTCAACACTCAGCCCAGGTGTCGCCTCTTCTACATCTTGGCACGCTTCCCCTGCACTCGTGATCCTGGCATTCCTGGTCTTCTGACACATATTGCTGTGGGCTGTGATGTTCCATTTACTTGCCTGTCTTCTTCCCCAGTAGACGAGGGCCTGATGGGACCTCTGGAGGCAAAATTTTGACTTACTTATTTATTTGTTTTTGGCATTACCAGTGCCTGAAATGGAGAGTGTTTGTTGATGGTTGAGTGTTGATTACCCAGAATTCCTAGACTTTCAAGAGAGCCACATTCCTGTCTACAAATGCTCCTGTTTTAATTAGGCAGCACAGCCTGACTCCTAAGCAATCGCGTTCTGGGTTTTCTGTGCATTCTGAATGTGGTGCATTCAACCTCGCCACCTGTTGGGAGATGGGAAGAGAATGAGACAAATGGCCTTACAAGGGCCAGTTGCTGTGGCAGTGCACTCGTTGTAGTCAGCTCCAGCATTGTTGATCACCACAGCTCATCAGATATGATTCGGGGGCCTGGACTAGGATGGGTTGATAACTGCAAGGTGCCCGGAGCAATGCCAGCCACCCCTTTCTGTCCCAGATTGTCTATACATGGAACCCTTCCCATAGCCTCTGAGTCAGTACCACCCCCATTTTACAGGTGAGCAAACTGAGGCTTGTAGCAGTGTGGTGGCTTGTCTGTGGTGATGCTGTCAGCAAAGACAGAGATGGAGTGGAATCCCCTAAGCTTTTCCTTCTCAGGTGCTTAGAACAAAGGTCCCAGCATCTCTCTGGTTCTGTAATTGGGAGAGGCCTGAGCAGTGAGCTGCCTATACCCTTGGCCAACCTTCATGTTTTAATAGGTGTTTTCTCAATATTTCCTTGGTGTTGGAGGGGGAGTCAACAGTGTGAGAGACCCTTCTTCCCCCCTCACATTCTCCTCTCCCCGTCTTCCATTCGTCCATTGCCAAGTCTTCAATATGCTGGCCCCTTCCAAACCTTTATTTTCCCCCACAGTTTTGTCTCCCAAGCCCCAGACTGCTGAATATTCCTGTTTGTGATCTGTTACTGTCTTTCTCAAAGACCCCCAGACCTATCCTGAGGAAGATGAATGAGATGTTTTTCTTGCCCTAATGGAGCTGAATTCTGGTAGATGAACAACAGATCAGAAAAAGAATATTCAGAGAGCTTAAGTGTCTCTCTCAAGTGTCACAGGGCAGAGAGCCAGCCAGGACTCACACTTGAGACTCCAGACCCCTTACCCAGTCTCCTGGTGCGCTTTTCACAGTGCCAGGCTGTAGCTGTGCTCTGGAAAGGTGGGGACTCAATAATTAAGAACTATATAAAAGAAACACTGAAACAGAACAAAGAGAACTCAAACATGGACTCAGGAGTCCTGGGTTCTAGTTCTGGCTCTGCCTCTGTCTTGCTGTGCAACCTGAGATAACTAATTTTTCCTCTCTGGGTCTCATACTCTGCCTATAAAATGACATTTGAATAAATACTTTCCACCGTCAAAGGCCCACAAGTCCCTACACACATGCCATTCCTCCCTGTCCACTGGCAGCAATTATTGTGGTTGCTGTCTTATTCATTCCTGACTTACTTATTGACCTTCTTTGTACCCATCGCTCTCAGTAGAACTTGGACTCCTTAAGAGGATAAACTGAGTGCCATTTGTTTCTATTTTTCCGTAATACAGAACAAAAGGCCAATTAAATGAACCGGGATTAATCCTGTCGGCAATAGGGAGCCACTGAAGGTTTGGGAGCAGGGCCCAGTGTACACAAAGCACTGTTTCAGATTTTTCTAGACGTATCCCTGTTCTTTAAATTCTAAGAGATGAAAGTCCTTTGGTGGTGAAGCCTTGAAGGCAAGACTTGATCAAGAACGAGTAACCCAGAACACAGCGGGAGAGTGTAACCAGGGACAGTACTGCTAAGTGCATCCCCATTGGCACCTTTCAGTGCCTCTCCAGCCCTAAAATTGGGTAATTATGCCCACTGAGAAAGCTGTTAGCAACTTGTGCTCAGCACAGTGGGAAACAGTCAGCGGGTGAGTTCAAGAGAGTGTGATAATTGGATAATGCCTGATGATGCTTTAAAGCATCCTTGGTGGATAGATGGAACCAGATGACCTCTCTGAGGCCTTCCAACTTGAACATTCATGATCCATGCATAGTTTCTTTGTTTCTCAAGTGGGGAGAGGGGAGAGAAGATGCAGAAACCACTAGAGAGAGGGAGCTACCTGTTGAAAGCGCTTGGGTTCACATGCAAAAATGAAAATCCAATCCTACAATTATTGTGTGTGACACCTTCACCAGATTTCCTCCTGGTCTCGACTTTCTTGCCGTAGGGAGGCTTCATGTCTTACCCTGGTGAGCATTCTAAGATGGAAATGGAATGCTAAGGCAATAACATTGGGAGGTGAGGGCAGGTGGTAAGGGAGGTTGCCACCAGCAGATGGACTCTTAGGGCAGAATTTCCAGGCAAAGGAAGTCATTTCCAACACCAGAACACTGATGAACATTTTCCCAAGAGAAACCCAGGTAGGGAGGAGGTGGGAAGAAAACTCTTTCAACTGAGTACCTGTTATGGTTCAGGTTCTGTGCTTCATGCTGGAGATTTATTTTCTGGGCTCAGCCTCACATCATTTCTGCCAAGAAATGACAACAAGCCCAGTTTTTAATCACAACACTGAAGTTCAGGTTCTTTTTTTTTCTTTTTTTTTAAAGACGGTATTTCGCTCTTTTTGCCCAGGCTGGAGTGCAATGGTGCAATCTTGGCTCACTGCAACCGTTGCCTCCTGGGTTCAAGTGATTCTCCTGCCTCAGCCTCCCTAGTAGCTGAGATTACAGGCGTCCACCACCACGCCCGACTAGTTTTGTGTTTTTAGTAGAGATGGGGTTTCACCATGTTGGTCAGTCTGGTCTCGAATTCCTGACCTCAGGTGATCCACCCTCCTTGGCCTCCCAAAGTCCTGGGATTACAGGCGTGAGCCACTGCGCCCAACAAAGTTCAGATTCTTTAAATCGGCTGAGGTCATAGAGCTAGGAAGTCTCAAAACTTGGATTTAATGAGCTCCCTCTCCCTAGTGGTTTTTTCGTCTTCTCCTAAGGTCAGAGTTGCCACCAGCCTTTGTGGCACATTTGCACACATTAGAAGAAGGTGCATTTCCTCAGGTGGATGAAACCCCATACCAGCATGCACAGCTTGGTGAGCAGAGCCCAGGCTATATTGCAACCCCCCCCGGTCCCCTCAGCTGAGCACTGTTGTGCAGTGTGGAACTTCAACAAACGTACATGACAGCCCTGTCCAGGTCTGTCTCCTCATCCTGTGCTCTTCAAGACACACTGGGCCATCTTGCAGCCAGATAGAATCACCTCCTCTTTTGCCTCCTTCACAGATATTCCTTCCATCCAGTGGATAAGTGGTTGGATGAGAATCATAGAATCAGAGAAGAAGGAGCTAGAATTGGAATCAACAAATCCAAGCCTCTCATTTTATAGATGAGAACATTGACAACCGTGGGATGGAAGTTACAGCTGAGGACACAAAGAGAAACTGTCAACTCACTGACCTCCCGACCCTGTTTGCATCTCACCCTCAAAGGGTTTTGGTCCCAGTGCTTGCCCACCGGTCTCTCGAACCCTATCCAAATGGCAACAACATCTAGGCCGCGACCAGGCTCTGATGTTCCATCTGGAATTCTTTTCCAGATCAGGATGGCTGAGCATTTGGGCTTTCACCCTTC
>NW_012102031.1:8422923-8426033 GCF_000951045.1 Mandrillus leucophaeus
GCTTCCCCTTCTCTTCCTCCCTCCCTGCAAACTGCTTTTACATGAGGGCCCAGGTAGCCTCTGCTTCTCCCTGTCTCCTCTGCCAGTGAGCGGCACAGGGGCCCTGCTCCCAGCTCGACTGCAGAAGCCCAAGCTGGCAGCGGACTCCATGGGAAGCACATAACCTGTTCCCTGAGTGGACTGGGACCTAGCCTTGATGTCTCGGTGCCTTGGGGCCAGAGCCTCCCCTCAACTTCCTTAGCCAAACCATTAATTCCCTATACTTGTACTCAACAGTGGCCCAGTGTGTCTATGAAAACACTTTCAATTCTATTATTTTATTTGATCTTCAAAACTGTGTGGTAAGGCAGGATGAGCAAGTTTGATGGTTCTCATATTACAGAAGGAGATATGGGAAACTAACATTTATCAAGGGCTTTCTCTGTGCCAATCACTAAACATACACCTGTGAGGCACACACCAGCACTCCTGCTGATACTGGGCATCTATGTACAAATTAGGAAAATATGCCTAGTCTTTGGTACATTTTCTTGCTACCTACCTGAAGATCATAATAGTAAAATACAAATCCACACTGCTGCTGCTATGTGGTACCCTCTAGAGTCGTGCAGTGCACGACCTGCACACATGTACATGGTGGCTCTAAACAATAGCAAACCTGCAAAGGAGAGATTACTACTTGAGTTTTGCACACAAGGATACCGATTCTAATCCTACCATCTCAAGACAGCAGACTTCCCTTTCACTCCAACAAGCCTCTTGGTCCCCTGGTTTGGTTTTCCTGGTTCTCAGATATCAGCTGGGTTGGGAGCCACTAGCAATCTCTGATGCTCAGACTTGATGTGTTCAGCTCAGGTGGTTCTATGATAAAACGCAAAAGGCACCAGGCTGGGGGTGAAGAGATTTGGCTCAAAGCTAAGCGCTACCACTTACTAGCTGTGAAATCCTGAATTAGTTACTTTAACTTTTTTAAGCCTCAACTTTCCCATCGATAAAATGGGAAGATTCATGTGGGTAAGGTTGTCTGAGGATTGAGTGAGATAGCGGATGTGAAAATAAATGGCATATGGTAGACATTAATACATGTTTGATGAATAAAATAATTCATGAATAAATATAGTGGAAAATATTGCTTCATAGGAGAAAGTGGACATAGGAGACTGTATGAAGAGCCAATGCTCCTGGGTGAATTCCTGGAGTCAAAAAAGCTTAACTGAAACTTTAGAGTAGGCAAGGTGCTCCTGTCACACACAGACCCCCAGTCTCTCAGCACCCCAGGGACAACCATCTTGAACTTTCTGTTCTTGTCATGGCCTCCACACTTGTATCTCAAGGACCCAGAACATTCTGGAAGAGAGGAGTTAGTAGGCACTAGCTCTTTTAACACAGGGTAGCTTCTGACCCTTCAACATCTGGTCAGACCTCCTCCATGACAGATTACCTTGCTTTACACCTTGGGAGCATTCTTAGAACGTCAGGAGTAAATTAAAATTTTGCAAATCAAATTCTATTTTCGTGGCTCTAACTCAAATCTTCTTGATGGTGTTGTTTTTAAATGGGCAAATGAATCCTCAATTATCTGGCCTTTGTCCGCTAGATGCATTGTTTGCTTTAATTGTTAGAAAGCTTAGAGTCAAATCTGTGACCACTTTGCAGCAAGTGGCTGGGACACTGAGCAAATCCCAGATCTAAGCCTCTCTTCCTTTAACTTCCCTTTCCTTATTTTACTATCTCCTTGTTTATGTTATTAGGTGCTTTATCTTGTGTCTCATGTATATCTTGGTACACTACCTCAAATCCTTTGGGGAACAAGGCAGGGCAGAGATAAATAAATTTAATTTAAATGTGTCAGGTTAGTAGAAGCAAAGTCCACCTATGAAACCGAGACAATTCCGCAGATGCAAGGCTATTGTCGGGCTTCCCTTTGCTGAGCCTCCCCAACAGCGTCAGAGGCTGCACTGAAAGCTGGAATGAACTCACAAATGAATATATGGAAATCTCGAACCAGCCCAGAGGTTTGCAAACTGTGATCCGTGCAGCTTAAGCTTTCTGTGGATCCAGGTGTTGCAGCGACCAGAGCTCAAGGCTCCTGGCTCCCAGCTTCCGCTAGAGCCATCTGCGTTTCCTGTTTTACTTATTGGGCCTCCACATGAGATTAAAGGAATTGTTTCATAGCTAAAGACGTCCTGAAAAGCCACAGAAGGAAGTGGCCTCTAGAATTCTTTCAAGTCTTACAAGTTTGGTTATAAGTTTCCTTGTCAAGCTTTTTTTTTTTTTTTTTGGAAAAGGGTAGCACTCTGAGAGTCACCCTTGTGCTCTAGAGCTGTCACCTCAAGGACTCCAAGATCTCAGTTCTGGGCTCTGGCCAGGGTGAAGCCAGTCAGGCTTCTAGAATGCGAAATTAAGGAGGCACATGCTCTCAGCGTTGGGCAAACGCTGGCCCTGCCCTTTAAGGAATGAGCGTCTCCTTAAGTTTTGCCACCACCCCAACCCCCTACTCGCCATGGACCTCCCTTGCCTTAGCTTAGCCTTGCTTTAGTTGCCTTTCCCCTCACCCTGCATTTTACTGTCTTGGATCTTTAAAATATGCTTAAATTCCACCTGTGTTTTGAAACACAACCACCATCACAACAACCTTGGCCCCACACTCCCTTGTGGCTTCCTTCACCTGTCTCCTCCCCTTGGCTGCCACACTTCTTCAAAGGTTGCCTGTACTCTTGATCCCTGTTCCTTCTCCCCATCCTCTCCCTCCTCAACCCACCCCTATTTGGATTCTTCCCCATTGTCTCCAACAAACAGCTCTCATGGAGGGCATCATGGACATTCTCCACGTTGCCAAAGTCCTGGACACTTTCAGACCTATCTCCTTGAAACAGCTCCCTGTTGGCTTACTTGAGACAAGAATGTCCTGGCTCAACTCCTCGTTCTCTGGATGCTTGTCTTCTGTCTTCTTCATTATGGTTGAGCATCCTTTACCAGGCACTGAATGTTGATGTTCTTCAAAGCTCCATCCTGCCTCCTCTGCTCTTCCTCACTACATTCTCATCTGCTGCCATGCTTTCAGTTGCCACCTGCATCCCATGTCTTCAGCATTTATATCTGCTCCCTCT
>NW_012102031.1:8427073-8438024 GCF_000951045.1 Mandrillus leucophaeus
CCCTCAAAGGGTTTTGGTCCCAGTGCTTGCCCACCGGTCTCTCGAACCCTATCCAAATGGCAACAACATCTAGGCCGCGACCAGGCTCTGATGTTCCATCTGGAATTCTTTTCCAGATCAGGATGGCTGAGCATTTGGGCTTTCACCCTTCACCTTCAGTTTGCCAGAGTCTCTTCTTAAGACACACAGAAGGAGATTTGGTAAATTACTTTCTCTTTCTTGTTACTCTCAAAGAGCAGCGCCACTTCCCTGCGGTTAGGAATAAATGAAAGAAAGCATTTGATGAAAGGCACAGTCACTCCCCAGGGGCAGGCGAAAGGGCTGTTCCTTCTTCTGTCCTCTCCCTGGCCTCCTGCTTTCAAATACAGATGGAGCCATTCTCCTCTAAGATCTTCACGCTCAGGAAATCAGGGTTGTTGGCAGGGGAGGCATTTAGAATATTTAACCACCAGCAGGACCCGGGCACTGTCCAAGCAGGGCTGATGTAGACGGTAGCTAGAGCAGAGTCCTAGAGACCCCCTGTGGCTCCTGAGGCTGAATGAAGCGGGGGGAGGGGTGGGGGGAAGGTAGTGATGGTGTAGTTGGCCCTGGGGGAGGGGCAGGGTGGCAGAGGCTCAGACTTAGAACAGAAATGGTTCAATGACAAATGGTCTGCCTGTACCTGTGCCTCCAGACTTACCCTGGCTGTTGGTGAGAAGTGGGTTAACCTCTGATGCCCACCCGCCAGGCACCTTCCCCAAATCTGGGACAAGCCCCATGATGGAAGAAGGTACTCAGGCTGAGGGTCCTGCGGCCCTCCCCTATCAGGTCAGAATTCCAGCTGGAGGCTTTCCCTGGGACAGCACGAGGTGCCACGGCTCCTCCCTTTACCTTTTCACCCCGGTGCCCTGCTGGTGACCCAGGTTTATGGGGCAGCCTATCTTCTCCTACAGTTGCAGGGGAACCCTTATCTCGGTGCTGATTACACTCAACAAGGCAGAGACACCCGCCCTCCTCTGTTGGGAGAACAACATGGAGCTCTAATTGTTTTATGGCCTCTTCACACTCAGAAAAGAGAGGAGAAATGCTGGCCACCCCCATCTCATTTCTGAGGCTTCTATTCTACAGTTACCTCCTTGTCAACCACTCCTGAGTCCCAAAACCCAGGTGTGGTGGAGCCCACATAGGGAAGGCACCTGAGGGCTGTCTGAGAGTTTCAGGGTCGTTGCGAGAAAACATCCCATAACTGGCTTTTCCATTTGGTGAAAGGAAGCAGTGAAAGGAATCTAGGTCCCCTAGATCCAGACAAAACCCCATCCTCATGGTCCTCTTGTCAGGCCCTGTAACAGGCACTGGGACTTCCCTGAGCCCAGTCAAATCAAGGGGCTGCACAAAGCTCGCCAGGCTGAGTAGAAAAACTCACGTTTCTCAGGAACATAACGGCATTTCCCACATCAGTCAAACTCCAGAGACTGACATCTGTCATCTCCTGATGCCTAAGGCAGTCCAAGGAGTGGGTGGGACTGGGGCGGGTGGAGGGAGGGCAGGGAGAAGTAAAGATTATTATCCACACTTCATGGTTGAGGAAACTGAGACTAGGACCTTCCAGAGACAGTAGAGAGAAGAGCTGGAATTGGAACTCCAGTCTCTCATTTTCCCTCCCCTTTCCTTCAGGGCCCTCCTTTCCCCTTCTCTTTCCTTTCTTCCCCTCTCTGTCTCTCTTTCTCACCTGCACACACACGCATGCATACACACATGCACACTCGCTCACCTCTTTCCTGGGTCTTCCTCAGGTCGCCTCTCTCCTTTCTTCTGCCCTTGTCTCCATCTCATCCTGCTCTCGCTCTCTGTTTTCTGGCCGCCCTGCTCCATCCCTCTCAGCCTCTCCCTTGCTCTCTTTCCTTACCTCTCTCCCTCTCATTTATCTTTCAGTCTCTGTCTGCTTTCTGCATCTCTCGCTGCTCTGTGGATATTAGGCTTCCCCTTCTCTTCCTCCCTCCCTGCAAACTGCTTTTACATGAGGGCCCAGGTAGCCTCTGCTTCTCCCTGTCTCCTCTGCCAGTGAGCGGCACAGGGGCCCTGCTCCCAGCTCGACTGCAGAAGCCCAAGCTGGCAGCGGACTCCATGGGAAGCACATAACCTGTTCCCTGAGTGGACTGGGACCTAGCCTTGATGTCTCGGTGCCTTGGGGCCAGAGCCTCCCCTCAACTTCCTTAGCCAAACCATTAATTCCCTATACTTGTACTCAACAGTGGCCCAGTGTGTCTATGAAAACACTTTCAATTCTATTATTTTATTTGATCTTCAAAACTGTGTGGTAAGGCAGGATGAGCAAGTTTGATGGTTCTCATATTACAGAAGGAGATATGGGAAACTAACATTTATCAAGGGCTTTCTCTGTGCCAATCACTAAACATACACCTGTGAGGCACACACCAGCACTCCTGCTGATACTGGGCATCTATGTACAAATTAGGAAAATATGCCTAGTCTTTGGTACATTTTCTTGCTACCTACCTGAAGATCATAATAGTAAAATACAAATCCACACTGCTGCTGCTATGTGGTACCCTCTAGAGTCGTGCAGTGCACGACCTGCACACATGTACATGGTGGCTCTAAACAATAGCAAACCTGCAAAGGAGAGATTACTACTTGAGTTTTGCACACAAGGATACCGATTCTAATCCTACCATCTCAAGACAGCAGACTTCCCTTTCACTCCAACAAGCCTCTTGGTCCCCTGGTTTGGTTTTCCTGGTTCTCAGATATCAGCTGGGTTGGGAGCCACTAGCAATCTCTGATGCTCAGACTTGATGTGTTCAGCTCAGGTGGTTCTATGATAAAACGCAAAAGGCACCAGGCTGGGGGTGAAGAGATTTGGCTCAAAGCTAAGCGCTACCACTTACTAGCTGTGAAATCCTGAATTAGTTACTTTAACTTTTTTAAGCCTCAACTTTCCCATCGATAAAATGGGAAGATTCATGTGGGTAAGGTTGTCTGAGGATTGAGTGAGATAGCGGATGTGAAAATAAATGGCATATGGTAGACATTAATACATGTTTGATGAATAAAATAATTCATGAATAAATATAGTGGAAAATATTGCTTCATAGGAGAAAGTGGACATAGGAGACTGTATGAAGAGCCAATGCTCCTGGGTGAATTCCTGGAGTCAAAAAAGGTTAACTGAAACTTTAGAGTAGGCAAGGTGCTCCTGTCACACACAGACCCCCAGTCTCTCAGCACCCCAGGGACAACCATCTTGAACTTTCTGTTCTTGTCATGGCCTCCACACTTGTATCTCAAGGACCCAGAACATTCTGGAAGAGAGGAGTTAGTAGGCACTAGCTCTTTTAACACAGGGTAGCTTCTGACCCTTCAACATCTGGTCAGACCTCCTCCATGACAGATTACCTTGCTTTACACCTTGGGAGCATTCTTAGAACGTCAGGAGTAAATTAAAATTTTGCAAATCAAATTCTATTTTCGTGGCTCTAACTCAAATCTTCTTGATGGTGTTGTTTTTAAATGGGCAAATGAATCCTCAATTATCTGGCCTTTGTCCGCTAGATGCATTGTTTGCTTTAATTGTTAGAAAGCTTAGAGTCAAATCTGTGACCACTTTGCAGCAAGTGGCTGGGACACTGAGCAAATCCCAGATCTAAGCCTCTCTTCCTTTAACTTCCCTTTCCTTATTTTACTATCTCCTTGTTTATGTTATTAGGTGCTTTATCTTGTGTCTCATGTATATCTTGGTACACTACCTCAAATCCTTTGGGGAACAAGGCAGGGCAGAGATAAATAAATTTAATTTAAATGTGTCAGGTTAGTAGAAGCAAAGTCCACCTATGAAACCGAGACAATTCCGCAGATGCAAGGCTATTGTCGGGCTTCCCTTTGCTGAGCCTCCCCAACAGCGTCAGAGGCTGCACTGAAAGCTGGAATGAACTCACAAATGAATATATGGAAATCTCGAACCAGCCCAGAGGTTTGCAAACTGTGATCCGTGCAGCTTAAGCTTTCTGTGGATCCAGGTGTTGCAGCGACCAGAGCTCAAGGCTCCTGGCTCCCAGCTTCCGCTAGAGCCATCTGCGTTTCCTGTTTTACTTATTGGGCCTCCACATGAGATTAAAGGAATTGTTTCATAGCTAAAGACGTCCTGAAAAGCCACAGAAGGAAGTGGCCTCTAGAATTCTTTCAAGTCTTACAAGTTTGGTTATAAGTTTCCTTGTCAAGCTTTTTTTTTTTTTTTTTGGAAAAGGGTAGCACTCTGAGAGTCACCCTTGTGCTCTAGAGCTGTCACCTCAAGGACTCCAAGATCTCAGTTCTGGGCTCTGGCCAGGGTGAAGCCAGTCAGGCTTCTAGAATGCGAAATTAAGGAGGCACATGCTCTCAGCGTTGGGCAAACGCTGGCCCTGCCCTTTAAGGAATGAGCGTCTCCTTAAGTTTTGCCACCACCCCAACCCCCTACTCGCCATGGACCTCCCTTGCCTTAGCTTAGCCTTGCTTTAGTTGCCTTTCCCCTCACCCTGCATTTTACTGTCTTGGATCTTTAAAATATGCTTAAATTCCACCTGTGTTTTGAAACACAACCACCATCACAACAACCTTGGCCCCACACTCCCTTGTGGCTTCCTTCACCTGTCTCCTCCCCTTGGCTGCCACACTTCTTCAAAGGTTGCCTGTACTCTTGATCCCTGTTCCTTCTCCCCATCCTCTCCCTCCTCAACCCACCCCTATTTGGATTCTTCCCCATTGTCTCCAACAAACAGCTCTCATGGAGGGCATCATGGACATTCTCCACGTTGCCAAAGTCCTGGACACTTTCAGACCTATCTCCTTGAAACAGCTCCCTGTTGGCTTACTTGAGACAAGAATGTCCTGGCTCAACTCCTCGTTCTCTGGATGCTTGTCTTCTGTCTTCTTCATTATGGTTGAGCATCCTTTACCAGGCACTGAATGTTGATGTTCTTCAAAGCTCCATCCTGCCTCCTCTGCTCTTCCTCACTACATTCTCATCTGCTGCCATGCTTTCAGTTGCCACCTGCATCCCATGTCTTCAGCATTTATATCTGCTCCCTCTACTGGGTTCCAGACCAACATATAAATTGTCCCTTGTCATCCCTACTTGGATGTCTCCAGTGTATCACAAAATCCACATATTCAAAACTGAACCCATAATCTCCTTGTTCCCCATCTCCACACCACCCCTAAAGACCTGGTTCTGTTTAGTCTTTCTTCTAAATATTTTTGTAATCCTGAGCCAGCT
This sequence comes from Mandrillus leucophaeus, assembly GCF_000951045.1. Classification (NCBI taxonomy): domain Eukaryota; kingdom Metazoa; phylum Chordata; class Mammalia; order Primates; family Cercopithecidae; genus Mandrillus; species Mandrillus leucophaeus. The sequence continues at coordinate 8,432,325 of NW_012102031.1, forward strand.
GATGTGGGAGAATGTTGAGGCAATGTAGGTGGGAGGAGTCATGGAGGCTGCATGACCTTAAATCCCAAGGAGAGGGAAAATTTATTTAGTTGTCAAAAATATGACAGGACTGTCAAAAAATAAATTAGATGAGAAACATAAGTTGTGAAACATGAGTCACCATTCTGTTCACTCTGAGATGCAATATTCATGGCGAACTTTTCATAAAAAATGATAAGTGGCCGGGTGCGGTGGCTCACGCTTGTAATCCCAGCACTTTGGGAGGCCGAGGCAGGTGGATCACCTGAGGTCAGGAGTTCGAGACCAGCCTGGCCAACATGGTGAAAAATACAAAAATTCCTACTAAAATATACTACTAAAAATGTATTATAAAATATATACTATACTATATAAAAATATACTACTAAAAATACAAAAATTAGCTGGGTGTGGTGGCTCACGTCTGTAATCATAGCTACTTGGGAGGCTGAGGCATGAGAATTGCTTGAACCTGGGAGGTGGAGGTTGCAGTGAGCCAAGATTGCGCCACTGCACTCCAGCCTGGGTGACAGAGCGACACTCTGTCTCAAAAAAAAAAAAAAAAAAAAAAATTATAAGCACCATGGTGAAATCTACTGATGATAGCACTTGATGGAATTGATGGAGTAAACTCCATCACCACATTTGAGAAACTGCTGTGCCATCCCCTACCCTACTCCCAGCCCACCAGTGGATAATTTCACTGAGCAGCAGGAAGGAGATCCCTAGAGGTGGCTAATGACAGCAAAGCTCTACTTTGCACAGGCTGTTCCCACTACCTGGGATTATTTTTCCTTCTCCTCTCCCTCCCCAGCTCCTCTCTATTCTTTTCCCTTGACCAAGTGTTACTCATCCTTTTTGTTGTTGTCGTCGTTGTTGCTGAGACAGAGTCTCGCTCTGTGGCCCAGGCTGGAGTGCAGTGGCGCAATCTCGGCTCACTGCAAGCTCCGCCTCCCAGATTTACGCCATTCTCCTGCCTCAGCCTCCTGAGTAGCTGGGACTACAGGCGCCTGCCACCATGCCCGGCTAATTTTGTTTTGTAATTTTAGTAGAGATGGAGTTTCACCATGTTAGCGAGGGGTGGTCTCAATCTCCTGACCTCTCGATCCGCCTGCCTCGGCCTCCCCTCATCCTTTGGTTTTTAAGTTAAATGTTACTTCCTCTGAGAAGCCTTCCTAGAATGCCCTTCCTAAGATGGTTCTGGGGTAGAGTTGGCCAATGGAAGTGCCCATGGGAAGTAGGAGCCATGGAAGAGGAAGAAAGTTTTGCTCTCCAGAGGCATAGCAGCCAGGGAGGTGTACAGGCTTGAGCCTGGAAGCAGATTCCAGGGGAGCTTCTTGAGAATCACCTACGTCCGGGTCGCAGGTGGAGGAGCTTCTTGGTGGCCTCTGGGCAAGCTCCTGAAAATCACTACCTTCAATGCTGCTGATAATAAATAATATCCATCTTCCCCCCAAACCATAAGCTCCATGTAGTCAGGGTCACCATCTACATAATACATGACTGTATTCCCACGTATTAGACTAAACTAAAATAGAGCCTATATAGTCCCATTTAACAGATTAGAAGACTGAGAGCCAGGGTAGGTCACAAGATAGTGGCAGAGCCACCATCAACCTACTTCTGAGTGCGGTCTTTCTTTGCCATGAGAACACTAGAAATGAAAGAGGGAAATGGCTTAAGTTTGAAATGGCTTTTGAGTCACGGTTTCAGGTGCTAAGGCTCCAAATCGAGATGCTAGTCACACTGAAACTGAACCACAGGCTTCTCACTAATACCATTGAGTTATGATCACCACGTTCCAGTTGACAAAATTATTTCTTATCTTTGTGTTTTACAAGTATAGCAATAAAAATTATTGTCAAGGGTATTATTACAATTTTTAACTACTAATGGAATTATAATGTTTGATGGAGTATTGGCAACGAAAATGTACTCCTCACAGCATGCAAGAACTTTTTATTTATCATTTCTGGGCTTTCCAGTTGCTATAGCAATAAAATTTGTACTCATCAGGATTATTACCATTTTCAACCACTAATGGAATTACTATTTCTGTTTGTTTGTGGTTTTAGGCCTTAGAGTAAAATGTAATTCCATCAACGGTATTGAAAATTTTAATGTCCTTAAACATTACCATGAAAGATCAACGTAATAACAGAATTCCTCTAATCCTCTGATGATCACTCCTCTTTCAGCCGCAAGGTCTTCTCGTTTCTCTCACTATGAGATCCAAATTTGTTAAGAAAGCATTTGGGGCATTCATTCATTATACAAGTTTTGAGTAAGCAGGCCCTGTGCTGGGGGTGGAGGCTGCGAAGACAAGTAAGAGGTCTGGCATGGTACTTAAGGATTCAGGCTTTGGGACCATCTGAACCTGAGTTCGAATCCTGGTTCTGGTGGGTGGCTCTGGGCAAGTTATCTAACTGCTTGAAATTTCTGTTTCCTTATTCCAAAAGAAACAAGGAAACAATTCCCACTGTTTGATGTTGGGGGAAGATGGAAAGGGACTATCTTTGCAATGTGCTTGGGAAGATGCATGGTGCAGAATAGATGCTCAGTGAATAATGGTGGTTGCTGCGTTTGTGGTTGCTGATGCTGTAGTCATAGCCCAGCCCCTTCTCTCAAAGGATTTGTTTTTAAGCAGGGGACATTCCATAGTTGTGACATGTGCTACACAGGGTATCTCAGGATAGCTGTCTCATCCAGCTGGGAAAGGTCAGGTGGCTTCCTGCTGGAGGTGACCCCTAAGCTGAGTCTTGAAGGATGGGTGGTATTGCTACTCAGGGAGAAAAGGAGAGGACTTTCCAGGTTAGTGCAAAGTCAAGAAAGCCAGTGAGAGCTTAGCACCGGTGGGTGGGAGAACAGTCATCAGATAGAGAGCAGTGGGCTTCTCCATGGGCTAAGCGACCCCTACCAGGCAACTCTGACTTTGAGATCTCCCCAAACTCCTTCCTTCTCAACATGTGAAAATCCATTAATCATAATACACCATGCTTGGAGAGCCTGCAGGCTGTCTTTGGATGAAAGGAAGCATTATCATATTAACTAATTACATGAATTAAAATAAATTAATTAAATAAGTGGCTTAATGAGACTAGTGCATTTATTGTTTAATTATCCATTACTACTATTGATAATAATAATGGATTCTGCCCTTACAACAGGTGACAAATCTGTCAGCAAGCAGTGGGATTTAAAACCACAAAGGGAGGTCACATAGATAGTGTAGACAGAGGATACTGCAACTCCCCTGGGCTTGTTCCTCGAATCCTGTGGCGATGATGGCCAGGATGTGATCAGAGCGCTTGTTGTCATCCCTCCCTTAGGCAACCTCTCAGAGTTTCAGTTTCCTCACCTGTAAAAAGGACTGGGGCTATTTCAGCTTAGTGGGATTCAGCGATACTAAAATTAGATAATGTCCCCAGCCGGATAAATCTGGGTTTCCCCCAAAGGAAAGCCTGGGTCCAAGGATAATGAGTGAATCCCTTCATTGCCACTCAACCTTGCTATCTCAGTGAATTCATCCACTTGGCCTCTGAAGATGAGCAGCTGCCATTTGACTGGGATTCACCATGTCCACCAACACTGGACATACCAGTTCCGCGGCAACATCTACCACTCTATTGAAAGGATAAGAGGTCATTGTATTAGCTCCCCTTCTTTCCTGCTTTTATTCCCCCTGATCCTCAGGCCTTCATTCTGGGATCACATTCCCAAATAAACTATCCACATAAACTTCTGGGGGAATCCAGGATAAACATCGGGAACTGAAAGTGTCCCTTGAAAGCAGTCCTCCAGATGACATTTCATTTTGGAACCGACGCCTGCAGAGGTGGCTGCCCCGGGCTTCTCAGAGATGCTGGTTTACTCTCCCTACACCCTTGCCTGCCTGCCTCCCTCCCAATAGCGTGTGGCTTATTGCCTCAGTGGAAGGTGGGTTTGCCCATCTCACATAATAAATCTAGCTAGCTGCCCTGCCTCCCTAAGCCTTCTGGTCCCTTTCTCAATATTGTGCCAGAGCAGTTCTAGCATCTTCACTTCATCTAATTATACTTTGGAAGGCTGAAGCAGGTGGATCATTTGAGATCAGGAGTTCAAGACCAGCCTGGCCAACATGGTGAAACCCCGACTCCACTAAAAATACAAAAATCAGCCAGGTGGTAGTGGCGTGCACCTGTAATCCCAGCTACTTGGGAGGCTGAGGCAGAATTGCTGGAGTCTGGGAGGCGGAGGTTGAGGTGAGCCGAGATCACGACACTGCACTCCAGCCTGGGTGACAGAGTGAGACTCTATCTCAAACAACAAAACAAAACAAAACAAAACAAAAAAACCCAACAAATAAATCACTGTGTTCCAGCTACAAGGAGCTGTCCCAACAGAGTGTTAGAATGAGCCCCAGTATCCTTGTTAAAACAGGTCACAATCAAGTATTGTTGTGTCAATACATTCTTCCCTAACCCGTGAGTCTTTTTAGCTGGGTCTTGCAACTCTTTCAGTGTGAAAACTACCCCAACCCACAGCCGCACTTGTATGTTATTGCTTGGGCTGTGCCTAGACTTTATTCTGTTTATCATCCTGAAGGTAATGAGGGGCTGTAGGAGTAGATCTTGAGGAGGACAAGCATCAATTTGTGAGATACCAGCCTCAGTCTCTGAAGGGTCTCTAGGCAAGGAAATATAGCACTGCTCTGTAGAGGGGAAGAGGATGTTTCTTTCTTTTCTTTTCTTTTCCTTTTTTATTTTGAGACAGAGCCTTGCTTTGTTGCCCAGGCTAGAGTGCAATGGTGCAATCTCAGCTTACTGCAACCTCTGCCTCCTGGTTCAAGCAATTCTCCTTCCTCAGCCTACTGAGTAGCTGGGATTACAGCCATGTGCCATCATGCCCAGCTAATTTTTGTATTTTTAGTAGAGACAGGGTTTCACCATGTTGGCCAAGCTGGTCTTGAACTCCTGACCTCAGGTGATCCACCCACCTCAGCCTCCCAAAGTGCTAGGATTACAGGTATGAGCCACCGTGCCCGGCCGGAAGAGGATGTTTCTATCGGCCTGATATGTTCACAGCATGTGGGGTCCAATATTCTCAGGCTAGTTTACCTAACTGTCCTCATTCTGGATTTCAGGGTCCCACTCATTTCCCCTAAGACCTCTGATGATCACAGGAGTCTTGCGGCTGTGCATTCAGGTTCCTCTGTAATTCTTCCACTATTATAGTCAGATCCAGGCCTGATTCTCAGCATGGTTTGCCAGGCAGCTTCAGGAGATGAGGGTATCTTTAAATAGTGCCATAGATGCAGCACAGCTCTGCCTTGAATTGACAGTTGGCTTATCTGAGCCTGTCATTTGTTGTTTTTAATGTTTCTCAAGCAGTGAAGAAAAGCTGGCTCACTGCATAATCTTCATACTTACTCTTCCCCTTAGGCTGGTCAAGTGCCACAGTCACTACACAATTCAGAATTTCACTATCCAGCTGTACCTTATTCTGTTCAACCACAGATGGAGGCCTGAGTGGTTGTGATACTGTGGAATTTCAGGGGTTATTAATAGCTGCAGAATGTTAACTTTCAGGATTGCTTTCCAGGGCCACTCCCAGTACTCAGAGTCTTAGCCTGGGTTTCCCGGAAGGTTTATGTGAAGACAGTTTATTTGGAAATGTGATCCCAGGAAGGAGGAGTGAGGATAG
>NW_012102031.1:8438074-8441653 GCF_000951045.1 Mandrillus leucophaeus
TCAGGAGTTCAAGACCAGCCTGGCCAACATGGTGAAACCCCGACTCCACTAAAAATACAAAAATCAGCCAGGTGGTAGTGGCGTGCACCTGTAATCCCAGCTACTTGGGAGGCTGAGGCAGAATTGCTGGAGTCTGGGAGGCGGAGGTTGAGGTGAGCCGAGATCACGACACTGCACTCCAGCCTGGGTGACAGAGTGAGACTCTATCTCAAACAACAAAACAAAACAAAACAAAACAAAAAAACCCAACAAATAAATCACTGTGTTCCAGCTACAAGGAGCTGTCCCAACAGAGTGTTAGAATGAGCCCCAGTATCCTTGTTAAAACAGGTCACAATCAAGTATTGTTGTGTCAATACATTCTTCCCTAACCCGTGAGTCTTTTTAGCTGGGTCTTGCAACTCCTTCAGTGTGAAAACTACCCCAACCCACAGCCGCACTTGTATGTTATTGCTTGGGCTGTGCCTAGACTTTATTCTGTTTATCATCCTGAAGGTAATGAGGGGCTGTAGGAGTAGATCTTGAGGAGGACAAGCATCAATTTGTGAGATACCAGCCTCAGTCTCTGAAGGGTCTCTAGGCAAGGAAATATAGCACTGCTCTGTAGAGGGGAAGAGGATGTTTCTTTCTTTTCTTTTCTTTTCCTTTTTTATTTTGAGACAGAGCCTTGCTTTGTTGCCCAGGCTAGAGTGCAATGGTGCAATCTCAGCTTACTGCAACCTCTGCCTCCTGGTTCAAGCAATTCTCCTTCCTCAGCCTACTGAGTAGCTGGGATTACAGCCATGTGCCATCATGCCCAGCTAATTTTTGTATTTTTAGTAGAGACAGGGTTTCACCATGTTGGCCAAGCTGGTCTTGAACTCCTGACCTCAGGTGATCCACCCACCTCAGCCTCCCAAAGTGCTAGGATTACAGGTATGAGCCACCGTGCCCGGCCGGAAGAGGATGTTTCTATCGGCCTGATATGTTCACAGCATGTGGGGTCCAATATTCTCAGGCTAGTTTACCTAACTGTCCTCATTCTGGATTTCAGGGTCCCACTCATTTCCCCTAAGACCTCTGATGATCACAGGAGTCTTGCGGCTGTGCATTCAGGTTCCTCTGTAATTCTTCCACTATTATAGTCAGATCCAGGCCTGATTCTCAGCATGGTTTGCCAGGCAGCTTCAGGAGATGAGGGTATCTTTAAATAGTGCCATAGATGCAGCACAGCTCTGCCTTGAATTGACAGTTGGCTTATCTGAGCCTGTCATTTGTTGTTTTTAATGTTTCTCAAGCAGTGAAGAAAAGCTGGCTCACTGCATAATCTTCATACTTACTCTTCCCCTTAGGCTGGTCAAGTGCCACAGTCACTACACAATTCAGAATTTCACTATCCAGCTGTACCTTATTCTGTTCAACCACAGATGGAGGCCTGAGTGGTTGTGATACTGTGGAATTTCAGGGGTTATTAATAGCTGCAGAATGTTAACTTTCAGGATTGCTTTCCAGGGCCACTCCCAGTACTCAGAGTCTTAGCCTGGGTTTCCCGGAAGGTTTATGTGAAGACAGTTTATTTGGAAATGTGATCCCAGGAAGGAGGAGTGAGGATAGAGGGGAATAAAAACAGGGAAGAAGTAAATCCAATACAAAGATCTGCTGTCCTTCTGATGAGTTTGGCCAACCCTAAGGAAGACTACTTATTAAATTTTAGAGTTCTTTGTTTTTTTTTTTTTTTTTGAGATGGAGTCTTACTCTGTCACGTAGGCTGGAGTGAAGTGGAAAAATCTTGGCTCACTGCAACCTCCACCTCCCAGGTTCAAGCGATTCTCCTGCCTCAGCCTGCAGAGTCCCTCAGCTGGGACTACAGGTATGTGCCACCACACCCAGCTAATTTTTGTATTTTAAGTGGAGATAGGATTTTACCATGTTGGCCAGCCTGGTCTCAAACTCCTGACCTCAGGTGATCTGCCCATTTCGGCCTCCCAAAGTACTGGAATTACAGGCGTGAGCCACTGTGCCCAGCCCAGAGTTCCTTCTAAAAGCCTTCTGGGTTAGGTTTCAGAACCATCTACTGGAGGAAAGAAAGGGGGTGTCTGTCCCCAGCTGGTCAAGAGTTATCTGAAGGGGGTCAGCTGCCTTCCACTTCCAGTTTGCATGTTAGTGAGTGCTGAGTGGATTTTTCCCAGGCACCTGGGGTCAGGAGGTAAGAAATGCATAGTAGGGGCCTGAGATAAGGCACAGGTCAGGTTTAACACTCATGAAATTGATCTAAGCCTGCACAATTCTGCTCTTCACAACAGTGGCTGGAATAAGAGATGAAGCTGATAAGATTTGATGTGATGTCCAAGGAGTGGCCAATATGTAAAGTGTTTTGCAAAGTTTCTGGTACAAAATAAGAGAACAATTTAAAAGGCAGTTATGATTTTGTATCCCTGGTTACATGCCTTCAATAAATAATGGATGAAGGAAAGAAAAGAGTAAGTCCCTGGCCTTTCCTAAGAGGGTCTCACATGTATATTTAAACGGCTTAGCTCACATGCTAATGAAATGTGAGCGTGGGACCTCTGAGAGGTGTCGGCCCACATTCTACAAAGATGTCTGTGCTGAACCAATAGGACTTTCCACTGTTATTCTTGAGAAGAGATTTTGGCCTGTGTCTCCAGAGGAGCACACCTGAATAAACTCAGGTGGCCTGGCCAGGTCTGCGGTAGTATAGCCCAGGTTACAATCATGGGCTCTGCGGCTGCTCAGGGATGAATCCAGACTCAATCACTTATTAAAATGTGTGTGGGCGGCCGGGTGCGGTGGCTCAAGCCTGTAATCCCAGCACTTTGGGAGGGCAAGGTGGGCGGATCACAAAGTCAGGAGATCGAGACCACCCTGGCTAACACAGTGAAACCCCGTCTCTACTAAAAATAGAAAAAATTAGCCAGGCGTGGTGGCGGGCACCTGTAGTCCCAGCTACTCAGGAGGCTGAGGCAGAAGAATGGCGTGAACCCGGAAGGTGGAGCTTGCAGTGAGCTGAGATGGCACCACTGCACTCCAGCCTGGGCGGCAGAGTGAGACTCTGTCTCAAAAAAATGAAATGAAATGAAATGAAATGAAATAAAATAAAATAAAATAAAATGTGTGTGGGCAATGTCTGCTTCTGGGAAGGTAGGACAGACATACTTTTCCTTATTTCTCTTGCTACATGCCACTAAAAACCCTGGACGTGAAATACAAAACAAACACAAGACTAAACGGTGGAGAAGAGGGCAGACTGGCTAGGGACTTTGGGATCTGAGGAAAAATCGAGTGATGAGTTCCTAGGAAATGTCAATCCAGATTCCTATATCCAGTAAAAATATCCTTCAGGAATGAAGGGGAAATCAAGCCATTCTCAGATCAAGGAAAATAAGAATTTGCCACCAACGGACCTATCCTAAAAGAATGGACAGAAGGGCCGGGCGCGGTGGCTCACACCTGTAATCCCAGCACTTTGGGAGGCTGGGGCGGATGGATCACCTGAGGTCAGGAGTTCCAGACTGGCCTGGCCAACATGGTGAAACCCCATCTCCACTAAAAATACAAAAATTATCCAGACATGGTGGTAGG
>NW_012102031.1:8443223-8504909 GCF_000951045.1 Mandrillus leucophaeus
ATGGGAGAATCGCTTGAACCCGGGAGGTGGAGGTTGTAGTGAGCCGAGATTGCGCCACTGCACTCCAGCCTGGGCAACAGAATGAGACCCTGTCTCAATAATAATAATAATAATGAAAAAAAGAGTGGGAGAAAGCCAAGGCCAGGAAAGGTCCCCCAGGGGCCTACCCCAGTGGGAACCAGAACGACAGACAGAAGTTTAGCTCCACATTTCCCTACTTGCTGATGTAATGACCTTGAGCAAATGTCCTAACCTCTCTGAGCCCCAGTTACTTCACTGAGAAAACAGGGCTCATGTTAGCATTTCTGGATGCTCCGAAGACTAGATGAGGTCCCAGTAGTAAGCACATTGCACCATTGCAATGTGTGCCATTGGTACACAGTAAGCACTTAATAAATATTCCCTCCTCACTGGTAGCTGATTTAAGCGGGTGAGGTGATCCTCACCTTGGGGCTCACAGAGCTTAGGGGGCTCTGTTGCTACAGAAGTCAGAAATCAAAAGTCGTGGAGGTTTTTCTGTTATTTATGTATATGTTTTATTGTTATTGTTTTCTGTTATTGAAGGAAGCATCTTTTTATTAATATAATTTTGTGATAAGGGTATTGTATGTGGTAGGCATGGGAAGGGGTGAGCTGAGCTGTCCGGAAACGGCCCTTTCTCCAGGTTTCAGGGAAGGAGCCTCAAGCCTAAGGTGATTTTTAAATAATAGTCCCAGCTGTGTGGCTCAGGAAATGAGGATTTCATAAGAACAACAATAATAAAAATAGCAACCACATGGCAGATACTTAGCATTAATAGCAGGCTAGTTTATCAGCAGAGCACTCAGCAGGTCTTAACTAATTAAAACTGCTTCAAGGTAAGCAGTTATTGATTTGTGAGGAAAGATTAAAATAACTCCACGTAGAGCTGCTTATGTCCAGTCAGGCTGAACAATGAGTGAGCGTAAGACCTGAGAATGGCTTCATTCCCAGGTGCAAGGGGTAATACCTGCGGGGGGCTTCTGGGAGGCTGGACCCCCACCAAAGGCCTTGGATCTTCTGGACCAAAAGCTTTTTTCAACCGCAGAGAGGAGACAGCCATGCTTGCCCTCCAGGGGCTGGGTCTGGGGGAAGAAGGTGCCATGGGATAAGCTACAGTGACAGTAACACTAGCTGCTGTGAATTGAGCACTTACTATGTGCCAGTGACCTAAGTGTTGACTCCCATTATCATATTTAATTTGACTAACAGCCCTGTGAAGTGAATACCATTATCCCTGTCTTACAGATTGAGAAACTGAGGTTGTGGGAGATGAAGTAATTTTCCTAAGGTCCCATAGCTAGTAAGAACGACCCTTATCTCAGGATTTCTTGAAGGTTTTGCACAGACATGCTCTCAGTTGATCTTTAAAATGAACACCTGGGATAAGGGACATGTTCTCTTCTTACAGGTGGGGAAAATGAGGCCCACGAGAAGGACATCCCTTATCAGTGGTGGGACCAGGACACACAAGCCCAGGGCTGTCTGACTCCAAGATCACTTCTCTTTCTCCTCCTGGATTCTGAGACAGATGGAAAGAGGGGCTCTCCAGGCTCTACCTTGAAGAGGAAGTTTCTGATGTCAAACCTGCTGCTGAGAGTTTGTGACCTTTGCTCAGCACACTGGTGGTGGGGATCAGAGCCACAGATTAGATTCTCCAGCCACTCTGGTCTCTTTCCAGCCTTGGTCTGTGCCTCTGCAAAGTATTCCATATCTACAAAGTGCTTTCATATCCCTTTTCTCAATGCTGCTTAGCAGACAGGACTGGAAAATGAGTCAAATGCCCAGGTCCAGTCACGGGGCAGACTCACTACTGAGCTTAGGCCACCTGACACTGAAGGCCAGGGCTAGGGGGAACCCCAAGTGCTTCCTGGACCAGAGGATCCTTGTCACCAACATAGCTGGCATCCTGGGACCACTGTTGCAGAAAAAGGGGACGGAAAGGAAACACGTACTGAAAACCTACGGTAGCTTCATATTGTGTTAGACACTTTCACTTACTCCTTAATCTAACCCTGCCAGAAAGCTAACACTATCATCAGCTTTGCTATACCGCAGAGGAGAGAGCTGGCAGACCCAAGGACACACAGCTAGCCGGTGAGTGAGGCAGAGCTTGATTCCGGTATGACAGCTCCACAGTCCATCTGCTTAACGGTAATGCATGCCCACCTGCCCTGGAAATGGGGCATGCGCAGTGCGTTCTTAATGAGAAAGCTTACCTTTCTGAATGGGTGCTATATGCCATGCACTGGCCCCTTTAAAAATGTAATCGCTGGGACAGTCATAGGCAGAAGGTGTTATTGTGCTCATTTTATAGATAAAACATTCAAAATCAGGAGGTGTGTAGCAAACTATTCCATGTCTACAAAGTGCTTTCATATCCCTTTTCTCAATGCTGCAAAGCAGGTAGGACTAAAAAATGAGTCAAGTACCCAGGCCCAGTCACGGGGCAGATTCACTACTGAGCTTAGGCCACCTGACACTGAAGGCTCTTGGCCCTCTATAGGGATCCCTGTCCATGGATGGATTCAGGGAAGGGCGGGAGGCTGTACCCGTGTGGGCTGTCAGACTCTGGCCTTCAGATTTAAGTCCCATTCTCTATGCCAGGTGCTATCGGTAATGAAGGTGTAGCTTTCCTGGATGGCCTTTCTTGGTGAGTAAGGAAGCAGGACTTGGTACTCAAGTCTGTCTGACTCCAAAACCCAACTCTCACCTACTATGCTGATATTTATTTCATCTTTGTTTCTTACACTTGGACATCTCCTGGTATCACCTCTTCATAGTCCTTCCAGCTTCTGTTCTTGGCTTTAAAGTCAACATATCCCAGTTTGAGGTTGAGCATCATTATAGCACGGTAGTCAGAAGACCTGGGCATCGGTGTTGATGAAAGCTTCCCCATGAGGTTCTAGTGTGTGGCCTGGACTGAGAGTCACAGCTGAAGGAAAAGGTGCAGAATCCTAGCTGTAGAACAATCTCCTGAGATCTTCTGGTTCCGTGCCCCGTCTTCGCCCATTTCACAGGTGAGTCAGGAACCTGAGGCCCAGGAAGCTGAGGTGGCGCGTGAAGGGCGTGTTGAGCGTGGGTGGGGCCTAGAAGCGGATCTCCTGGCTCTGGTGTGGGGCTTTTTCTCATACCACTCCGCTCTGCAGCCATGGCCTTGAATGTGAGCCTTGCCATCCCTTTCCTGGGCAGCTCTGGTTTCTCCCTGGTCCCCCCTCTTATGGCCTTGTCCTCCCACGGGCCACTTTCTTCTGGCCAGCCTTGATTATATCACAAATCAGGACCTCCAAACACCCCAGGACCAAGGAATTGTGGAAGTTGCGGCAGAAGGAGTACGGAGAGGGACTGTCGTTATGGTGAGAGAGAGGGTCTTCGCTTCTGTTGGATCTGACCATCATCTAGACACACTAGCACTTGCCACCTTTCAGCTTCGGCCTGCATCTGGAAGTAAGATGATGGAGAAAGGCAGCCCAAATAGCACCTTCATTACCGATAGTGCCTGGCATGGCGAATGGGGCTTAAATCCGGAGGCCAGGGTTTCATAGCCCACCCGGGGTACTGGCTGGGTGGGCACAGCCCCCTGCCCTTCCCTGAATCTATCTATAGACGGGGTTCCCTATAGAGGACCAAGGGTTTAGGTCCTCTATCTGAGCATCTGGCTCCTAAGAGAGAGGGAAGATAAAAGGGCATCGTTGCAGGGGACCCGCTTCTCTTCCCCATCAGTCCACAGGTATGAGGGCAGCAGGGCCAGGAGCGGGGTGCTGAGGGCAGGCAGAGGATGCTTCGTAAACACCTGTGTAGTAAGAGGGTCTGCAAAGTGGAGAGGGTGATACTCATGCTCCCAGGATGGATGAGGATTCAATGAGGCTGAAGCAATTCTGTTGAGATGAGTTGTCTTGTAGACACTCGAGGGTTTATTCTGAGAGAGCAGGTGGTGAAGGAGCTCTGGGTCTGAGTTCTCATCCTGGCTGTGTGGTCCTGTACACGCCACCTCTCCCAGCCTCAGCCCCCTCACTTGTAGAGTGAAGGTAGCCATAGCACCTGGCCTGTTTCTCAGGGTTGCCTCGAGGATGCAGTGAACAAAGGCATGCTGCCATCCTTGGTAAGGGTGGGAACTGCTGCCCGGCTTCCAGGGCTCTGCAGCGTACCTGGCTCGGTGCCCTGGCAGAGTCTGGTCAGCCTGCCCTTCCTGGATGCCAGGAGTGAGCCCCGGGATGCACTGCCTTGGCCGGCTGAGCTGCACCCCTTCTCTGTGCTATGACAGCACCACTTTATAAACCAGGCGCTCTCCTTGAAAGCTCTGCCTGGGGCACACGTTTTTATCCTGCAGCTGTAATGTGGGATCAGAAAGAATTTACAATCAAGGCTATAAAGTAATAACAGGAAAGAGGCCATTTTGCTGGGTTCAGGTGGAGGTGAGAGAGGAGTTCAGAAGTTCAAGACCTCCAGGCATTTCCTGGGTGACTGATAATCCTCCTCGTGCTGAACCCGGCTGCGCCCCAGTCCTGGGGCTTCTCAGCGTCTGAATGAAGGGGGCCGTTGTTGATGGTTCTCAACTTGGACTGATGAACACCTGTAGGCTTGAGTGGTGTTCCCAAGTCAGGGCACTGGGGGTGGGGTGCACCTTTTTGGGCTCTCACTTCTATGCCACCTGGGGAGGAAGTTTCCCCCGGCTCCTGTCTCATTCTGGGCACATAAAGGGAGGGGTGGAGTGTGGCCAGGGAAGTCAGCTGAGCTTGGCCATATGGGGTTCCTTGGCCTGGGTTCATGTCCTGACTCACCACTTACTGGCTCTGTGGCCTTGGGCAAGGCCCTCTTCCTCTCTGGGCCTGTTTCCACACCTTTTCCTGGGGGAGGATAATACCTCCCATAACTGAGCTTATATCCTGGCACACAGTTGGTGGATAGCAAAGGCGGCTCCCTGGTCTTCCTCTACCATCCCCATGCTCTCTCCTGCTGCACTTTGCACCTTCCCAGCACTCAGAGACATGGACCCCATGGGGCCTTGGAGTCATCCTAGCCTGAGAGGGGCAGAGGTAGGAGCTCTGGCCTCTGGAGCCCAAAGTACTAGGTTCTAGTTCCCTTACAAACACTTCTTAGCTCTGTGATCTCAGGCAAGTTGCTTAACCTCTCTGAGTCCCAATTTCTACCTCCATAGAAGTCGGATTTTGGTGCCAGTGTTCTGGGACTGTTCTCTGGATACCCTGCTGTACCTGGCCACTGTGCCTGGTCCTAGGGGAGGCTTTCAATAAGTGCATTTACTGAGGGGAGAATGAGGTCTAGAGAGGTGGGAGGACTTTCCCAACATCACCCAGCTGGGAGCTTGGTCTGAAGAAGGAAGGCGCTGTTGCATCTTCTAACTGGGATTTCTCAGAATCCAGTTGAGTGTCACTGGCAAGGCAGATTTTGTGGGGTGGTGAGAAAAATGGCCAGTCACAGCGACTTTGTATTCAAATCCTCTTTAACACTACCGGAGGCCAGCAATATTTTGGGATTACCAAGGGCCAATGATGGCCTGTGGGACAAATCCAATCCACAGACTGATTTTGTAAATAAAGTTTTATTAGAACACAGCCATGCCGTTCACCGATGTGTTGTCTCTGGCTACGTTTGAGCTACAGCTCCAGAGTTAAGTAATTGCGACAGGGATCCTAAGGCCCATAAAGCCTAAACTATTTACTATCTGGCTGTTCGTAGAAAACATTTGCACCCTTCCCTAGCAGCTATGGGATCTGGGGCTGGGATCTGTACTCGAATCCACTGTCCACCTTCCTTTTCTTTCTTTCTTTTTTTTTTTTTTTTGGGACAGTGTCTCGCTCTGTCGCCCAGGCTAGAGTGCAGTGGCACCATCTTGGCTCACTGCAAGCTCCGCCTCCCAGGTTCACGCCATTCTCCTGCCTCAGCCTCCTGAGTAACTGGGGCTACAGGCACCTGCCACCATGACCGGCTATTTTTTTGTATTTTGTTTAGTAGAGAGGGGGTTTTACCGTGCTGACCAGGATGGTCTTGATCTCCTGACCTCGTGATACGCCCACCTCAGCCTCCCAAAGTGCTGGGATTACAGGTGTGAGCCACCGTGCCCGGCCACCACCTTCCTTTTCTAGAAGCCGAGGGGCAGCTGCCTGCCCACTGCCTCATTGTGTGGCAGAGAGTGACCTCTGCCACACCCGCAGGACACCTGGATAGCTTCTAGCATCAGGTTACAGCGTGGCTCATTTGTACTGTCCTCACCCAGGGTTGCACCAGAGAGGGGAGGCAATGGTGGTGGGAATGTTCCGTGGGTCCCCACAGCTCTCCCTCCCACTCATGAAATGCTCTGCAGTTGAAGCCTCTTCCAATCCCCTTCGTGTTTTCTCAGCTCTCACAGCAACCTTCCTAGGCACGTATTTGTCAATGAACGCTGAATGGATAACACAGAAGGGAATCCCAGTTGTGTATTTTAGAGGAATTGTTGAAAGTCCCATGGCTTCTCCATCGGGCTCAGAGCCTTCCCTGTGGTGCTGCTGAGCACATCTTGGGTGGAGGAGGGCAGAGCTCTGGATCCCAGCCTGTCTCTGATTCCTCATATGGGACTCTCTGCCTGTGATTCTTCCACGTGTTCTCTATGCCCAGCACACCACATTCGCTTTCTCCACTCACTGGTCGCGCACTGAAAAGCAGAGTTTTAGAGAACTCTTTAAAGACACTTGAGTGAGCCACTTGAGAGCGTGTGTCTTCCTGTTGTCAAAGATGTTGCGCAGTGAGAGCCGGCTGCCTGCATGTGGAGCTCCAGCTGGCGGATTCTTTCTCTCCTCCGTTCATGGTCGCCAAACCCGGGAAGTTCCTCTTCCTAAAGGTTCCTTGGAGACCTCTGGATACCTTTTCCAGAGAGCCTGGCTCAAGGTCAACAAAGGAGTCCAAGACACAGCTGGAGTGAGGATCCATTTCTTTGGACTCCAAATGTGGACCAAGCATTGTAATATGGGGGTGGAAGAAAGAGTAAAAATGAGGGAGCCAGGAGGAGCTGGCTTTGAATCCTGAATTTGTCATAGCTTTGTGATGTTGAGCCTGTTCTAAGATCTTCTAAGATCTTCAGGACATCTCTTTCCTTATCTGTAAAATGAAGAAAGTGAGGACTGCCTGAGTTCATTCAACGAATGTGTCCTGGGGCTTCTTCCAGATGTCAGCAGCTGCCGTATGAGTTAAATGAGACAATTCCCCCCAAAGAGTCAGGGCTCAGCAAGTCCCCACTGGAGAGATACTTTGACTCCTATCCATGTTCTTGTCCTCAGTCCTGGGTTCCTGACTTTTTTCCTCCCTGGGGCCATAGAAATGGCCTGGCTATTTGCACAGAATCCTGGGATGGGCCCACAGGACAGAGGCAAGGATAGAGAGGGGTTAGAGACCGTGGCTTACGAGGAAGCACAGAAGGAGCAGGGAACATGGAGCTGGGAAAGATGAGGCTCACAGGGGACACAGTCCCTTCAGCCAGAGCATGGGTGGGCACACGGACAAGGCTGTAGACACGGTGAGGGGGCAGGCAGAGTGGTGGCTAAACGGTGGGCTCTGGAGCCAGATGGCTTGGGCACCAAGGATCTGCCACCGGGGATTCAGGGCGAGTCATTGGTCAGCATCTCCCCTGGGTACTGGGAATAATCACCGACCCCACCTCACAGGCTGCTGTAAGACTCAGATGTGTTAGTTCGTGAGAATGAAGTCTGGCATGTGGGGAGGGCCACAGATGTGGGTGTTTTCATTCTGCAGGGCTCCAGAGGGAGGAACTTTGTGAGGAAGGGCAGGAGAGTGGAGTGGTTAGGTACATCCAAGTCCTTGGCCTTTGGGTCAGACTTGAGTCATCCATCTACTTCTTGTTAGCTGGGTGAGCTAGGAGAGTAATGGAACTTCTCCAAACCTCCGATTCCTCAGCTGTAGGAGAGGCACACTCTGACCTCATAGAGTACTTGAAGAGTTTCACTGAGATCATACATGAAAAATACTCAGCACAGTATGTGGCCTATAAAAGATGTTAAATAAATGGTAGTAGGATAAACATTACTGTTATTGATGATGAAAGAATCAGGGAGGTGAATTTCAGCTCAGCCCAAGGAAGGGCTCCAGATGGAATCTCACCTTCAGCAGTGGGAGTGGGCTTCCTTGACAGGTCATGAGTGTCTTGTGGCTGGAGGCATTCAAGCAGGGGCCCAGGGATTGCTTCCCAGGGATGGAATGGAGGAAATCCATCACTGATGCAAAGCTGTATTATTTACATTCAGCGTACCTTCCAGTTTGAAAGTAGGGGCCAGGTGCAGTGGCTCATGCCTGTAATCCCAGCACTTTGGGAGGGCGAGGTGTGTGGATCACCTGAGGTCAGGAGTTCGAGACCAGCCTGACCAACATGGCGAAACCCCGTCTCTACTAAAATTAGAAAAATTAGCCAGGCATGGTGGTGGATGCCTGTAATCCCAGCACTTGGGAGGCCGAGGTGGGTGAATCACCTGAGGTCAGGAGTTCGAGACCAGCCTGGCCAGAATGGTGAAACCCCATCTCTACTAAAAATACAAAAATTATCTGAGCGTGGTGGCAGGTGACTGTAATTCCAAGTGCTTGGGAGGCTGAGGCAGGTGAATTGCTTGAACCTGGGGGGCGGAGGTTGCAGTGAGCTGAGATCTTGCTACTGCACTCCAGGCTAGGTGACAGAGTGAGACTCCGTCTCAAAAAAAAAAAAAAAAAAAAAAAGGGCCTCTTTGTCAGGGCTCATTGGATTGTCCAGCCAGGAGATTAACCCTAAGGGGGTGATTTTCTATTTGTGTAGGGAAAAATATTAATATGAATCCCTAGAAAAAAAATGTTCTAGGTCAAATAAGATTGGAAACTGTTGGTCCATCTCAGGAAGCCACAATGCGTATCAGCACATTTAAGGCTCTGAGAAGTCCTGCAAAAAAAAAAAAAAATCTGAAGAAATTTGTTTTGTTTTTAAATGCAACCCCTATCCAGGTATTGCAAGGCAGTTCTGTGTTCAACAGAACATACTCTAGAAACAACTGTCTACAAAACATCCCACCTCTTGGAACTTGCTTAACGTGATGACCCACGTCACCCTGAAACCTAGACCCTCTCAGAGGCTTCTGGAGCAGTGAGCTTTCCTCTCCAATACCCTGTCATTGCCAAGGGAGCCTGAATTTGTAAACTGTACAGTCATCCCAGTCCCTGCCTTTTGTCACTGGTTTCTATGACAGGTGATGGCCCACGGATATATGAAGACTGTCTTACAGGCTTCTCTTTGCCCCTTAAAAATGTTGGTGTGCCAGGCATTCGGCAACTTCGGATGTAAGTGGGTTCCTGGCTGTGACTTCTGCCCTGGTTTTGCCAGAGGCTTCACACCCCATCCTAATTCCCTGAGCCCCAGGACATATCAGTCACCTCATCACATACTAACTTTTGTGCACACAGCACCATGACAGCTGAGGAATTAATAGAATCTTGTAGGAAGCTGCTTACTCTCCAACTCCCCTCCTCGGAAGCAAGCTTGGAGATCACAGCAGGTGTGTCTTGTCATGTTTGCTGGTGAATTCTTAGCACCAGGGCAGTGCCTGGCACACAGTAGGTTCTCAGTGAATGCTGCCAAAAGGATCAACACTCAGTCCTGAGGGTCATTTGAAAGTAGAAACTGAACTTTGCTTTAGGGCCGTTAATGCGATTTCAGAGATCACAAGCTGGATAAGAAAACAACTTTGTCCTGGGCTTGACTGCATCATTATGAAAAACTCGAGGAAGGATCCCAGGATGGAGAATCAGGTTTCTCGGGCTCTTACACCCCGGTCCTCCCTGACTCTGTTCCAGTTAAGACCCATTGCTCCCTTCCCACCAGCCTTCTCTTCCTGTCTCTGGGGTTTTGCTCGTGCTGTTCCTGTACTGAAAAACCAGCCCTCCATTTCTCTCTGTCTCTCCCTTCCCTTCCCTTCCCTTCCCTTCCCTTCCCTTCCCTTCCCTTCCCTTCGACGAAGTCTCACTCTGTCACCAAGGTTGGACTGGAGTGCAGTGGTATGATCTTGGCTCACTGCAACCTCTGCCTCCCAGGTTCAAGCAGTTCTCCTGTCTCAGCCTCCTGAGTAGCTGGGATTACAGGCATACACCACCATGCCTGGCTAATTTATTTGTATTTTTAGTAGAGACGGGGTTTCACCATGTTGACCAGGCTGGGCTCAAACTCCTGACCTTAAGTGATCTGCCCACCTTGGCCTCCCAAATTGCTGGGATTACAGGAGTGAGCCACTGCACCCAGCCTCTGTGTTCTTTCTTCTTACTTTTTTAGGGGTTAGAAATCTACCACATTTTCATGACACTTTTTCAGACCCTTCAAAGCAATTACTTTTGCCACATCTTTGGGCTCTTCCCTTTGGTTTCACCATTTTTAATTGCTCATTTCCCCAGCCAGATGCCACATTTTCTAAAGGCCATGTGCCACATCTTCTAATCTCAGCATGTGGCATAGGATTGGACATGCTGGAGCTTAGCACAGCAACTCTCAGTACCATTAATTGAACATTTGCCATGTGCCAGTGCTATGATAAGTTGCTTAAAGGATGAACATCTCATTCTTTGGGCTGTAGGTACACAGTGCTCTTATCAATCCCATTTTACAGATGGAAACATTGGGGTTGATAGCTCAAGCTTGCATAGCTGGGCAGTGGTGGCAGAGTTGGAACACAAGCCCAGGACTTCCAGAGCCTGGACACTCAACTCATCACACTCAGTGGGCTCAAACCCTATAGGGACTGGTAAGATGAGGCCCCCCCCCCGCCCACCATTGGTTTATTCATTTCTTGAACTAAGGCCTTGTATGGGAATGTATATATTGGAAAGAGTGAGAGCCTTGGAGACAGATGGTCCTGGTTTCAAAGGCATGGCTTCACAGTTTACTGTCCTTTGACCTTGAGTGCAATTGACAGTAGCAACCCTCTAGGGCCATTGAGAGGACTGGGGGGGATGTTATATGTGAGGCGGTGCCCGCAGTCCCTGGCTGCCCAAGAATGTCTAATACATGTTGTTCTCCTTCCCATCCCCCCATTTAATGCTTTAAGCTCCTGTAAAATCTTTATCTGATTTTGATTGTAACCTTTATATATGTTGGGATTCAAAAAAATCTTCAACTCCCAGAATATGGTGGATGTCCCATAATTTTTGTGAATTGATCCAAGTTAGGCCCAGGAGGAGTGTCTTGTGGAATTCCACGTGACATGGGGTGATGGAGGCAGAGATATCTGCATCTGACTTTTGCCCTACATTCACCTTACATCGACTGCAACCATGAGTGATTTATACAACCTCATGGAACCTTGGTCTGTTTATTTGTGCCATGGAGATAACAGAACTCATCGCATTGAGATATTTTTAGAATTAAATAAGATAATGAAGACAAAGCAATTTGCACAGTGCCTGGCACATACTAATGGCTGAAAATATTTAGTTTTGGTAATAATAGTTTTTCCCATTTTCCTGCTCATTAGTCAACATGGAAGAAACTGATGTCAGTTCAGGTTATTTTTCCAAGGTCACCAAGAAAGTCTAGGAAGATTTGGCATACAGTGCAGTTTTCCTCATTTGTATGTTGTGCACTGCCCGAGGGCAGAAGGGAATCCTGCGGTGAATATCATTCATTCATTCAGCAAACATTCATCAAGTACCTACCATGCATCAGACACTGTGCTGTGAGCTGGAGGCAAAGTCAACCAGGACTTCATCCTTCTTTCAAGAAGCTGATGGTTTAGAGTGTGAGACAGGCAAAAAGAAGATGCCCCTGTCTGATCACTACTGTGGTCCACGCACAGCAGATGCTGTGGGTCACCTAACCAGTCTGTGGGGCTGGTGACAGCTTCCTGGTAGAGAGGAGGGATTATTCTTGACAGAAGGAACAGCATACGCAAAGGTGCAAAGATGTGAAAAGCATAATCTAGACGTCTCCTTCTGGGAAGATAGAGTAGATGTACTTTCCCAGAATCCTCCGCTAAGTGCAACTAAAAACCATGGACATCGGATAGGAAATAAACACAGGAAGACTCTAAGAGGTGGAGAGAAGACATAGACTGGCTAGGGAACTTGGGATCCAAGGAATGGCATGGTGGTGAGTTCCCTGTTTTTCTGTTTGTTTATTTGTTTGTTTTTTCTTACATTTCCCTGAATTGGAGTTGAAGAAGCTGGTAACCTGGAAATGGACCATTTTGTCCCCCTAAAGCTTGCGTTCTTTAGCCAAAGGGCCAGAAAAGTGGCATCCTAGCAAGACAGAAATCTTTTGATTAATGACTGCTCTATTCCACTCAAACACTGTAGGAAAAAATATAGCCCAATCCCCACCCAGGCTAGCAGAGGCTGAGTGGGGACTGGCCTCTACTTCCACACTAATGAGGTTATAACGAGGCTGTCCAAATCCCTTGCTGGGGTGGTGTCTCAGGAGGGTGAGTAAGGAGCCAAGGATTTTATCCCCACTGGCCAGAGACAAGCCTCCACCCTGTGGCATCAGAGGAGACCATGGGGAGAGTCTGGACTTCACTCTGCCAGGCAACAGTCCTCTCTCTCTCCCTGTTGGAGTGATCAGAGGAGGCCTTGTAGAGAGTCAGGACTTTCATTATTGCCCATAGTTAATGAGGCCACCTACTCATTGCAATGCCAATGAAGATCAGATGGAGAGCTAACCCCATCCTCTCCAGTGGTAATGAGAAGCCCTTCCCTCTACCTTGGGTGTCAGTGTGGGGAATCTGGACTTCTACCTCTATGTGACAGTAATGAGCTGGTACCCTTCTTTCCTCGACCAGAATGGAATGGTGTCAGAGACATATGGCAAAAACAGAAGGTTCAAAATAAGATTTAATCTCAAAATATAATATAAAAATGTTCATGTTTCACTAGAAAATCACCCATCACAAGAACCAAGAGGCTGTCAAAGTGAATGAAAAAGATTGTTAATAGATGCCAATGCTAAGATGACAGAGATGTCAGGATTATCTCAAATATTTTAAAGAAGTGGTAATAAAAATGCTTCAACAAGCGATAAAGAATACACTTGAAACAAATGAAAACATAGAAAGTCTCAGGAAAGAAATAGAAGAGATAAAGAAAAAACAAATGAAAATTTTGGAACTGGGAAATACAATAATTGAAAAAAATAAAACCTCCATGGTTAGGCTCAACATCAGAATGGAGGAGACAGAGGAAAGATTTGGTGAACCTGAAGATAGAATAACAGATATCTGAACAACAGAGAGAAAATGGATTGGAAAAAAAATGAACAGAGCCTTAGGGCCCTGGGGCACTATAACGAAAGTGCAAATATGCGTGTCATCGGAGTCCCAGAAGGTAAGGAGGAAAAAGATAGGACTGAAAAAGCACTTTCTTTCTCCTTGTGAGCTTTATAAATTGCCTGATCGCTAAAGCAAAAATTATAACACTGCCTGACGTGGTTCTAAATGTAGATAGAGGAAATATTTAAGACATATTATAAATGGGAGAGAGTAAAGGAACATATAGGGAAGCAAGCTTCCATATTTTACTTGAACTGATAAAATGATGACACCAGTGGACTATGGTAAGTCATAGGTATATATAATGTAATACCTAGAGCAACCAATAAAAAGATATACACCCAGAAATACTATAGATAATTAAAAATGGAAAATATGTTCCAATATGCCACAAAAAATAAAACAGAGAAACCAAAACACAGAGAACAAACAGAAAAAAAATTAGATGATAGACTCAAGCCTTAACATATTAATAATTACATTAATTAAAACATACCAATTAAAAACAGAGACGGGTAGAGTGGATTTAAAAGATAGTACAAAAAAGTAAATTACAAACCAATTTTTCTTGTGAATACAGATGCAAAAGTCTTTAACAAAATATGAGCAAATAGAATGCAGTAATATATAAAAATAATTATACACTATGATCAAATGGGGTTTATTCCAGGGATGCAAAGTTGGTTTAACATTCGAAAAATCAATCAGTGTAATTTATCATATTAACAGCCTGAAAAAGAAAAATTACATGATCGTATCATTTAATTCAGAAAAAGCATTTTAAAAATTCAATACCCATTTGTGCAAAAATTCTCAGAAAATAGAAATGGGGAGAACTTCCTCAGCTTGATAAAGAACATCTTAAAAAAAAAAGAAGTCTAAAACTAACATTACACTTCATGGTGAAAGAATGAATGCTTTTCCCCTAAGATCAAGAATAAGGTGAGAATGTCTGCACTCACTGTTCTTATCACTTTTATTCAACCTTGTGCTGGAAATTCTGACCAATGCAATAAGGCAAGAAAAGAAAAGGCACTGGATTAAGAAAATGTGGCACATATACACCATAGAATACTATGCAGCCATAAAAAAGGATAAATTTGTGTCCTTTGTAGGGACATGGATGCAGCTAGAAACCATCATTCTCAGCAAACTATCGCAAGAACAGAAAACCAAACACCACATGTTCTCACTCGTAGGTGGAAACTGAACAATGAGATCACTTGGACTCAGGAAGGGGAACATCACACACCGGGGCCCATTATGGGGAGGGGGGAGGGGGGAGGGATTGCATTGGGAGTTATACCTGATGTAAATGATGAGTTGATGGGTGCTGATGAGTTGATGGTTGCAGCACACCAACATGGCACAAGTATACATATGTAACAAACCTGCACGTTTATGCACATGTACCCTAGAACTTAAAGTATAATAATAATAATAAAAAAGAAAAGGCATGTAAATCATAAAGGAAGAAATAAAACTGTCCCTATTTGTGGATTACATGATTATCTATACAAAAAATTCCGACCGAGCACAGTGGCTCACGCCTGTAATCCCAGCACTTTGGGAGGCCGAGGTGGGTGGATCACCAGGTCAGGAGATCGAGATCATCCTGGCTAATATGGTGAAACCCCGTCTCTACTAAAAATACAAAAAATTAGCCGGGCATGGTGGCGGGCACCTGTAGTCCCAGCTACTCAGGAGGCTGAGGCAAGTGAATGGCGTGAACCTGGGAGGTGGAGCTGGCAGTGAGCCAAGATCACACCACTGTACTCTAGCCTGGGCAACAGAGTGAGACTCTGTCTCAAAAAACAAAACAAAACAAAACAAAATCCAAGAAATCTATGAAAAACTCCTAGAATTAACACGTGAATTAGTAAGTTCACAAGACACAAAAAGAACTTACCAAAATCAGTTGTATTTATATGCACCAGCAAGAAACATATGGTCACCAACATTAAAAGTGCAATATCATGTGCGTTTCTCAACAAAAAAGAGAAACACATAGGTGTCAACCTAATAAAACTTGTAAAGGATTTGTATGCCAAAAAGTACACAACATTGATGAAAGCAATAGAAGAGCTGGATAAATGGAGAGACGTGCTGTGTTATGGATCAGAAGACTCAACATAGTACATCTGTCAGTCCTTCTCAAATTGATATACATATTTAACACAATTCCTATCAAAATACCAACAAGATTGTTTTTGTAGATACAGACAAGATTATTCTAAACTTTATGTGCAAAGACAAAGGAACTAGAAGGTAAGGTAAAATCATTTTGAAAAACAAGAATGTCATTTCACAAGAATAAAATCATTTTGAAAAACAAGAATAATAAGTCAGTTTCAAGACTTACTGTACAGCTACAGTAATGAAGACTCTGTAGTGTTGCTGATTTACATTCTCTTTCACCTATGGTGGAAGAGAATGTAGAACCCAGAGAGAACGGAACACAAATATATTCAACCTGTTTTCAATAAAAGTGCAAAAGCAATCGAATTGATGAAAGATAGCCTTTTTAATGAGTGGTGCTAGAACAATTGGGCACCCATAGGCGAAACAGAAACCCCAACCTACATCTCACACCTTAGATAAAAATTAACTTCCAATGAATCATAGACTTAAATGTAAAAAGCAAAATGATGAAACTTCTAGAAAAAAATAGAACATCTTTGGGCTCTCTTGCTAGGCAAAGAATCTTAGATTTGCCACTTAAAGCAAGATCTACAAAGGAACAACAATAAATCGGGCTTTATCAAAATTAATAACTATTTCTCTGTGAAAACCCTGTTAGGGGGATAAAAGGACAAGCTGTTGTGTAGGAGAAAATCCTTCTGATCTGCATATCAGTAAAATGATAGTACTTATAATATTTAAATGACTGTCAAAATTCAGTACTAAAAAGCAAACCATTCAGTGAGAACACAGTCAAAAGATATGAAAAAATGTCACTGAAGAAGATAAACAGGTGGCAAATAAGCACGTGAAATGATATTCAATGTCATTAGCCACTAGAGAAATGCCAATTAAAACCACAATGAGATATCACTATACATCCATCATCATGGCTAAACTTAAAGTTAACATGAAATGTTGATGAGGATGCAGAGAAACTGGATCACTCATGGTTGCTGGTGGGAATTTAAGATGGTACAGCTATTCTGGCAAACAGCTTGGCAGTTTCTTTAAAAACTAAACATGCAATGTGGCCATGGCATTCCCAATCATTCATTTCAGAGAAGTGAAGATGCGTTCACATGAAAACCTGTATTCAAATATTTAGGGCATCATTATTCACAATAGCCACACACTGGAAGGAACTCAGGTGTTTTTCAGGGGGTGAATAATGATAAAACAAACTGTGGTGCATCCACACCATGGCGTAGTGCTCAGTGGTAAAAAGCGATGGACCATTGGCACACGAAGCAACTTGAATGGATCTAGGGAGAGTTATGCTGAGTAAACAAAGCTAATCACTAAAGGTTACAAACTGCATGATTCCACTTGTATAAACGATTGAAAGGACAAAACGATAGAAATGCAGAACGGATTAGTGTCTGCCAGGGATTAAAGACAAAGTGAAGGTGGGAGGGGTGTGAGTATGGTTATAAAGGGCAACATAAGGAATCTTGTGTTTTTGGAAATTTTATGTATCTTAACTGTGTCCATGTCAATATCCTAGTTGTTATAGTGTTTTGCCAGATCTTACCGTTGGAGAAAACTGGGTAAAGGATATTTGAGATCTCTGTATGTTATTTCTACCACCCCCCTTTATCTTCCAAAAGTACCCCCAGAAGGCTGACTGACCACTGTTTTGGGTGCAAATATCTGCCCCAAACAAGGGCGTGTGTTGTCATTGAACAGAAAGCCACTCAGTCTAGCTTCAGCCCCAGAGTGGGAAGGAAACGAGAGATGCAGGTGCAGATTTCCTGAGCTTTGTTGTGTTCTTAACAGATTTCGGTGGGGGTTAAAAAGCTTGGTGGTCAAAGTCTGAGACACACTGGGTTCCACACAGTTACACTTTCCTGCGGAACCTGGTTTCTTTCCTGTAGATGTTCCCAGAACCTTGGACACGCAATGAGCTCTGATATTCTGTACGAGGGAGCCACACTTTACAAATTTCCCAAATCCATTTGTCCTAGGAAACGTTTAATCAAATACCTACAAACATCTCAGGAATCACAAGATATCCAGGGTTTCTATTTGGGAAACTCTGGACTAGATGTTTCTTGAGGCTTTCTAGCTCTGATACTTTGCGGTTCTGGAGAGGAAACTTAGAAGGATGGGACATGTTTCTCCCACTAAATCCGCAGCAAGGGGCGTGTCCCACCCACATCTGCCGTAGAGAGCAGCCCGCCATAGAGCTTTAAAAAGCCTCCTCTTCTCCCATTGCCATGAGCAGCCATCTTTCCTTCTCTCGTCTTCCCTGTCTACTCCCCACCCCCAATCAGGTTCCCAGTTTATGGCCCCCTTCAAATAACATCTTGGGATTCTTGGGGCGATAAGAACCACCCTGTAATTGTTTGAGAGCTGTAAATGACTTAAATTGGTTAGGATTCTAATTACCATGAAATGACTTTATTGCCTCCTGGCTGTAGCCTTCCTCCCTGGGGAGTACAGGTCCCCATTCCCAGGGGTCACACAGCGGTCAGGGCCCAGGCTGCTGGGGAAGAGGTGAGAGGCCTTCTTTCCCCCAAACCCTGACAGTGCCTGGGAGCAGCCCGGGCTGGCGAAAGTGACCGCAGTGGAGGCCCCCTCAGCCCCTCTCCTCCCTCCAGTCCTCCAGCGACCTCCTGGTGACCTTGGCAGACCCCTGCCACTCTCTGTCTGAGTCTTGACACTCATCTTCCGGACTGCTGCTCTATCCCAGATGGAATCCTGGAGCCTAAATCCATTTATTCCAGCATTCACAAGTTTATAGTAGTGGGGGTTATTGTAGGGAGAGGCACAAAGCTAAGTAGTCAGAATGCAGGATTTATTCATTCATCTAATATTTATTGAGCATTTACCATATGCTAGACACTGCTAGAAAAGAGAACAGACACAGCACAGAAGGGGAGGCTGTGTGTATATACACAGTGTATACAAGCACAAGCTAGGCATACCTACATGCACACATCATGTGCACATTTATAGAGCCTTTGACATTATGCAAGCCTAAATTCAAATAAGACCCCTGCTGTGTAACACTGAGTAAGTTGCCTCCCCTCTCTGACGCTTATGATGCCTGTGTCATGGGATTGGTATGAGAATTAAAGCATTTGGCACGTGGTAGGACCTCAGTACATGGGGCCTCTATAATCTCAATAAAGGTATATAACGTTGTGGGAGTGAAAAGGAAGAATCACTATAAAAGATAATATATAACTGATCTATGATATCTATCTATAAAGATAATATAACGCTTTTTCTAAGCTGCAAAGTCCTATGCATGTAATAACCCCCAGCACATTCTAAGCAGTTGTGTTGTACAAAGGGTGTTCTTATTTTAAAGGTGGGAGTGAGGACCGTGAGGGGTGGGAGGAGGGCAGCTGTTTGAATAGGGCCTTGAAGTTTGAGTGGAGTTACAATAGCTGAAGAGAGGAGAGGATATTCCCGACCAAGGACAGCGCAGGGGAAGAGTGTGCGCTAGGAATGTACCTGAGAGCTGGGAATGTTCCTGGAGCCTCAGATGATTCAGAGTGGTTGGGAGGCAGGGCCCTGCAGGGCTGTGGTGGAGGAGGGGTTGCAGAGGTGGAGGGAGAAGGGGAGTTCGGGAAACTTCCTCTTCTGGTTTTCATATTAAACTTAAACTTGCCTTTCTAGATTTTGCATTTTGGTCCCAGTTTTGCCTGGTGGGGCAGTGCAGAGCAAGTCTTCCCTCTTACGCCAGACAAGCTGTTCAAATATTTGACCATTGGGGTGTATCTCAGAGGCCCCCAGCTGCCTCCCAAACACCCTAGTTCTTTCATGTGACCCTCAGGAGACCTGATTTGGAGAACCTGTGCCTTCCAGATAATTTTTTTTTCTGTTCTTTTCTTCCTTTTATTAAAAAATAAATAAATGATATCTGGATTAAAATTTTTTTTTTATGGAAAATTTCTAGCATATACAAAGATAGAGAAGATAGCTTAATGAAACCCCATATGCCTACCAGCAAGTTGCAACATCTAGTGACGTTTTGCTAGTCATTTTTTAAACTCTCTCCAACCCTTTTGTGTGTGTGTGTGTGTGTGTGTGTGTGTGTGTGTGTGTGTGTGTGTGTGTTTACTGGAGTATTTTAAAGCAGGGCCCAAATATTATGTCTGTTTACTCATAACATTTTCACGTGCATCAGAGGAACATCAAAAAATCAAATTATGGGTTAAGCAAGCTTGTCCAATCCATGACCTGCTGGCCACATGCGGCCCAGGATGGCTTTGAATGCCCCCAAACACAAATTCATAAACTTTCTTAAAAAATTATTATTTTTGCCTGTAATCTCAGCACTTTGGGAGGCTGAGTCAGTTGGATCACGAGGTCAGGAGTCCAAGACCAGCCTGACCAAGATGGTGAAACCCCGTCTCTACTAAAGATACAAAAACTAGCTAGGCATGGTGGTGTGTGCCTCTAATCCCAGCTACTCAGCAGGCTGAGGCAGGAGAATCACTTGAACCCAGGAGGCGGAGGTTGCCGTGAGCTGAGATTGCGCCACTGCACACCATCCTAGGTGACAGAATGAGGATGTGAAAAACAAACAAACAAAAACCAAAATATTATGATTTTTTTTGCAATTTTTTAAAAAGCTCATCAGCTATTGTTAGTGTTAGTGTATTTTATGTGTTGCTCAAGACAATTCTTTCATCCAATGTGGCCCAGAGAAGCCAAAATATTGAACACCCCTTGATTAAAGGGTGCAATCATATGGTAATATAAGAGGAATATATTCAGTGTTCGATAGCAGAATTGTACTTGGAGGATGGATATCTTAAATACCCTGACTCGATCACTATGCATTATATACATGCAACACAATTCGCATGTATCCCATAAATTTGTACAAGTAAAAAAAACCACATTATTATGACAACAGAATTAACAGAACATTTTAATATCTTCTATTACTCAGTCCATATTCAGAGTACCTTGATTGTATCTAAGGTTTTTCTTAGTGTTTTTTTTTTTCAAAATCAGAGTTTAGAAAAGATTTACATAGTGTGTTTTCTTGCTATGTACCTGAAGTTTCTTTTAATCTGGAATAGTTCCTCTCCCATTTTTTCCACGCTGTAGTTTTGTTTTTGTTTGTTTGTTTGTTTTTTGAGACAGAGTCTCTCTCTGTTGCCCAGGCGGCAGTGCAGAGGCACAATCTCGGCTGACTGCAAACCTCCACCTCCCAGGTTCAAGCAATTCTCCTGCCTCAGCCTCCTCAGTAGTTGGGATTACAGGCTTGTGCCACCACACCTGGCTACTTTTTGTATTTTTAGTAGAGACGAGGTTTCACCATGTGGGCCAGGTTAGTTTTAAACTCCTGACCTGAAGTGATCCTCCTGCCTCGGCCTCCCAAAGTGCTGGGATTACAGGCGTGAGCCACCATGCCCGGTCCATGCCATGGATTTGCTGGAGAAATGGAAACATTTGTCCTGCTGACTATTCTATATTCTGAACATGGCTGACTACTTCTGCATGGTGTTTAATTTTTTTTTTCTATCCTCTGTGCTTGCTATAAATAGGTACTTAAGTCTAGAGAAGAACTGGAGTCAAGTTCAATTGTTTAGGTGAGAACACCTCACAGGTGGCACTGTCTACTCCCTATCGCCTTAGGTCAGGATTCACGCAATGTGGTCTATTCCAGTCTTAGAGAGACTAAGACTGATTGTGGGTTCAGATGGTGCCAGCCTGATGTCTTGGCAAGTCATTTCTCTTGTGCTTGGTCCACTTTGTCTACATTTCTCTCTTACGAGGAAGCACCGAGAACGAAACGCATCACTCCAGTTAGGGCTGGATTACAGAGGAGTATCACCGCTCTTAGTCTTCACCTAATGCTCCCATTTATGCAGCTGAAGGTCCCATTAACTCATTAAGGGGGCTGTAACACATTGCTAACTTCCACTGAGCTCACCTAGGAATAAACTACCTAAACCTTTTTCTCGTAGACGATTACTAAGCCACCTCTTTTTCTTCATGAACTTTTCCGGTTGGTTTTCTGGTCTCAAGGTCAGGTCTTTATATTTGTTGACATGAAGTTTCATCTTGTTTCAGCCAGCTCTTCCAGGTTTTGTTCCATTGTGATTTTTCCATTGTAAGAAGGCTTGTAGGAGAAGGGACCTCAGAGAGCAATGATGTTCATGCTTTCACTTTACAGATGAGGAAAATGGAGTGCAGAGTGATTGTTTTGAATTAAGTTGTTCAAGGTCATGCACCATGGGGTAGACTGTTAGACTGGTGGCCCCCCCCAGTGAATCACACTTCCAGATCTTCACATGCTTGTGTAGTCTCCTCCCACATGGACCCTGGGTGTGGTCTTGTGACATCAGCAAGCAACGTAAGCAAAAGCTCAATCAGCACTTGCACACTGGGGCTTGTCTCCTTGGAATGCTAGCCCTGGAAAGCCAGCCACCTCACTGTAAAAAAGATCAGACTTGACTATACAGTCAGGAGGCCTGGAGGGTGAGAGGCCTCAGCCTGCATGTTCTAGCCCCAGCGGCATGAGGGACCTCATCCTGTGCTATGTGAGCAGAAGAACCATCAGCTGAGCCTGGTCAACCCACAGAATCATAAGAAATGATCAATTGTGGCCAAAAGCCTCTACTTTTGGGGTGGTTTGTTATACAGTAATAGATATGGAAACAGAGCTGTCTATGGAAGCTGGGATAAGAACCCACTTCTGACTCAGAGTGCCAATCCCTCTCCACAGGGCCAGCTTGTCTCCTCGGGCCATTTGTCTTTAAGGTGGGCATTCACTTTTAAACCTTTGCTCAAGTCAAATCTTCTTGTAGAGGATTCCCTTAATTACTGCAACCTGCAGCCCACCTGCAGTGCTCCTCTTCCCGTTAACCCTGCCACATCTTTGCTTTTATTCTATGTCACTTATTATGTTTTGGTATCCTATACAGTTTACTTGTTATTGTGTTTATTTTGTTTCTGTCTTTCTCTGCTAGAGGGTAAGCCCCTTATAAGGCTGCTGAACACACACACACACACACACCACACACACACACACATATACACACACACACACACACATGGGTAATCTCTACCAGGGCGGGGCTTTGGTCTGTCTTGTTCACCACTGAATCCTAGCACTTGGAACAGGGCCTGGCACATAGCGACTTGATATTATTGGTTGTATGGATGAATGAATCTACTCTTTCGCTAAGATTCTGGTTCTCCTCCAATGTTCTAATCATAACGTCTGTATCATTATCCAAGCAGTTAGGGGAAGTGTTGAATATTTCTTAGGGTGATAGCAATCTGGTAATTAATGCCGTCATTTCACAAATATTTATTGAGTCTTTACTGTGTGCCAGGCACTGTTCTAGACACTTAGGACCCACCAGTGCACGAAGCAGTCAGGAGTCTGAAGCTTGCATGCTATAGGGGAGATAGGGAGCAAACTAAAAGAAAAGTAAATCATAGGGTATACCAGGTACTATAGAGGACAAGAAAGCAGAGAAAGGGCTATGGTTATGAGGAGGTGGGAGTGGGAGAGTTTTCATGGTAAGCCGTCTGGTCAGGGAAGGCCTCCCTGGGAAGGTGGTGTTGGAATAAAGGCTTAAGGAAGGTGCGGGAGGGGTCATGTGGGATTGTGGGGAAAGAGGGTTCCAGGCAGTGAGAACAGCCAGTGCCAAGACCCTGAGGCAGGAGTGTGCCTTTCGTATATGTCCTTTAGTCTCTTTAACTTGTCCACTTGGACTTGCATCAAGCCAGTATTTCTCCAAGTTTTCCATGAAAGTAAAAGTCTTCGTCAAATGCTTCGACAACACCCATTTGTCTGTTGCAGTCGGTGTGACCAAGGTCCCAGTTTGTTTGGTACAGTCCTGGTTTATACCTAGTTGTCCTACTATGACTATTAACAGCCTTTCCTTTTCATTCTCAAGGGTGTCCTGGTTGGGATGCTAAATTATCTGGCCATCCTGGTTATGACTCTCTGAACTTGTTTCCCCTGTTAAAGGATCATTTTCAAAATTAAAATTGTAATTCTCTTAGAAACATAAAACGAACACCTGGCAGAGATTTCATTTAACTCATTAATTAATGAGGGAGCCAGTAAGATGTTACAAGTGTTTCAGTGAAAATTGGACTTCAGGGAGAGCTATATTCTCTATTGGACAAAATTCATTTGTGCTACCATGGACAGGAACCCCATGCAGCGCTATGAATGGGAAACATCTGGATCATTGGGAGTCCTCTGCAAGTTAACTTCTATCTATACAGAGCTGCAGAAGAGTCCAGCCAAGACAGCCCTAGGTGCAGACTCTGCAGAGTCTGCTTGCCCCTGGGGTCCACTAGGCAATGCCCGACTCTCCATGGGAAGGACACCCAACAGGGCTAGCCTCAATATGTGACCTGTGTTGTTACCCAGGGCTCTCTTCTTAAGAGGAGCACACACTTAGTTTAATGCTCTGCTGTTGCAGTCTTGTAATTCTTAATCCTCTTTTTTTTTTTAAATTATACTTTAAGCTCTAGGGTACGTGTGCACAACGTGCAGGTTTGTTACATATGTATACATGTGCCTTGTTGGTGTGCTGCACCCATTAACTCGTCATTTACATTAGGTCTATCTCCTAATGCTATCCCTCCCCACTACCCCCTCCCCACAATAGGCCCTGGTATGTAATGTTCCCCTTTCTGTGTCCTAATCCTCTTTTAAAATGGGGCCCTTGATTTCATTTGCACTGGGCCCTGTGAAGCTTGCAGCTGGTCCTGACACCCAATCTTCTATTTTGCCAATGGTTCACAGTTTTCCCTGACCTCCCCCATGACTCCAGCCCCTTCTGCTCTTGCTTTGTGTTTAGTTCCAGATAGATATTTGAGGTGATGGATATGTTAATTACCCTGATTTGATCAGTACACTATGTATGCATGTATTGAAACATCATATTGTATCCCATTATTATGTATAATTATTGTGTGTCAATCATAAAAAAAAAAACCAAACAATTAATTTGAGTGACTCGGCCCACAGGGGACCATTTTGTTAGCCATGGCCCCAGAGAAAGAGTAGTAATAACTTCCATTTGGAACCTTTCTCTGCAGACCCTGAGGCTCATGGCAAACCATGCTTATTAGTCCTGGCCTTCACCTTTCGGGGAGAAAGGAGCTAGTGCTATTTGAGCCAGTTTCTGACTGGGATCCTGGGACATAGAGAGGAAATGACTCATCTCCTGGGAACTCAGGCAAGGAGTCTAGGCTCAGAATCTGGCTTTCTGCAAACTGGAGAGCGTTTTCCAGAATATCAGAACTGAAGGATACCTCAGAAGTCATATTGATCAGTCTTATTGGACAGATGAGGAACCTGAGCTGCTTAGAGTGGGTGGCAAATCGGTCACTGCCTGCTGTGCGGGATGGGGATGTGACCAGAACTCAGGCTTCCCAAATCCCAGGCCAGAAGTTTACATTATATCATGAATGTCTAAACAAAGAAAGAGTTCCTAAAGACCCATGTGGAAGAGGTTAAGTCTGACCAGCGCCCTGGGAGGGGGGAAGCAGGAAATGGGGCTGGAACGGGAGGTGGGCTCTGATTTGTATAGGTGGAGATAAGGTAGACTTGGTGTGAACAGCAGAAACAAAGACTAGAGGGCAGGAGAGTCACTCATGGGGGCCAGATGGTGAGGGCCCGGGTGTATTTCAACATGGTGTGGTATAAAGTACTATGTGTACGGCCTGAGGGTTAAGAGTCTAGGCTTTGGAGCCACACGGAGCTAGGTTTGAATCTCAAATGGAGATACGTTGCTAGATCCTGGGCAACATAGTGAGACTCTACCTCTACAAAAAATAAAAAAAGTTAGCCAGGTGTGGTGGCACATTCCTGTAGTCCCAGCTACCTGGGAAGCTGAGGTGGGAAGATGGCTTGAACCCAGGAGTTCAAAGCTACAGTGAGCCATGATTGCACCACTGTACTCCAGCGAGGGCAACAGAATGAGACCCTGTCCAAAAAAACTGTTGCTGGGAGCAATAAACAAAATAATACATGTTAAGTGCCTGGCATTAAGTGCTCAATAAACATTTGCTGGGCTGGGCATGGTGGCTCATGCCTGTTATCCCAGCACTTTGGGAGGCTGAGGCAGGTGGCTCACCTGAGGTCAGGAGGTCGATACCAGGTTGGCCAACATGATGAAACCCCATCTCTACCAAAAATACAAAAATTTGCCGGGCATGGTGGCGGGCGCCTGTAATCCCAGCTACTCAGGAGGCTGAGGCAAGAGAATCGCTTGAACTCAGGAGGCGGAAGTTGCAGTGAGCTGAGATCATGCCATTGCACTCCAGCCTGGGCAACAAGAGTGAAACTCTGTCTCAAAATAAATAAACAAACATTTGCTGTCATTATTGCTGTTATTGTCATTGCTAATGTAATGAACATTATGACTGGTCTTCCAACATTCATTTGCTCTGTGAGAATGTGTCTAAGTTAATCATGCCATCCTCTTCTCTTTGCTAGTAATTGATTAGGATTGGGTTGTAACACTGTTTTGACCAATAATGTGAGGGGAAGTCCACCAAGCGGCTTTTTGGGAAGGTTTCTTCATTTTCAGATCAGTTATTGCTCTCTCCCCGTCTGGACATTGCATGCCTGGACATGCCTAAAACTGCTGAGGATGAGGCCAGCCCTGAGGCTGGCAGAGCAGCCTAACCGTAAGCCATGAGTTTCTGGTGATATTGTGGAGCTTCCGAATCCACCAACCCTGCAGCTTACTCTAAATCTGGACTTCAGTGAAATAATGGTTTCCCTTGCCATTTAAACCAACTTGAGTTGTGTTTTTTGTTATCTACATCTCAAAGCATAAGACATATAGGATCCATGCAAGAAGGGACATCTTTTCTCTTACTTTTCTATCACTGGCAGCCCTTAGTAGCATGTCTGGTGATATTCAGGGTGCTTAACAGATGTGAATTGAATGAATATTGGTAGTTCACAATATCTGTTTCTAGTGTTCTCCAAGAGTCCATTAGATATCCAAGGTCCAGAGAGGTAAAGCGACTGTCCAAAGTCAAACACCTTGTGGTTTGGCTCAGATTAGAACTCAGCAATTCTGGCTCCCAGTCCAGTGACTTTTCCACTGTGCCACTCGACCCGTAAGGTCATCAAAGGGCCCAGAGAGTGTGGCAGATACAGTTGTTTTGGATTACCCGATATCCATTCCCAACCTCCTTCTCCGTTGCCAGCATCTACTATAGAGGTTTGGGAAATCTAAGTACTTGCTTTCTCAGCTTCCCTTGCATCTAGGTGTGGTTTTGTGACCAAGTCCTGGATAAAGAATCCTAAGTGGAAATCTGCTGGGGGATTTTTAGGAGAGCTTTGTTCTTCCTGATAGAAGAGACAGATGTAGCTACACTCCCTTTCTCGCTTCCTCCTAACTTGAACGCAGATGTGATGGCTGGAGATGAAGCAATTACTATGTGACCATGAGGGACAGGCCAAGAGAATCATAGATAGGCTGACCCTACTTCTAGTTCCTTGTTATTTGAGAAATTTAAAGCTATATTTGTGTAAGCCACTGTTGGTTTAGTCTTCTGTTTCCTGCAGCTGAAAGCACTCTAAGTCGTACAAATAGGTAACGTTTTGAGTTCTGTAATAAAAGCCTATTGGTCATCAACCCAGCATCCATTTCCCTGTCTTCGATATCAGCATCATCGTTTTCCCAGGGATTCGTATTTCTCCACTCTCAATCCACATGGTTTTGGCGGAGCTGACTCTACCTCTTGCTGTACCCCAGGAGGGATGTGCAACCCGGCCTTAGTCAGAACTTAGCTCCCTCCTGCCTCCCCAGTCTTAGGGATAGATACATTGAGGGATGGCGTGTACCTCAGGGATGGCCAATGGCACACAATCCAGGACGTTTGTGGTGACCCTTGGAAACAGTCTCTTTCCTTTGGCATGAGGCTGGGAAGATGTGAGCCTGAGCGGCTGGCTGGTGGAAGGAAAAGCAGAGTGGAGAGATGGGGACTGAGCCTAGAGACATGACTGAGCCTCAGACCCTGCCCTAACTGGACTTTTCAGTTACTTGAACTTACAATGTCTGGCTGAAGTCAGAACTTAAGCCACTTTTTGTCACAACCATAAAAGAGTCTCTTTCCTTTCAGGAGTCTAGACTCGGTGATTAAGAGGGGCCAGATAGGGCCGGGCGCGGTGGCTCATGCCTGTAATCCCAGCACTTTGGGAGGCCGAGGCAGGTGGATTGCCTGAGGTCGGGAGTTCAAGACCAGCCTGGCCAACATGGTGAAACTCCGTCTCTACTAAAAATACAAAAATTAGCCGGGCATTGTGGTAGGCGCCTCTAATCCCAGCCACTCCAGAAGCTGAGGCAGGAGAATCGCTTGAACCTGGGAGGTGGAGGTTGCAGTGAGCCAAGATCATGCCATTGCACTCCAGCCTGGGTGACATTAAGACTCTATCTCAAAAAAAAAAAAAAAAAAAAAAGGTGGGGGCCAGAAAGGTTTAAGTAAAAGTTCTGAGCACAGAGCAGGGACTCAAAACCTTGTCAAGTGAATCCTGTGTTTTGCCGAATTCTGTGGATGACTTGCTTATAAAAAGGACACTAGAACCCAGTCCTCTCCCCACCCCGCCACTGCCGTTCCCCCTGTAACATCTTGCTTAGATATTGATTAGAGGCCTCAGCTCAGGCATTGCCATCATCTGTATGTGTATCTGTCCGAGAAGCTGTGAACCAGCTCTCCGGCCTAATCTCCACAGCAGGTGGGTTTTTGTTTGTTTGTTTGTTCATTTATTTATTTCTTTTGAGACAGAGTCTTGCTCTGTTGCCCAGGCTGGAGTGCAATGGTGCCTTCTTGGCTCACTGGAACCTCCGCCTCCCAGGTTCAAGCAATTCTTCTGCCTCAGCTTCCAGAGTAGCTGGGATTAGAGGCGCCTACCACGATGCCCAGCTAATTTTTGTATTTTTAGTAGAGACGGGGTTTCACCATGTTGGTCAGGCTGGTCTTGAACTCCCAACCTCAGGCAATCCACCTGCCTCAGCCTCCCAAAGTGCTGGAATTATAGGCATGAGCCACATGCCTGCCTGGCTGGAGGTGTTTTTTTTTTTTTTTTTTTTTTTTTTTTTACCTGCTCATCTTCTGCCTTGATGCCTCTGAGATTACTTTACAAACCCATCTTATGTGTAAGAGCTGTTGCTTGGGCGGGAGGGCTTCTTTTCTCTAATTCTAGGCCTGCCGTTTTTCTCCATGATGGACCTGATCTCCTTTTACTTTGGGTCCCAGAGTTCCCTGTTAACTTCTCCTTGTTCCCTGAGTCCTGCTCTCCCTCCTCTGGATAACCCCTTCCAGCCCTTCACTTCTCCC
The DNA here is from genome assembly GCF_000951045.1 of Mandrillus leucophaeus. NCBI lineage: Eukaryota > Metazoa > Chordata > Mammalia > Primates > Cercopithecidae > Mandrillus > Mandrillus leucophaeus. The sequence goes on from NW_012102031.1 coordinate 8,471,996, forward strand.
TCCTGTTATTTGCAGGAATGGCTCATTGGCTGACCCCCTAGTCCCCATGGGAGACCCCTCCAGCACCAGAAGAGGCAGAGTAACAGTTTCTTTGGTAGCAGAATGTAAAATTGTAAAATGTGAAAGATAGGAGAAACACTACTAATTGTTCTGCTATTTATTGACATTTTAATTTATAGAATTATAGACTTACAGCAAAAATTCAAACACTGAGGGTCATCAGTGAAAATAAACATTTCTGCCTCTATTGCATGATACTTCAGCTCACTCTCTGGATGTAATTGTTGTCATGCATTTTTGTGTATTCATCTAGAAATTTTCTATGCATAAATAGACACATGCACATGTGTGTGCACGCTTCATGTGCATAAAACATACATTGAGTGCCTATGATGTGCCAGGCCCTGTTTTGTTTCCTTGAAACCAGCATTCTACTGTTGGGAGATAGACAATAAGTAAATAAATAAATGTATAATATGTGAGGTGTTGATGTGCGTTATAAAAACGATAAAGTGGGGTGTAGGTCTAGAGAATGATAGTGTGTGGGGGTGGATCTGTAGGTGGTATTTGAGGGAAGACAAGGAGAAAGTGAGGGAGTGAGCCGTGCAAATAGCTAGAGAAGGATGCTTCAGACAGAATGAGTAAATAGTAAGTGAAAAGCCTTGGGGCAGGACGATTTGTGCCTTGGATCAGCAGGTGGGCAGAAGGCCAGCATGGCTGGGGCAGAGAGCACCGGGGAAGTGATAGGAGACCCAGGGCCTTCCAAGCTGGCCATGTGAAGGACTTTGACTTTATTTCTGTTGAGACATAAAAGAACTTAGGGTTCTGAGAGGTGTGATCTCACTCACGTTTTACCAAGAGTTCTTGGGCTGCTGAGTGAGGAATAGAGCCCAGTGGGCAAGGTGAGAGCAGGGAGAGTAGGGAGTGTCTGTGGGCATTAGAGCACACACACTGGTGTCTGGTGTCGGGGAGGTGGGGTTGAATGCTGCGTTTGCCAGTTGATTAGAAAAGAAAGTTACTGAGGATGCTGTTGGGATTTTAGCCTGAGCAACTAGAAGAAAGTCATTGCCATTTGCTGGGAGGGGGAAGGCCGAGGAAGAAGCAGGTTTGGGGAGGGTAGTTCATAGAGTTTGTACATAGACATGTTAAGCTTGAATGCCTATTTGACAGACATACAAGTGTAGCTGTCAGGAGAGTTCAGGGAAGAGGTCTGGATGAGATGGGCCTTGGGAGTCATGGTGGGTGGTAAACAAGGCATGTGATATGGTTAGGCTTTGTGTCCCCACCCAAATCTCATCTTGAATTATAATCCCCATAATCCCCACCGTGTCAAAGGAGAGAACAGGTGGAGGTAATTGGATCATGGGTCGTTTCCCCCATGCTGTTCTCATGATAGTGAGGGAATTCTCATGAGATCTCATGGTTTTATAAGCGGCTCTTCCCCTTCACTCAGCACTTCTCCTTCCTGCTGCCATGTGAAGGAGGTGCCTTGCTTCTCCTTCCCCTTCTGCCATAATTGTACATTTCCTGAGGCCTCCCCAGCCATGTTGAGCTGTAAATCAATTAAACTTCTTTCCTTTATAAATTACCCAGTTTGGGGTAGTTCTTTATAGCAGTGTGAAAACATGCTAATACAGAGTGGCACTTGGCAGCACTTCCCACAAAGAGGAGGAATCTACTTTCCCATGCCTTCACTCTGGGCTGGTTTTGTGACTTGCTTTAACCGATAGAATGAAACAGGAGTGATGTATGAATTCTGAGCCTTAAGCTTCAGGAGCCTTCCCTAGCTTCTGCTTTTGTGCTGTTGGAATCCAGTGACCCCTAAATGAAGAAGCTGATGAGAGCCATGTGGCCCACTCACTCTCACCTCAGCTAACAGCCTGCCAACCCAGACCTGTGAGTGAGGCCATTCGAGATCACCCAGTGGCCATAGACTGACCAGCTGAGATTAGTTGAGTCAGCCCACACCAGATGAAGAACCTAGTCAAGCCACAGAACTATGAACTACAGAAGTGACTGCTGTTTCAGGTCACTAAATTTTGGGGTAGTTTGATATGGAGCAGAAACTGACTTATGCAAAAACCATTGGCATACAAAGGATGTAGATTAGTACAAGCATGAAGCACAGCATGGAGACTTCTCAAAGAACTCAACATAGAGCTACCATTTAATCCTGCAGTCCCACTACTTGGTATCTACCCAAGGGAAAATAAATCAATATATCAAAAAGATACCTGCACGCATACATTTCTTGTAGCACTATTCACTATAGCAAAAATATGGAATTAACCTAAGTGTCTGTCAATGGAGGACTGGACAAAGAAAATGTAATGTTCAAACACAATGGAATACTATTCAGGCATAAAAAAGAATGAAATTACGTCTTTTGCAGCAACATGGATGGAACTGGAGCTCATTATCTAAGTGGAGTAAATCAGGCACAGTTAGACAAATATTGCATTTATCACTCATAAGTGGGAGCTAAAAGATATGTACACATAGACATAGCAAATGGAATGATAGACAATTGAAAGGATGAGGGGGGTGAGCGGGGGATAGATGATGAGAAATTACTTAATGGGTACAATGGACATTATTTGAAGGATGGATACCCTAAAAGCTTTGATGATCACTATACAATCTATGCATGTAACAAAACGGCACTTTTATCTCATACATTTATACAAAAGCTTGTTTTTATAAAGATATCATGTTTTTCTTAAGTGAGATCATAATACTGTTCTGCAACTTGATATTTCTATTTAATGATATATCTGATGATAATTTCTCATAAGGTATGTTACAATCTATTATTTTTAACAGCCAGATGAATACATTACAATAAACTCAACCAGCATCCTATTTAGATGGTTTCTAGTTTTTGCTATTATAAAGCCTTGGTGAACATTCTTATATACAGTATTTATATACATGTATATTTATTGGATAAATTCTTGCAAATCCAATTACCAGGTCAAGAGATTTGCATTTAGAATATATTAATAGTTGATACCAAATTGTCTTCAAAAATGATTTACTAATTCACACTTTCTTATATATGAGAGTGCCTGTTTCATCAATTCCTCACCAACATTTTAAATATTTACCAATCTGAAGGGTTAAAAATATATTTCATTACTAACTTACTTACATTTTTAATTATGAATGAGGTTGAGAATATTTTCATATGTTTAGTACCTATTTGTATGTTTTTCCTGTGAATTTCTTATTTTTGATTTTTGCCCATTTTCTATTGTTTGGTTAGCCTTCTTTTTTTTTCTTTTCTTTTTTTTTTTGAGACAGTGTCTCGCTCTGTCGCCCAGGCTGGAGTTTCAGTGGCACGATCTCAGCTCACCGCAAGCTCCGCCTTCTGGGTTCATGCCATTCTTCTGCCTCAGCCTCCAGAGTAGCTGAGACTGCAGGCGCCCACCACCACGTCCGGCTAACTTCTTATATTTTTAGTAGAGACGGGGTTTCACCATGTTAGCCAGGATGATCTCAATCTCCTGACCTCATGATCCACCCGCCTCGGCCTCCTGGTTAGCCTTTCAAGAAATTGAACTATAAAAGGTCAATGGATATTAAAGAAATGTTATTATAGTTCAAAACACTTGACAGATATGCTTTTAAACTTGAGTTCTAGAGGAGCTTGAAAAGTAATAAAGATTTCCTACACTCCTGAAGTGTTTTATAAGCACAAAACTATACACACATCATCTAATATAATCTTCACAGCAGTCTTCTGAGGCAGATCTTATCATCCCCATTTAATGGATGAGGAAAGTGAGATTCAGATAGACGAAGTAACTTTATGAGGGTAAAAATTTTTGAAAGATTTTGAAAAGGGCCTATGAAGATTACAGGGTATATTGTCTAGCACACTCTTTCAGAATATCTGCATCTTTATTATCTTTGAGCTACTTTTCAACTTAAATGAGTAGAAAATGGTTAGAAATGCAAAGGATTCTTGTCATGAGAGATGCAAATAAGTCATGTTTAGTGGAGATGAAATTGATTATTTCCCTATGGCTATTGACTCTTGTTTTTCTTTATTTGTAATTCATTTCAGCATTCCTGATTGCCTATATGCTTGTCTGGTCTTTGAATATGTGTGTGTGTTCACCTGCACCCCTGACCCACCCAGGAGTTGGACCGGGAGTTGGGAAGCCTAGGTCTTAGTCCTACATTCCTTCTAATTTGCTGTGTAACCTTACCATTAATCTCTCTGGACCTCAGTTTTCTCATCTGTTTTGGAGCTAGCAAGGCTAGTTCAGGCATGCAATATGCCAGAACTACAGACAACAGCCCACAGGATCCAATATGTTGAGCTGGTTATGACATCTTAATAGTTCTCTCATTAATTAGTAAGCTGAATAAAACTTGGGTATTTGTTCATTTTCTATTGGCCTTAGTTCATTTTGTGCTGCTATTATAGCATACCACAGCCTGGGTAATTAATATATGAACAGAAATTTATTGGCTCATGGTTCTGAAGGCTGGGAAGTCCAAGAACAATGGACTGGTGTCTTGTGAGGGCCTTCTTGCTGTCAAGGCATGTCATCCCATGGTGGAAGGAAAAAGGTGGGGAAGTGGAGGAGAGAAGGGGAGAGAAGGTGCCAGGGGTTGGGGGGTGGAGAGAGAGAGAGAGAGAGAGAGAGAGAGAGAGAGAGAGAGAGACTGAACTTATCCTTTTATGAAGAACACATTCTGGTAATAACAACATTAATCCATTCACAAGGACAGAGCCTCATGGCCTAATCACCTCTTAAAAGTTCTGTCTCTTAACACTGTTACAATGGTGATTAAGTTTCTGACACACACTTTTTGGGGGGCACGTTCAAACCATAGCAATATTTTTTTATTTTACCTTTCCAAAATAGTTATCCTTGATCTTCTCTCAAGTCTGTAGTCCTCATAGCTAGAATATGAAGCTGTCAAGATCTGACTCAGATATGTCTGACAGGGATTCTTTATTATTATTGTTTTTAAGCCCCAGAGCTCTTTGAAAAACTGATGAAAGCAATGAACCCTTTCCTTAGAAAAAATAAACACACAGATACACACAATTTTGCATAGTCTCTTGGGAGCTCCTTGACTTCCTGGAGACTGGTTTAAGAACTCCTGGAATAGAGCCTGAGATCAGAATGGATGTTCAAGCTCAGAAGTAGAAAGAGGTAGAAGGTGTATTTGGGAAAATGAGCTTTTCTTAATATGGCTTGAGTGCCCACCATGTGCCAAAATGTATTAACTCATTTAATTGTCACAGAAACACTAAGAGGCAAGAAATTGTTGTTATCCAGGGAACAGGTACAGAGAGGGGACATGCCACTTGCCCAAGGTCACACAGCTGGCAAGAGTTCTAAAGTGATTCCTTTATCCCACACACATAAGGTAAAGGGAATAAAAATAGTTATTGGGGAGAAAATTCCTAGGGGGAAAGAAATGGCCTCACAAAATCAATGTTTACCTCAATAGTGAAGCTGAGACATCTGGTCATCTGAATCTCTATGGCTGGGAAAATCCTGTTTCAAAAGGAGCCTGGGGAAGAAGAGTATGTTGCTGAGAAGGGGGAGTGGGACCCCAGAGCAGAGAGGACCTGCATCTTTTCCACTCTTCTTACAAGTTTGGAGATCTGCAAATCTCATCCATGACCTGCCTATCACCAGGGCATGAGAAATGGCTGTGGGAGGTCTAGAATGAGTGAGACCTGCTGCCTGGCCCAGGCCTCCCATGACCCTAGAAGTGTGTGGGAGAGTTGTCAGCTTTTCCTATTGCTCATGAAAGAGAGAGGAAGCCAGCGAGTTCACAACTATGGTGAGAGGCTACAGCAGAGGATGTGGAGTGAACCCCCAAAAGGCAGTTGAATGGGGTGATGAGTCCCTAGGGCAGAGGGTTCATGCCCAAGGCCAGGCTAGATAAGACACTAGCAGGAGGCTGAGAAAGCTGAGAAGCAAACATACCCTCTGGGAGGCTGGAGGTGGCATTTGCATAAACACTTCTCCAACCCTCCCCCTCAGCCTAGCAAAGACCCCTGTGGGAAGAAGGGGAACAGAGGCTAGAAGTTACCAGAATACATTTCCTGCAAAACAACATAGAAAGTAAATCCAGTTATAGCAAAATGATAGAAATTTTATTTTGCACATTTAGGTTTAGGGTTGTAAAATGGGTACCTGCTACCCAAGTGATGAGCTACTGCCTTTGTTTGTTAACTGATCTTTCCTCCCTCAGCCTCTAGCCGCCTCCTTTCATCCAGGGGTGCTAGAGACCTGGTGTTGATATCCACATTCATAGGCTCTGGGTGATCTGGCACTTTTAAGATGGCAAAGCACTTTTGCATCCTGTGGGCTGTTGTCTGTAGTTCTGGCATATTGCATGCCTGAAGGCAGAGCTAGCCTTGCTAGCTCCAAAACAGATGAGAAAACTGAGGTCCAGAGAGATTAATGGTAAGGTTACACAGCAAATTAGAAGGAGTGTAGGACTAAGACCTAGGCTTCCCAACTCCCGGTCCAACTCCTGGGTGGGTCAGGGGTGCAGGTAGATTGCAGAGGATCTGGGATTTGGGGAAGATTCCTGGAATTTACTTTAGGCTTGTCCAAGAGGTCATTCCAGGCTTCCCAGCTTAGGGGAGCAGGGCCCTGTCTTTCACCTGCAAGGACAAGAATCAGAGACACCTGTGCAGAAGGGACACTCAGCGGATGACCTCCCTGAGAGCAAGAACTACTCATCCTGGGCTGGGATCCAAAGCAGCCACTTTTGCAGTGGAATCTTGGAATAACGATGTCACTCCACACTGGGTCTCGCCCTCACTTTGCAAAGTACACTCATGTCCTCTCGGAGCCTCCTGAATGCTCTTTGAGGCAGGCCAGGCTACCTTCATTTTACAGATAGGAAAACTGAGGCTCAGACAGAACATGTGGTTTGCCCAGCGTCTTTGCATGGAAATAGGGAGTTGAATGAAAGCTTAGACTTTCGAGGACAGAGTGAGGCTGGTCTTCCAGCTGGTCCCTTTTCATATATCCTAGAAAGATAAACTGAATGAAAAGAGCTTACCGTTCTACTTTTCATCTGTGCCAAAAATGACAACATCCCTTCCCCATCCAACGAGATAACGAAAGACACTAAATCCTGTTCAGAATTTTAAAAACTTTCTGCATTTTTCTCTCACTCTGAGATGCTCACAGTCATAAAGAATGTGTTAGATTTGGGACAACAACAAGGTTGTTGAGCAAGTATTCTGCTTTCAGAAGTGGGCCAGAACCACCCTTTGACAACCGTGGACAGAACCCGAATTGTTTATCTCTACATCCTGTTCTGTTTATGGAGTCCTCAGTAGGTACTCCTGTGTCATGGATGAATGCATGCATGAACAAACAACCTCTCCTTGGCCTCCTCCGTGCCTCGGTGCCCACCATGGAAGGGTCTTCAGAAATCATCTCATCCAGCTGGCTCCTCTTACAGATGAGGTCCAGAAAGGGTGAGTGACCGGCTGGAGGTCACACAGCAAGTTAGAGGAAGCACAGGTGCTGGAGGATTATCTCCCTATTTCGGAGCTCAGCCTGAGATCTCATCCAGCCTGTCTTCTGAACCAGGAGAGCAGCTTTAGCCAGGAGAGACGAGAACTGTCCTTTATTGTTTACTTTGCTTTCGAGTCTGGTGCAGCTTTCCAACTGGCATGTTCAGGGTAGCTTCCTGGGCTGTGGACCATTTTTGGATTGTGAGATCGATTCCCCCAGAGGCCCAGGGCACATCTGCTACCTGCCTTCACCTAGATAGGAAAATGGCTCATTTGGGAGAGGATGTCCAATCTCTATGTTGAAGTAGCACAGATGCTGCCCCATTTAGGGTGTGGAGGTGGAAGGATGCATAACACAGGGATGCAAGTTTGATGGATGGGAGGACTTGGGACAGGCTGTGTGTCCCATGGGTGCCCTGGGAGGAGGGTGATCCAGGCAGGAAACCAGGCAGAGGCCAGCTGATCTTGAGCCGATGGACAACAGCTTGTGGGAGGAGCCAGCCTGTGCAGAGCAGTGGATGTCCACATGGGCCCCTGTCACAAGGAGAGGTCAGGAGAGAGAAGTGAGTCCTGAGCTGTCTCTGCAGCTTCTCAGCCTTTTCCTCCCTGGCCTGTGCAGCTAAGGGTGGGTAATGTGATCCACTTGTTCTGGTTTGCTTAGGACCTTCTGGGTTTAGCTCTGAAAGTCCTGTGTGGACCCATGCAAACCTGGGCGGTTGGTTACTGTAGGTGGGGAGAAGTGCATGGTCTGGGGAGTTAAAACCTGGCTTGAATCCTGGTACTTACAATTGTTTGACGTGGAAAAGTCACTTTGCCTCTCAGGGCCCAGCTTCCGCATTTGCAAAGACTGAATAAATGAAAAATCCCAGGCATTGCCGTGGGTATGTAAAAACCTTTAACTCTAGGGCAGAGAAGTGTTGTCTATTTTGTTTATTGCTCTATCCCCAGTGTTTAGCACCTGGTGCCGACTCGAAAATATGTGCTGTCTCCATGGATGGCTCCCTAAATACTTAGGGTGCACTTCCTAGGTGCTAAGCATCCTCTATGTCTCGGTTATTTCATCCTCATCAAAAAACTTGATTACACTCTCTGAGGGATTAGGTGACTCTTCCAAGCCACACCTCAGGCAATTCAGAGCTGGGATTCGAACTCAGGCACTCTGACTCCAGCGTCTGTGTACTGCACTTCCCTCTGTGATCCTGTTTTGTAAACTTAGAATTTTTGCACAGGAAGGACAGGCACCATGATGATCACTAAGGGAGGAGGACATGAGGACAGAGAGGCAGCCACTTGTCCCAGGCCTTACAGTCTTCCAGATTTCTCCTTGCCCCATGCTGTTTCTAAAAGATTTTTCCTTGCACCTTTTCCTGTAGACAGAGCCCCCGAGGTGCTCCTTCACATCTGGGTCTGACTGGGATATTCCCAGACAATGGCTCCCTCCACCCTACCTTGAGTCCTCAGCCACTTACAGCCACATCCATATTTGTGGGCAGGGCCACGCTGGCTTCACTCAGCTGCTGTGGAGCCCCCAGGCTGCCAATCTTCTCCTGCTTCCGCCACTTGGCTCGCTGATTCTGGAACCAGATCTGTAATTAGGGAGACAGGAAGGGGATAAGCAAGAGTTTTCCTCCATCTAATACCACCTCCCCCAAATTCATAATAACTATGCCTTCCAAGGGACTTCACTTTACAGTTTGTAAATCTCTGTGGCATCCAGGATGTCTTTGGATCTGGAGGTCAGCTTTCTGAGAGGGAACCAGGGTTTCCACCTTCAATGCCTACAGGGCCAGGGGGCCATGCATGAATGAAGCAGCTGGTGCTGCACAATTGGGAGTGTTGGGGTCTGTGGTGAATAGAGCCAAAATGGGGCAGCTTCTCAGCTCCTGTCAACAGTCACCACGTGGAAATGTGGGTCCGGTGTTGCAGGTTCATGCAGTCTCCAAAGTGGAATCTTGATTTTTATGTGAAAGCTTCTGAGTTTTAAACTACTGTGCAGACCAAATGGAAATCATGTGTGGGTCACCAGTGGGCCACCCGTTTTCAACCCCTGGGGCCCCTTGGCAGGCTGAACATTGGCAGCTCCCTGCGTTCCTGAGCAGGTGCTGATGGTCCCTGACTTGTGGCCATTTATCCTTGGTAATTCTGCACAGGCAGGTGTTGAATTCTGGGCTTCGTGGCTGATACAGGGGCTTCCCATTTAGCCAGTGCCTGATTCTAGATGGGAAGAAAAAGGAGAGAAGTCTAAGACAGGAGTGGTCCTCAGCCAGAAGGAAAGGATAGAATAAATAACCAAATGTTGGCCTGATTTTGAATTAGAATGAGTCCATCGCGTTTGTGGAAAGAAAAAAAGGAGAGCGACTTACAAAACTATTTTAGAGAGAATGCTAGTGGTGCCACAGTCGGATCTGGTGGAATGTCATGTGCTAGAGTGGCACTTGCAAAGCTGGGTGCATGTGAAGAGGGCAGGAAATACCTCTGGTGAGTGACAATGGGCTACTGTATTTCTAACCCTGCTATGAAGCAATACATAACTGGGGTGAAGAGATCACAGATGAGAGATTAGCCTGTTGGTGCTTGAACCAGGTCTCCAACTAAGACCATGAATTCAAGACTTTTTCCACTTTGCTACACTGCCTCCAAAGGAATCCCCATGTGTTCTAGATCAGGGGTTGACAAACTGCAGCCTACAGGTTAAATCTGTACTTCCACCTGTTTTTGAATGGCTCATGAACTAAGAATAGTTTTCACATTTTTAAATGGCTAGAAGAAAAAAAGAAGGGTAATATTTTATGACACGGGCAAATTACACAATATTCAAATTTCATGTTCATACATAAAGTGTGTTTACGTATTTTCTGAGGCTGTTTTTGTGCTACCTTGGCCTGTTTGAACAGTTGCTCTGACACTGACAATATACCCTGCAAAGCCTAACGTCATTACCATCTGGCTCTTTGCAGAAAAGTTGTTGACCCCCGGTCTAGATGGCTAAGACCTATTTTGTGAATGAGGCTTCATGGCGAACGACATTTTGGAAGTGTCGCCAATTGGGGAGGAAGGGTATGGAGCAGAGATCCGTGGTGATCACTGATGCCACTTCACTCCCTTTCCATTCCCAGAGGAGAGAAACCATTTTGGAACTAGAGTGACCTCATTTCACAGAAAATAATATTTGGCCAAAATGACTGTACTCATAGGATAAAGCCGACAGAGACTTTTAGATGGGGCAACCCCAAAGGGCCCAGGATATATTGTGTCTCACACATGGTCCCAAGGGCATGGAGGCTGGGGGCTGAGGAAGGGATGGCTGTACCTGCACCCGAGCTTCTGGAAGGTTGATCCTGGCTGCCAGCTGGCTGCGGATGTGAACGTCTGGGTAGTGGGTAAAGTGGAAGATCTTCTCCAACTCATGCAGCTGCTCGGTGGTGAAGGTGGTTCGAACCCTCCGCTTGCTCTTCCTCCCTTCTGCATGGGAGAGGGTCCAAGTTGGGTCAGTGGCCTTGATGTCAGCACCTAGGCGAGGTTTTTGTGTTGCCTTGTCCTACCCTTCCACCCCGCTGCTGCTCCCGAGCCTTGGCCTCTGGCTCCTCAAGCTTGGAGCTTCACAGTATTCTCTTTCCTAAAATCCTCTGCCTCTACACCGACCCTCACCCACCATGGACAGTGAGGCCAAGTTAACCTTCTAGAAAATCTTCTCTGATTGTGCCTTTCTGCTGCTCAGTTGCCTTCAATGACTCTCTTTTGTCTACAGCAGGAGATGGCCAACTATGGCCACCGGGCCAAACCTGGCCCACTGTCTGTCTTTAAATAAAGTTTTATTAGAACACAGCTTCTCCCTTTGGTTTACATATTGTCTCTGACAGTTTTTGCACTATAACAGCAGAGTTGAATCATTGCAACAGAGACCATGTGGCCTGCAAAGACTAAAGTAATTACCACCTGGTTCTTCATAGAAAAAGTGTGTCAGTCTTGGTCTGCAAAGTAAAGGCTGAGTCGGTAGCAGTCAAAGCTGTTGACGGTCTGTCTCCAGCCCACCCGTCCAGCTTCCATTTTATTCAGGGCTGGCTGCATCATTTGTGGGGCCCGGTGCAAGATGAAAATGTGAGGCCCATTGCTCAAAAAGCCAAAGAATAGCTTTTTATTTTTTCCATCGTCTCTTAAACTGTCATAGTGGGTTTTTATTTGCTATTTCATGTCATGCATCCCTCAGAGAGCACAAGGATACTCACAGGGTGAGAATAGACCTCACAGGGACCTGGGGACCCACCCTAAGACTTGCAGTCATGGATACCCCATGAAGAAACTTGGTTCCACTCTGCAACTCAGTGCTTGACCTCAACCCTCCGTGAACCCCTGCCCAGTCCCCTTCCCCACCAAGATGGAGGGAACAGCAGTTGCTGGGTAGGAGCAGAGAAACAGTTGACCAAGAGCCCGTCCTAGAGAAGCTGGGAGGTTATGAGAAGGCATTGATCGCTTCTGGTGCATTCACCACTGTTCCACTGGATTTCACTAATCAGATATTCAAATGTGCAGTTATTAAGATTTCAAGATGGTGACAATATGCATTCAATCCCACTCTCAGGGCCTCCTTCTAAGCACAGGGTCCTGAGCATCTGCATTGGTCACACACATGCCCATGAAGCCAGTCCTGCCTCCAATACTTTGTCGACCCACATACCTTGCTTCATTCAAGTTGGGCTGCTTACCATATCCATAACACATCACGTGTGTGCTTATCACTTTGTTTTTTCTAAGGCAATCCCCTCTGTCTGGGATCACCTCTTCTCTCTCGTCTGCAACTCTAATGTCTGCTGATTCTTTAGCACCTGCATTCATTCTTACAATCTCCAAAAATTATGTCCTAATCTTTCTAACCCTGGGTGATCTTCCTTACTGGCAATATCTTCATTCTACTTGCTAGCTTTGTCATTCATTCATCCACCTTTTTTGTTAAGCACATACTTCTTTGTGCCAGGCACAACAGTAGGCAGTGAGGTGTAGAAAAGCTGAAGGCTTGGTCCTTGATTGGAAGCACTCATCATATGGTGAGATACGGGGTACAGATAGGCTTGCTCATGACCTAGAATACATGGTGGTCACTGAGCTAACAGAGGGAAGTGGACACCTGTTGGGGTTTATCTGCCCAGAAGTGCCTCTTTTCTGGGACCTGCCCTACCCTCCTTTTGGAAACTATTCTTCACATACACCAACCAAGTAGTTGTAGTGGGAACTGGATTGGTTCAAGTGTGGGAAGCTGAACTGGACGTTTTGGAATCAATCCCTGGAAAATTTTTGTTACACGACTAGGAAAGAGAATCAAATCCCTCTAGTGGTGCAGCGGTGATGGATGTGAGACGTAGGATGAGATCCATCAACTACCATCTCTCTAGTCATGCTGCTGAAGTTGTTTGCAGGGAGGTATAGAGCTAATTATGGGATATATTTTGGAGAGAGGCTGTCAGGTGAGGTTGGTGGATTATCTTTTGGCTGAGATAAATCAGGGACAACAGTTTGGTTTTGGCTCGAGCAAAAGATGTGTGTGTGTGTGTTCGTGTGTGTGTGTGCATGTGTGTGTTTGTGTGTGTGTGTTCATGTGTTTGTATTATGGGGAAATTGGGTATTCATTTTGGACATGTTAAGTGTGTGATGTCTATTGGCTAGCCATAGGAAGCTATGGAATAGGAAGATGCATTGATAAGTTTGGAGCTCAAAGTGGAACTGAGGATGGAGGTTCGAATTAGGGAATTGTCAGCATCTATTTGGCCTTTGTAGTCATGGGAATGGGTATCACACAGGCAGAAAGTGTAGGTGGGGAAAAGGAGAGGGCTTGGGAGCAAGTCTGTGGTGCCTTCACCATGTAGAGGTTCAGCAATGGGGAAGGCAACAAAAAGACCAAGAAGGGAGGCCTCTGAAGGAGGAGGAAAGTGAGGACTGTTTCAAGAAAGAAGGCACAGTCAGCTGGGTCCATGCTGCAAACAGACCAATTACAATGAGGACAGAAAAGTGGTCCTTGAACCTGGCCACACAATGGAGAGTAAGGAAGATCGCCCCATCGGCAGAATGGGAGACTCAGCCAGCATTGCCTGTAGCTCCTGGTTGGAGCCAGGTGACAGAGGACGCTGGAGGAAGGACCAAACCAGGTGGCAGTGGGTTTGTTTACCTGACCATGGACTTCTGAGGACAGAATTAAAATCCTTGTCTTAATTGGACCACAGATTGTCCCTGTGATGTGATTTTAGGGATTGTAGAAAAGGCACAAACCGTCTCCCCAGATCACCTTCATTTTGGGGACCCAGGGGAATTTGTACCATTCTAGCTGACACCTTGCCTCTCCTGATTTTTTCCTCATTCCTTATAAGAAAAGTTGCTCTCAGGAATTAATTGAGAACCTAGGTACTTCCTGTCCCAGGGTCACTCATACTCATGCTCAGAGAACGCTAAGCCTCCCAGGGAAGGAAGCCTCATGTGTCTTCCGTCATCCATCTGTAGGCTGTGAGCCCCTGGAGGGCAGGGACTGTATCTGAGTAGGGACTGTATCTGACTGTATCTGAGACCAGCTGAGGAACTGGCTCCCCGTGAGAGCTCAACAAATATGTGCCTTAAATGGATAAAAGTAGAATTCAGGCTCTGCTCTCAGTCCTGTTGGACAGAAAAGACTTCCACAGGATTTGTTTGAAACTCTGTACTATGTCAGATGTCACACATCAGAAAGGATGACTGACGTGAGCTGAAGCTGCTACAAAGGAGGGGTGGGAGTCTGAGCTCCGGCTGAGGTCCCCGGACTCCCACCCAGCCCACTTCCTTTTTACCCCAAATAAGAGAGGTAAAGTCATCACACACTAAGAATTGGAGTAGACACTCAGTGAAAAATAGATTTCACTTCTGAGGGTTTAACACCTGAAAAAATCAACTAACTTGTTTTCTTTCTTGGTGCTTATGATTGATCCTGCTGTCATTGGATAGTAGAAAACCCAGTGAGCTGGACGTCAGAAAATCCGAGCTCTGTTCCTGGTTCCACTATGCAACTTGTGCCACATTCTAGATTCATTCTCTGGGCCTCAGTCTCCCCATCGGTAGAATGGAGGAGGAGAGAGAGACATTGAATGATGAGGTCACTAAGGCAAAATCCACCCTGATATTTATAATCCTTCTTCTCTGGGATGGAGGATGAATGGCTCAAAAGTCCTTGCCTCAGGCTTGCCTGCAGGACCGGTTTACTTGGTGAAAGGGACAGGGCCAGTGAGATTTCTCTCCGGGAAGCCACCAGGCCCGGTTGCCTCAGTTGTAGAAATGGGATTTCAGGTTTGCTTTTGTTCTCAATCCTTTCTACCACCCCTCACTTTTGTTGTTAATCCATTTTTATCCTTTCAAAGTACTTTTGCTCACTTTTGTGGATTCTTGGAAGCTTCTTGGGAGTCACAGGCAGTGAGGCTTTGAACATTACTCCCCACTAGAGTAAGCTATTGGCCTGTGACCCACCTCTGTAGGAGAGCCTCATCTCTGCCTCTCCCTCTCGACCCCTTTCCCTCCCCAAGTCCACACTGCCTTTTTAACTTCGTGGTTCTTTAAAAAGATATTTATTCCATGTTTAGAACTGGTGTTGTGTTTAACGGATACAGCTGAAATCAGTCAGAACTGATGTAGAGAGAAATGGCAGGTGTTAATTCATTCCAAGCGCTCAGTGAATGTTGTCTCTGGAACCAGCAGCTAATAGGCACTGAGGGCCTGTCCGCAGGAGTACCAAATGAACAAGGCATGCCTGACAGTATTGGATTTACTCCTTCATTCATTCATTCAGTCAGTCAGCATATTAGATGATAATAAATGATATGGTACAGTTCTGCAGGAAGCTGCAAAAAAAAAAAAAAATTACAAAAGGGAAGATTCCAGGTTGACTTGGAAAACTGAGGTGTCAAGGACAGCAGGGAGTTGAGGTCTTCCTGGAACTATAGAAGTGTGGGAGAGAATGTGGGATGTGGAACCAGAATACAGAAAATGAAACAATGTGGAGAACACAGGAGTAGAAACAGAAGACGGGTCGTAATGAAAATAAGCCATCTCCTCCATTTACCCCAGAAAGAAACGCAGGTGAACAAGGATTTATGGCTAAGAATAGAATCCATAATAAAATAAATATTTCAAAGCTTCCATTTGTGTAACTAAAGGAGCAGCTTTTAAGACATGATGGCTTTTTTCCTGTTCGCAAGAGTACTGGAAGAAGGTAATTTAGAGGTGGGGGGTGAAGAAGGAAAGGATGTAAACTCTGCTCTGCAAAACAACCTCACTGCTGACTTCATGGAGGAGGGGCTGCCTGCCAAGTCATAGGCTGGTGAGAAAAATACGTTTTCTCATCAGCTTTGAACTACACATTCTCAGGATAAATGTTTGTCTTTGAGAGGTGATGATGATGGTGATGATGTTGTCCCTGTGTCTCACAGTTTTAGTGGCCTCTCTCGGAGTAAGGAGGGGTGCCTAAAATTCATACTGGTGAGGAAGTATGACTGGAAAGACCCAACCAGAAGGCCAAGAGCAGTTTTGGGAGAGACAAATAAACTTCAACCTGGAGGCAGGGAAATGAGGTTAGGATCTGAGGCTGTACCTTGTGAAGGGTTTAACTCCTTTGAACCGCACTCTCCAATAGGATAGCCCCTAGCTATATGTGAGTATTTAACTTAAATAGAGTACAAAAATTCAGTTTCTTAGTCATACCCTCCATCGCTCGATAGCCACATGTGGCTAGTGGCTACGATATTGGACAGTGCAGATATAGGACATTGTTATCATCACAGAAAATTCTGTTGGACAGTGCTACCTTAGAGGGTCTCCCACTGGATTTTTGGAAAAGTCATATTCTGGGTCTAATTTTAAGTTTCTCCCTGCATTGCAAGTTCCTCTAATTGCCACATAGTAGAATTCTAGTTACATGTCTTTTACCTTTTTATCTGTATTTTCTATTTTTCTGTAATATACATGAATTTCTTGTGTAAATAAACAACCAAATAAAACAGCAGGGTGGGAAGAGATGAGAATAAAGAAATCACTGAAACAATTAGGAAAGATCACCGAAATCTCCCACCTGGAAGGAGAACTGGATCAGGAGTGAGAAAACCCTTGGGTTCCCATCCAACCCAGCATCTCCCTACCAGGTTCTGGGCAGAGAAGCCAAGAAGCAGGTGGTCACAGCCCGGCCTACCTGGGGAGTGGGCATGTGGGGGCAACAGTGGAGGGGGATGGAGGCAGCAGGAAAAAAAGAATCTGACAGGTATACTAGGAAAGAAAGTATAGTGTCAGCTTTGATGGCTTTGGGGAAACCGGAAGTATAGGGAAGGCGAGAGGAAGAGAGGACTGCCCCACACTCACATCTCCGCTGGTGCCTGGGGAGAAGGAGGATGACCAGGGGAGGGGATGGTGCCCAGGAGCTCTGGGCGATGAGTCAGAGCAGAGTCCCCTAATTATGGCCCACAAAGCAGTGTGGGAGTGTAAAGAGCAGTGTCCAAGGGGGCAGCTCAGGAACGATGAAGGTCAGCACTTCAACTTTCCTGCAGGAAAAGAGGAGACTGTGAGGGCACCAGGAAGGCTGATGCTTGGGTTACAGACCACAGAGGGTTACAAATAAGGGAATAAGGTGGGAGAAGGTAGAACAGCATAATATGGAACAGAGAAGGTAGAATGCAGTTCAGCATGTAGAATTTTGGAAACTCGTTAGGCAAGAGGCTGGAAAATACAAGCTCATTGATGGCCCTGGCCCATGCATAGGATAGGATTCTCAATCACCAGGAGAAACCAGGGTGTTCTGGGTCCCTGCTAAGAGGGGACACTTCTGAGGCAGCATGGATCATCCTGGAAGGAGCACTGGATCAGGAGTGAGAAAACCCTTCAGTTCCCATCCAGCCCAGCATCTCCCTACCAGGTTCTGGGCAGAGAAGCCGAGAAGCAGGTGGTCACAGCCCAGCCCACCTGGGGAGTGGGCACATGGGGACAACAGTGGAGGGGGTGGAGGCAGCAGGGAACTGCTACCATTTTCAAGTTGCCCCTCTTCCCATTGTTAATGGTACAAGCTGTGGCTCACACTTTAATAGGTCTTCGAAGAGAATGAGTCAGCAGAACTTAATTAAACCTGAGCCGTTTAGCACATCGATCATAAGAAATACACAATTTACACAGGTGAGTAGGCCACCTAATTATAAACTGATGTTTCTCCACGCTCAGTGCCCTCCCCTGATTGCTTCTTCTCTGGGGTCTGCTAATTAGTCCTGGTTGCGCAGCTAAAGGCCCCGGGGACGTTGCCGCTGGGCAGTCTCTGGAAACGGGCCTCATCCTTGTCTTCTGAAAACAGTGGGTTCACCATGGAGGCCACCCAGGGCCCTCTTTGCTGCCCTCCTATAGGGGACACCTCCTGACACACGAAGGTGGGGTGCAGGGCAGGAGTCTCCCCATGGCTGACCTGTGCTGGCCTCATTTCCCTAGTCAGGCCACAGACTTTCTTTGGCTCCCTGTGCCCAAAGGGAACAAGGCAAGCTTCTTAGCATGGCATTCAAGGCCTTTCCCATTCCATCTTTCTAGCATCATCTGCTTTCCCTCAATTGTCATTTCCATAATTTTAGTCCCACCTGACCATTTCCACATTCCCCAAATCAGCTATGCACTTTTATTTTCCAGGCCCTTGTTCTGTGCTCCCTGAGTCTGGAATGCCTTGTCCTCCTTTGCCTAGCGAACTCCTATTCATCCGTCAAAGCTCAAATAAATCAAATATTTCTTTCCAAGGTCTGTTGTGAATCTCCTAGTTGAAACACAATAGTTTTTTTTTTTTTTTAATTTAAGAGTGTGAAATTTCAGCTTACAACAAACTAGCTTCCATATTTGTAAACATTTTTTTTTCTATGAGTCTCTATGAGTCAGTCAAAATATCTGTAGTGATTATTACTGGATGGTGAGATGGTAGAATTATAGTTACGTTTCTTTTACCTTTTAATCTGTATTTTCTATTTTTCTGTAATACACAGGAACTTCTTGTGTAAATAAATAACGAAAGAAAACAGCAAGGTGGAAAGAGATGAGAATAAAGAAATCACTGGAACAATTAGGAGGAGACCCTTGCGAAACTCACCAGAAAGGGAGTGCCACTCCCAGGGGTGACTGGCTTAGCACTCTCTAGGCAGTGTGAGGCTTGCATCTTCCACACCTGTGGTCTCACTTTCATAATATTTTGTATGTATGAATTTTAGCATATGTACTCCCCCCACCACACACCCCCACACACCCACACTCACCTATACTTTTTACTTATGTATTTAAAAAATTTTTTCTTTCTTCCTTTTTTATTTTAAAGCAGCTGTACCCTTTGTTTAAATGAAATTATAAGGAAACCCTACAAAACAAACAGCAGTAGAGCTCCTTTATTGTAGTGTATGTGGGGCCTACTCCATCTTCCCTTCATCCAAGGCGGCTCTGGTCATGCATCTCAATGAAAGCCTGAAGTTCCCAAAACATTTTAAAATCTAAGGCTTAAAAAATGCTGATGTACATATATAAAAGCCAAAGTTCTTGGCTTGACACACTTGACCTTCCATCTACTTTACTTCTTTCATCTCTTGTGACTGTGCTCCATGAATTTTAGACTCCAGCCACTCGATTCTGTTGTTTCTCAAGGATTACTCCTTTTTATACCTCTTGGGTGCTGCTTCACAGGCTTTCCTCTTCCTGGAATGTCCTGTCCCTTTCTCTGTCTGACTCCATCTCAAAAGCCACTTCTTCTTTGAAGGGCTGTCTCTGATGGTGTTATGCAGGGTTCATTATTTCCTCTTCTGTGTTTTAAAGCACTTTGTTAGGTTTGTATATCATATTTGTGCTATGACAATGTGACTAATGACAATGCGCTTAGGTCTGGTGAGACTAAAACATGAAGCATGGGCACAGATTATTGGGACAGGGTAGCAATGGGTTGATTTCATGTGCTATAATATTTCAACAGTTCTAACTCTCTTCCTTGCTGGGAAGTTGTGTGCATGTGTACATGTGTTGCATGTGTGCATGTCTGTGTGTACACGTGTGTGTTTATGTTTCAGACCCTCTCCACTTCCTCTCCAATCTATACTGTGTTGATGCAGGGGAATAATCAGACAACACAAGCTGTGCAGTCAGGAGATGTTTCAAGGTGTGACACAGGAAGTGTCCTAGAACTTATTCCTGTTCAATGGGGAAATCCATATTTAGTTACCCTTCTTGCCAAGAACTGAGGAGGAATTTAATTGTTCTCTTGCTTAAATACCTACAGAAGGCCGACCAAGGTGGCAAATGTGCCGAGTGCCCAGATTAGAGATATACAAAGCCACAGGGCTTTCAAACAGGAGGAAGAGACATTTCTGGCCAACAAATTATTAACAACTGCCTCCTTACAAGGAGTGGGGAGGAAACCTCTTTAGCAACACACCATTGATAAAGAAACTTGAAGGTTCCATATATGGAATCTAAAATGATGTACAAAGGGTTCCAAGGGTCCTGAAATAAGGAACCATCATCCCAGCATGGAACAGTGAAGTAGAAGAAGGAGAAGAGCAAGATGAAAACTCCAGACAAGGCCCAAGCACACACAGCTCCTCCAGCCACACCCTACACCCTCTGGTCTCAGTTGACTGGTTTGGAGGTGGACATCTCACTCAAGCTTGGCCAGTGGGTGTCCCTCCTCTGGGGCTTTTGAACATGGGATTTTAGAGGGCTTGAGGACATCACTGGAGACTGATCTAACTCTCGGAACTATTGGAAGCTATTAGGAGAATGCCAATTAGCAGCAAGAAAGAGGTGAGCGCACATGCAGAGAGAAACAGCTGCAGAGACTTGGTGACATTATTGGGTCTGGATCCCATCACAGCTGAAGGTTACTTATCATTCTGCCCTTCACGTGGCTTAGTCTGGGAACTGATTTCTTAATTTCCTCCAAGGCAATACGTGTCCCTCTCCATTTTAGCTAACCTAAGATAATTTTTGTCAATTGTAACCAAATAGCTCTCATTAATACTGATCATTGTAC
This sequence comes from Mandrillus leucophaeus, assembly GCF_000951045.1. NCBI lineage: Eukaryota > Metazoa > Chordata > Mammalia > Primates > Cercopithecidae > Mandrillus > Mandrillus leucophaeus. The sequence continues at coordinate 8,492,533 of NW_012102031.1, forward strand.
ACGTTTTTGCCTAAAATCTGAAAATGATTCTTCATTCCCCGAGGAATACAAAGCAAAAATAAAAATCTCTACTGTAGCCTACAAGGCCGCGTGGGTTGGCTCCTTTCTGGCTCCTAGACCTCAAATTGTATCCTTGGGCATCATCTATTAATAGGCTCTTGCCCTTGGGGCTCCCTCCATGTGGAATGCCCTCCCTTCCACCCTACTCAGTCTTCAGATTACAGACCAACCATAACTTCTCTGGGAAGCATTTTCTGACTTCCCTGACAGACCAACCTCCCATGGAATAGTCCCTTGGAGTACCATGTCACCATCTCCCCAGCACTTGTCACAATTGTAATTGTACTTTCATTTGTGATTATTTGGTGGTTACTTGTCTCACCTGCTGTCAGATCAGTGGCAGCATTAGATTCTCATAGGAAAAATAAACTCAGGGCTCCCATCGATTCTACATTATGGTGAGTATGTAATAATAATAGAAATAAAGTGCACAATAAATGTTATGTGCTGGAATCATCCTGAAACCATTCCCCCACCCACTGTCCATGGAAAAATCATCTTCCACAAAACCAGCCAAAAAGGTTTTGTGATGCTCTACACCATCTCCAGTGCCCAGTTCAGTACTGTAGTGGCTGTCAGAGGGGTTTGCAACTTCATGGACACTTCTTTCAAATTCTCCCAACTTGGTGACTCATTTCTAATGAATGAAATGCAGTGAAAGTGATGCGATGTGATTTCTCAGGCTAAGTCCTAAAAGGAAGCTGCTTCCACTTGGCTGTCCCTCTAGGATTGTTTACTTTGAGAAAGGCTATCTGCCATTTTGTGAGGACACTCAAGCAGCATGTGGAGGTTCCTATATAGGGAAGAACTGGGTCCTCCCACCAGTGGCTGTTACCAACTCACCAGCCATGTGAGTGAACCACTGTGGACATAAATCTTTTATTCCAGTCCAGCCTCCAGATGACTGCAACCTCAAATAACATCTTTACTGCAATCTTATGAGGGACCCTGAGCCAGAACCACCCAGTTAAGTTACTCCCAAATTCCTGATCCACAAAACTGAGTGAGATAATAAATATTTATTATTTTAAGCCACTAAGTTTTGGGATGGTTTGTTGTGCAATAGGTATGCCTCGCACTCAGTAGATATTCAGTGGCTATTTGTTGCGTGTCTGGATAAACAATACAATGGATAAATCAAACTTAAATTATAGCCAATGTTTTAAGTCTCCTCCTCTGCCTATTTGGATTTCTCCTAGCTCTGACATTCTGGGCCTTATGATTATAGTTGATGTTGTCAATGGCTGGCTTGTATCACCCAGGCCTTTCTGTGCTCCATATCTGCTTCTTACTGCCAGCGTTTGTCTTTAGGGATCAAATCCTTGGATAATTCTGGGGAGTATGTTTGCTCCATTTCCCAAAGGATTTGAGCTTCAATTACCGATAGGGGCCACTGGCTTAATGACACACCCTTTATTCATTGCCTCCCCTTCCTTGTATTATTTCACTACTTCCTTGCGTGTCCCATATCAACTACTTGTGCTCAGATCCTTTCCTTAGGGTCTGCTTTTTTGGGAGACCCCACACTAATACAGTGCTCTTTTTTTTGCAGGTAGGGGGGCCATGCCTTGCACTTTCTTGTGCCCCCTCAGGGCTTGAGACTGAGCCAGGTTCTCAATTCTAGAGCCAGTCTCCCGGTATCCCTGTAGGAAGGTCCCCATAGCTCTGGTGTCAGGAACTGAGAGATGGAGTCCATTGGAGCAAGACCAAAGCACACTTCTCTTGGGCAAGTGCCTGTTTTTAACTCCACGTCCTTTTGCCCTGTTCTTGTCTGCTCTGATGGGAGCTCTTGGATCTACCTGGGTAAGAGCCAGAGCTGTTAATCACCAGGTGATGAGATACACACAGGCCTTAGTCACAGCCTCAAACCAGGGCTGCCTCTCCCAGTTCCCATAGCAGAGCAGCTGTCTTTGATTTCAGGTAGTTCAGGGGAGGAGGAGGGCTAGGGAAAAGAGGGAGAAGAGAGGGAGGAGGAGAGGAGAAAGTGGTGAGGGACAGGGAAGGGAAAGGAGAAAGAGGAATGTGAGGGGACAAAGAAGTGATGGAAAGTGTAATGGGCAGAATGGGTAGAATAGTGACCCCCAAAAGGATATGTCTAAGTCCTAACCCCTGGGAATTGCTAATTTTTTTTTTTTTTTTGTAAATAGAGTCTTTGTAGATATAATTAAGGTTCTGGGCATAAGATTATCGCAGATTTAGGGTGGGCCCTAAATCCAGTGACAGGTGTCCTTATAAGAGAAAGGGACATCACACACACACACACACACACACACACGGCAAGGGTGTGAGAAGATGGAGGCAAAGTGGAGTGATGCGTGTACAAGTCAAAGAAGGATAAGGGTTGCTGGGACCCCCAGAAACTATGAGAGAGGCATGGATCAGATTTTCCCTTGGAGCCTCCAGAAGGAGCTATCTCTGCCAACACCTGAATTTCAGACTTCTGGCTTTCTGAATGGTAAGAGAATATATTTCTGTGTTTTAAGTCACTCAGGTTGTGGTAATTTGTTACATCAGCCTTAGAAAATTAATACAGACAGGGAGGACGAGGGGAAAGAAGAGGAAGAGGTGGCAGGAGGAGCAGTGGCTTCTAAATGGCAAAGACACCAAAACATTTCAAGGGCAAGAAAGGTTTGGAATTTGAAGAGGAGTTGCCTGCACCTCGAGGGTGGACAGGGCCGGGGAGGATGTGATGGGAGGTGAGCCTGGGATGAACAAGGCCAGTCCGGGAAGGACTTTGAGTGCCACACTAATGTGTCAGGGGCAGGCCCTTGATGAACTGCAGCATGACGGCCAAATCTGGCCCGACCGACCCCTGTTTTTGTATATAAAGTTTTATTGGAACATAAGCCTGCCCATTTATTTACACATTGTCTACAGATGAGTTTCAGCTGTGACGGAAGAGTTGCGTAATTGTGATAGAGACCATCTGACCATCAGAGCTTAAAATTACCATCTGTTCCTTTGCAGAAAGTGTTGCCATCCCTTGGCACAGGATGCTTCTCAAATGCCAAGAATTCTACCATGCCCCTAGCCAGCTCCACCAGACAAGGTGGGCAGAAGTCAGCACTGTCCCAGGGTGGCACTGCCAGGGACTTCCATCCCCCTCCAGGTGAGTAGTCCCTGCATCTTGTTTTATTCACCTTCACCTCCCCAGCCCCCAGCCTGGCCCAGAGTAAGCATTCAGTGGTTATTCACTGAATGAATAGCTGGTGAGCAGACAAGGGAAGCTCCCTGGGTTCCCCAGAGGCCAGGCAATCCATGCTGGTTTACCCACTGGGGTGGTCTCTCTTCCTTGTCAATTTTCCATCACCTTTCCCCTGGGGCCTATGATTTCCCCACAGAGGATTATCAGTGGTAGAGGTGCAAAGATGGTCTCTCTCTCTTTCTTCCCAGGGTCTGAGCTTTCAGTATAAAGAGGCTTCCTCCTGAATGGGTCTCCCTTAACTTTGGAGGGTCCTGGGTTTTGGAGGGCTTCTCTCTCCTTGGAGGAGAGAGAGCAGGAGGCTTGGTGTAGAATCTTTTCAGATAGAGCAGTCCTCTTGGATTTTCCCATTGACTTTTAAGACCTGGGAGGGTCCAACCTATAGATCATGAAGGTCCCTGCAGGAGTGGGAAGATGTCAGGGGGGACCTTTGTCCCTGCCATGAGAAATGAGGACTACACTAGCCTTGGAGCCTTGGAGCCCAGATAACTAGCCTGATCCCATCTCTCGCATGTACTGGCTCTGTAGCTTGGAACAAACCACTTTACCTTTTTGAGTCTCAGCTTCCTCAAAGGACCACTTCCTTGGGCCACCAACATCAGAATCATTTGGGAGAGCTTGTTAGAATGCAGATTCCTGGGCCTTTTGACTTAGAGTCAGAGTCTTGGGTGCTGCGCCTGACAGGTTGCATTTTAATAGCTCCCTAGGTGAGATGGCAAGGGTTGTCTGTGAGCCAGTCTAGGAAGCCTTTTAAACGTTAAGTGGAGACAAAGAGGAACTTATTCCTCTACCATTATTCTTGGGGAAGGAGAGGGCGTTGCTATTTCTGGTCCTGTTGTTCTCTGCTGAGGGGTCCTGCACAAGAGGAGGCACATAAAACAGGGAAGTAGAGAAGCATCAGCCAGCAGCCATAAGCACAGGGCTGGGCATGAGGGCTCCTGTGAGCGTAGGGAGAGGCCTTCCAGTCTCTCTGCTCCTGCCCTGCCTGGGATCATGACCATCCCTTCCATGAGGAGAAAGATTGTACGGTGGAAAATCACCACAAGGGAATCCTCCAAGGTTTTTCAGCAACGAATTTGCTGTGAAATTGGTCATGGCATGTCAGAGCTGGGAGAGACCTTATGAATATTCTAGCCCTGCCCTTTCATGTTACAGGTGGGGAGATTGAGGTTAGAGAGGGCAGTGACTGGCCTGAGGTCCTCTTGTGCACTGGGGCCAGATCTGGGCTTAGAGGGCAGGTTTCCTGAATCCCTGCCCTCCTCACCCAGTGTGTTTCACAGACTCCAGCTCATTTGCAATTTCTGCATTTCTTTTGTATAGTTTCTGGCATGTTCGGATCCCATCTGTATTATTTGTTTAGCGTTTTCCCAAATAGACTTTTTTGTTTGACTCAAATGATAAATGTATTTTAAAATAATACCTTATATCATGACCATACGTGGATAGCAGTGTCTTTCATCATAAATACAAGGTTAGTGTAGAAGTAATTATAGGACTATTGAGCTAGATCATCTTTATCTATATACCCACCAAGGTCATCTTGAGAGCTGCCAGCGGGACCCTCTCCACGCTTTCAGAAATACTGAATTTCAGCATAGTGGGAGATGGATGGATTTAAACTATGTTCAGGAATAATCTAGAGTAGATGGTCTCAGGCTACCAGGGTTCAATTCTAGTGTTCATTACTCACATGGTTTTTGTGGGGGATTTATCTTCTCTTCTCGGTTTCATCATCTGTAAGATGGGCTCCCAAGTGTGACAATGAGGTGGGAAAATGGCCACAAAAGTGCAGTGGAAGTCATAAAACACCATCCGATGTCACCACCGCTAGTCTGGTCGGCACTTACTGGGATCTGTTCTGGGACCAGATGGATAGCTGACACGGAACATGCCAGAATCTTCCGTGGAGGCCTAGAAAGAGTGGCTTCCTTTCTGAAGCCTGCCGTCATTGGGCTAGGGGAAGGGAAGCTGCTCTGGTAGGAAAGGCGAGACCTCTCTCTCATGACACAGGGTGATCATAGATTTGTACAACTGCAGCAGGAGAGACTCAGGACCCCAAGTGGAAATGTGTCTATGAATCTTTAATGGACTGGAAGATATTAATGAACTTCCAAAAATTAAGCTAGGGACCCTTTCCCTTTGGAAAACTCAGCCACGGGGAAACACAGCAGCCTCCTGCCTGCGGACACACAACCCTCCTGGTCTTCCTCAACCCTGCAGCTGAGTGCGATCCCTCATCAGCTCCCTCCATGGGAGACTTGCCTGGTCGGGGGAATGTGGAGCTCTATTTATGGCAGGTAATGACATTAAGGGCTCCCTGAGCTTCCTTTCCAGCATTTTCTTGGATTAAAAGAGGGGAAAAGGGGAGAGAACTGAGAACCTCATGTGAGATATTCCAGGCTCGGTGACTGTCAGACTCAGAAGGCCCTTGAGACATCACCAGCTTCACCATTTCTTATTCCCTCACCCAAGTGTTTTGCCGAGAATAAACCTGAGGCTGCAGTGGACAGGGACTTTCCTGAGGTCACACAGCAGGCCACGGCAGAGCCAAGGCTCACACCCTGGGTTCGTAACTCTTAGCAGGTGTGTGCGTCCACCTCGATGCCCCAGTGCGGCTTTCCTCCTTTCCTCACGCTGGCTCTTGATCTACCTGGTCACTGTTACCTGGGGACAGGCCTTGAGATGGCCACTGGCTTGGGGAAGGTGATTAGGGTGGACTTTTCCCAAGCCAAAGCTTCAGCCCCTGGAAGTTTTGCAGACTGAACTCGGCTTAGGAGGAGGAGATTGTGCTGGACCCAGCAGGGATTTGGGGGAGTCAGAGCCGGGTCTTGATAGCGGGGCTTCTGTTTACCAGCTACGTAACTTGGGGACATTGTCCTCCTCTTCTCTTTCACAGATGAGTTTTCTTATCTGTCCAGTGATGATAATCGTGTTTTTCTACTGAAATTAAAAGAGAAGGCCTATGACATTGTCAATGCTGAATAAACGGTAACTAGCATTCTTAGCCGGGGCCTGGTTACAGTGACAAACCCCAGGTCCCTGCATTCTGCAGCTAACTGAGCTGAAAAATCACAGTTTTGGGTTAGATTGAAAGGTGTATCAGGAAACCAGCCCAGAGCCAGGTCTTGCTCTGAATTTTAGAGTCCTCTATCCAGTTGATATGGACGGAAAAGTGTTTTCTCTGCCTGAGCCCAGCTGGGTCTTAGAGACCAGGAAACAGAAAGAAATGATCAGGAGACACTTACCCTGGGGCTGGTCCTGTGGAGGCTTTTCTAGCCCAGAGCCTGAGGCCACAGCTTCTCCGGGGCCCTCTCCGCCTGGCCCTTCTGGTCTGTCCATGTCATTTCTCCTGGCAGGCCTCTTTAGGATCGCCTCGATGGAGAAGGACAGGCCCAGCTTCTTCGGGGCCTCAGAGCACCCCAAGCTGTTTCTCTCCATACCCCTGCAGAGAGCAGGGCCCACTTCAGCACACATTGAGGGGCTCAGGGGTGACTCTGTAGGCCAAGGAGGGTGCCAGTGGAGACTGGCGTACTTCCTCCCCTGAACCTCCTGGGGTCAAGAGGGCGCGTGGAGGTGAAGAACAGAGAGTCTCCAGTTAGATGATCCAAGCAGGATTTCGCGTCTGCAGGGATTTCCATGGGCAGATGACAACAGAAGAGCTGGAAGGAGGGGTATCCTGTGCCTACAGCTCACAGCCCTTACCAGTTTGATGTCAAAGGAGTCACCATGGCTGAATTGGGGTTCAGCCTTCCAGAGAAGGGTCTTCTCGGATGCATTGCCTGCACAGTCACCAGCTTAGACCAGGATCCCTGAGGTCACTGCCCAGTGGCGAACAAAGAGAAGAGGGAGAAACAATAAGGCACAGGAAAGAGGAGGTCAGTCTCCAGAGGAGGAATGGAGGCAGGGTGTCCACCTTTGCCCTTTCTCTGGCTTCTGGCCCTTTCCTGTGGCTCTAGCCAGCCTCCGGGAGGCTGGAGTGCCACCGTTGGCCTCAGGCGGCCAATTCAGTCCTGGGCTTTACTGCAGCTTGAGCCGTCTTCCCAGACACCCATCTTTACTTCCTTCAGTTCTGCTGCGTCCAGACTCCAGAACATACCTTCAGTGCATCAGTGCTCCTGCTGTCCTGCGGGTGGAGGCTGAGGAAAGGGGGTCCCTGGGTGCTGCCAGGCCTGTCTCTTCTTTGTGCCAGGGCTGGGCTGAGCTGTGAGTCTGATTCTTCTCAGGTGTCTCTGGGCTGGCCCTGGCTTTGTTCTATTCTATTTTTCCTGACCTCACTTCACATGTGAAGCCCTCTCTCCACAGGCACCTGACCCAGGGTACCTCTCCCTTCCTTGTGGCGTCCTTTCTGCTGCTTCTCCCAGTCTCCTGAGACAGAACTGAAGAGGCCCTTTCTCTCCGACTGGGAGCTGACAGTTGTTGATCTGTCCTTGCCAGGAATTTTGCTCCAAATTACTGTGTAACCAAGGAGGAGGGGGTAGTAAAACAGGCTGATAAGAGAAGAAACTCTCCACGCCCCTTAAGGCTGGGGATGCAGGTGTCAGGGTAGGAAAGTGGCAGGAGGCAGTGGGGATCTGAAGGACAGGTATTGGCGGCCCCAGGGAGGGGCTGTGCTGAGGAACTGGCCAGAGCAGGGGAAGGGAAGGTGGGAGCAGAATGGCCAGGAAGTGTACCCAGGCCCAATAAAACGTGTTTACTCAGCCAGGAGAGCCTATGGTCGTGTGTGGGGGAGGCTGGGCTGGGGTGCAGTCTGCTGGCTGTCAGCCTCAGGCGTTCATTTGCTCTCAGATGTGCTTTCCATGGCTTGCAAATATCAGATCAGGAAAAGCATTCTGGGGCTTTCTGATGTAGGGAAACTGAGGTCCAGAAACAAGGTGGTGCAGAAAATATGATGGCAGGGCCTGATCACAGCCCTCCCCTGGGGAGCTCCACGATGCCTTGCTGGCCACGAGGAAACAATTTTCACAAGAGGGATGGATACCCTGGAAGAGACTGTGAATGTGAATTTGGATGTTAGAATACAGATCTTTCATAGAGGGCAGGGGTGGGAGGTTGGGGGTAGGGAAAGCTGGTCTCTACCCCCTGAGAAGAGTGAGTCAGGAGAGGGAGGGACTCATCCCGAGAGAAGGAACAGGTAAAGATGCCCCATTTTAGGAGCTGTGCTCCTTGGAGGTGTCAGGCTGTCTGATTTAGTTAGGGTGGACTAGGCTGTGCTGCAGTAACAAGTAAACCCTATCATCTGGGGAACATATAATATCTCACCCACATCACATTCTAACGTAAGTCATTTAGGGACCCAGATTCCTTTCAAACAGTGATGCCACCATTCTCCAATCATTGGCTCCAAGTTTTCTGGGGAAAGGGAGATAGCAAAGAAGAAATTATTATTTTTTTAAATTTTACTTTAAGTTCTGGGATACATGCACAGAATGTGCAAATTTGTTACATAGGTATACATGTGCCTTGGTGCTTTGCTGTACCTATCACCCCATCATCTAGGTTTAAGTCCTACATGCATTAGGTATTCGTCCTAATGCTGTCCCTCCCCTTGCCCCCAACTCCCTGACCAACCCCAGTGTGTGTTGTTCCCCTCCCTGTGTTCTTGTGTTCACATTGTTCAACTCTCGCCTATAAGTGAGAACATGCAGTATTTGGTTTTCTGTTCAAAGGAGAAACTTTGAGGAGTCAGAAGTAGAAGGGGTTGATAGACCTTCTGCTCACATTCTGTGGCCAAGGGAGTCACATGACCCTGCTTAGACCTATCCCTCTCCTAGGGCTGGACAGGAGAATTTTGCTGTGCCAGGAGAAAAATGAACTAGTTTGGTGACCTTTGCAGTGAAGAGGCCAGAGTCCCCTAGAAGTCAGGTCCAGCATTGGTCCATGGAAGGGGTTGTTGGATGGGAGGATGAAGTTCCTTACACTCAGGGCAGAGGAAACTCTGACTGGTACTTGAGATGCTTGGTCAAGGGCGAGGACAGGATCTTTGGGGGTGGAAGTGGCAGAGGTGAAAAGAGAGAGGCGATAGAGCCCTTTCTCTCTGCTGGGCCTCAGGCCTGCAGCTGTGTGCTCACCGTTTCACTGAGTCCATTCAACAGCCTTATCAATTAGGTGTCATTAATGCCATTGAACAGCTGAGGAGATACGCCCAGAGAAGGGGAGTGATGAGTGAAGGGCTACACAGCTAGCCACCAGAGGCAGCAAGATTCAAACCCAGGTGAGTCTGGCTCTGCACCTCACACTCCTCCCACTTTGCTGTAATCCCCAGAGACCATCTGGCTCAGCCCTCTCATTTCACAGGTGAAGAACTGAGCAGCAGAGAGAAAAGCTGCCAGAGTTACACCTGTTGTTTTCAGCGCCTTGCTTGATTTCCTTTCATTTTGCCTGTTTCCAAGGTGTGATTGGCCCCTGGACAGGTTAACAGAACACCCTTCTGTGGTGTGGACCTGGACACTTGCTCCCCTCTCTCCCATGGTTAGCCATAACCCTGATGTTACTGACTTCAGTTATTTTATTACTCACATGTGTGCTCATTCCACGAATACTTCTTGAGTATCTAATATGTGCCAAACACTCTGGAGATGTAGATGAAGGAGATATGGCCCCTGCCCTGAGGGACTTACATTCTGGGGTGGGGGGTGGGTTGGGGTAGGGGGAAGGGGGACATGGCTGCAGATGTACAGTGACACAAAGCAGGAAGTATCAGTGGTCAGCGATGGAATCTTGTGGGTGGTCAGAGAGAAGTCAGAGATTGTGTGGCTGTTGGATTAATGAAAGTTTTGAAGAGGAGGAACAACAAAGGAAGGAGAGGGGCGTCATATTTAGGTCCCTTTTCTAAACTGTCTTATTGAATCTACTGTAAAATTCACAAGCAAATAAACTCTGCTAAGGTGGATATCTTAGCGTTGTTTTATAGTGAAGCAACTAAGTTTCAGAGACTTTAAGTAATGTTTCAGGGTCTCATAGCTGTCTAGTGGCACAGCTAGGATTCCAAGCTGAGTCAATTACCTTGGTCTTTCTAGTGTCCCTTACTGACCCTCAGAAGCAGAATTTGAATTGGACATCAAAGAATGAGTAGGTCATGTGGTGACCTACTCCGTGGGGACAAAGACTTGGAGCAGGGACACATTGAGGCATGCATGGTTGATATGGTTTGGATCTGTGTCCCCGTTCAAATCTCATGTTGAATTCTAATTCTCAATGTTGGAAGGTTGGAGGTGGGGCCTGGTGGGAGGTGATTAGATCATGGGGGTATTTTCTAATGGTTTAGCACCATCCCCCTAGTGCTGTATTGTGAAAGAGTTCTCTTGAGATCTGTTTGTGTATAACACTTCCCCCTTCTATCGCTCTCTCCTGCTCTGCAATGTGAAGATGTGCCTGCTTCCCCTTTGCCTTCTGCCGTGATTGTAAGTTTCCTGAGCGCCCCCCACAACTGTGCTTTCTGTACAGTCTGTGGAACTGTGAGTCAATTAAACCTCTTTTCTTCATAAATTACCCAGTCTCAGGTAGTTCCTCATAGCAATGTGAGAACAGACTAATACAATGATGCACTGTTATTAGTTTCATGGATGAGAGAGGGGTTTCATTTTATGAAGAAGTATTTAGGAAGAGCATGTGGGAAAGGTAGATTGCGGTCAGCCAATCATTTATGCATCCATAAAATAATTTTGAAGCATCCACTATGATGTGCTAGGCCGTGATCTTTATGCTGATGAGACAGTTGTGGTTAAAAGAGGCAAGGTCTATATTCTCATGGAACTTACATTGAAAATAGATAATAAACAGGTAATAAATTCATAGCACATAAATGCCCAATGTAATTTCCATTTGTGATGTTGAAAAATAAACTGCGACACAATACAATTTTAAAGTGTTTATTTGAGCAAAAGCAATTCATGAATCAGGCAGCTCCAAAGCAGAAGTGGTTCAGGAGGTCTGTTGAAGACACAGGCTTTTATAGAGAGATGAAGAAGTGATACAAGGAAAATATTTGATTGGTTACAGTTATAAAGTTGCCTTGTTTCATCAGTTCCACTGAAGAGTCCCTTGTTGTGTAAGTTTGTTGGCAGCTTTTTTTTGGTTGGACTTCAGTTCCGTTTTTCATTAACACAGGCATTCACAAGAAGTAGCTTAAGTTTAGTTTTACTTGTGTTTGTAAATCAAGCAATGATAAGGTCACTTATGAGGCCTAACTGGCTTTGTCGGCTCAGGTATTATCCACTTTAATTTACTTTTGCAATGACAATGTTATAAGTAAAACAAAATAATAAGCTAGAGAGAGGCCAGGTGAGGGAACACAGTTTGATTTTTCCAGATATGAATTTTAACCCCCAGGCAGTAAAAGAGCCATGGGCATTTTTGTGAGTGATGGCTCTACTATCAACCAAACAGAAGGTTAAGGAGGCATTGGGAACCCAAGTAAAGTGGAGGCAAGTTATAGGCTGTGTGTGTTGGAGTCTGGGAGGGAGTGTGGATCAGAATGATCTTAGCTGCAAGTGATTGAATACCCAACTTAAAGAGGCTTAAACAATGGGGGTTTGTTAATTCACATAACCATGTGTGTAGGTAGGAGGATGCAGAGTGGCTTAGTTCAGGCATGAAAACAATGTAAAGAACCAGGCACTTCCGTCTTTCTTCTCTGCCATCCCCAGTGCATTGGTTTAACATATCCTGTTTTCATTTTATTATTATTTTTAAAAAATTATTTATTTTAAAGGACAAAATTTTATATATTTATCATGTACAATATGATGGTTTGAAATATGCATTCATTGTGGAGAGGTCAAATCAAGCTACTTCACATATGCATTACCTCACATAGTTATCGTGGTTTTTTTTTTTTTTTTAATAGTGAGAACACTTACAATTTATTCTTAGCAATTTTTTTTTTTTTTTTTGAGATAGAGTCTCACTCTTGTTGCCCAGGCTGGAGTGCAATGGCGCAATCTCGGTTCACCGCAACCTCTGCCTCCTGGGTTCAAGTGATTCTCCTTCCTCAGCCTCCTGAGTAGCTGGGATTACAGGCATGCACCACCACGCCTGGCTAATTTTGTATTTTTAGTAGAGATGGGGTTTCTCCATGTTGGTCAGGCTGGTCTCAAACTCCCAACCTCAGGTGATC
>NW_012102031.1:8504959-8508000 GCF_000951045.1 Mandrillus leucophaeus
CGTGGGGACAAAGACTTGGAGCAGGGACACATTGAGGCATGCATGGTTGATATGGTTTGGATCTGTGTCCCCGTTCAAATCTCATGTTGAATTCTAATTCTCAATGTTGGAAGGTTGGAGGTGGGGCCTGGTGGGAGGTGATTAGATCATGGGGGTATTTTCTAATGGTTTAGCACCATCCCCCTAGTGCTGTATTGTGAAAGAGTTCTCTTGAGATCTGTTTGTGTATAACACCTCCCCCTTCTATCGCTCTCTCCTGCTCTGCAATGTGAAGATGTGCCTGCTTCCCCTTTGCCTTCTGCCGTGATTGTAAGTTTCCTGAGCGCCCCCCACAACTGTGCTTTCTGTACAGTCTGTGGAACTGTGAGTCAATTAAACCTCTTTTCTTCATAAATTACCCAGTCTCAGGTAGTTCCTCATAGCAATGTGAGAACAGACTAATACAATGATGCACTGTTATTAGTTTCATGGATGAGAGAGGGGTTTCATTTTATGAAGAAGTATTTAGGAAGAGCATGTGGGAAAGGTAGATTGCGGTCAGCCAATCATTTATGCATCCATAAAATAATTTTGAAGCATCCACTATGATGTGCTAGGCCGTGATCTTTATGCTGATGAGACAGTTGTGGTTAAAAGAGGCAAGGTCTATATTCTCATGGAACTTACATTGAAAATAGATAATAAACAGGTAATAAATTCATAGCACATAAATGCCCAATGTAATTTCCATTTGTGATGTTGAAAAATAAACTGCGACACAATACAATTTTAAAGTGTTTATTTGAGCAAAAGCAATTCATGAATCAGGCAGCTCCAAAGCAGAAGTGGTTCAGGAGGTCTGTTGAAGACACAGGCTTTTATAGAGAGATGAAGAAGTGATACAAGGAAAATATTTGATTGGTTACAGTTATAAAGTTGCCTTGTTTCATCAGTTCCACTGAAGAGTCCCTTGTTGTGTAAGTTTGTTGGCAGCTTTTTTTTGGTTGGACTTCAGTTCCGTTTTTCATTAACACAGGCATTCACAAGAAGTAGCTTAAGTTTAGTTTTACTTGTGTTTGTAAATCAAGCAATGATAAGGTCACTTATGAGGCCTAACTGGCTTTGTCGGCTCAGGTATTATCCACTTTAATTTACTTTTGCAATGACAATGTTATAAGTAAAACAAAATAATAAGCTAGAGAGAGGCCAGGTGAGGGAACACAGTTTGATTTTTCCAGATATGAATTTTAACCCCCAGGCAGTAAAAGAGCCATGGGCATTTTTGTGAGTGATGGCTCTACTATCAACCAAACAGAAGGTTAAGGAGGCATTGGGAACCCAAGTAAAGTGGAGGCAAGTTATAGGCTGTGTGTGTTGGAGTCTGGGAGGGAGTGTGGATCAGAATGATCTTAGCTGCAAGTGATTGAATACCCAACTTAAAGAGGCTTAAACAATGGGGGTTTGTTAATTCACATAACCATGTGTGTAGGTAGGAGGATGCAGAGTGGCTTAGTTCAGGCATGAAAACAATGTAAAGAACCAGGCACTTCCGTCTTTCTTCTCTGCCATCCCCAGTGCATTGGTTTAACATATCCTGTTTTCATTTTATTATTATTTTTAAAAAATTATTTATTTTAAAGGACAAAATTTTATATATTTATCATGTACAATATGATGGTTTGAAATATGCATTCATTGTGGAGAGGTCAAATCAAGCTACTTCACATATGCATTACCTCACATAGTTATCGTGGTTTTTTTTTTTTTTTTAATAGTGAGAACACTTACAATTTATTCTTAGCAATTTTTTTTTTTTTTTTTGAGATAGAGTCTCACTCTTGTTGCCCAGGCTGGAGTGCAATGGCGCAATCTCGGTTCACCGCAACCTCTGCCTCCTGGGTTCAAGTGATTCTCCTTCCTCAGCCTCCTGAGTAGCTGGGATTACAGGCATGCACCACCACGCCTGGCTAATTTTGTATTTTTAGTAGAGATGGGGTTTCTCCATGTTGGTCAGGCTGGTCTCAAACTCCCAACCTCAGGTGATCCACCCTCCTCGGCCTCCCAAAGATTACAGGTGTGAGCCACTGCACCCAGCCAGCAATTTTTAAGAATACAACGCGTGGTTATTAACTATAGTCACCATGTGGTACAATAGATCTCTTGAATTCATTCCTCCTGTCTAACTGAAATTTTATATCCTTTGACCAACATCTCTCCAGTCCCCCCTCCAGCCACATCCCCAGCCCCTGGCAATCACCATTCTTCACTCTCCTATAAGCTTGACTTTCTTAGACTCCACATATAAGTGAGATCATGAGGTATTTGTCATTTTGTACTTGGTTTATTTCACCTGATACAACGTCATACAGGTTCATCCTTGTTGTTGCAAATGATAGATTTCCTTTTTTAAAAATGTGAATTTTAATTAATTAATTTTTATTGATACATAATAGTTGCATGTATTTACAGCATGCATGTGATATTTTGATACACGCATACAATGCATAATAATAAAATCAGGGTAATTGGAATATCCATCACCTCAGACATTTATCATTTCTTTGTGCTGAAAATATTCGAAATCTTCTTTTCTAGGTATTTTGAAATATGCAATAAATTCTTGTTAACTGTCATTGTCCTACTGGATTTCCTTCTTTTCAAGGCTGAATAGTATTCTGTTGTGTATATATACGCCACATTTTCTTTGTCTATCATCCATTGATGGATACCTGGTTGCTTGCAGATCTTAGCTATTGTGAATTGTGCTGCATCCATTGCACTGGTTTTATCTTTAAGTTTGTCTGGCATGGCTGGTAGATGGTTGCTGCAGGTCCAGGCCTCACACAAACCTTTCCAAGGTGGGAGGATAAGACTTGCCTTTTTCATTCTTTTTATTTATTTTTAATTTTTTTTTAACTTTTATCTTAGGTTTGGGGGTACATGTACAGGTTTGCTATTAATAAATTAATAAGCCGGGCGCGGTGGCTCAAGCCTGTAATCCCAGCACTTTGGGAGGCCGAGACGGGTGGATCACGAGGTCAGGAGATCGAGACCATCCTGGC
>NW_012102031.1:8508425-8541120 GCF_000951045.1 Mandrillus leucophaeus
AATGTTTAGCTCCCACTCGTAAGTGAGAACATGAGATATTAGATTTTCTGTTCCTGTGTTACTTTGCTTAGGATTATGGCCTTCAGCTGTATCCATGTTGCTGCCAACGGACAAGATCTTCTTCCTTTTTTATGGCTGCATAGTATTCCATGGTGTGTATGCACCATATTTTCTTTATCCAGTTTACTGTTAATGGGCATTTAGGTAAATTCTATGATGCTGCTACTGTGAATAGTACTGTGATGAACATATGTGTGCATGTGTCTTCATGGTAGAATGATTTATATTCCTTTGGATATATACCCAGTAATAGAATTGCTCAATTGAATGTTACTTCTGTTTTAAGTTCTCTGGGAAGTCTCCAAACTGCTCTCCACAATGGCTGAACTAATTTACATTCCCACCAGCAGTGTATAAGCATTCCCTTTTCTTGGCAACCATGACAGCATCTGTTTTTTTTTTTTTTTATGTTTTTTATACTGGCCATTCTCACTGTGTGAGATGGTATCTCATTGTGGTTTTGATTTCCATTTCTCTAACGATTAGTGATGGTAAGCATTTTTTATATGTTTGTTGGCCATGCGTATGTCTTCTTTTGAAACATATCTGTTCACGTCCTTTGCCCATTTTTTAATGGGGTTGTTTGTTTTTTGCTTGTTAATTTGTTTAAGTTCCTTATAGATGCTGGATATTAGACCTTTGTGAGATGTATAGTTTGCAAATATTTTCTTCAATTCTGTAAGTTTTCTGTTTACTCTCTTGATAGCCTCTTTTACTGTGTAGAAGCACTTTAGTTTAATTAGGTCCTATTTGTTAATTTTTGTTTTCCTTGCAATTGCTATTGGTGTCTTTGTCATGAAATCTTTGGCAGGGCTTATGTACAGAATGGTATTTCCTAGGTTACCTTCCAGGGTTTTTATAGTTTTAGGTTTTACATTTAAGTCTTTAATCCATCTTAAGTTGATTTTTGTATATGGTGTAAGGAAGGGGTCCAGTTTCAATCTTCTACATATAGCTAATCAGTCATCCCAGTGGGAGAGGTGCGGCCAGGGCTTTACACTCCATGGAACCAGTGGGGTTGGGAACAGGGAGCAGCCCCTTCCCTTTCTGAGTTGGTGTGGTGGGAGCTTCGCATTCCCTGGGCACAGCTGTGGCCACCCAGCTGCAGCTGAAGACCCGGGCCTCCCTGTACTTTTAGTGGGCAGGAGCAGGCAGGAGCCCCACCCTCCCAGGCACAGCTGCAGTGACCCAAACCGCGGCTGCAGACACAGGCATCTATGCATTCTCAGGTCCCCCTGCCCCTGCAGGCTCAGAAATGTCTGCTTCCACTCCCTGGCCTCTCTCAGCTCCTGGCGCTTGCTCTGCAGGTTTGAAAATGCCTGCTTCCACTGCCTGGCCTCTCCCTGTTCCTGGTTCCTGCTCTAATCTCAGAGAAAAGTTCAGGACAAGCCAGGGTGCTGTCGTAACCTGGCTGGGTATGTGCATGCTGGGGACAGTGCTGACATGCCAGCCCCCTGCCGCCTTGGCCTGCTCAGGAGTTTGAATGCTAATGAGCATGGGAGGGAGGCCGAGGAGGGGCTTAGGATAGCTCAGTGCTGGCCTGCAGGTACCCCTCAGCACCAACAGCATGAGTGCCATGAACAGTAGCAGGAGGCAGACAGACTTCTGAGCAGAAAGGGACGAGTCTCTGGTGAAGCCTCACCTTCAAGCTGGGGAAGCCCTGAAGCCTAGGGGCTGGGCTGCCAGCCCTGTTAACCAGATTGGGAACTTGTGTTTTTTCTGGGCCCACTCGTGAACAAATCAACATGAACTCCCTCCCCTTTGAAGTCCATAAAACCCCTAGACTAAGTCAGATTTACAGAGAAGATGGGACAACCAGTTGCAGAGAGAAGCTACCCACTCCAGGGTCTCCTCTCTGCTGACAGCTGAACACTCATCAGAACATCCTGGCTGCAGAGAGGAGCTACCAACTGCAAGTCTCCTCTGAGCTGCTCTACTGCTCGGTAAAGCTCCTCTTCACATTGCTCACCCTCCACTTGTGCACATGCCTCATTCTTTCTGGGAATGGGACAAGAACTCCAGACCTGGTGAATGGTGGGGCTGAAAGAACTGTAACACAAATGGGTTGAAACATGCCCCTTGCCTCAGCACGTTGCAGGTGACGAGGAGAGAAGAGCTGTGGACATTTGGGGAGCCTGGACGTAGGAGCTCCCTGAGCCAGGGCTGTGACACCCTCTTTGGGGCTCTGAGGTTCCTGGTGTCTCCAAGCTTCTGGGTGCCACCACATTACCTGGTGCCAGCTGTGAATGCTACTTGAGGGACACCTCGTCCAGCCACAGCCTTACAGGGAGCTGGCACCCATGCCAGCACCTAGAGCTGCCTGCCTCGCCACAGCCGGTGTGCCTGGCTGTGCACATGGGACAGAGCCCATGCTTGCTTGCTCACACAGCCCTCACTGCTCCACTTGCCCTTGGCAAGCATAGAATCCAGTCTGGTAGTGCAAGCTGAGCACAGCCTGCCAGGCCAAGTGGGCCCAGCAGTTTCCAACTGGCAAAGTGACACCCTAAGGATCCCATAACACCATTTATTGAATAGGAAGTCCTTTACCCACTGGCTGTTTTGTTGACTTTGTTGAAGATCAGATGGCTCTAGGTGTACAGTTTTATTTCTAGGCTCTCTATTCTATTCTACTGGTCTTTGGGTCTGTATTTGTACCAGTACCATGCTGTTTTGGCTACTGTAGCCTTGTAGTATAGTTTGAAGTTGGGTAGTGTGATGCCTCCAGTTTTGTTATTTTTGCTTAGAACTGCCCTGGCTATTTGAGCTCTCTTTTGATTCCATATGAATTTTAAAATAGTTTTTTCTAGTTCTGTGAAGAATGTCATTGGTAGTTTGATGGAAATAGCATTGAATCTGTAAATTGCTTTGGGTAGTATGGCCATTTTAATAATATTGATTCTTCCTCTCCATGAGCATTCACGGTTTTTCATTTGTGTTATCTCTCAATTTTTTGAGCGGTGTTTTTTAATTCTCTTTGTAGGGATCTTTAACCTCCATGGTTAGCTGTATTCCTAGGTATTTTATTCATTTTGTTCTCACTGTTTCTAATCATAGAGAAAAACCTTTCCTAGAAGTCTTCTAGCAAATTCCCTTTCTTTCTCATTGGCTAGGATTGTGTCACATGTCCCCACTTAAACCAGTAGCTGGCAGATATAATGCAATTACCATTACAAGTTGAGTTACTCAGCATTTGCTCCCTTGGACTACGCAGTGGGACAGCTTTCTTTACCACTCTCTGGAGCTTAGTTCCTGGGAAAAATTGGGGTTTGTCAGCCAGAGGAAGACAGGTAATTGCTGTTCGGGGGGTGCAACCAATGGTATCTGCTTCAAGGTGTGTGTGACAGACAAAATGGTTTTTCTTTTCAGAAGATGGTGCCAGAAAAGGCATGTGACTGCATGTGTGGGGCATTAGTACTTCCTGAGCAATGGGAGACATGGACTAATTACTCTCCTCAAGTTCATGGGAGAAGGTAGAAAGGAAGAAGAGAAGGAAGGAAAATCCCCTTCTTGAGTGTCTCCCCTCTATTTATTCTACGGCATGCCTTCACATTTGTTTACAGTTGGACTATGTCCTAAGCCCATTGTATTATGGCATTTGGCACTCATAGTTTCCGTTGGAAGTGGGAGTTATAATCCCTTTTGCACAGTTAAAGAAACTGAAGCTCAGTGAGGCAAGTGACTCCCTCAAAGTCTCTCCATTATCTCCTAGCAGGAGGGAGAGTCCCAGCTTTAACCCAATCTTTCTATCGCCCAATCTCAAGCTCTTTCCACCACTCTACACCTCTTTTCCGAATTATTTTTCCATCCTAAGTTTTAAGAAAGAGCTTTCAAAGAAGCATCTCTGTGAAGATCTCAGCGGGTTGGTTGTTGAGAGATTTGAGGCCTTTAGGGTTCCTACTCTCTACTACTTCCCTCTAGAACATTTTTTTCTAGGGATTAACCCTCTGTGTATATCTGAGATTATGTGATACAGCTTCCCGAGCAGAAGAGGGCTAGATCCCATGTGCTGAGAGATCAGGGACAATGAAAGGAAGATAGCCTATCATGACGATGGTCTGGTGAGAGGATCAGTAGTTCTCAGTGGACCCTTAGTCCTTGTATTATTTATTTGCCCTTGAGACCTGCATTTGACATGACTTCCTAGGGAAACCAAGATACTTTAGTCTGCCATTCTGAGCTCATGTTTGACTGATTCTTTTTCACCCCAGATTTTGTTGAGAACATTTGAAGCCCTCTCATAGCCTACTGAGTTCTAAGCCCCCTTGCTTGGGAATGAGATCTGGTTCCTCCCCACAGGCTGGGCAGATCCTGGAGAGAGGTGCAATGTTCAGAGCACAACATAGAATGTAGAACAAAACCCTTTCAGGGTTTAGTAACCAGAGAGTCTGGACTTGACTCAAAGTGGACTCACATCCCTCTAGGTGGTTATGTTCAGCCTGCTTGGACCTTGAGTTGTGTAAGATGGTTAAAAGCCTCCATTTATATCACATATTTCAAGTTAGTCATAATAATGTCTGAAGAACAGAATGTCAGGGTTGGTGTAGGATTTTCAGGGTTCCACTTAAACTGCTCTGGAGTAGAACTAATTTACCATAGATCATCTCCTTATGAACAGATGTGTCAAGCTGAGCAGACAAAGTTTCACCAATGGATTTATAAAGCACTAAGCATTAGTATATGACATGAATCCGGGGAAATTATCCACTCAATCCTTCATTCAGCAAACATTCATTTGGCGCCTACTATGTGTCAGACACTACACTAAGTAGGAGAGATATATTGAACCAGACAGACATGGCTCCTGCCCTGATGTGGTCATAGATCAGAGAGGACACTAATGATAAACAAATAGAGAAGTGATAAAATAGTTACAAATTATGGTAAGTAGTTTGAAGGAGTCAGTGTTGTAAATTGTATTACAGTTAGCCTTTCTTATTTATTACTAAATTTAGGATGCTGATTTTCACCCAGAGACAAAGTAATAGTATGTCTCCCTTCTTAACCCTTGGTATTGCCGTGCTTAAGGCTATTAACTCATGGTTGCATCTCAAAAGATGGGGCTGTTGAGAAAAGGGGAATGGAACTTGCAAATTGCTGGAAATTGCTTTTCTGAGAATCTCTTGAAATGCTGAGAGACACCTTGGGGATACTCCATTACCACTGTTGATGGGGTTGTCGGAAAATTAAAACTGGCTTTTAGTTCATTTTGATTTGATTAAATGTGGATTTTGTCCTTCATTCTTGGTTTGATAAATAATGTCAGAGAAAAACCCAAAACAAATGAACAAACAAGTAAAACAATTCTTAAACTGTGGCCACTGTTAGCTGTGTGAAAAGGAGTTTGGAAGTGGCACAATAATCAATATAAAACCCTAAATCTTGCCATATAGTCATATTGCATCTTGTTGGAGATTCATTTTCAAGGATGTGACTCAAGGTTATGAACGTTAGAATTACAATACTCCAGGAAGTCCCTTAGGTAAGTACTTTACTGAGATGTGTGCATTGGCTCTGGGGAAATCCCAGCTGGCAGGTTTTTCTTTTCTAGAGTTGGAAGAAATTGCTGTTTCTTCAGATAAGTCCTAGATGGGACATAGGGTTCATGTGTAATCTGTTGACTTAGACTCATGGTGGCGAGATGAGAGACCCAGAGAAAGGACTGATGGAGGGCATGTGTCTCCCATCTTATGCTCACTCAGGGTGGTGGCTCCCAAGGCCCCAGCTAGGTGATTCTGCAGCTTAGAATCACCCAGGGAGAATGTTCACAAACCTGGGCACAGTGGCTCATCCCTGTAATCCCAGCACTTTGGGAGGCCAAGGTGGGAGGATCACTTGAGCCCAGGAGTTCAACAGCAGCCTGGGCAACATAGTGAGACCCCACTTCTACAAAAAAATAGAGAAAAATTAGCCAGGCATGGTGGCACGCTTCTGTAGTTCTAGCTACTGGGGAGGTTGAGGCAGGAGGATGGGTTGAGTTCGGGAAGTTGAGGCTGCAGTGAGCCGTGATAGTGCCACTGTACGCCAGCCTAGGTGACAGAGTGAGACCATGTCTCAAAAAAAAAAAAAAAAAAAAAACAAACCCCACAAACCCCCACAATTCTCTGTGGCTGGGCCCCACCCACACTAATTATGTCAGAATCCTTTGGGGAGAGAACTCACACACAACTTCAAGCTAATACATCTTTCAGGGAGAACGTATTCTGGAGATGGTTACCCTTAGCAGGAATTTGGAGGGTGAGATTTCTGAGGTCCAGTTTCAAAGTAATACCCTAAATCCCTGCTTCTGAAACTTCAGTGTGCATTGAAATTTTCCAGAGTCTTATTGAAAGTGCGGACTCTGATTCTGTACAGTTGGTTGGTTAGGCCTGGCACTTCTAACAAGCGGTCAGAGAATTTGCATGCACCAGTTGAGTGGCAAAGCCCTAGGTGATATATAGAGTTAAGTACCATGACATTTGAGAAGCGTTTCCTTAGAGTGTGACCCCAACCCTGGCTGCACATTAATATCATCTGGGTAACTTAAAAAAAAATACCAGTGTGCGGCCTCTCCCCCCGGGGTCCTCCTGCTTAAGTTGGTTTGGGGTGGTTCCCGGCGGCAGTAATTTAAAGAAAGTTCTCTAGGTGATTCTAATGTGCAGTTAGGGTTAAGAATGTCTGCTCTAGAGGCTTGCTGGGTTTTTTTGTTTGTTTGTTTGTTTTTAGCTTGAGATCAATGCTGCTCAGTAGAAATATAATGCATGTGAATTACTTCCCTATTACTCTGTGATTAATAACCCAGGGCTTAATTATTTCACACAGTTTCTGAGGATCAGGAATCTAAGAGCAGCTTAGCTGGGTGGTTCCAACTCAAGATCCTGCATGAGACGGTGGTCAGGATGTAGGCTGGGCTGTGATTACCAGAGACTGGACTGGGGCCAGTGAATCTGCTTCCAAGAAGTTTCCCTAACATGGCTGTGGATAGAGACTCAGACCTCACCACATCGGCCTCTCTATAGGGCTGTTCATAACATTGCATTTAACTTCTCCTGGAATAAGTGAAAAGAGAGAGAGAGAGTGAGCGAGCAAGACAGACAGCAGTTGCAGTCTTTTATAGTCTAATAGTGGAATGACATACTGTATTAGTTAAGGTTCCCAGGAGAAACAGAACCAATAAGATATAGGCATATAAGGGGAGACTTCTTATGGGAGTTGGCTCATGTGATTTGGGAGGCCATGATCTCTGCCATCTGCAAGCTGGAGAATCAGGAAAGCTGGAGGCAGAATAATTCAGTCCAGGTTTGAAGCTGAAGCCTGAGAACTGGCTGGGGATTGGGATGATGGATGGGGTACTGGGGTAAGTCCTAGAATCTGAAGACACAAGAACCAGGAGCTCCAATATCCAAGGAAGGGCAGGAGATGATGGATGTTCCATCTCAAAGAGGGAGGGAGGGAGGGAAAGGGATGTAGCAGGGTAGGGGTGGGGGTGGAGAGAGAGAGAGAGAAAGAGAGAGAGAGAGAGAAGAGAGAGAAAACAGGTTTGCCATTCCTTTATCTTTTTGGTCTATTTGGGCACTCAGTGGATTGGATGATGCCTGCCCTTATTGGTGAAGGCCATCTTCTTTCCTCAGTCTACTGATTCAAATGCTAACCTCTTCTGGAAACACCCTCAAAGACATACTCAGAAATAATGTTTTGCCAGTTTTCTGGGTATTCCTTAGCCCAGTCAAGCTGACACATACAACTGGACCATCACCCATGTCATCACTTCAGAAGTATTCTATGTGTCATGCCGACCAACCCTGATAGCTCTGAGGCAATGTGGGAGGGACTACACAAAGCTGTGAAGACCAGGAGGAAGAGATCACTGGGGGTCATCTCGAAAGTGGTTACCATGAGGCATGAAAGTAATTTCAAATTCTCTAGTGGTCATAATAAAAAAGTAAAAAAAGATGGCATTAATTTTACTAATATATAGTATTCTATTTACCCCAAATATTCAAACATTATCATCTCAACATGTGATCAACATAAAATTATGATAATGATGATAAAATCATTATGAATGAGTTGTTTTGCATTCTTTCTTTGTATTATCTTGAACTCCTGTGTATTTTACACTTAGGCACACCTCGCTTTGAATTTGCCACATTTGAAGTGTGCAGTGGCCAAGTTTGTTTCCTCTTCTTAACTCCATATGTACCTCTTGTCTGGGTGGATCCAAAGGGTAGATTATCCTACTTGGTAAAAGAATCACCTTCTATTTCTCTCCAAATGATAGACCCATTGGTTTACTTCACATTCCAGCTAAATTATCTGCCAACTTCCCTCTTATGAATTGCAAGTTGCATTTCTCAAGCTTATATTTTGTATGAGGAGTCCCTGGGTTTTTCAACACATTTATCCCACATTATTGCCCTTTCTATACCACTTGTGCAAAAATTTGTCAGGCACGATATAAGAATTACAATAGCAATGACTGATTTTGGCCTTTGACTCAGTGGAGAGAAACTAATTATATGGAGAGAAACCAATTATGGGCTAAACTACAGGAGCTCAAGATCGATCCCCACCCTGCCACAGGTGCTTACATAGAACTCGCGCCTCAACACAGCATGAGGGCCAGGTCAGCAGAAACAGTGTCCTGATGAGTCAAATAGCAATTCCAGCTACAGCACAAGAGCAATGTACTTCCATCTCTGCTTCCTTTAACGGGTATTTTATGACTTGAAAGATTTTTGGATGAGCTGAATGCATTACTCTTTGCTATAGGGAACAGAAAGTTACAAGTCTTTTCTATGCAGATGACATGGTTTTATTGTCATGAACCAGAACTAGCCTCATTACTGTCAGAAAAAAATGGCTCAGGATGAACTACTCTCACCCCCCAATTGTCATTTTTGGCAGATGTCCTCCAACATTGAGTTGGCTTTTATTCAACAGCTTGTGAATTGCATTCGCTCATTTAGTCACTTAGGGCTCCATTTTCCCACTAAGCCATTTGAGGGACTAACCAGGAGGTTGTATTTGCTTAACATTAGGCATCTTATGGGTGCAGTATTAGGAATTTTCTAAGTCCTCCTTGGGAGATTAGTAAAATGTACTTTGAAAAACATTTAAGCTAAAATGATTATGGCTTAGCTTGATGGGCTAGGACATTGTTTCTTGTGTGGGAGCAGATCCATAGCCATTTTCTCTAGGAAAACAGCTTTCCACAGGTGTCCTACAGGTATTGCCACAGGCATTCCCATGGTATTCTCACAGGTATACCCAGAGGTGTTCTCACAGGCATTCTCACAGGTATTCTCACTGGTATCCCCACATGCATTCTCACAGGTATTCTCACTGGTAATCACATGGGCATTCTCACAGGCATTCTCTCAGGTATTCCTACAGGCATTCTCCTGGTATCCCCACAGGCATTCTCACTGGTATTCACACAGGCATTCTCACTTGTATTCACACAGGCATTCTCACTGGTATTCACACAGGCATTCTCACTGGTATTCACACAGGTATTCTCACTGGTAATCACACAGGTATTCTCACTGGTATCCCCACAGGCATTCTCACTGGTATTCCCACAGGCATTCTCACAGGTATTCACACAGGCATTCTCACTGGCATTCATACAGGCATTCTCACAGGTATTCACACAGGCATTCTCACTGGCATTCATACAGGCATTCTCACTGGTATCCCCACAGGCATTCTCACTGGCATTCAAGGCATTCTCACTGGTATCCCCACAGGCATTTTCACTGGTATCCCCACAGGCATTCTCACTGGTATCCCCACAGGCATTCTCACAGGTATTCACACAGGCATTCTCACTGGCATTCACACAGGTATTCTCACAGGCATCCCTACCGATATTTCCACAGGTATTCCTACAGATATTTCCATAGGTATTTCCAAAGGTATTTCTATAGGCTTTCCCACAAATATCCCCACAGGTATTCCCACAGGCATTCTCACAGGTATCCCCACAGACATTCTCACATGCACTCCCATAGGCATTCCCACAGGCATTCCCACGGATATTTCCAGAGGTATTCCCATAGGTAATTCCAAACTTATTTCTACAGGCATTTCCATAGGCATTCCCAAAGGTATTCTCAAAGGCATTCTCCCAGGTATCCCAACAGGCATTCTCACTGGTATTCACACAGGTATTCTCACTGGTATTCACACACGCATTCTCACAGGTATCCCACAAGTATTCTCATGGGTTTTCTCACTGGTATCCCAATGGGTATTTGCACGGGTATTCTCACTGGTATCTCCACAGGTATTCCTTCAGCCTCTCTTTGTTCAGAAGTTGGTCCATTAATTGATTAACACACTTGGATCCTCCCTCGGCTGGTAACATGGAATGTCTGTGTGACAGGCGGTCCTTTCTGTAGACTACAACTTCGAACTGTTTGCTCTCTATATCGTATCTCTAATTAGATGGAGAGAAATGCACTCCCCAGAATTCCTTTTAGAAGGTGAATAAGATCTTGAGGTTCTCATGATGTTCCTTTTATGAGGGTCCACGGTTAAATTCTCCTAAAACTACCACGCCAGGGAAAGCCCACTTCAGGAGCAGCTGGGCCATTTTCCGTCTTTTAGAATCACCCATCCTGACTGCTTGTAGGTGGCTGTGTTTCTGTTCCCTTCAACCCCCGTGGCTACCAGAAACTAAGCTGAAAAATTCATCTGGCCAGCCAGACATGGTGGTTTACGTCTGTAATCCCAGCATTTTGGGGGGCCTAGGTGGGTAGACTGCTTGAGGATGGGAGTTTGAGACCAGACTGGCCAACATGGCGAAACTCTGTCTCTATTTAAAAATATACAAAACTTAGCCAGGCAAGGTGGCATGTGCCTGTAATCCCAGCTACTCAGGAGGCTGAGGCACAAGAATCGTTTGAACCCAGGAGGCAGAGGTCACAGTGAGCCGAGACTGTGCCACTGCACTGCAGCCTGGGCAACAGAGTGAGACACAGTCTCAAAAAATAAATAAAATTCATCTGACTTCCTGGATCTTAGAATGTGCTGGGGCGTCTTGCTGCCTCCCCCTTCCTTGTCCTCACACTGGCTTCTTTATTCCTTCCTTTAAAAGATGGGCTGGGTTGCATGTATTCAAATCAACCTCTTCAAGTCTTTTCCAGGATGAGGCAGAGATGCAAATAAATACTAATAAGAATGGAGCAAGTCATTAATCATCTTAAACAACTAAGGCATATAGAGGGGACTGGGACCCAGGTATCCTTCCTGCCTAGCCTGTGCTTTCCTGTCAGACCATGATCCAGGCACACGGGTGTAACAGAAGACTTTAGCTGTCTTGGAGGCAACACATTCCTGCCCCAACAGATAGGAGTCGTGGATAAAATGTAAACCCAGAATCTTTGATCCATGGGGAAGTTCCAAACACAGACTGCCGAATGCTGAGGGACTTCAGCAGAGCCAAAGAAGAAATTGCCTCTGACACACGTGTGTGTGTGTGTGTGTGTGTGTGGTGTGCGTGAGTGTACTCAAGTGTGGACAAGGAGAACTCAAGTCTTTCAGCCTGGCACACAAACTTATCACTATCAGCTCCCTGCCTCTGTTTATTTCTCTGCACCAAGTCTACTCGAGTGACTCCTTGTCCTGTGACAGGCAGTGCATCGTCTGGGTGTCTTTTTCTATCCTTCCTGGCTGGGTCAGCTTCCCTCCTCTGTTCAGCCCCACTTCTCTGTATCCCTCAGCTCTCTGAGCTTTCTACTATGATGGTTTCCATAAGCTGGCGTGCTGTTTACTTGTGGAATCCCTCTGCACCATGAGACCCTTGAAAGCACACGGCTTACTCGTCTTTACTGCTCCACACCTAACACAGTAGCTTGCACATAGTAGGTGCTCAGTGAGGGCCCGCTGAATAAAAACACATGTGTTAGCACATTAGTTTGCATTATTTTTGGCTGCATGTCACAGAATACAGAAATAAATGTCTTAAAAATAGGAATTTAGTTTTTGTCATGTAAATGGAGTCCCAGTATTGTCAGGCCAGGGCTGGGTTGGCAGATCCACTGTCATCAAGGTCTGCCTACCTCAGCGTCAGCTTCCAGCCTCATGGTTGTCTCATAGTCCAAAATAGCTGCTGGAGCTCCAGACATCAGGTTTACATTCCAGGTAGAAAGGAAAAAGGACCAATCCTTCAGCTGGGTGGGCCTCTGCCAAGAGCCCTTCTGGAGGGAATCCCGTTTGATAACTTTCTCTTTCAACTTATTGGTTCCCCTCCTTGCTTAGGTGAAAGCAAGGCTGAAAAACGTGGTTTTCACCTGTGAACATTGCTGCTTTAAATAAATTGGGGTATTACTGATTAAAAGCAGACACATGAATACTGGATGCACAGCCAGCAGCCTGTACTGGTGCTCATAGTTGGGAATTATAATGAGCAAGTCCTCCAGAAACCTGGAGAAAGGAGGTTTGGTTGGTAATCCTTTCACTGACAAAGTAATAATGAACACATAATACACTGAAGCAGAGATGGCTAAAGGCAACTTAGTGAGCCACAAAGCCTGTCACCTCTCAAGAATATGTCAATATGAAAGGGATTGTCAGCTGGGACATAGAGATCCTGGGGCACAGAGAAAGCCCACAAAGGAGCATTGGTAGGCAGTGCTTCTTCCCTACCCCTGGGGTCAGGGACTACAGCCAAGGGGAGAACTTTAGCAAGTAGACGTTAGTTATTTTGATTCCACTGGGGATGTGCGTGTAACCAATTGTATATGAATTCAAGTCTGCTTCGCCATTTTGGAGTACAAATGGCTGTAAAAGGAAACAGCTCAAACCCTCAGCTCACTCATGTGAGCGTGCTGACACTCAAACAACAATATAGAACACAGCAGGCAACAGTGTTATGAAGGAATAAAAAAGCAGAGTAAGGAGATGAGAATGGGAGGAGAAGGTGCCAGATGGGGAATGGCAGTATCAGGGAAGCAGCCCAGAAAGAACTCAAAGATAGAAACCAAGATGCCGAATCTTTGCCCCAGCTCTGCTGTTGACTTGCTTGTGTGTGGGTAGACCATTGGGTTTCAGTTTCCACCGTGGTGGAATGGGTCAATGGACCCGGTGACCAGAAGGGTGCAGTGATTGATAATAGCATGGACAGTCGAATGCGTGTTTCCTGCGTTTGAACTCCAGCTCAACAGTTACTGGCAATAACTGAGCAAGAAACAAATCTCTCTGAGCCTTGTCTGTAAAATGAGGATGAGAGCAGTTACCACGCAGGTGTGTTTTGAGGTAGCTTAAACGAGGCCATGCAAATAAAGTGCCTGCACGAAGTTGGTGCACAATTAATAGCAGTTTCTTCCTCTGCAAACTCCGACTTCACCCAGGGAAAGCTGTCCTTTCGGGACAATCTGCTTCCAGCTGTCATCGCCGCTGACTCTGGGCTCCCTTTTGCAGCCCATCTCCCTGGTGACAGTTGCTCTGATTATCTCAAAAGTTCAGTGCTACTACCCTTTTCATGGAAGGCCGGATGTGCTGCTGTCTGGAGTCCTTTAAACCCATGATTTATTAGATTATTGTCCCTGATGATTTCTCAAATGAACCCGTAAATTAGAAATGTTAGTAAAGCATCCCTGGGGTGTTCAACTGATAACTTGCGTTATGGGGTCCGTTTATGAACCAATTATGGTCAATTGACACTTCCATCTGCATCCGCATCCATCAGGATGCAAATGGCTCTTGGACTCGTGCTCTGAGGGTTGAAAGGCAATGGCAGCTGGATTATGTGGTTCCAATGATGTGGGTCTTCCTTTCTTCTGCACCTGCAGGCTCCCCCTATTGTCAGATCTATGACTAAAATATACTTGACATTCCTTTACTCCCCATCTGCACGTCAGAGCGTTCTCTTGGTGGATGATGCATGCATGGATTTATTCATTCACTTACTCATTCCTTCCTTCTTGCCCTCTTTCCTTCCCTCCTTTGTTGAAGGTTTACTGAGGTACCTCTTACCTTTTTGGGCAAGTCTATAATTGTATAAATAATAAAGATGAAGGTCATGATAATTTTTAAATATCATATCTGTTTTTCAATATTAATACATGTCAGAAACTCCCTTTTCCAGAGGAGGAAACTGGGGCATACAGGCAATAATATAACTTGTTCAAGATCAGAGAGGTTCAGTGACTTGCCCAAAGGCACACAGTGAATAAGTAGGGAAGCCAGGGAACTTTGGGCAAATTATTTTAACACTGTGTGCTTCAGTCTCTTCTTCTGTAAAATGAGTCTATTGATGGAACCTGTGTCGCAGGGCTGCTGTGAGGCTTGAACATAAAGGACATAGAACAGTGCCTGGTCTGCAGAAAGCCCTCAGGATGCCGTAGCAGCTGCTATCAGCGCTATACCTAAAATTGACCGTTTAAGTTAAAATCTCCCAAAAGCCTAATGAGGAAAAGGAGGTCCAGAGAGGTGAGTAACTTGCCCAAGGCCACACAGTTAAGAAACAGCGAAGGTGGAATTTGAACCCAGGTCTGTCCTGCTCTAGAGCCTATACACTTAAAAACCACTTTATCTTCCAGTGCTCATTGAAAAAATCAAAGCTAAAAGTGACTATTAGAAACTGCCTTGGGGTTTTCGATGGAAGGTTAAGTTCCTTCCCTTGGGGCATCAGGGAAGACTTCCTGGAGGAAGCGGCACTTGTGCAGTCTCTGAGATGAGGGGATGGAGAATGTGCTGTGGAGATGGGGATGGCAACCTAGGGGGAAGGCCTCACCTGGAGAAGAGCTGCCATGAATTTGCTGGAGTTGGAGGGAGGCTGAATGTTCTTGCTAAGGACTCTGGACTCTGGGCCTGGCCACTGGGAGGGCCAAACCTGGCCCATCCTCTTGTGCCTGCTCCCAACTCGCCTATGTCCAGCTTTTCATGACCTAATAGAGGTGGGGATAAAACAGTGTTTCCGTCTCGGCTGTCAAGAGCTTAAGATGAGATGAGGCCACTGAACATCACACGTGCGCAGTGAATGGCGACCTAGTGACTTGCATATGATAGACCTCATTGTGGTTGAAAACAGAACCCTGCCTTTGGAGCAGCTCTTTGTCTGATGAAGGGAAAGAGGAACAGGGAAGGGGAGCACAGGTGGAGCTCTGAGGGACATTGGCTGAGGAGCTGAGTGGCTGCGTCTATCATTGCCACAGAGGGGTGGTCAGCTAGTGTGGGTTCACCAGCAGAGGGACAGACCAGAGAACAGGCAGCATGACAGAGCTTCAGAGGGCAGTGCAACCCATCTCTCACTCTGGAAGGGTCTGCTGGTGCTGCTAGAACTTTCTGGAAATGGCAGTATTTACACAGTGGATTTTTTTAGTAGGAAAGGCTTGGAGGGCCCATTTAACCCAGATGGGGAATTGCAGCCCTGGAGGAGAGGCCATTTCCCAAAGCCCACAAGGTCAGTTGGTGGAAAAGCCAAGAACTGTGGCAACTGGGTCTCTTGATTCCTGATTTTGTAGCATAGAATATTCCAGAGCTGGGGGACCCCTTGAGGAGGTTGATGGCAGCGTCACCCAGTGGCTAAGGCTCCAGGCTGCCAAGGTCAGACCATCTCAGCTTCACCTCTTCATTCTGCTGCTTGCTGGCCATGTGAGCTTTGTCTGGTTACTTCTTGGGACTCAATTTCCCTCATGTCTTCAGTGCGACTAACAATGCCCACATCACAGGCCTGCTGTGAGCATTAAATGAGATCATATGAGGCCAGCACAGTGGATGCTGTGGCTGTTTCCATGCGCCCTTGCCTTGGGTTGGGGCAACTGACTAGGCTCCAGGCCTGGCCCCAGATTGACCTAAACCAGGAACCTACAAATGATCCCTGCCTACTTTTCCTCACACCCCACACCCACTCCATCAGCAAATCCTGCTGGTTAGAACTTTCAGATATATCCTGAATCCCACAACTTCCCGCACCACCTTGGCGGTCCCTGGAGTGAGCCAGGTGCATTACTCCTGGACAAGCACATAACCTCCCTGCCTTCTTCTTTCTCTTCAGTCTGTGCTGCATCCAGCTGCTGTATCTGTCTCCATATCTGTCCATTCCTGGTCAAAAGACTTCCCTGACTCCACATAAAGTCAGATGGCCCATGAGACTCTGTAAAATCTGATCCTCATGGGCTCTCTGTCTTCCAGTTACACAGACCTCCTGGCTCTTCCTCAGAACACATCAGACACACTTGCATCTTTGCACTTGCTGTTCCCTCTGCCAGGAATGCTTTTCCCTACATAGTCTCATGGCTCATTCTTTCATTCCTTCCAGTCTGCCCAGACACCATCTTCTGAACCAGGCCCACCTTGCTCACTCCTGCTCTGGCATTCCTGATCCTCCTTTTCTTTTTTTTTTTTTTTTGAGATGGAGTCTCATTTTGTTGCCCAGGCTGGAGTGCGGTGGTGCGATCTCAGCTCACTGCACACTCTGCCTCCTGGGTTCAAGCAATTCTCCTGCCTCAGCCTCCCGAGTAGCTGGGATTACAGGCATGTGCCACCACGCCCAGCGAATTTGTGTATTTTTAGTGGAGATGGGTTTTTACCATGTTGGCCAGGCTGGTCTCGAACTCCTGACCTCAGGTGACTCTCCCGCCTTGGCCTCCCAGAGGGCGGGGATTATGGGAGTAAGCCACGGCGCACGGCCTCCTTTTCGTTTTTTTATAACACTAGTCCCCTTCCAACATGCTATTTAATTTACTTACTGAATATGTTCACGGTTTAGGTCTTATCCCCCTGTCCCTTCCATCAAGCTGAATTAGAGGCCATGAGAATCAGGATTTTTAATCTCTTTGTTCACAGCTGTATTCCAAGCATCTAGCATGGTATTTGGCACAACAGATATTTATTGATCAAAAGAAGGAAAGAAAGGCTCTTGATTCAATTTTTCCTGGCCTGGGTCACCTCTCTGGCCATACAAGTATGAATGTATTTCTTGCATAAGCTTCCAGTTACCTATTGGAATATCAGTTCCATCTCTGTATAATGCAACCCTTATGAGTCCCTCATCCTCTTGGCTACTACCAACCTGTCACTGAAATATACAGCTAAATGTAATGAAAGTAAGTTAATTGCATCTTGTGTTTAACACTGTTTTATTAGAATTTAAATTGTGCACTAATTTTTAGAGTGAACACAGAATGAATCATTCTCTTTTTGGTAGAATTTTTCTGACAAGATGGCATAACGGTGTGTTAGGACAACCTTCACTTCTTATTATATTTTCATAGGACAACTATAAAGAGGGTCATTTTTTTTTTTTCTTGCAAAAATGCTTGAGGGTTTCGTAAGTTTTCCTAAGGGTTTTTCGTAGTACTTTGATATTGAAATTATTCTCTTTTGAGGTACTTATTCATTATCCTCATTGATTTTTCTCTTTGTTAATTATTAACAGGCCTAACCCTTCTACATAGCTACTAATAACTAGCAGTTTTTGAGAGCTCACCCTGTGCCAGGCTTTTCATATGTGTTCATGGATTTATTTTTACTGCGACTCAACGTGATAGGTCATATTGTGGTGCACATGTTTTTTGTTTTGGTTTGTTTTTTTTTTCTTTTTGAGACGAAGTCTCACTCTATCACCCAGGTTGGAGTGCAATGGCGTGATCTCAGCTCACTGCAACCTCCGTCTCCCAGGTTCAAGCAATCCTCCTGCCTCAGCCTCCTGAGTAGCTGGGATTACAGCCATGTACCACCACACTAGGCTAATTTTTCTATTTTTAGTAGAGACAGGGTTTCTCCATGTTGGCCAGGCTGGTCGTGAACACCTGACCTCAGGTGATCGCCTGTCTCGGCCTCCCAAAGTGCTGAGATTACAGGCGTGAGTCACCGTACCTGGCCTGTGGTGCACATGGTCTAAGGAAATTGAGGCATAGAGAAGTTAAGTACCTTGTTCATAGATGTGCAGCTAGTAAGTAGGGGAGCAGGGACTTGGAACCACACTGTCTGCTGCTTAACCACTCATTTGTCAGAGACTTTGTGTATGTCGTGAGCCATACGCTAATATCACTTTCACTGACCTCATGTGAGATTTGCATTTACAAATGACATTAATCTGCATTTCTTGTGTACACCATTATGGGATGTTAAAGCCCCACAGTCTGTAAGACTGACTGATGATTGACCCAAGGGTGTGATGAGCCATGATAGAGATGCATAAGTGTTAAATAGGGTGGGACATTTGAGCAAGCTGGCCACTTCATTATTAAGTTTGGCCATGGAAGGAATTGATGTTTGGCTGTGGAAGGAATTTACTAGGGATGCCTAGAACGTGAGAACTACTCTAGGCAGCCCTAGTAAATTCACAGCTGTGCATTTAAAGTGAAAGCCTGGGCCTCACCCCAGGCTGTATCCTGTATTCATTCTTTGCCATCATGAAAAGCCAATCACGACAGTTTGATGGGGCAGGGCCAGGGCTGGGGACCAAGGGTGTAGGTGGAGGCGTCAAATTAACATTTGTCCAGTACAAACTCTGTGCTAGGCCTTCTGGGAGATTTAATTAGTCTTTACTGTAAGCCAAGGAGAAAGGTATTGTCATATCCATTTTACAGATGAAGAAACTGAGGTATGGGGGGGTGAAGTCACTTGGCCTAGGCGCTCAGATCTAGGTTCAAATTTGGGTTGGTGGGTCTGCAAAACCTAGGCATTTTGCACTGTCCTGCACTACTTCCTTAAGAATTCAGATTCCGGGCGCGGTGGCTCATGCCTGTAATTCCAGCACTTTGGGAGGCAGAGGCGGGCAGATCATGAGGTCAGGAGATGGAGACCATCCTGGCTAAGACGGTGAAACCCCATCTCTACTACTACTACTACTAATAAAAAAAATTAGCCGGGAGTGGCAGTGTGCACCTGTAGTCCCAGTCACCCGGGAGGCTGAGGCAGGAGAATGGCATGAACCCGGGAGGCGAAGCTTGCAGTGAGCCGAGATAGCGCCACTGCGCTCCAGCCTGGGCGACAGAGCGAGACTCCGTCTTAAAAACAAATAAGCAAACAACAGAATGTAGAAAGATTAGCTGAGGGGGGACCATGGAGAAGGATGGCAGAGTTTGGTTGGGAGGCGGCCAGAGTGGTGGTGGAGGCAGGAAGTGAGATCACCCTGGACACAGTCTACCAGCATCTGTTCCCATTGGCTGCTGCCTGGGTTCTCCAATTCCTTACAGTTGGAAACAGGCTTGTTTTCTAGGAGTGAAAAGGAACGATGGCTATCTGATGATTTGATCACTGCTACTTACGAAAACCCCAGGATATGTCATTCCCCAATTTAGGAGCTGCAGCAGAGTATCTTCTTCACCATCTCAGAAATGTCAGGTTGACCAGATGGAGAGGAGCCAGAGCGAGGCAGAGAACACAGTGAGTTTTCCAGCAGAGCCCTGCAGAATGTAGAGGGAGTGTGTCTCTTGATTCATGTACCAATTACACACAGTGTATTACATTACAAGGCTAATAGGAAATAAACCAGAGCAGCATCTGTCTGCACCACGGCCCACGCACGCCTCTGGATTGCTCAGCCCTGGCTGGCCACCTCCTGGCCTGGCCCCTGGAAGTTGAGGAAGTGGATTATATTTTTGGCTTATCCAGGAATCATTTTCAAGGGGGTCATGCGCATTGAACAGCCAGTCTGTGTCAGTCAGGAGACCCCTTTTCTTTCCCTATGGCTTCCCTAGATGGTTTGGGGTTCAGGTTCATGTGTAGGGTCTTGGCTAAAGAAATAGAAAATGGGCCAGGTGCATTGACTCACACCTGTAATCCCAGCATTTTGGGAGGCCGAGGCAGGCAGATCACTTGAGGTCAGGAGTTGGAGATCAGCCTGATGAACATGGTGAAACCTTGTCTCTACTAAAGATACAAAAATTAGCTGGGAATGGTGGCATACGCCTGTAATCCCAGCTACTGGGGAGACTGAGAATTGCTTGAGCTTCGGAGGCGGAGGTCTCAGTGAGCCGAGATTGCGCCATTGCACTCCAGCCTGGGTAAAAGAGCTAGACTCCATCTCAAAAACAACAACAAAAAAACCCCATGAATATGGGCCCCCTGCATCATTCCCTCTTGTGCTTCCAGAACTGCTGCTGGCTACAGTGCAGAGCCTGTGACTAGTCAGAAAAAGGCTCCCCTCAGAGCAGATGTAGCCCTGAGGGTGCAGCGCTTGATAAACAGAGTGAGAGAGGGTTTAGCTGGCTCATTCAGCTGGTGCTCCGGTGCGGAGCACAACCTGCCTGATCGTGGACAATCTGGGGGAGATGAGAGGGGACAGAGCAGGGTGTGGGGAGGAGAGGAAATAAACCTGGAGGAAGAGGTGCAGCCAGACTCAGAGACTGAGAAATGGGCCTGTGCCTCTCCCTCTGCCTTGGCTCCATTCCCTTCCCCCAGTTCCCCTACTATGCCTTTTTCCTACTTGTCTTAACATCTCCTTCCAATCTCCCCACTCTGTGCAAGATGACTCCGTTAGGACTTCGGGAGACAGTCTCGGGGTTCAAATGGACTCTGGAGGAAATGAAAATGATTAATAGCATAAGAAAATGTGCTCAACCTCATCAGTAACCCAGGAAATGGGAATTTAAGTGACAACAGGATGCCTGGGAATTTTATACAAGAGAGGGATGTGGTCAGAATGCTTTCTGAGGCAGTTACCTTTGCTCATTTTGAATTTTTTATTCGACATATAACTCCCTGGGTATGTCTCAAGATGTGATTCAAATTTTATATTTTAAAAAATTCTGCAAAACCATAATACTGAAAATGGGCCTTGTGATCACTGGTAGATGGTCCCCAAACCCCTGCTGTTCTGGAACTGGAAGGCAGAGTTAAAGAAGAGCCATCCCATGGTCTGGGGGTAGAATAAACATAGGAATGAGTGTGATTTAGGGTGGTAGAACTCTGCAGGCCAGCACACCTGGGCTGAATCCAGGTGTGACACTCCCTGCCACATGACCTTGGCTAGGACAAGGTGGACGCCAAGTTCTGCCACAGGATGATATCCCTGAGCCCCTGGGAGGGGCATGAGGGGAAGAGTGCTTGAATTCCAGCTCCATCCTTTATTTGCTGAGTGATCTTGTGATACGGTTTGGCTGTGTCCCCACCCAAATCTCATCTTGAATTGTAACTCACACAATTCCCATGTGTCATGGGAGGAACCTAGTGGGAGGTGATTGAATCGTGGGAGTGCATCTTTCCTGTGTTGTTCTCTTGATAGTGAATGAGTCTCATGAGATCTGATGGTTTAAAAATGGGGGTTTCCCTGCACAAGCTCTCTTTTTGCCTGCTGCCATCCATGTAAGACGTGACTTGCTCCTCCTTGCCTTTCGCCATGATTGTGAGGCCTCCCTGGCCATGTGGAACTGTATGTCCAAATAAACCTCTTTCTTTTGTAAATTGCCAAGTTTCAGGTATGTCTTTATCAACAGCATGGAAACAGACTAATACGTCTTGTTTCATTTACCCTGAACTTCTGAACCTCAGTTTCCTGGCCTGTGAAGTGGGGCTGCGTGCACTTCCTCAACAGGGTCAGCACACGAGATTAAATGAGATAATGTATAAAGGAGTCTCAGTATAGTGACTGGAACATCATAGGTATTCAAAACGTGCCTTTAGATATGATGGAGGTTGACTGGGAGGAGGGGGTAAGGCATCCCAGGGAGTGGGTACTGCTTGTGTTGAGAAAAGCATCGAGCAGCTTGCCTTGTTGGGGGAATTGTAAGTTGCTCATGGAGCCTGCCGTGTACAGAAGGGTGTGGTGAGAGATGGAACTGAAGAGGTGACAGGCAGTTAATCATGGAGGGTGTTGAATATGCTGTGGAACTGTCTGTTTCCTCTGATCTGGAGGTGTGCCAGGCATTACCTGATTGTGTTTTGGCCCCAATTCATCCTCCTTTGCCCTGCTGTGTGACAGTGGAGTGGGACCCTGTGAACTGTTCTCCTTTGCCAGCTAGCACAATGCTAGGCCTTGGCAGTAGGGGGCGCTGGAGGAAAAGGCTTCTTTTCGTGGTTCCTGTGCTTTCCTTTCTTCTGGCTCCTAGGGCATGGCTGTGAACAAGTGGCTTCCACACCGGCAGAGCCCTTCCCTGCTGGTGATATGTAGGAGACTTATAAATGAACAGCCTCTGGTGAGAAGCCAACCAGTGGGTGGTTTCCTGTCTGTTATGATCTGAATGTATCCTCTCAAACGTATAAGTTGAAACGTAATCACCAAGGTGTATAGGATTAAGAGGTGGGGCCTTTAGGAGGTGATTAGGAATGAGAGCTCTGCCTTTATGGATGAGATTGGTGACATCATGGAAGGACTGGAGAGAGCTAGCTAGGCCCTCCTGCCCTTCCATCTCTTCTACCATGTGAGGACATAGCATTCTTCCTTTTTGGAGAATGCGGTATTTAAAGCAATATCTTAGAAGCAGAGACTGAGCCCTCACCAGATACTGAAACTGCTGATATCTTGATCTTGGCCTTCCAAATCTTCAGGGCTGTGAGAAATACTTTTCTATTATTTATAAATTACCCAGTCTGTGGTATTTTGTTACAGCAGCAGGAATGGACTAAGATACTGCCCATTAGCCCTGGCCTGTGGCACCTTAACAAACACTACCAAGCCCCCAGCTGTCCTTGGTCACACCCTCCTAGGGCTGCTGAAATAGATGGCTACCAACAAAGTGACTTAAAACCACAAAAATTAATTCTCTCTAAAACAACAAAAATTAATTTCCTGAGGCTGAAAGTCCAAAATCAAGGTGTTGCTGGGGCCATGCTCTTTACGGAGGCTGATTTTAGTCCATTTTGTGCTGTTATAACTGAATACCACAGACTTGGTTATTTTTTGAAGAACAGAAATGTATTTCTCACAGTTCTGGAGGCTGGGAAATCCAAGATCAAGGATCTTCCACTGGTGTCTGGTGAAGACCTTCTTGTTGCATCCTCACAAGGTGGAAGGTAGAAGGGGCAATAGAGGATAAACCCTGAGTCTTCACATGGCAGGAGAGAGAGAGAGAGAGAGAGAGAGAGACAGACAGACAGAGAGAAATTCCCTCCTGAAAGCCCTTTTTGTAGAAGCATGAATCCATGAGGCTTCTGCCCTCATGATCTAAACAGCATCCATTAGTTCCCACCTCCCAATGCAGTTGCATTGGGGATTAAGTTTCCACCTGAGTTTTAGAGGAGATAAAAACATTCAAACCATAGCAAGACGATAGGTGGGGATCTACTCTGTGCCTTTCTCTTATCTCCGGGTGTTCCCAGCAATCCTTGACATTCATAGGCTTGCAGCTGCATCACTCCAATCTCTGCCTCTGTTGTTATATGGCCTTTCCTCTGTGTGTTTGCCTCTGTGTCTCTTCTCCTCTTCTAAGGACACCAGTCATATTGGATTAAGGCTCATCCTAATGACCTCATTTTAACGTGGTTGCATCTGCAAGAATCCTATTTCCAAATAAGGTCACACTCACGGGTTCTGGAGGTTAGAACTTCAACGCTCTTTTTTTTGGAGAATGTGACTGAACTCATCACAGTAAGTAAAGCCCTTAGCTTGGTGCCAGTGCCTTGTAAGTACTCGATAAATATTAACTATTATTATTACTTCTGAGGCTCAAAGGAGAGACAAAGTAAATAAAGTCCCTTTGCAAATCATAAACAGTGGGCGGTGCTATTGGTATTTTCTTTGTGTGTACTAATAAGAGGTGCCTTCTGACAGACGGGAGACGCAAACATCCTCAAGGAAAGAGCTAGCACGGCGATAATGCGTAACTTCACATGCGGGTGGTAGACACAGCAGGCAGGGAGAAAGGACAAACCATGCCAGGGCAGGAATCTCCCATCCACGATTGATGGCCAGCTGTGGGACAAGCTGTAGACATTCCTGGAGCAGGGCTCAGGGTGTGGGTGCTCAGCCAGGACCAACCCAGGGCAAAACTGGAAAGAAAATAGCCCCGTCTTCGGTCCCCCAGTTAAGACCATCTGACTACCCCTGTATGCTCTCTCAGCTCCTGCTGTTCCCAGCAGTCCTTGATGTTGGTTGGCTTGTAGCTACATCACTCCCACCTCTGCCTTTCTCATCACATGGCCTTCTCTCTGTGTGTCTGTCTCTGTGTCTCTTCTCTTCTTATCAGGACACTAGCCATATTGCACTGGGGCCCATCCTAAAGACGTCATGTTAACTTGCATCTGCAGGAATCCTACTTCCAAATAAGGTCACAAGGTCCTGTGGACTCTACTTCCAAAATATGTTCCAGTCCCAGTTCCCTCCATGGCTTTTGTCCAAACCGTCACCATTTTCCACCTGGACAGTCGTGACAGCATCCTCTCCGGCCTCCCTCCTCTCCCTTTGACCCCTGCCTTCCACCTTCCTACCACCCCTTCCTCTTGTTCCCCAAGCTCAACCTCCCTGGCTTTTTTTTGTGTCTCTAACACATCAGGCTTGATCCTGCCTCCGGACCATTGCACTGGGCCTGTTCCCTCTCTGCAGAAAGTCCTTTCTCAGGTCATGGCCTGGCTTCCTTCCCTGTCATCACTCATGCCAATTTCTGTTCAAATGTCTTCCCTGACTACCCTGTTTAAAGGAGCTCCTTGCCCCAATCCCTCTCTCACTGCATTCATGTCTTACCTTCTCAATACCTTTCTTGGAAATTATCTCGTACTTTATGTATTTCCTTGTGTGTCTGTTTCTGCCACGAGAACATAACAAGCTCTAAGAGATCAGGAATTATGATTATCTTGTTCAGTGCTGCATCTTTATGCCAAGAACAGAGTGTGGAATACAGTAGGAGCTTAGTAACATTTGTTGCGTGAATGGAAATCACCTCTGAGACCAATACAACCTGGAGCGTGCAGGAAAAGAAATCAGGAAATTCAGCACCAGGTCCTTCCCACCACTCGTCCGTTGGTCCTTGGTTTTGGTAAATAAGCCTCTGCCTCGTTCCTGGAACCCAGCCCCTGCTTTCTCAGTTTGTTTATTCAACAATTGTTGAGTACCTACAAGGTGCCACGTACCGTAACAGGTGTTGGAGAGGCAGATCTTAAAAGCACGGTAGATGGAAGCACAGAGAAGACATCCACCTAGACCTGCAGTGGGAGGACA
Source organism: Mandrillus leucophaeus (assembly GCF_000951045.1). Lineage (NCBI taxonomy): Eukaryota > Metazoa > Chordata > Mammalia > Primates > Cercopithecidae > Mandrillus > Mandrillus leucophaeus. The sequence continues at coordinate 8,533,513 of NW_012102031.1, forward strand.
GCTGGGAAGACTTCCTGGAGGAGAGGGCACCCCAGCTTGCACCTGAAAGTCAGACAGACAGGGTGTGGCAACCAGGCAGCAGTGCAGGGGAACAGATAAGGCTGAGTCGTATTCAAAGTTGTCACCTACTCCACATCGCCAAGTCATGTGCAAAGCACCTGGAAAGGATGATCTCATCTGTCCACGTGGCAACCCCATAGGCAGGTCCTTTTACTGTCCATACGTGGCAGAGGAAGGAACTGATTTAGAGAGAGGTGTGGGCTTGCCTAAGGGGACACAGCTAGTATGTGCAGGTTCTCAGGCTCCACGTGGGCTTCTGTGCTCTCTGGGTGGTACCCTTGCCTCTTGTCATGCTGCACACTAGGAAATGGCCTGAGATCCTGAGTCCTTTCTCTGCACTCGTACAGGGCCCTGCCCTCCTTCCACGAGCGCTGCCTGACTCAGGGATTGTCAAGGTCATCCTGGTGGTGAGAGCCTGGCTCCTGGACCTCTTTGGTGTTCGATTGTCCAAATCTTGGCTTTCCCCACATTCTCAGCTGTTCTGCCCTGGACCCTGTGCCCAGCAGACCCTCCTTGTGATTCGCTTAGGATGCTTTTGGCTGCAAGTCAGGGAAACCCCAATCCAACCTGCCTCCCACAAGGAATGTAATTATCTCTGGAGACAGGTGTGGGGTCCTGCATCTACCCTGCCTCCAGCAGCCACCTGCTGCATCCTGGGACCTGTCTGTCTTCATCCTCATTAGACAGAGACAGGAGCTGCCGAGGCTGCCCACTGAGGTCCTCGGGCCCAAGGAACCATCTCTCTGTTGCCTCAACACAGTCTCCAGAGTGACTGAGGACCATGGAGATTCAGAGCCCCAGGAAACACTGCCCACCAGGCTTTCACAGCCCGAGAGACCACCAGGATGAACCCCCCCACACAGCTGCCGCCAGGAATCACAGCCCCGGGTCAGGACAGTGAATTAAGATAAGATGCTCTAGAAGAAACACCTGCCCAGTAACAACACCTCTACCATTGAACTGACTCCAATGCTGGCTTTGAGTCTCCAAAACCAGTAAACTCTGTTTCCCAGCAGCTTATGTGAATGTCTCCTTTTGCCAATAAAAGTTTCTCTCTTCAGATGCATATGGGCTGGTCATAGCTGTGTGTGTGTGTGTAGTGGGTGGTGGTAGGGGGGTGGTTGGAATTCTCTTTTCTAATTCCCTAATAATTGCAACATATCTAGAGATATTTTTTCTCTGATTTGTTTTTGGTTGACAATACCCCACCTCAATAGTGCCTTCCCATCATTCTCTTCTTCTCTTTCTTCTTCTCCTCCTTTCCTCCCCTCTTCATTCTTTTCTCTTCCTACCCCCTCTCCTTCTCCACTTTCTTCCCCAACTCTCCCTGCTGCATCCTCCTCTCTGTCCTCTTCATCCTTCTCCTCTCCTCCTTCCCCTCCTCCCCTTCCTCTTTCTCCCACTCTGCTTATTTTACTTTAACACACTCATCGCCCACTCATCACCCACTGATACAACCCTTATTTGTTTATTATCTTCCTAAATCATTAGCCTTGCATCTCCTCGAGGACAGAACTTTTATCTGTTTTGTTCTTTGTTATTTGGCAGCCAGATGACAATGGTTCTAATTTCGAATACGTTTATTATTCATGTCATTTCCCTTCCACATTTTAACACCTCTGAAATTGGGATATTTGTTAAAATCGCCACTGGCCTGGCAGCGGTCATAAGGTAGTTGTCACAGCATGTGCATTAAAACCAGAACTTCCAGAACCGGTACTAGCAGCTGGAAAGAAAATCCCAAGACAATAGCAAAGCATTCTTTTAAGGAATGCTGCATTACACAGAGGCACTGAGGACAGCATCGTGTGTAAAACAAGGACAAACGTGATTTTGAATCAGAAAGTGATTCAGAAGATTTAGTTGCTGAATAGGAAGATGCTTAAGGAATATCCTAACCCAGTTGTTTTGCATATATTTTTTCTTTGATGTATTCACAAGTGAGATAGGTGATACAGCTCTACATTTAAAGAACCTAAATAACTTTTATAAATATAAAGTTAAAAAAAATCTAAGTATGATGAAAGCATTGAGGTCTAGTTTAATTTGGGAGGGTTTTTTTCTTTACTTGTATATAGAAATCATGCGTCTTACAAATGATGATGGATGAAATTGGGGGTCAGCAATCTTCTTACATAAAAGATCAAATAGTAAATATTTTTGGCTTCCCAGGCCATCCGGTCTCTATTGCAACTACTTAACTCTGCTGCTGTGCAACCGTAGATATTGCTTAAATAAACACGCGTGGCTATGTTCTAATAACATTTTATTTATGGAATTTTAATTGCATAATTTTCATGTGGCATGAAATGTTATTCTTCTTTTGATTTTTTTTACCATTTAAAAATGTGAGGAAATATTCTTAGCACATGGGCCGTGCAAAAATGGGCCTTTCGGCTGATATTTGTCGAATCCTGTGTTGAATTCAATGAAAGGCGGTAAACCTGTTTTACAGAGAAGAAAGTCAAGCCCAGAAGAGTCGTTGAAATGTTGTGCTCAAGAGAAAAGAATCCTGGATCTGGGAGCTCTCTTAGACATTATCTCTTTCAGTTAACTATAGGAGTCTGTGCCCGCTCTGCAGATGGAGAGGCCAGGAGCGTTGTACGGTTCGATGTCACAAAGTGAGCTGCTGGCATTGCTGGGAGGATGCTTGGTGTCTCAGACTGTGTTTTAAAGATACAGTAATGAGTGTAAAAGTGCTGAACACAATTCAAGGCACGTGTTAACATTTTACTAAGTTGGTGGCTGGCAAGATGGCCGAATAGCAACAGCTCTGGTCTGAGACTCCCAGCGAAATCAGTGCAGAAGGTAGGTGATTTCTGCATTTCCAACTAAGGTACCCAGTTAATCTCACTGGAACTGGTTAGACAGTGGGTGTAGCCCATGGAAGGTGAGCTGAAGCAGGGTGGGACGTCGCCTACCCTGGGAAGCACAAGGGGTCGGGGAACTCCCTCCACTAGCCAAGGGAAGCCGTGAGGGACTGTGCCATGAGGAATGGTGCATTCCAGTCCACATACTATGCTTTTCCCACAGTCTTTGCAACTTACAGACCAGGAGATTCCCTTGGGTGCCTACACCACCAGGGCCCTGGGTTTCAAGCACAAAACTGGGCGGCCCCTTGGGCAGATACAGAGCTAGCTGCAGGAGTTTTTTTTCATACCCCAGTGGCACCTGGAATGCCAGCGAGACAGAACCATTCACTCCCCTGGAAAGGGGGCTGAAGCCAGGGAGCCAAGTGGTCTACCTCAGCAGTTCCCACCACGAGGGAGCCCAGCAAGCTAAGATCCACTGGCTTGAAATTCTCACTGCCAGCACAGCAGGCTGAAGTTGATCTGGGACACTCAAGTGTCATCGGGGGAGGGGTGTCCGCCATTACTGAGGCTTGAGTAGGTGGTTTTCCCCTCACAGTGTAAACAACGCCAATGCAAAGTTCGAACTGGCTGGAGCCCACCGCAACTTGGCAAAGCCACTGTAGCCAGACTGCCTCTCTAGATTCTTCCTTTCTGGGCAGGGTATCTCTGAAAGAAAGGCAGCAGCTCCAGTCAGGGGCTTATAGATAAAAAGCCCATTTCGCTGGGACAGAACAGCTGGGGAAAGGGGTGGTTGTGGGTACAACTTCAGCAGACTTAAAATTTCCTGCCTGGAGGCTCTGAAGAGAGCACCGGTCCCAGCACAGGGCTTGAGCTCTGCTAAGGGACAGACTGCCTCCTCAAGTGGGTCCCTGACCCCCGTGCCTCCTGACTGGGAGACACCTCCCAGCAGTGGTCAATAGACACCGCATACAGGAGAGCTCTGGCTGGCATCTGGTGGGTGCCCCTCTGGGACAAAGCTTCCAGAAGAAGGAACAGGCAGCAATCTTTGCTGTTCTGCAGCCTCTGCTGGTGATACCCAGACAAACAGGGTCTGGAGTGGACTTCCAGCAAATTCCAGCAGACCTGCAGCAGAGGGGACTGACTGTTAGAAGAAAAACTAACAAACAGAAAGAAATTGCATCAACATCAACAAAAAGGATGTCCACACAAAAACCCCACCTGAAAGTCACCAACATCAAAAACCAAAGGTAGATAAATCCACAAAGATGAGGAAAAACCAGCGCAAAAAGGCTGAAAATTCCAAAAACCAGAACGCCTCTTCTCCTCCAAAGGATCACAACTCCTCCCCAGCAAGAGAACAAAACTGGACGGAGAATGAGTTTGACAACTTGACAGAAGTAGGCTTCAGAAGATGGGTAATAACAAACTCCTCTGAGCTAAAGGAGCATGTGCAAACCAAATGCAAGGAAGTGAAGAACCCTGATAAAAGGTTAGAGGAATTGCTAACTAGAATAAGCAGTTTAGAGAAGAACACAAATGACCTGATGGAACTGAAAAACACAGCAGGAGAAGTTCGTGAAGCATACACAAGTATCAGTAACTGAATTGGTCAAGTGGAAGAAAGAAAGGATATCAGAGATTGAAGATCAACTTAATGAAATAAAGCATGAAGACAAGATTAGAGAAAAAAGAATATAAAGGAATGAACAAAGCCTCCAAGAAATATGGGACTATGTGAAAAGACCAAACCTATGTTTGATTGGTATACCCAAAAGTGACGGGGAAAATGGAAACAAGTTGGAAAACACTCTTCAGGATATTATCCAGAAGAACTTCCCCAACCTAGCAAGACAGGTCAATGCTCAAATTCAGGAAATACAGAGAACACCACAAAGATACTCCTCGAGAAGAGCAACCCCAAGACACATAATTGTCAGATTCACCAAGGTTAAAATGAAGGAAAAAATGTTAAGGTCAGCCAGAGAGAAAGGTCGGGTTACCCATAAAGGGAAGCCCATCAGACTAACAGCAGATCTCTCTACGGAAACTCTACAAGCCTGAAGAGACTGGGGGCCAATATTCAACATTTTTAAAGAAAAGAACTTTCAACCCAGAATTTCATATCCAGCCAAACTAAGCTTCATAAGTGAAGGAGAAATAAAATCCTTTACATAAAAGCAAATGCTGAGAGATTTTGTCACCACCAGGCCTGCCTTACAGGAGCTCCTGAAGGAAGCACTAAATATGGAAAGGAAAAACTGGTACCAGCCACTGCAAAAACATACCAAATTGTAAAGACCATTGGCACTATGAAGAAACTGCATCAATGAACGGGCAAAATCACCAGGTAGCATCATAATGACAGGATCAAATTCACATATAACAATATTAACCTTAAATGTAAATGGGCTAAATGCCCCAAGTAAAAGACCCAGACTGGCAAATTGGATAAAGAGTCAAGATCCTCCTTGTGCTGTATTCAGGAGACCCATCTCATGTGAAAAGACACAGATAGGCTTAAAATAAAGGAATGGAGGAATATTTACCAAGCAAATGGAAAAAAAAAAAAAAAAAAAAAAAAAGGGTTGCAATCCTTATTCTCTGATAACACAGACTTTTAAACAACAAAGATCAAATAAGACAAAGAAGGGCATTACATAATGGTAAAGGGATCAATGCAACAAGAAGTTTAACTATCCTAAATATTTATGCACCCAATATAGCAGCGCCCAGATTCATAAAGCAAGTTCTTAGAGACCTACAAAGAGACTTAGACTTTCACACAATAATAGTGGGAGACTTTAACACCCCACTGTCAATATTAGACAGATCAACGAGACAGAAAATTAACAAGGATATTCAGTATCTGAACTCAGTTCTGGACCAAGCAGACCTAAAAGACACCTACAGAACTCTCCACCCCAAATCAACAGAATATACATTCTTCTCAGCACCAAATAGCACTTATTCTAAAATTGATCACATAATTGGAAGTAAAACACTGCTCAGCAAATGCAAACAATGGAAATCATAACAAACAGTCTCTCAGACCACAGTGCAATCAAATTAGAACTCAGGATTAAGAAACTCACTCAAATCCGCACAACTACTTGGAAACTCAACAACCTGCTTCTGAGTGACAACTGGGTAAATAACAAAATGAAGGCAGAAATAAAGATGTTCTTTGAAACCAATGAGAACAAAGACACAACGTACTAGAATCTCTGGGACACATTTAAAGTTGTGTGTAGAGGGAAATTTATAGCACTAAATGCCCACAGGAGAAAGAAAAGATCTAAAATCGACACCCTAACATCACAATCAAAAGCAATAGTGAAGCAAGAGCAAACACATTCAAAAGCTAGCAGAAGACAAGAAATAACTAAGATCAGAGCAGAACTGAAGGGATAGAGACACAAAAACGCCTTCAAAAAAAATCAAATAATCCATGAGCTGGTTTTTTGAAAAAATTAACAAAATAGATAGACCCCCTAGACAGACTAATAACGAGGAAAAGAGAGAAGAATCAAATAGACATAATACAAACTGTAAAGGAGATAACACCAATGATCTCACAGAAATACAAACTACCATCAGAGAATACTACAAACATCTCTAAACAAATAAACTAGAAAATTTAGAAGAAATGGATAAATTCTTGGACACATACACCCTCCAAAGACTAAACCAGGAAGTCGAATCTCTGAATAGACCAATAACAAGTTCTGAAATTGAAGCAGTAATTAATAGTTTACCAACCAAAAAAAAACAAAAAAAAAAAAAAAAAAACAAAAAAAACAACAGCCCAGGACCAGACGGATTCACAGCCCAGTTCTACCAGAGGTACAAAGAGGAGCTGGTACCATTTCTTCTGAAACTATTCCAAACAATAGAAAAAGAGGGACTCCTCTGTAACTCATTTTATGGGCCAGCATCATCCTGATACCAAAATGTGGCAGACACACAACAAAAAAAGAAAATTTCAGGCCAATATCTCTGATAAACATCGATGTGAAAATCCTCAATAAAATACTGGCAAACCGAATCCAGCAGCACATCAAAAAGCTTATCCACCACAATCAAGTTGGCTTCATACCTGGGAAGTAAGGCTGATTCAACATATACAAATCAATAAACGTAACTCATCACATAAACAGAACCAATGACAAAAACCGCATGATTATCTCGATAGATGCAGAAAAGGCCTTCAATAAAATTCAACAACCCTTCATGCTAAAAACTCTCAATAAACTAGGTATTGATGGAACGTATCTCAAAATAATAAGAGCTATTTATGACAGACTCACAGCTGATATCATACTGAATGGGCAAAAGCTGGAAGCATTCTCTTTAAAACTGGCATAAGACAAAGATGCCCTCTCTCACCACTCCTATTCAACATAGTATTGCAAGTTCTGGCCAGGGCAATCAGGCAAGAGAAAGAAATAAAGTGTATTCAAATAGGAAGAGAGGAAGTCAAATTGTCTGTTTGCAGATGACATGATTGTATATTTAGAAAACCCCATGGTCTCAGCCCAAAATCTCCTTAAGCTGATAAGCAACTCCAGCAAAGCCTCAGGATACAAAATCAATGTGCACAAATCACAAGCATTCCTATACACCAATAACAGACAAACACTGAGCCAAATCATGAGTGAACTCCCATTCACAATTGCTTCAAAGAGAATAAAATACCTAGGAATCCAACTTACAAGGGATGTGAAGGACCTCTTGA
>NW_012102031.1:8542175-8554626 GCF_000951045.1 Mandrillus leucophaeus
CTGGTCATTAGAGAAATGCAAATCAAAACCACAATGAGATACTATCTCATGCCAATTAGAATGGTGATCATTAAAAAGTCAGGAAACAATAGATGCTGGAGAGGATGTGGAGAAATAGGAATGCTTTTACACTGTTGGTAGGAGGGTAAATTAGTTCAACCATTGTGGAAGACAGTGAGGCGATTCCTCAAGGATCTAGAACCAGAAATACCATTTGACCCAGCCATCCCATTACTGGGTATACACCCAAAGGATTATAAATCATTCTATAAAGACACATGCACACGTATGTTTATTGCGGCACTGTTAACAATAGCAAAGACTTGGAACCAACCCAAATGCCCATTAATAATAGACTAGATAAAGAAAATATGGCACATATACACCATGGAATACTATGCAGCCATAAAAAAGGATGAGTTCATGTCCTTTGCAAGGACATGGATGAAGCTGGAAACCATCATTCTCAGCAAACACAGGAACAGAAAACCAAACACCACATGTTCTCACGCATAGGTGGGAGCTGAACAATGAGAACACATGGACACAGGGAGGGGAACATCACACATGGAGACCTGTCGGGGGTGGGGGATAGCATTAGGAAAAATACCTAATGTAGATGACAGGTTGATGGGTGCAGCAAACCACCATGGCACGTATATACCTATGTAACAAACCTGCACATTCTGCACATGCATACCAGAACTTAAAGTATAATAATAATAAAAATTTTACTAAGTTTACTCCCCCTTCCTGCTTTGTCTTCTTTTTAGCCAACCTTCCAACTTTTTTTTTTCTTTTTTCTTTTTGAGACGGAGTCTCGCTCTGTCGCCCGGGCTGGAGTAGTGCAGTGGTGCAATCTCGGCCCACTGCAAGCTCCGCCTCCCGGGTTTACGCCATTTCTCCTGCCTCAGCCTCCCTAGTAGCTGGGACTACAGGCTTCCGCCACCAAGTCCGGCTAATTTTTCGTATTTTTAGTAGAGACGGGGTTTCACCGTGTTAGCCAGGATGGACTCGATCTCCTGACTTCGTGATCTGCCCGCCTTGGCCTCCCAAAGTGCTGGAAATACAGACAGGCGTAAGCCACCGCGCCCGCCCCCTTCCAACTTTTTTGTCAAGGGAGAAGGCAGGCCCTAGCCCCAAAGCTCTGCGCTCCTCCTAACCCCACTGGGGCTGGAACGCCCCCGCCCCAACGTGTGGCACCAGGAGTGGGGGCCACAGCTCCGTGACCTGCGCCTGCACTCCCTCCTCCTGCCCCCTCTGAAGCTGTCTGTGCTTTTTCCAGCCATCACCTAGGGCTCTGCCTTCCTCCCCTCACCTTTTTCTCGCTTGCTCCCGCGCTCTCTCTCCACTTAGTGGTTCATTTACTGCTCAATCTGTGATTAATTAAAACAATTTAAATAACTGTGCTGACGCTAAATTCATTTACAGCCACCGCCGCCGCGCAGGGCTGCACGTGAGCACGGGGGAGCCGCGGTGCGGACTCGAACTGACCGCCAGGGGGCGCTGTGGTCTCAGGTTTGACTGAGACCTTGGCGCAGGATGGCTGGGTTGGGTGCAAGAAAAAGGTTAAAACATGCAAGTTCTCCCCTCTGGCCCACTTTGCCTTCTTCCACGTGGGCTTCCACCGTGCCCGTGCCCTCGTAGTCCCCAAAGATCCGCTGGGTTAATCCAGAATAAAAAATGTCAGGGAAGCAAAGTCCTTTCTCCTGCCTGAGGCCAGCCCCAGGACATTCCCAGAACACCCAGGGCCCAGGGACCAGGAAGGTCATGTTTGCAGGAGGGGAAACAGAGGCACAGACTGTGAGAAAGGAAAAGCTGCCCATGGTCTCCCTTGGTGAGGGAAGGATAGATCCTAAATCCAATGCCTGGTGTCCTTATAAGAGGAGAGGACACAGAGAGACATATATGTTGTGTCAAGGGCCAGACGCGGGAGCTCATGCCTGTAATCCCAACATTTTGGGAGGCAGAGGCGGGTGCATCACCTGAGGTCAGGAGTTCGAGACCAGCCTGGTCAACATGGCGAAACCCTGTCTCTACTAAAAATACAAAACATTAGCTGGGCATGGTGGTAGACGCCTGTAATTCCAGCTACTTGGGAGGCTGAGGCAGGAGAATCACTTGAACCCAGGAGGCAGAGGTTGCAGTGAGCTGAGATTGCACCATTGAACTCCAGCCTGGGCGACAGAGCAAGACTCTGTTTCAAACAAAACAAAACAAAACACAAAAACAACCGTGTGAAGATGGGGCAGTGATTGGTGTGATGCTGCCATGAGCCAGGGAACCCAAGAATCACCAGAAACTGGAAGAGACAAGGAAGGATCCTTGCTTGATCCTTCAGAGGGAATGTGGCCCTGCCAACACCTCGATTTCAGGCTGCTAGCCTCCAGAACTGTGAGAGAATAAAAATAAGTTGTTTTAAGCCGCCCAATTTGTGGTCATTTGTTATGGCAGCGCTAGGAAACTGACAAGGTGTTAGACAGAAATCAGCATCTAGGAGCCTACTCAGTGCCGGGCGCTTTGCTAGATGGGTTCATGAACGTTTTCTCATTTAAGCCTTACCACAGCCACGTGCCGCAGGCTAAATTAACATCCTCATCTGTCTTGCAGGGCCAAACAGCTGGGAAGAGGCGGAACCAGGTTCAAGGGCAGGCCGGCCTGGATCGGCAACTGGGGGTCCCAGCAGGTTGCCTACCTCATGTTCTAAGGCCCCACTGTTTCCTGGGATCTTGCCTTGAACAGAAATGAGACCAAGGATGCGTAAGTTTGCTGGGTAGGGGAGGGACAGGAGCTCAGACATGGTCAGGAGGACCAGGCATGGTGGGAGGATGCTTGCTGTGTGGGCGTGCTCTGGTGAAGAGAAGACGGCTCCACCCAGGCTGGTCCCTCACACAGAACTTTAGGACTCTGCACTGGGGAGCAGTGACCCGCCTTATGGGTTAGCATGGTATGAGATTGGTATGAGTTAAAATGACCTTGGGTAAGTGACTTCACTTCTCCATGCCTCGAATCTCACTGAGGCCAATTTTGCCCCCCAGGAAACACTTGGCAGTATCTGGAGATATTTTTGCTCGTAACAGCTGGGTGGGGGGTGCTACTGGCTTTGAGTGGGTAGAGACCAGGGATGCCGGCCAATGTCCTACAATGTACGAGACAGGCCCTTACGACAAGGAATTATCCAGCCCAAATGTGTCAATAGTGCCAAGGCTGAGGGACTGTCTCTATACAGTCTGCCCCGTCAGTTCCCTTAGCTCATCCCCAGCCCCTGTCCCCTGGCCCCCTCCACTTAGCCACACTGGCCTCCTCTGTGCCCCAAACGTGCCCTGCCTGAGAGCATTTACACTGGCTAGTTCATCCTCAGTATCTGCCTGGCTGGCTCATTCCATGTCTTCCAGGCCTTTGCTCAAATGCCACCTTCTCAATAGGATCTAGTCCAACCACCCTATTTACGGTTACAACCTGCGCCTACCTCCGTGGCCCTTCCATCTGTCTTATCCTGCTTTAAAAAACATTTTAAAAAAATTTGTAGCACGGATCACCTTCTTAACATTCTCTGTATATTACTTATTTCCTATATTTCTTGTCTGTCAACAGATAATTCTATTTTTGGTTTATTTTATGGACCAGTATGTTTCCAGTGCCTTAAACAATGCTCAGGACATAATAGGTGCTCAATAAATATTTCTTGAATCAAACAATGTCCCTTTACTAGATTTCTTTTTCTTTTTTTTATTTTTTGAGATGGAGGTCTCGCTCTGTTGCCCAGGCTGGAGTGCAATGGTGTGATGTCAGCTTACTGCAGCCTCCACCTCCCGGGTTCGAGCAATTCTCCCACCTTAGCCTCCTGAGTAGCTGGGATTACAGGGGCACGCCACCACACCTGGCTAATTTTTTGCATTTTTAGTAGAGACAGGGTTTCACCACGTTAGTCAGGCTGGTCTCGAACTCCTGACCTCAAGGTGATCCGCCTGTCTTGACCTCCCAAAGTGCTGGGATTTACAGGTGTGAGCCACCGCGCCTGACCCTAGTAGATTTCTAATACACTTGGGAACACTCAAGGCCCTGGGAAGTCTGACAGTAAAGAAAGCGAAGTGGTTTTGTCTTACCCAGAGCTTCTCAGTCTCACTTGACCATGGAATCCACTCTCTCTCCTGCTTCATTCCCATCAACTCCAGCCATTCTGTGGGGCACACTCTAACAATTGCTGTCGTGTTCCAGCCCCGTCCAGAGGACATATGTGGGCAAAGATTCGGAAAAGAAGAGTTAGGGAGCTTTAGGACAAAGCAGTGGGGGCAGAACTTCCACCGGGACACCTCCATGGGGACAGATACACCGAGTGTGGCCCAGACGGGCAGATGCAAACTCTGGAGCCTGAACACCGGCTGGGTGGGAGAGAGGCTCAGCTGGGCAGCACCCTGCGTCACACCTGTGTGAGTACCAGGTTTTATGAGTCCAGGAAAGAACAAGCTTGCATGTGCTCAGGGGTATTCTTTGGAGATCTGGAAAAATAAACCCTTGCCTACTTTGCCTGACGTAACAGAAAACTGGCAGTAGTTGTGTGAAAAATCTTGGGCATCTCTTCTGAGGCCGTGTGCTGGAAAGTGGTGTCTGGGGAACCAGGACCGCTGGGCTTGAGGGGATGCTGGCATGGCAGCCTTTCTCCAGAGGATGAGGAGGAGAGGGTGTGAGGCCAGATGCCCAGCCAAAGCAGGGGGACACTGAAAGTTCAGAAGAGGACACGCAGTGAGCGGGTGGGTAGGTTTAATTATTGTGACCATTGAGGCCAGAGGTAGGGCCCGTGGGAGAAGCTTACCAGGAGGGACAGCTTCAGCCCTAGATAATCCAGAATCTCCCAGGGCTAGGAACACTTTCTGGACGACTGAGCCTAACGAAGCACAGCAATGCTGTCCCCAGATGTGGTCAAGCAGGGCCCTGTGGCCAGCGGGCTGTGTTCACGCAGTTCTGTGCCTGGGACCTCACTCTTCCCTGCAATGTGGTGGTGAAATGTGGAGCCAGACCCAAGTTCAAATCCTGGCTCCTTGGTGACTTGCTGTGTGACTCTGTGCAAGTTGCTTAACCTCTCTGTGTCCTCTCTGTTTCCTTGTCACTAAAACGGGGTAATACTGGTCCCCACTACACAGGGCTGTTGTGAAGATTAAATGAGGTAGCTCCTAATGAGAGTCTGGGCTGCCCTGTATGTAGAAAGTACAACACGAATGGCATTGTTGGTATTTCCAACTCTCCATTTAGAGTCCTCGCCTCCGGGCTTGCAGTCCCGTTGGCCCTGTCACTGGCCCTGCTCTGGCCTTTGGTGCAGGTTTCCTGGGTCTTCCTCTCTCACTCCAGACACTTTGGTTCTCCAGGCCTTGGTCACCAACTCTAATTTTGGCTGACTTTGATCTCATCTGCTGAATCTATAATGAGCATGGCTGGTCACTAGTCTAATATAGTGTTAGTATCATAGCAATTAAAGACATGGAGCCTGGACATACAAAAGAATGAGATTATGTCCTTTGCAGGACATGGATGAAACTGGAAACCGTCATTCTCAGCAAACTAACACAGGAAGAGAAACCAGACACCGCATATTCTCACTCATAAGTGGGAGCTGAACAATGAGAATGCATGGACACAGGGAGGGGAACATCACACACTGGGGTCTGTCAGGGCATTGGGGACAAGGGGAGGGAGAGCATTAGGACAAACACCTAATGCATGCGGCGCTTAAAACCTAGATGATGGGTTAATAGGTGCAGAAAACCACTATGGCACATTAACAAACCTGCACGTTCTGCACATGTATTCCAGAACTTAAAGTAAAATGAATATACATATATATGTCTTACAAATAAAAAAAGTAAAGGCATGGAGGCTGGAGTCAGAGAGAGAGAGAGACCCAGCCTCAAATTCGAGCTCTTCCATTTCGTAGCTGTGTGAGCTCGGATCAATCACTTAACCTCTCTGCGCCTCAGTTTTCTCATCTAAAAAATGGAGATGCATAATAATACCTCATAAAATTATGATGGGAATTACGTATGAAAAGTGCTTATAATAGTGCCTGGCTGATGGTAAGAGTTCAGGAAGGGCTAGCTATGATTACTGGCATTATCATTATTGCTTTGGTTTCTACTATTCCGGGTTCAAACCCTGGCCCTGCTGTGTGACCTGGGGTAAGTCACTGCCCTGCTCTGGGTCTCAGAATCATCATCTGCTTCCTGGGGCAACCCCCAGCCCCCCACTTCTTTTTTCTTTTAACTGTGTGCCCATTTTCCAAACTCTGATGAGGTCTTGGTTTCCCAGCTGCCTTCTGGTCCAGGTCTTCTGAGAGACCCATCCTGGCCTGGGTGTCTAAGTACTAAATGCAGAGTCCTTGGGCTCTTGAGTGTCTGTGTTGGTGGCCTGCACAGAAACCCTGCCTGGGGTTTCCCTGCCAAAGCCTAGAACCCCATTCCCACCCCAGGAGGGTTCTGTGTGAGGACAAGAGGACCTTCATTGGGATGGATGCCTTCAGTGGGAGGGACTCCTTTACTGGGAACACCTTTGACACTTCCTTCCGGCTCTGGGCACCTAAGACTGTTGTCAGATTCACCGCTGGCTTTTCTGGCTTCCGTAGCTGGATCCATGGATATGTCAGAAGCCATTGAGCCTATCTGATCTGGAACAGTATCAGCTCAGAACACAGGAAGGAAGTCAAACTGCCGTCTAACGTTGGGGTCATTCCCGTATCCATCCAACAAATATTAATTGAACACCTAATCAAGCTAGGCACCATTTTAGAGACTATGGATAGAAAATCAAAACAGAGCTCCTAGCCTCTGGAAGACTGATTACTACTGGTCACTACCCTCCTCTTCCTTTCCTGGAAGATGATTATACTTCCTGGTCCCATTGAATGTGGGCTTCATTCATTCAGAATAAAGTCTGCACGGAATTATGTATGCCAGCGTTCATGCTTTGCCACGTTCTCTTTTCCCTCTGGCAAGTCATCTGCTACATTCTGGATAGTGGCTCTCCCTCAGCCTGAGTCTTAGAGTGAGGACCATCATGGCGTGGGAGCAGACCCTACAGCTGATGTAGGGCCTGATGGACCATAGCAAGGACGTGGGATTTGATCCCAGGGGTACTGGGAAGCTGTGGGAGCGCAGAAAGCAGGGACGTGGCATGATCTCACTTATTTTACAAAAGGCTCCTTCTGGATGCTCTGTGGACAAGAGATCACAGGGGGTGAGGGACAAAGCAGGGAAGCCTTGGTGACCTTCCTGTGCCAGGCCATAGGCATGATCCCATTCATTTCCACTCCACCCGGTTAGCCAGACCCTGGTAGCACCCCTGGCTCTGAGTTGCCGGGAAGATGCCCCAGCTGGTCTCCCAGTGCGGCAGCCAATTGGAACCTGGGTAAGGGTCCCTCCTGGGTTTCTGCCCTTGCCACTCCTGCCCTCTTTTGTGTTATAATAACATGCAACCCCCCATCACCATCAACTCCCACTCACGGGTACCAAACCCCAGATCATCCCTGGTTTATCTAATTGGAATTTTCCCCTTGGACTCAATTTCTATGCTCCTATTCTCTCCGAGCTAGTGGGAAGCTGGGCACTGGGAGCGGGGAGCTTTTGGAGCTAAGGAAAGTGATGGAGAGGCACACAGTTCTGTTCACATTGCTCACTAAGAACTTGCCCTGCGTCAAGTCTTGGGGAAGAGAGCAATAAATAAGACATCATCTGGGCGCGGTGGCTCATGCCTGTAATCCCAGCACTTTGGGAGGCTGAGGCGGGCAGATCACGTGGTCAGGAGTTTGAGACCAGCCTGGCCAACATGGCGAAACCCCGTCTCTACTAAAAATACAAAAAATTGGCCGGGGATGGTGGCGCGCGCCTGTAATCCCAGCTACTCGGGAGGCTGAGGCAGGAGAATCGCTTGAACCTGGAAGGCAGAGGTTGTAGTGAGCCGAGATCATACATTGCACTCTAGCCAGGGAGACAGAACCAGACTCTGTCTCAAAAGCAAAACAAAACCAAAAAACAAGACATCGCCAGGGCAACCTCCATCCAAGACAAGTCCTTGTCTGCAAGAAACTCGAACTAGTTGGGGAGAAAAACCAGGAGAGAGAGAATTTCAGTACTAGTGATAAGAGCCACAATAGAGAAGAATTCGGATGTGGTGGGAGCCTTGGGGGAACGCCCGTATTGCTCAGGAGGCAGGGAAGGGGAGGAAGAGGAGGTAGACAACCTGAAGGAGATGCTTGAGCTGACTCTGTGTGTGGTTTTGAAGTTAACTGGGTGGAAAGGTTTGGAGATAAGACTATTCCAAGCAGGCAAAAACATCCTAGAGGCACTAGTAGGCTGGGCCTGTCAGGGAGCTGTGGGCAATCAGGCATACGCAGAACCCAGACTAGAATGGAGAGATGTGTGCACAGGCCCTGATGCTACTCTAAACTTGGGCTTTATTCCGTAGATCCGAGGTTAGCAAGCCTTTTTTTGTAAAGGAACAGGGAGTCAATATTTTTGGCTTTGTGAATCATACAGTCTCTGTCTCACATACTCACTGCTGCTGTGGTAACATGAAAGTAGCCATTGACAGTGTGTGAGCAAATGAATGGGGCTATGTTCTAATAAAACTTTATTTAGAAAAATAGGTAATGTTTGGGTTTGGCCCATGGGCTGCAGTTTTCTGACTTAGATGCAGACAACTGGGGACACTTGAGGGTCTTAAGGAAAAGACAGGTGGGTTTTTAGTGTTGGTTAATTAATCCATTTGATTGTGCATTCAGAAAGCATGACTTTTGCTCCTCACATGTTTCAGGTACTGTGCTGAGCACTGGGGGTCTGGGATGAAGGAGATAGAGGTTCCTGATTCCAGACACCACAGTTAATGGGGGAGATAGACTCATATGCGCAATTAGATAGCTGACTCCATGAGGCCATGGCTCCATGGCTCCTGTTTCGGTTGGTGTTATACATTATATCCTCAGAACGTAGCGCATAGTATGTGCTCAATAAATATTCACTGAGTGAATGAATGAATGGGAGCCTCCCTTCATCCAGATTGACTCTGACAAGTGCTATGATAGAGGCACAGGTGCAAGCTTTGACAGGATCTTAGGGGAGTGAGAGACTGATTGCCACTGTGTGTGTGTGTGCGTGTGTGTGCGTGTGTGTGTGTGTGTGTGTGAGAGAGAGAGAGACAGAGAGAGAGAGAAAGAGAGAGAGATGGGATCTGACTTGGACTCTGAAGGATGGATGGGATTTTCATGTTTGGATTGGTAGGTCTAGTGGAGGAGCAGGCAGAAGGGAGAGGATGAGTCAGTTTCACTTTTCTACTCTATCTTTTCCATTTCCTTTGGGTTCTTCTGTTAGAATTCTTGCCACCAAGGCAGGTGTGTCCCTAAACACTGGAGTGATGAGCACCCTCAGGAAGTGTGATCTGTGGAGAAAGCTGCCCACCTTACTTGAACACTATTAACTGGGAACCCCCAAGCCATTCTGAATCAGCGTGGCCAGCCTATCTCTCCTACAGCTTCCGCTATTCCTCCATTAGGAGAGGCCAGATCACAGCTTGGTGGGGACAGGCTGAGGCAGTTCATCAAACGAAACCATTTCCTATAGCCACCTTGAGCCTGGGCAGACTGCTCTATAATAATAATGCCGTAAGTGCAAAGACAAATGTTATTAACTTTTAGAATTGAGATTTATGGTGCTGATTTCAGGGGTATGGAGAGGCTATAGCTGTTTGCTTTTAGGATTTTCTAAGCATAGACCATGAAGCTGAGTGGCTGGATCCTGGAATGGTCATGAAGAGAAGGCAGGAGGCCTCCCAGGCTCTGACCCAGCTCTAACCCTAATGCCAGGTAGGTGGTTGGGTCAAAGGAGCTCACCCCGTTTCTCCCGTTGTTAATATCTTTACATTACTATGGTACATTTGTCAAAATAAGAAGCTGAGATTAGCACATTACTATGAACTGAACTGCAGACTTTATTTGGAGTTAATCAGTTTTCAAGAACCAGAAAGCTCAGATGGCTTAAATAATTTTTTTCTTTTCTATATCTTTAGTAGAGACAGAGTTTCGCCATCTTGGCCAGGCTGGTCTCAAACTCCTGACCTCGTGATCCACCCGCCTTGGCCTCCCAAAGTGCTGGGATTACAGGCATGAGCCACCACACCGGCTTTTTTTTTTTGCACCTTGGGGGACTTTACTCAAACACCAGGAGGGTCACCTGGGGGTCCCGCAGCCACCCACCCACAGTTCAGCATTCTTTTTCTCTTCCAGGATCCAATCCAGGTCACCACCTGGTATTTAGATGTCATGCCTCCCCCATCTCCTCTGGTCTAGGACAGTTTCTCAGAATACACTTGTATGCAGTCCTTGCTGTATCCTGATGGTGCTTAGTTTCTACTTTTGCTCTGTTAATGCTTCTTACCATCTTGTTTCCTCAGTTCTGCAGGCTACCCACGTCTGAGCTGTGACTTGGGTTCACGTGTCTGTGATGTGAGCATCCACAGCGCTTTTCCCACGAACATCTGAACATCTCAGCACAGAGACCCATGACAGCTGCTAGACTCAGAGGCCCCCAGGCCCATCATCCACTTTCAACTTTTCCACTTGCTAGTTGCAGACTTTAGGGCAAATTACTCATATCAGCTTGGATCCAAGAACCAGAAAGTTCGAATGGCTTAGATAACGAGGACGATGTAGTACCTTACATGCTGGGAAGTCCTGAGGTTGGAGGGGCCAAGGCTGGCTCATTCCGTGGCTCAGTGAGGTCATCGGGGACTCAGATTTTTTCAGTCTGAACGTTTTTCCACTTTTAGCTTATATCAGCTCCCCTCGGGGTCACAAGATGACCAACTGCGTACTTAAATTTTCTTCCTCTTCACTTGGAACCTGACGGTCAGTCAGTCCTACTTTTGAGATCATCTTGCCTCAGTCCACTTGGGTAGACTCCAGACTGGCTCCTCCTTGTGGCCCGCACCCGGCCCAGCTTTGTCCATACCTGGAGGACAGGTAGCTCCATATTAACATGTCGTGCCTCGCTCCCTCTGCTCACGGCCTCAGGCTCGTAACCACAGCCTCTCACCTCTAGGTTCTTTAAGTGTGTGTTGCATGGCAGACCATGGTGTGCAAACCACTCAGACCCAGGGAAGGTCCCCACTGGCCTCCTTGAAGACCATCTCACTGGGCTTGAGGTGAGAGGGAAGTATGCTTATCTCTATTCCACCATCTTGGGCCAGGCTTGGCTCTCCAAATAAAAGTCCCTCCGTATCCCAATGCTCCTGAAGCTGCTGCAGCTTTTACTGGATCAGAGGTGTGGTCACCCAAGGATTGGAGAACAGGGATTCCATCACCACTTTCATACATTCTGTAGTGGGGGCGAGGACTCACCTTGAATATGGAATGTCCTGGGACCTGAAATGGAAATTGAGCTAGAAAGAGTCCTATTTTAGCGTATGTCACACTATTATTATTGACTTTGATGCAATTATTAGTATTATTTTAGGGGAAGAATGTGGACCGGAATCCCAGTTTCCTAACTCCCAGAAAGGTCCCTTCATCCACCCCGTATTATGTCTCAGAGGTCCCGGCCAGATGTACTAAGGGACAGGCCTGTCTTCTGGAATCAGCGCCTTTTCTGCCGAAGCAAGCACGCTTTTCTCAGGGAACACGGAGACACACGTACAGATGCTCGCATGCAGAGAAAGCAATTAAAGAAACCAGCGCGGTGACACAGAGACAGTCTGTCAACTGCACCAAGTTGACAAATTTTGCACTGTAAAAACAAAAACAGGAGCTTAACCCCCTCCCTCCTCCAGCTAGGAGTGGAACTGAAACAGCACATCTCTCTGATTGGGAAGCGGTGATGAGTTCTGACTGGGAAGAGGATGTCTTGTTAATGGAGGCAACCATCTCCCAGTCAGTAGGGCTCGGGCCGGGGGAGCTCATGGTGGGAGAGGGCTCTGCAGAAACCAGAGCTCAGGGAAAAGAGCCTGACGTTTACTGAACTCCTGTACGCACGACGTGGATGTGATCGCTTCCACCTCACTCTAACCCGCATGCAGGAGGAGAACTCCCATTTCTCAGGCGAGGAGACAGGCTCCGAGAGGGGCAGCTGCCCCATGGCCCACCTCCAGACAATGGCATTGCAAGGGCTCAGACCCAGCTTTGACCGCAAAGCCTCCCTTCTTTGAATCACGGATCTCTGCACTCCACATTTTGACAATCTGTTCACATTTCCTCCTTGCAGACACCTCCACTCTGTGCCTTATGAGCTATTTTACCTTGACCTTGTCTTGTGCCTGGTAGAGCTTGTGTTAAACAACTATTCTGCAAATAGACCCGTGGTTAGTGCCAGCAACTATTTTAGATGTTGAGGATTCAGTGGCAGACGAAACAAAATCTCTGCTGTGGTAGAGTTTCCTTGCTAGAGGGGAAGACAGCAGCGGAAAAAAAAAAAAAAAA
>NW_012102031.1:8555151-8564875 GCF_000951045.1 Mandrillus leucophaeus
CTGTAATCCTCATGATAATCCCATAGGGCAGGCGATGCTATTTTCTTTATGTTTGGGGTGAGGGGATTGAGGCACAGGGAGGTCAGTAGCCTGCAGCCACCCAGCCAGTAGAAAATAGCTAGGGTTGGAACACAGGCCATCTGGTCCCGGAACCCTACTTTTGGCCCTGATGCCACATTCCCTTTCCCTGCAACTGAGGAGTGCTCTGAGGAACAAGCAGGTGGGCACCCAGGAGGATGGAGCTGCTCTTCTGGGCTTGGAGGGTGGTCAGAGAGAAGACCTCTTTGAGCGGTGATGTTGGACAGTCTCTCCTTTCTCTGTGGAAGTGATGCCGGTAGTGTCCACTCTTCAAACGCTAAAGTGCTGGGACGTAGCAGTGGTCCATGATCCTAGACACCCAGTGTCCACAGCTCTTTTCTATGCAGCAACATGGAATACAGAGCACCAAGGATTTTCCTGGACAAATTGATCCTTTGAAAAATTTATGTTTTAAATACATGCTCTTCTTGCTAACATTTTTTCCTCTCTATTTCTATGCTTAATAAACACCACTTGGAATTAGTTCTGGCCTATTTTAGAGGAAGAATTCTGGTATTGAAAGGAAACTCCTGAGGCTGGAAGCCTGAGCTCTCTGGGCTTGGTCTCTGCTCTGCCTGGGCTCTGGGAAAGGAAGGTGGTGACCTTGCAGGAGGAGAACTCCCATTTCTCAGGCGAGGAGACAGGCTCCGAGAGGGGCAGCTGCCCCATGGCCCACCTCCAGACAATGGCATTGCAAGGGCTCAGACCCAGCTTTGACCGCAAAGCCTCCCTTCTTTGAATCACGGATCTCTGCACTCCACATTTTGACAATCTGTTCACATTTCCTCCTTGCAGACACCTCCACTCTGTGCCTTATGAGCTATTTTACCTTGACCTTGTCTTGTGCCTGGTAGAGCTTGTGTTAAACAACTATTCTGCAAATAGACCCGTGGTTAGTGCCAGCAACTATTTTAGATGTTGAGGATTCAGTGGCAGACGAAACAAAATCTCTGCTGTGGTAGAGTTTCCTTGCTAGAGGGGAAGACAGCAGCGGAAAAAAAAAAAAAAAAGAATCTAATGAGGTCTAACTCTCGCTGTGTGCTAGGCACCACTCTAAGTCTTTACATCTTTTTTTTTTTTTTTTTTTTTACAAAGTCTCCCTCTGTCGCCCAGGCTGGAGTACAGTGGCGTGATCTCAGCTCACTGCAACCTCCGCCACGTGGGTTCGAGCGATTCTCGTGCCTCAGCCTCCTGGGTAGCTGGGACTATAGGCATGAGCCACCAAGCCCAGCTAATTTTTGTATTTTTAGTAGAGATGAGGTTTCACCATGTTGGCCAGGCTGGTCTCGAACTCTTGACCTCAAGTGATCCACCCACCTCAGCCTCCCAAAGTGCTGGGATTACAGGCGTGAGCCACTGCGCCTGGCCAGTCTTCACATCTTTTGACTCCTGTAATCCTCATGATAATCCCATAGGGCAGGCGATGCTATTTTCTTTATGTTTGGGGTGAGGGGATTGAGGCACAGGGAGGTCAGTAGCCTGCAGCCACCCAGCCAGTAGAAAATAGCTAGGGTTGGAACACAGGCCATCTGGTCCCGGAACCCTACTTTTGGCCCTGATGCCACATTCCCTTTCCCTGCAACTGAGGAGTGCTCTGAGGAACAAGCAGGTGGGCACCCAGGAGGATGGAGCTGCTCTTCTGGGCTTGGAGGGTGGTCAGAGAGAAGACCTCTTTGAGCGGTGATGTTGGACAGTCTCTCCTTTCTCTGTGGAAGTGATGCCGGTAGTGTCCACTCTTCAAACGCTAAAGTGCTGGGACGTAGCAGTGGTCCATGATCCTAGACACCCAGTGTCCACAGCTCTTTTCTATGCAGCAACATGGAATACAGAGCACCAAGGATTTTCCTGGACAAATTGATCCTTTGAAAAATTTATGTTTTAAATACATGCTCTTCTTGCTAACATTTTTTCCTCTCTATTTCTATGCTTAATAAACACCACTTGGAATTAGTTCTGGCCTATTTTAGAGGAAGAATTCTGGTATTGAAAGGAAACTCCTGAGGCTGGAAGCCTGAGCTCTCTGGGCTTGGTCTCTGCTCTGCCTGGGCTCTGGGAAAGGAAGGTGGTGACCTATCTGAGCTCCAGCTTCTCAGCAAGACAGTGAGGATTATGTCACCTCCTTAGGACTCCATTTGTTTTTTTTTTTTTTTTTTTTTTTGAGACTGAGGCTCGCTCTGTCAACCAGGCTGGAGTGCCCTGGCGCCATCTCAGCTCACTGCAAGCTCCACCTCCCAGGTTCATGCCATTCTCCTGCCTCAACTTCCCGAGTAGCTGGGACTACAGGCGCCCGCCACCACTCCCCACTAATTTTCTGTATTTTTAGTAGAGACGGGGTTTCACCGTGTTAACCAGGATGGTCTCCATCTCCTGACCTTGTGATCTGCCCACCTTGGCCTCCCAAAGCGCTAGGATTATAGGTGTGAGCCACCATGCCTGGTCCAGGACTCTGCTTTTAGGATCTTGTTTACTGGAGAATTCTGGTGACTGCTGACCTCATGAGGTATGAGAGTGAACGATGTCACTTCATAAGAATGTGCAGCTCGAAAGAAACAGGCTTTACTGAAAGTCACAGAACTTCAACCCTCTCCTGCCTTCACAGCCCTCCTACATATCTGGTTACTCTCCCATCCAGTAACCAGAACAGCTCACACCTCATCATAAGCAGCATAGGCTGTGGTCGGGAGAGGTGAGAGGAACAAGTGTCCCGTATTTGTCTTCAGGCATCTCACCCTGTGAGCGAGGTTCTTCCTGGGGTCTATTGTGGTGCTGTTACGGGTAGTATCGGCTGGCAGCAGAATGGTCTGTGGATTGGGGTGCAGGCCCTGGGTCACACAGACCTTGGGTCTAATCTTCACTACTTGCTAGCTGTTTAGCCTTGGGGAAGTTATGGAATCCCTCTGAACCTCAGTTTCCCCATCTCCAAAATGGGGATTGTAATCGTGGAGATGCCTACTGTGCATCCAAGAAAGGTGTTGGGGAGAAAAACTGTGGCTTGAGACTAACTTTTGGGAGCTGTTGGTGCAGAGGAGGAAGTTCAAGCTTGGGGAGTGAGAGATTCCCTTGTGAGTATGCACAGTGAGGAGAGGAGCTAAAAGATACAAGGAAGGAATCTCTGTGGTGTATTAATAAACAAGAGAAGTGGAGAAATAGCAGCTTGTGGAGGATGCGGGAAGGGGCAGCCCAGTAATTAGAAGAAGCAGAGGAGTGATGTCTCATTACAGTATAAGTCCTGTTTACATGCCTGTCTTTATTAGCTTTAATGTCTTAAAAGAAAGCATTGCCTTAGTCATCTCCGTATCCTCCACATCTGACAGTGTCCAAAACACAGTAGCTGCTCAGCATTCTTTGGACTATGTCTGTTTACATTCTTTGGCCTATCACTTTGCTTGGCTGCTCTGAAGTTTTCTTCCCAATTTCCACCCTGTCTGCTTTGAATGGCCCATAATGCCCTGTTTCAGATTATGAACAGTGACTCTCCTCAGGGCAGTGTGGCAGACATCATGCATCCTACCATACTGTCTCCCATGGCAGACATCATCAATTGATCACCGCACACTGTCCTCTGTGTCTGGTCCTGGATTTAAAATCCTTCTCAACTCTGTGGTTCCATTACCAGCCAGTACCAATCAATAAACACTGGAATTCAAGGTGGCCATCTTTTCTCCAATGGTGGTGTTCAAGGGAAGCCAGGTTTTCTCTGGTTCATCCTGGCTCCTGAGTCCCCTCAAAGCTG
Organism: Mandrillus leucophaeus; assembly: GCF_000951045.1. NCBI lineage: Eukaryota > Metazoa > Chordata > Mammalia > Primates > Cercopithecidae > Mandrillus > Mandrillus leucophaeus. The sequence goes on from NW_012102031.1 coordinate 8,558,963, forward strand.
GGCCTTACCTAAGCTCACTGTGGCATGGCTCCAGCCATCTGCAAGGTCTGCACTTTGCCTATAGTTTTCTGGCCTAGTTTTTTTTCACACCATAGTGGCTCTTAAAAATATTTCCCTGGCAGCAAATGGATGTCTTCCTGCTGGGAGGAAAAGGGAAGAAGAATTAGCGGCTTCCCATCTGAGAACTTCCACTGGAATTGATTTATCCCAACAGCCTGGCATTTTCCTTCCAAATTAATATGCAAATGAGTATAAGCAACACCTCCCACGGGCAGGTTCAGAACACAGCAGTGTTATCCCGGAACATTTATTAGCACTATTAATAGAGTTCACTGCCTTCCTCCTCCCCACTGCTTTTATTGCCATTCTAATTATGGACCATTTTGTTTCATTTTCTCCCTTCCTGGTCCTGGTGCAGACCTACCGTGCTGGTTAGGAAAAATGCTCTGCTGGGCGAGTGGGCTGCTTGGGTGGGGGACTGCATTCTTCATGGGTGTCTCATTCCATGACATTGCTCTCCTTGCCCGGTGCCCCCTGGCTGCAGAGGGCACTTTCTTCATGTCTCTGACACCACAGTAACATGAAGAAGAAGGCTACTGAGATCCGGAAAACCACCCTTGGAGTCCGGTTACAGCTGAGCAGCCTCTGAAGGAGCTTTGGGGTTTCTCGAGGAAAGGGGTGTCCAATGGAGGTGGCACCCCTTTGAGAACCGCAGGCCCCCAGGAGTCCTTGCTGGGACAGGCAGTGTTTCTGGCACCCAACTCATTCCCACCATCATCCAACGAGGAAAGGGTGGGATTCCTGATTACCGGGGGGGAAACTGAGTCACAGAGCTGTTATAACTTCACCTGGGTTGATGGTCTGGCTCCAGACCTGTGTTTTTAACCAGTTTCCCATGGGGGTCTCCTCCTGGGACCTCACCATCTCTCTCCTTTTCATTGGCAAGGCAGTTAAGCTCAGCCGTTACACCGTTAAATAACTTCATCGAGGTCCCACACAAAGTGTGTGGCAGTCTGGGTCAAGAATCTGTGTTTTTTCACTAAACACATTTGCCTCAGTTTCCCCACGGTGACCAGGTTTTGGGAAACTGCTGAAATGGTTTAGAGGTTCCAGACATTGATATGGGCCCGTGACTTTTTGCTCAGCTCAAATGGAAAGGCCCTCAGAGGAGGCCTGTACATTCTTTCCACCAGGAGGAGAACGCCTCATGTTTAGAAACTCCCTACCTTCTTTTTAAAATCACAGATGATATATTGGAGAAAAAATGGTTCCTTCTGTTCATTCATCCACCCACCCATTCATCCAGTCAGGTTTCACTCAGTGCTTGTGGCTTCAGAGATGCTGAGCTTGGACATTTTATGCAGCATCAATGCGAGGTCAACTGTCTCTGCCAAACAGGGTTTGACCTGTCTTTGTGTTTCCCAAAGGGCAGTGCAGACCCCAGGCATTGAGGAGAAATGTGCACGTGCCTGGCTTTGTAGAGGATGCTGAGCTTTGCTATTGGGGCTCGTGAGATCTCGGATATGAACACATCTTATAAATCCCATGGCTGAGCCAGTGTAGAGCCAGGCTGGTGCCTGGCAGTGCTTGTTTGAGAATTGATGGGCAAAGATGGTTCTGTATGGGAGAAGGCGTGGCTTTAGAAGCCAGGCTGGGCTCTACCAGGAAATTGTATTTCAGCCCTTGGCCAAGTCACTCCCTGCTTTGGAGCCCAGTTTTTCCAACCCAAAAGATAAAGTGGTGGTTATAAATGAGGGTGCCACATTCTCAGGGTTCCCTCTTCCTCCTGAGCTGCTGTTAGGCTCAGGCTGAGCATCCTGATGCCGAGTCCAGAGTCCCCCACTCCTCGCTGCAGCTTCCCTTCTGGCCCATCTGCCCATGCTTCCCTCTCTGTTCAGAGCAGACTTTGCCTGGGTGGTTCTGGAAGGAGCTGGCAGGGTGCTGTTGGCGGGAGCTTGGCTGCTAGGATGGATGGCTGGGTGTGGCTGGCTGGGGGAAGGAAAAGATGCTTGAAACACACCGAGGGGGCAACATTTATTTTGCATCCAGAGTGAAAGGTCACTCTTTGACTGATGGAGTTTGACTGATGGAGTTGTTGGGGAGGAGGAGTGAGTCTGAGACCAGGGCACTGAAACTCTCTGGGTATTGCCGTCTCTGCGGGCAACCATCCTTGACAAGACCCCAAGGCCATGGGGTTGAGATTCAGTCACTTTATGTAGGGCTGTCATTAGAAACCATGGGTCAGTGGGCACCAGAGGCCATCCTGGGTCACTGGAGAGAGGGCAGTCAGTCCCTTGTGTCAGCCCCATTGACCAGAGTGGCCTCTTGTTCACAGGGTCTGGGGAAGGCTGTGCTATATGATGATGAAGTCTGGAGGGGGACTCAGGGGGCTGAGCAGGGGAGGCTAACAGAGTTGGTGGAGTTACCTCCCAGGGCCTTGGCTTTCCCTGAGAAACCCAGGGTGGCTGCATCTTAGTGGGGTCAGAACCCCCAAAGGCTGGAGAACTCATAAGCAGGGTAGGGTCCCCAGTTTAGGCTGGGACACAAAATGTTTCTGGAATGATTTAGGTTGATGCTGAGTGGTGTCCCCAGTCCCCTGGCTCATATGTAAGCCCGTTGCACAGCAGCCAGTTTCCTGAGCACCTACTGTGGGCTGTCATGTACTAGGCACTCAGCACACAGACTTCTCATTAACTCTTTTTTTTTGGAGATGGAATCTTGCTCTGTCACCCAGGCTGGAGTGCAGTGGCACGATCTCGGCTCACTGCAAGCTCCGCCTCCTGGGTTCACGCCATTCTCCTGCCTCAGCCTCCTGAGTAGCTAGGACTACAGGTGCTTGCCACCACGCCTGGCTAATGTTTTGTATTTTTAGTAGAAACGGGATTTCACCACGTTAGCCAGGATGGTCTTGATCTCCTGACCTCGTGATCCACCTGTCTCAGCCTCCCAAAGTGCTGGGATTACAGGTGTGAGCTACTGCACCCAGCCTCATTAACTCTTTACTACAACCCTGTGAGTTAGTTGCTGTTGCTTCTGACCTAATAAATAAGATAACTGAGACCCAGAGCTAGAGCACTTACCCAGGCACTTACTCAAGGACACACAGCTGGTGAGTGAGGATAACGGTCTCATTTCCCCACCCCTGTGCTCCCCGTCTGGTACCACCTCATCTGAATTTCTTGCTGTTTTGCAGACAGAAGGGCTTGGGTTGAGAGGGAGCAAGGTGTGATCCTTCTGGGCAGGTGAGACCATGTGAGAAAATCACAGAGGTGGGGCTACATCTGGCATGCTTGGGGTTGGCAGGAAGGACAGTGAGGATGCGTGGAGTTTGTGTAGGGAAAGGAGTCAACCTCCACGAAGGCTTAAAAGTGATCATTACACATTCACGGGTTACTTTAGTCACCTCCATTTACCTGGGGTCCGTATAAAGATGTGGTCAGGTGCACAGGCTTGGCCTTGAGCAGGGCTCTAATCCTGCCACTTGGAAGCTGATAACCTCATGTGAGCAAGTTGCCCTAGTGCTCCTCTGTTTCCTCATCTGTAAAAGTGGGCTATGAATGGGGTCTACTTTACAGGGTGGTTGTGAGAGTGAAATGAACACCTAAGTTGCTTACACAGCACTGAGCATTCCATTAGTCAGGGTCTATACTGTGCCCACTGCTGAAGGGTTTAAACTTCCCTCTGGATCCAGCTCTGTCCGTTTGGTTCAATGTTCCTTTTAGAAAGCACAACCTTTCAAATCAAGATGAGAGGGAGGAAAAAGCAAAGGAAGACCCCCCCCAGCTGGAAAGGGAGGCAAGGGAAAGGAGGGCCAGCGACTCACAGGGCATAGTGTGGGGCCGGCAGCCCAAGGGCCAGGCTGTCTAGGGTCAGGGTGGGGGAATTTCAGTGCGGGGGCCATGGCCTGCCAACCCAGCTTCCAAATCTCTCTGGTATTTTAGTTTCCTCCAAAGACTGATGTCCCATGGCTGCTCCAGGCAGTTGGAAATTCCATTTCCTCCTCTCTTCTCGTCATTTCTCTTCTTGGCATACGGGGGTCATAAATGGTTCATGGTGGCTTTTTTAAATCCCAGTGTGAAGACCTGCCTCCTGCTTTTAGCCCCGCTATGAGCTGGCTACGTGACTTTGGGGGCAGCACTTTTCTTCTCTGAGCTTCAGTTTCCATGGGTGTACAATGGGTGGTTTGGATTAGAACCGATTGTTTTCACACTGCCCTCCACAGAACCCTCAGACCCCCACCCCCACCCACTGTTGGGCAAGGAGAAGCCGGGTGAGGAGGCAGGGTTCTCTCAACCCCTCTTTGTATAGTTCCGTGGCTTAAAACGCAGTGGGAAATCTTTGTGTAGATGTAGCCTGTTCATCATGGATGCTCACCAACTAGGGGGCCCACCCCATGGTCCTGAGGTACATGAAGGGGGAAAAATTTCACTTGGGCAGAACCTGAGAGAGAAAAACATCCTACAGAAGGCTGGGTGGAGCCCAGCTCCAATCCCACCTCTAAGAAAAGCCGTCTCTGAATGGCAGGATTAGAACCCTGCTGTTTCAGCATTTGTCTTTCCACCAAGAGGACAATAGATGTAATAAATAATACCTGTGCAGCACTTACTTTGTGCCATGCACTGTTCTGTTTTGCATATCTTAGTTCTATTTGTGGCACCCCCATGAGGAAGATGAAACTATTAGTTCCTTTTTAGAGATGAGCAACCCAAGGCTCGCAGAGAGGTGAAAGGTCTGACCCAGGATCCTGCTGTAGAAATGGCAGAGTGAACATCTGACCCTAGGCAGCTGGACTCTAAGGTCCGGGCTCTTAACTTCCATCCCATGCTGCTCATCGCCATAGTCTGCCCGCATCTCAAATTTAAAAGTCATAAGCTGCATCATTTAGGGACTGCAGATAGTGGAAACTGACCATGGATGCTGTATTGGCTTATAGGGCTGCCATGACAAAATACCACAGACTGGAGGGCTTCAACAATACCAGTTAATTTTCTCATGGTTCTGGAGGCTAGGAGTCCAAGGCCAAAGTGTTGGCAGGGTTGGTCATATTTGGAGGTCCTGAGGGTTAGGACTTCAACATATAAATTTTGGGGGGTGATACAGTTCAACTCAAAACAGTTGCCTCAAGCACAAAGGGAATCGTTGGAAAGATATTAGGGAGGGGTATCAGATAAACACGAGGTAGGCAGACCTACAGCATTGGTGGTACCCATGACACCAACTAAACTGTGGGAACAGCCTGGAGGGCTTACAACACTGACCCTGTGTTGACTGTGATGCCTGTTCAGCTCTTTGAGAGACAGAGAGAGAGGCAGAGAGAGAGAGAGAGAGGGGGGCAGAGACAAGCTGAATGTGGATCATATATTTGGGCCCCTGAAGATGCCAGGGCTGAGAGGCTGAGGATGAGTCCTTCAGATTTCTGTGGGGGCAGGTGGGTGCTTTTGCTTGCAAACATTGCCTGCCATGGGGGCACACCCAGAAAGGATAGGAAAATACTATTATCAAGGAGAGTTAGTTCTAACCCCTTTCATTTCTTCTGCCCTCCCGACCCCCAAATCAGCAATTGTCTCTGCTCTGTGCTTATTTGTCTTCCAAGCCAAGCTCTGTGTTCCTTAAAACATCTGCTTGTGGATCAGGTGTGTGACACATGGCAGGTGTATCAGACTTATTTACTGAGTGCTTACTGTGTGTTAGGCATTGTGTTATGTGTTCGAAATTTCTAATTTCACTTAATATGGTGGCTCCGTAAGGAGATATTGATACATGCAGAATACCTGATTGCTATTGTTTGAATATATTTATACATGTCCTCCCTTCCAGGTTCATATGTTAAAAATCACTAGTGCAGTGGTATTAAGAGGTGGGACCTTGGCTGGGCGTGGTGGCTCATGCCTGTAATCCCAGCACTTTGGGAGG
>NW_012102031.1:8565410-8567160 GCF_000951045.1 Mandrillus leucophaeus
GACACTGAGGGTAGATTGATTAGATCATTCTTCCAAGATCCTACCACTGATATATGAACTCATTCATTAATTCAGTCAACAAATATTTAGGGAGTACCTAGTATGTGCTGGGCTTGATGCTGTGGAACACAACAGTCTGAAGCCAGAAATGGTCTCTGTCATTATGGAGATCAGAGGCCAGCAGAGAGGAAGGAATTCTAATTCCTAATGTTTCCAAAACCCAGGGTTTTATCGATTGTTTCAGAATGACTTCTAAGACAGCGGAACAATTTTCAGATGCAGTATTTTAATTTTAGTTTCCATCTGGAGGGGTGATATAGCATAGTAGTTAAGAACAGACTCTGAATCTTGATACTGTGGATTCAAATCCCAGCTCTACTATTTACTATTACTAATAGAGAATTAAGGGAGGTAATTTATATAGCGTTTAAATTGGAGAAATGTAAGAACCACTAAGAAAGGGCTCTATCTCAGGTACCTAAAACAGTGCTTGGCATATAGTAAGTGCTCAAGAAATGTGTGTTGAATGAATGAATCCATAAATTACCCATGTGGGTCTACTTAATTCAACACTTAAAGGGAATGACACCTCCTATCTGGCTTGCAGAGGCTGCCTGCCCCCTCAGTATTTCATTTCTGGCATCAGGGAAGACTTTCAGGGTTTGAGCCTTGTTCTTCTTGGGATGGGTGTGGCTGGTGACAGATGTCATATTAATAGCCTCTTGAGGACCATGCCTCATTCTTTTAAGTTCTGCTCCAAGACTCCTGCATGGTAGCAAAGATGAAGGAGGAGCTCAGAGTTTCATCTGAACAGAATGGATTTTGTGTATCCTTCTGCAGCTGTGATCTCTGACTACAGCTCAAGCCTTTCCGAACTCTCCCCCTCCTCTGCTCCCAGTTCTATTCAACAGAGCACACTTTGCTTTCTGTGCTTTCTCTCCCACGGGATGGTTGTATCGGGAAGTAGGCACTTGTTTCCTATAGAATCCCTTACTTCTAAGACCCACTCAGAGGAAAGAAGGTTTAATTACTACAGACTCTATACTTTATTTTACTCTGGGAGACAAAGTTTAATAACATTTAGGAATTAGGACAGATATTTTTCCCCCGTCGGGTTCTGCTGACCAGCACAGAGCTTTCTCCGATTCATCACATCTTCTAAATCAAAGCAACTCAGTATGACTTTTACTTTCTTTGTTTTCTAGGAAGAGATAATCTCAAACAACAGTACATGACTCAAACTCTCCTCTTCTCCTCCTCCCATAAGGTAATTAAACAGGTAAATCCTGGGGCTGCCTGTGGCCCTCACTCAAAAAAGCTCCCCTTTCTAAAAGGAAACCAACAGTGCTTCATTTCTCATTTGGTCTCTCAATGGAATGCTGAAGAATAGAATCTTTATTTATTTATCTCTTTGAAAGAAGATTTAATATACCACTGATTGTAAGATGAATCCCCTTTTTTTTTTTTGAGACAGAGTCCCGTTCTGTCACTAGGCTGGAGTGCAGTGGCACTATCTCGGCTCACTGCAACATCTGCCTCCCAGGTTCAAGTGATTCTCCTGCCTCAGCCTCCTGAGTAGCTGGGACTACAGGCGTGCACCAGCACACCCAGCTAATTTTTGTATTTTAAGTAGAGATGGGGTTTCACCATGTTGGCCAGGATGGTGTCAATCTCCTGACCTCGTGATTCACCTGCCTTGGCCTCCCAAAGTGCTGGGATTACAGGCGTGAGCCACTGTGCCCGGCCGAAT
>NW_012102031.1:8569640-8574904 GCF_000951045.1 Mandrillus leucophaeus
AAAAGTCTTCCATACCACGTGACTCCATTTGACCAGGAATGATTTCCCTCCAGCCCAGCTGGCTCCCACCCACTCTCCTTGCACTGCTGGTGCCTCTCCATTGGCCAGCACTTGGATTCCATTCAGGCTGGAGAGCAATAGGCAGGAATTAATTTAAAGAGAAAAGGATTTTGAGTCAGCAAATGTTTGTTCAGCAACTCCTGTGGGTTCAACATCTGGCTAGCTTGTTTTATTCCTCTTACCGTCTTCACAATCAGGTGAGGAAACTGAGGCTCAGTGAGGATAAGGGGTTGCTCAAAGACAGAAGAGCAGTGATGGAGCTTACAAAATCCACATCCTGTCTCCTCTTGGGAGCTCTGATGGCCTTTCCAAAGGTATTGACTCCAAGGAACATTGAGTGCACGCATTAGTGAATTTGTTGGCATAATGAGACAGTAGAAAGCAGGAGCAAGAGCCCTGAGCTGGGAGATGGGTGCCTGCATTTTGCTCCTGTCTCCTCCTCCAAGAGTCTGTGCTATTTTGGACAGGTCTCTTGCCTTTTCTGGGGTTTAGGCCATGTTGTTGGATGGGGTGACATTGCCCAGTTTTATTCTAGGGCTGGGAGCAAGACTTTCCCTTCTACACCTGCTTCTGGGTGTCAAGAGCTTTGCCTTTTGTTTTGAAGGGGCTTGCTAAAACACAGGGCCATTGAAAAGTGGGATTTCCATGTCGGAAACTCTGGATAGGCTTAGCAAAGCCTCTGGGTGTGGCTGGAGTCCTGCTGCTGGATAGTCCATGGGGGACCTGGGCTGCTAGGCAGGACTTGATTCAGGGGCTGTCCTTGCTTGAATGACGAGGCATAGTCTGGGGTGTTGACTGGACTCCTACATGGCTCCATGCTGCTGGGCACAGGGAGAATATAAGACCCATCCCAGGCTGCCTGGGTGCCTTCCACATGGTCTTGGTTCTTTGATTTTCTTCTTGGCCACACCTCACGTCTCCCTCTTCTACTCCAAGCCTAGTATTTGAGCATAATTTTTCAAAAAGTTAAAAACATGACATTCAAATATAAAATGAATAAAGATTTTATTTAACTCATTAGTTAATAAAGGATTGGTAAGATATTAAAACAGTTTCAAGGAGAACACACACACATGCATACACACACACACACACCAATCAGAGATGCTGAAATAAATTTGCTGATAGATGCAAAATTAGTTAAATTAGTTCATATTCTACAGGGCCACCTCAAACTTTTTGGTTTTGGATTATCGTTACAGGCTTAGAAATTATTTAGGACCTCTCAAAGAGCTTTTATTTATGTGGGTTATATCTATCAATATTTGCTGTTTCTAAAATTATTTATTTATTTATTTTGAGACAGAGTCTGTGTCACCCAGGCTTGAGTACAATGGTGAGATCTTGGCTCACTGCAACCTCCACCTCCTGGGTTCAAACAATTCTTATGCCTCAGCCTCCCAAGTAACTAGGATTACAGGTCTGTGCCACCACGCCTGGCTATTTTTTATTTTTTTTCATTTTTAGTAGAGATGGGGTTTTGCCATGTTGGCCAGGCTGGTCTTGAACTCCTGGGCTCAAGTGATTTACCCACCTTGGCCTCCCAGAGTGCTGGGATTACAGGCATGAGCCACTACGCCCGCCTAATGCTTGCTGTTTTAGAAGTTAAAACCGAGACATTTTTAAAACACAAGAATACACGGGCGAAATTCCATTTGCTGTCACAGCAATACTAAGCAATACTAAGCATCACAAGTCATGTAGTCTCTGGAAGACGTCGCCATACACTCATGAGAAAATGAGAGTGCAAAAGGCAAATAGTGCCTTACTGTTATTATGAAAATAGTTTGGACTTAACAGGCTCCCTGAAAGCGTCTCAGGCAATCTCCTGATGTACCCAGGTGACACCTTGAGATCCACTGCTCTTCGGCAATAAAATGTAATGGTTGGGATTATATTTTTCCCAATAAAATTTGTTTTCATTGATATGGACAAGAATCATTTGCATTACCGTGAGCTGTCTATAACTTCTACCCACAGAGAGCTGTAAAATAGCCCAGCTGATTGAAGTCAGCCAAAGGTACTCATCTTGGTAAGAGTAGGTAATCCCTGGAGATCCACGGGATAATACACAGTACTCCAGGGAGAGGACACCCAGTGCTTGGCTTTGTTCGTTTCCAAGTCTTTGTCAGTTTTTTGCTGACACCACAAACCCTCCTCTGGTTTCCCTGGTGACAGGGCCGCCTGAGTCTCTCCCTTCTGTTTCTCGTCTGTCCTTACGGCATAAGCTCCATGTCCATCTTCCCTCTGGGCTCTTCCCTTTGGTTCCAAAGAGCTTATTGTAGAAGTTAAAAAAAAAAAAAAAATACAGTAAAGAGATTAGCATAATCCTAATTATCCTCTAGGCAATGCAGAAAAGAAAAAACATAAGGATAAACATATTGAGATTTGCTCTTGCTCCAGCACAATTCCCTGAAAGACTTCTTCTAAGCCTGGTATCCTGGGAGTGGCAGCGTTTTCAGCGTGGCAGACGGAGCAGTCAGGAAGCTGGGAGCCCAAACAGCATGAGACAAAGCCGCAAAACAGAGGCCGTGCATCTGTCGGTAAGTCTTTTCTGTCTTACGTCTCACCTTGATAATGAAAGGAAATAAATGTCTTGGTCACAAAATCAGGATCATGGTGTGGAACGACTTCAAATCTAAACCTTACGGGGGCAGGGGGTGCGTCTTGATGAGCCCAGTTGGAAACATACAGAAGACTGGTCCAAGGAGAAGAGGAAACAGCAAAGATTTATCTAAGCAGAGCTACATGGATAGGGTGGCTAGCAAGTCCTTGCATAAACCAGCATTGCTTTTGGTTACACATAGTAGAAAAACACTTCCATGGCTTAAACACATAAAGGATTTTTTGTCAAATAGACCAAGTGCTTCATCGCCTTTCTTACCACGTAGGCCTATACTCTCATGCTTGTCACCTCATAGTTAGTTGCACCATGGCTGTTGCATCCCTAAGAGTCTTCCAGTAGGAAAGAAGGGGGAAGGGGCAAGCATCACCAAGGAGAAAAGGGCAACATACACACATTCATGCACACATGCACACACAACACACACACATGCACACATGTGTACATGCACGACTTTTCCTAGAAGGAAAAGCATTCCCTGGGGCTTCTGCTACATCTCACTGGCCACAGCTATGTGTACGGTTCTCCAGGCAGGTGGGAAATAGGTTATTTTACCCTTCTCAACCTTTGAAATACAGAAAGACAAGGAGAAATTGGTTATAAATAGTCTTTGGGTAGACAATTCACAGTGTCTGGCCCAGCCCCCTCGTGAGAAATACAGGGCTGAACAGACTTGACGTAGAACTCAAGGTAAGGAACTAGGGGGTAAAGTGCAGGTCTGCATCACAGCCGATAGGTTCCCGCCTTCCCCTCCACTGCCAATGTCCCTGCCCACTCCGCTTGCCATTCTCCTTTGTAGGTGCAGCCATACCTACTCATTATTTCCAGTTTTCTGAATGCACCCCTTTGTTTCACACCTTCATGATTTTTTTTCATGCTTTCCCTTCTGCCTAGGTTGCCTCTCTCTGGTCACCCTCCTCTAGCCACATAGTGCCGGTGCTATGTGCCAGACATACTCCAATGAACAAGATCCCTAGAGTCTCTGCTCTACTTTGACTTAAATCCTCAGGGAAGGGGCAGAACTAAAGATGGAGCCCATTCCTGATGGGCTGTGGGCCGCGTATGGAGGTAAGTGTTGTTATCATGTCCATTTTAGAGTTGAGCAAACTGAGGTTTGCTCAGCAAGTTAAATGCCCATCAAGTTAAATGACTTGCCCATGGTCACAAGGCTTGAGAGTGAAAGAGGTGGAAATTGAACCTGGGTTTACCTGACCCAAAGTCAATGTGTTATGCTACCTTTTACTTTGCCTTTCAAAGGACAGTGCTTCATATACATGTGAAGACTGCAGTCAAATTCTTGAAGAATCATTCTTCTCAGAAAGATACATCTCTATTCTAGTTGCCCATGCCTCCCTAGATTGAGTGTTCTCAAGTATAGGGCCTGGGCCATATTTAATTTAACATCTTTGGAGTTGAGCGTCTTGTCTGTCACATAGTAAGAACCTCAAAACCCAAGAAACTTTGATTTGATTCCCAGCTCCACCAAGACTGTTGACCTTGGACAATTTGCTCAGTCTTTCTGGCCTCAGTGACTCCACCTATAAAGTGAGCCTCAATTGTAAAGCTTGCTACTATGGTGTCTAACAAGCCTCCCAGATGCTTTATTTGGATCAGAAGTTATGAGTTTAAGATATCATTGCCATGGATGGCAAAGGCTTCAACTTAGTTCTGGTTCCTTGAGGTATTTGGCCATGTAAGTTTCTATGACTTTCAGCCCTGTAAAATGAGGAAAAAATACCTTCCTCAAAGTATTGACAGGAATATAAAAAATAACATACATTATAATAATGAGACTAGCTGCCATTTTTGAGCACTTACCATGTGCGACAATCTCTGCTACACCCCTTCCACGTTATTGCTTGAAGACGTAATAACACAGGAATAAATGTATTATTATTCCCATTTTTCTGATGGTGAAACTGAGAGGTTAAGTAACTTGCCCAAGGTTGTCCAGATGATCAGACCTGATTTGAACTCAGGATTGACCCCAAGGACTGTGCTATTAAATGGCAACTATAAAATGAAGCCAAGTGACTATAAAATGCTATGGAACATTAGTCCATGTACCCAACATAGGTTGCATGATTGAATGAGTCAATGAATGCATACCTTTTCCATCTTTTAGCTACTCCTATTTCATGTTGAGCACAGTGCCATACATATAGCAGGCATATAGTGCTTATTGATAAGGAATAAGGAATGAATGGGCTTTGCGATGGTTAATTTTATGTGTCAACTTGATTCCATCAAGGGTGCCCAGATTAAGCATTATTTCTGGATGTGTTTGTGAGGGTGTTTCTGGATGAGATTAGCATTTGAACTGGTGAACTCAGTAAAACAGATTGCCCTTCCCTAGTTGGTGGGCATCATACAACCGCTGACGACCTGGATAGAACAAAAAGGCAGGGGAAGGAGGAATTCACCCCTTTTGTTTCCTGCCTGCTGAGTTGAGACATAGATCCTTTTCTGCCCTTGGACTGGGATTTACATCACTGGTTCTCATGGTACTCAAGCCTTTGTACTTGGTCTGGAATTATACCACTAGCTTTCCTGGGTCTCCAGCTTGTGCACACAGCAGCTC
>NW_012102031.1:8575209-8584404 GCF_000951045.1 Mandrillus leucophaeus
CTGATTGGTTCTGCTTCTCTATAGAAGTCTGACTAATAAAGGCTTATACACCTTTGCATCCTTGTCTTACTGTGCATAACCTGTTCATTCATTCTGCTGATAGTTATTAGGTGCCTACTGAATACTAGAGCTTTTCTAGAGGTTAGAAATAAACCCAGAGCAAGAGATAAAATAATTGCATAGGAAGTAGTTTGCAGAAATGGAATGAAGAGAACCAGGGGATTGCCCCCCCTCCCCAGCCCCCAGCCCCAGTTTTCGAGATTAGCTTACGCTCTTGGAAAAACAAACCAGACACCTGCCTAGTTGATCATGTCATTTAATGTGCTATTTCCCCTGCCTTTGCTGTTCTTCCTGCTGGAGAAGGTCCTTTGCAAGCAGAAAGGAACTCTCTTGTCCAGAGAGCATGTCCTCTCCTTCCTTGTAGCCCACCTCGGCTCAGTTGATCATCTCCGGCTGGTGACACTGCAGTCAATTGCCTGGGAGTTACTGTGAAATTACTCTGGGAAAATTAGGATGCCAAGAGGGAACTGAGCGGGGAGAAGAGGTGAATATTGAGCTGCAAGTGAGGAGCTTTCTGACAAAGACCTGGGGAAACTGTTTACAACGTTGCAATCCATTTGGGGATGTCTGTTTAATTTATATCATCAAAAATGCCTGTGAGATCGTAGTCAAATTGCTCCAGCTCCCAGGGCTTTGGTTTTCTCATCTTGCTTTAGCTTCCTGCTGGCCTTCTACTCCTTGAACACAAGCTCTGTGGCCTCTGAGTCTTTGTTCTTAACACTGTTCGGGATACTCTTCTGTCTTCTCTTTACATGAATGACTCCTCTTCATCCTTAAAGGCTCAGCTTAATGTCACCTCCTCAAACAGTCTTGTCCAAAGCAGGCATGCCCTACTTAATCCTCCAGTGACTCTGTATCACATGTATCACTTCTGATGTTACTTTCTTCACTTACTTATAAACATGTTCATTATTTATCCTTACTACTACTACTACTACTGCTACTACTACTGCTACTACTAATGTAAGCTCCATGAACTGTCCTTCCTTTGTCCCCAGGGCCTGTCCCAGGGCCCAGAACATAGTAAACACTCAATAAATATTTGTTCGGAGAGTCAGTAATAGGTAGTTAGTTAATTACGTTATTTCTAGCAGCACTGATATCCCCATTAGAGAGGGACAGAGATCTGGCCTGGGAGATGGTGGACATCTGGTACCCAAATGCCAGCTACAGCTGTCATAGTGTGACATTCTCTGCTAATGTGTCAACAAATATGTCTTCATTCTCTAGGCAGCAGGAGAGCCAGGGACAAAACAGCACGGTCTAGAGGAATCCGTCATGCTGTTGGGACACAGGGTCTGATCTAGCTGATTTGCCCTTTCAATCCATGTGCAAGACAGGTGCTTTTGACACCTAGAGTAAAGGTTTACTTCCAACTGAATCCTGGTTCGCGGGAGTGAAAAACGAGCTCAGTGTAGTACAGAGGCCTGATTTGAACCTCAGCTTTGCCTCTGAGGAGATGTGTGAGCTTAGGCAAGTCACTTTGCCTCCTTGAGCCTCATTTGTTTTTCTTTCTTTGTGAAGCTGGGAAGATAGAGATAATTAAATACAATAATGATTGATATAAAGGTGTTTATGAATGTCAAATGCAGTGCAAACATGATTCTCTCCTCCTTTCACCTCTTCCTCCTCCTCCCTCTTCTTCCTCTTTCTACTCCTCCTCTTCCTGACTCATGTGTATTATTCTCTAAGTCCAGACATCTGTTACATAAAGTAAAGTAAACAGCAGGTTTATTAATATGAAAGGAGGGAAGGACCTGTAGGATTGTACATCTCTAAATCACAAGGGATAGAGGCATGGACATGAGACTGGACACCAGATTTTATTTGCCTCCCACACTAGCCTGCCTGCCTGTCTAGAGATTTTAAAGGGATAACCCTGGAGCAAACATCTTGGACCAATGGCTTCCACTCCTTGGGCCTCATTTCATCTTGAGTAAAGGTGTGGGGTCTATCAGGGATTGCCGAGTTGTTTCTTTGCTAGGTAAGAGACTGGAGCTATCTTGGGGCTCCATGGGAAATGGTGCTGGGATGGACTAGTGATGTCTGCCACGAATCTGTCAGGAAGAGTGATGGTGCAGGTGCCCTGTACTGGCCCTCTCTGGTCCAAAGTGCTATTTTGGGCATTTCCTTGCAGTGACTGTCTAACTGAATTGTCACAGTGAGTCAACTCAGAGAGATACATGCAGTCTAATATTTTGTCTGTGACAGAGGTGCAGAGAGAAGTTTCATCAGAGAGTACACCTGTTTTCCAAGACTTCAACCTTAAAGTTTAAGGATTTCCTTCCTAACAGGCTTTGATAATCCATTAGGAATCACTCACTCATGAATTTAAGCTTTTTGGGAAATGATTTAAAATTTTCACCCCAGTAGCCTCCTGGGGAAATGAGTTCTGTAAGTTTATTACCTGCTGCATCACCTGGTGCTTCTTTTTAAATTTCTTTTTTAAATCATCCAAGCCATGAAAAGATGGGGGTAGTGGTGGCGTCTGCCTCTAATCAGGAACTGGTGAATGTGCCCATGGTCACCTCGCAGCCTGCCCTGAATTCCGTGGATTTCATTTTTGTGTCTCAGTTTGGAACTCTCCAGAATGAAGAGGCCAATTGTCCAGCTTGTCAGGCAGCAGCCCATCTGTGGAGTGAAGACAGTTCTGACATTTCCAAGTCTGGATTAAATGCTGCCTCCTCTTGGAAGCCCATCCACATTCCCTAGGGCCAGAATCAATCTCCCATTATTCTGAGCAGCAGAAGCACTTGGGGATAATATAAAAACTATCTGCTGCATTTAGAAAAGCTCTTTATACTTTATGAAGCACTTCCAAATCATTTTGGGTACTTGAATTTATAATAATGATAATGATAATAATTAATAATAGCTAATATTTATACAGTCTTGTGTGTTGGCTACTGTGCTAAGCATTTTATCTCCATGGATTATCTCATCTCCACAGCCAACTTTTGAGAGAAGCACTATTATTCTCATTTAGTAGGTGAGGAAACTGAAGCACTGAGAGATTCAGTTATTTTCTCAAATTTAAATGTGAGAAAACAGAAGCTCAGAGAGTGTAAGTGAAGAAACCTGGGTCATAGTTTCTATTACATCAAGTTGCTTCCCTCTCTCTTTCTCCCCAACTTTTCTCTCAAGAATATTTCATATTGTGTCATGTATTATCATTTGTTGCTACTTGCTTGCTTTCCTTAGTCCGTTATGAATTACTTGAGGTCAAGGTTGTGCTCGAATTATTCTTGAACATTTACTATTCCTGGCTGGGCGCAGTGGCTCATGCCTGTATTCCCAGCACTTTGAGGGGCCAGGGCAGGAGGATCTCTTGAGGTCAGGAGTTTGAGACCAGCCTGGTCAAAATGGTGAAACCCCATCACTACTAAAAATATAAAAATTAGCTGGGCGTGGCGGTGCTAGGGTTGGGTTCTCATCTGAATGCTTGATTGGGGAAGTAACTGCTTCCATACTCACAGTTCTTGGTAGCCTGTAATCCCAGCTACTCAGGAGGCTGAGGCAGGAGAATCGCTTGAACCTGGGTGGCAGAGGTAGCAGTGGGCTGTGAGCTGAGATTGTGCCACTGCACTCCAGCATGGGTGACAGATTGAGTGAGATTTTGTCTCAAAAAAAAATATTATTCCTTTTCCAGAGCATAGACTAGGATGGGTTCACCAAACTCTTTCCTTTTTCTTTGGGCATGAGTGAGGCTATAATTCTCAGCATTTGCATTTCCTGTAGTCAGGAGAAACCATGTGCCTGAGTTGATGAGGACAGAAGTGACTTGTCTACTTTCTGGCTTTAATCCTTACTGAAAAACCACCCTTATGGTTCTTTATGTTCTGTTTCTACCCCTGTCTACAAGCTGGATGCAGAGGTTCCAGTGGAAAACTCTGAGGCTAGGGGATGGGGAAGCTACAGGATAGCAGGAGGCTGGGTTCCTGAATGACAGCATGGAGTAGAGCTAAGTTCTCTTCTTATTTCTCTATGACAGGTATTGTGTTCTGATGTGAATCCTCATGAAGGATTTGGGGTTGTTTGTTATAGCAGTGGTCTACCCTGATTAATAAGCCAAGCCACTAGCCCTTAGCACAGTCAATCAGCGAGTATTCTGCCTACATAGAACCTTGATAGATACATGTGTGTTGAATCAAACTGTCTTGGTCTGCCCCTTTTCTGACTACAATTTTTCTCCATTTCCTCATTAATTAATTCCTCTAGAATTTATCATGTATATCAGTTATCCACTGCTATGTATAATATTATTATAATCTTGCAGCTTAAAACAACTTGCATTTATTATCTCACAATTTCTCTGGGTTTGAAGTGTGGGCATCACTTAGGTGGGCACTTTGCAAGGTTATCATTAAGGTAATGGCTAGGGTAGGGTTCTCATCTGGATGCTTGATGGGGGAGGTAACTACTTCCAAACTCACAGTTCTTGGTAGAAGTCAGTTCCTTGAGCTATGGGGCTGGGGATTTCAGTTTCTTGATGGTTGTTAGTGAACACTGTCTTCAGCAACTGGAATCTGCCTATAGTTACTTGCTATAAACCATTCCCTAATATGGCTGTTTGCTCTCTCAAAATCAGCAACAGAGTGAGAAATTCCACCAAAAGGGGCACTATAATTTAATGTAACATAGTCACATAATCACTTATATGCAATCATGTATATCCCATTGACTTAGCTATATACTATTGGTTAAAAGTAAGTCACGGGTCTCACCCACACTCAGGGGTTTTCAGGTATCCTTTCCTTATTCCCTCCATACTTTCTAATCACCAGCTCTAACGGGGATGATTAGCACCAGGTGCGTATAGTGTATGATTGTAATTGAGGCAGGGGTTAAAGGGGTGAGATAAGGGGAGCGGCTTGTTGCTGGGGAACTCATTAGGAACTTTCTAATGTCTAGGGGTCTCACAAATGCCCCAGAGGTTAAAGGGCTGGTCTAACCTTCTATTTGAGAAGTGCCATTTCCTTTTTATTAGCCTAAACATAGGAACTCATGGCCCAGGAGGGCCTAATCAGTACTCTGAAGCTGCCCAACAGCTGCCAGTGTCCTGCCAGAGGCTTGGTACAGTTAGTGATTGTCATTGAAGCTGAAAGTAATGAACTAGATGACTCTTGACTCTTTGTGTTTAATTTTTAAAAATTATATCACAAAACTGGGGCATGATGAAGGATTGCTGTCAAAAAGGAAAATAGGTGGAAATACATCCTTAGGCACCTAAGGAAGAAAGATTGGGAGGAAAATGGAACCAGTCTCCT
Organism: Mandrillus leucophaeus; assembly: GCF_000951045.1. Lineage (NCBI taxonomy): Eukaryota > Metazoa > Chordata > Mammalia > Primates > Cercopithecidae > Mandrillus > Mandrillus leucophaeus. The sequence continues at coordinate 8,580,537 of NW_012102031.1, forward strand.
GTGAGCTCACTCTGTGTGCCAGGCACTGTTCCCAGCTTTCAGAGGCACAAAGCCATTTAAATTTCATAAGCATTCTGTGTGAGCTAATGTGATATACTCATTTGTCAAGTGGGGAAACTAAGGTTCAGAGAGGTTAAGTAACTTGCTCAAGGGCACACAGCTAATAAGTGGCAGAGGCAGGAATAAAACCTGGCTCTGTTTGACTCTAGGGCAATATAATTGCCCTTGGTGGTGCCAGCATGGGCTCTCTTCACTTACCTTTACTATCTAAACCTTTTTAAACCTCTCATCTACGTATAGATTTCAGAGCAGGGACGCACTTCAGGGAGTGCTTGTCTGGATCTGCCCTGTAGTGAGGTTAGGGAAGGAGAGGAGAAAGGAAGCAGCAGGTACAGCATTGTCTTCCTACTAGAACGTCTTACGGCCTATGGAGGAAGAGCATAGAAGTGACAGAGAGCTTGAGATCTTCTGGGTAAGGCTTTGAGAGCTGTTGATAAACCCTAATCTTCTTAGAGCATTTTTGAATTGTGTTCTGCAAATTGTCTCCCATATAGTTTCGCTTTGTTCATCTCCACTGTCACCTTCATAGGTCTCCATCATCTTTCTCTTATAGTTAATTGTGACACCAAACAGGTGGTCGGCTTCAGTCTTGTTTCTGTCTGATCCATTCTAAATAGGACAGTTAATGGGATCTCTTCAAAACCAAAAGTTAACCCTTTAAATTTCCTGTTTTGAATACTTCAAGGGCTTCCCTTTGCTATTTACTAGTATTATATTTGAACTTCTAAACATGGTTGACAAGGCCCCCAAATTTGGTCTTCTCTTTAATTCCCCATTTCTCACCACTTTTTTCTTGCTCTTTCTAACCAAAAAGAAATTTTTTTTTTCCCTAAAATTCTTCATGCTCCCCCTACCATAAGTCTTTGCTTGATATACTCTTGCTTGTCCTAATCCCCACACTTCAGATGATTCTTAAGGACATAGACACATGTTTTTACCTGCCTGGTATTTCCTACCTCTTCTGGAAATTGCACCTTGACTTTTCTTTGAGGAATTGCCACTTTCAGGCCGTGTGATTTAGTAGGAGTGTGACAATACCCCAGTTCCTGGTCGCAGTGGATCTATGCAGAAATTGACTGTGACTCAAGTCTGGCCAATGAGCATAGCATTGAAGTTCTTGCTGGAGCTCTTGGGAAAGAAGCTTTCTTCCCCCAGAGTGGTTTATCTGAAGCATGCAAAGCTGGAGCTTGCAGAGCCTTCTTTACCACTGCCCTGGAGAAAGCCTCCTTGAGGATAAAGCTCACATAGGGGAAAATAGAACCCAGAGACAAAGGCCTTTTTTTTTTTTTTTTTTGTTATTTCATTTTAACATCTAGATCTAGTCATGACTAAAGCAAGAAACCCTGCATTTTTCAATTGTATGAATGAATATATTTTCTTTTTTACTTTGGTCATTTTAAGTTAGATTTCTGCCATTTGCATTTAAAAGGGACCTGCCTTGAAACACTTGTCTCTCCAGTTAAAGCCTGAAGTTCTTTCTTCATGCCTATTTTATATTTGAGAAGGTTTAAATCTCATTGTTATTTGATTAGTAACTTTTATTGAGCACCTACTAGGTTCTAGGTGCTGGAGAGTCAACAAAACAGGTAAAAACTTCTCAGGGAACATATATTAAGGTGGAGGAAAGAAGTAATAACCAAGATAAATAAAATATATAGTTTATGAATGGTGACAAGAGTTAAGGAAAAAAATAAAACAAATATATGGAGAAATTCCAGCTGTAAGTGGGAAGATAGGTAAATGCAGATTTTGTACAGAGTGGTCAGGAAAGACTCCACTGAGATGAAAACATTTGAGCAAAATTTTGAGGGATGTGAAGGAATTATCTATGTGGCTGTGTTCCAGGCAAAAGGAGCAGCACAATTAAAGATCTAAAATGGGAACATGCTGGTAGGTTACATGCTCCTATAGTAATTCCATTTTACCTTTTCAATTACATATGTTAGGTCAAAAGATAGTATATTAGAACATACTCTCTCCATTTATACATTATTTTCTCTGTGTTTCAGTTTGAGGGTTTTATATTGATTGCTTTTTGAGTTGCTAATTTTTTCTTCTGCTCAGTTTGCTTTGCTGTTAAGTCCATTCATTGACTTCTTTATTTCAGATATTGTGATTTTAAGTTATAGAATTTCCACTTAGTTCTTTTCATAAGTGTATCATTTATCTTCTAAAATTCCCCCTCTGACCACTAATCTGCACAAATTTTCTTCTAAAATTCTTTATATGTGTATAATAATTATTTTAAAGTACTTGTTTGCTCTTTCTCAAGTCTAAGTCATCCGTGGGTCTATCTTTATTTACTATATTTTCTCTTGATTATGAGTCACATTTTCCTGCTTCTTTTCATGTCTCATAATTTTCAATTATGTGTTGGACACTTTGATTAAAAGAACAGTAGAGACTGAATGAGATGATACGTTTTATTTTGTTTTCTCCAGAGAGTGCCCACCCTTTTCCATATCACAAAGCTAGGATGAGAGGCTGATCATTCAGATCCCACCATGATCAAGCTGAACTGGGCTGAGTTGAAACCTTGTTTAGTTTTAGATTACTCCTAGTTTCAAATGAAATAACAGATCTCTCTCATCTTCTGTTATGCCAGTGTCCAACTTCCTATGCCAGTGTCCAACAGCCACTGGTGAGGGACTGATCCACTGATCTTATCAGAATTTGAGCAACGAGGGAGTTGGTTTGCAGCTTTAGTAAGTTTCAGTTTATCTCCAGATTTAGCCTAAGCACTGCACAAGACTGCAAGATCTATCTCTGCTTTCCAGCTCCTCCCCCACAGCTGCTGGCTCAGCACAATTCCTGTGGGGGAGAACTGTTGCGCCAAAAGATTTATCATTGCATTTGGACTCTTTGAGATTCCAATCTGTCACACCAGCCCACATTGTCACTAAAAGCTTGGTTGGTTTATCCTTGTTCCAGCAAAGCTCCTCTGCCTATGGCAGACCTTCTTCTCCACCCACACATATCCAGACCTGGCAATTGGCCCAGGTATGAGAGTAGCAGTTGCTCTTTCCTCACTGATGAAGGGCTCATTCCTCTCTGGCATTTGGTTCATTTAAACTTTTTTGCATCCACCACTCTTGTGTGACTTTAAAGAGAAATACAATATTGAGTTTATCTGGTGTTTTATTCTGTTATTGATGGGAACATTGGTCCTTGTACATTCTAACTGGCAGTGGATCTCCTAGGATCTCCTACATTAACTTCAGTCACAATAACATTTGTAATTACTTGTAAAATTTCTGACTCCTCAGCCAGTCTATAAGCCTCATAAGGACATTAAATTATGTCTGCTTTGTTCAGTGAAGTACACTTGGTGCAGCCCAGGGCCTGGCACATTGTGGGTGCTCAGGTCTGTCTTCAAGTCCCTGTGTCAGATGCCGGAGCAGCAAGGTGGGTTAGACCATCTCAGTCCTCAAGCTTCTCACAGTCGAGATGTGAGCCTGAGTCAGAGCACACCCATTCCTTCAATTGGCAAAGGACTGTCAAAGCCCAGGTCTTCAGGGCTGTGTATCTAGATTCACTGTGCTTTGAGGAAATCAGGACATGGGACACAGAGGGGCCAAAATCTCTTTTGTCCAGCTGAGCCTTCTTCCATGATCCATAATCCAAGTGCTGCTCTCCTCTTTGGGTGGGGAAACAGCCAGATTGTGGAGGGTGGGTGCCAAGTTTATAGGAAGATTGTTGGTCTGGCTGACCCTGGGTCTGTGGGTCTCAGCTTGAAGAGAATACCAAGCCTAGAAGAGCCTCTACTGAGTGAAGAACCACTGAAATTCAAGTTCACCAGCCTTTGATA
>NW_012102031.1:8584864-8590855 GCF_000951045.1 Mandrillus leucophaeus
TATTATTTAATTAATGTTACTCTGTGAAAGCAGATGTTCTTATACCTGTTTGGCAAGTGACACACTTGGGTTCAGATAGATCAAACTGCTTGCCAAAAGTCACACAAGAAAGTGATGGAACCAGGATAGGAAACCCAGTACCTGATCTCAAAGCCAGTGATGATGATGATGATTATTTTTTGCCACGTCCATGGCATTGTCTACCACTTCTGTGCAAGGCACTATAAATTCTATTTACAAATATTATTTCTAATTTTCTGAATTTGATAATAGGACATTTATAAATAAGGATACTGATATTCAGAAAAGATAAGGAATTTACACAGTGTCACTTAGCTAGTATGTGCTATAGTTAAGATTTGATCCCAGGTCAGGAGCTCCAAAACAAAATCGAGAGCTTTCCCCTTTTGACCTGGATGCTTTTCATCTGCTCATATCTGTCTTAATTCTTTCTCTGCCCTGCTCTGTGCCCCCCAAGCCTAACCTCTATGGACTGCACCTGCAGGGCTCTTGCCATATAACTTCTGGTCAGGTTTGGCCAGTTGGGGGAGTTGGAGTTTGGGAGGAGAGAGATGTTGGGGGGTCTGGATTCACCCTGTCCTCCCCGCTTTTTTGTGGCTTTAGTGATGGATGGATGTATCTCTTTCCACAGCTTCTGGTAGGTGGCCCCCTGTAAAGAACCCAGCTCTCGACTGGACCCTGATAGCAACTTTTTCTTCCTTTTTCCTTTTCGCCCTAGGAGAGGTCACAGCTTCTTGCTGTTGCTACTGCCTGGGTTCCTCAACATTCCCTCTGGGCTGTCTGAATTCTGCCCACCCCTGTGTACCCATCGTAGTGCCTTCGTTAAAAATCTCCTAAAAAATACCAGATGAGCGAGTTTCTGTTTCCTGCCAAGACCCTGACTGGTATAATTTCTAATCAGAGATCCAAAATTTGGGGAATAAGATTTCGAAAGCTAGCTTGGCTCAGAGCCTATTTTGAAAAACGATTCACTTCCTTCCAGACAAACAGTTCCTATCTTGGCCCCAACTCACTGTCCACCCTCTACAGATCTCTGTGGTTTGACTGCAGGCTCTCCATGCCAGCCAAAGTGCCTGACCCCTGGGGTTGGCAAATACCTGACATTTCTGGGCATCTGTGTCTCACGTCACCCTCTTGCTGCACTTCCATGGCACCAACTATAGTGGCAGCTGAGAGCAGAGACAATCTAATTAGACTCATTCTGGGTGTCAGTGGGAAGGGGAGGGACAGATGTCTCTTCCTTGTAGCTGTGGGAGCTGTTCCTGCTTGAAGGCTGATGTATGAGTGGGATCTTTGGGTGGGAGCCCTCAGGAGAGCAACTTTCCAGCCTGACTCGGCCAAGACGGGGGAAGAGTTGGCTAAAGATCTTGTCCTGGGGTGGGTGGGGGAGACTTTATTCCTTGTCATCCTAACCTGCTTCTCTTTTCTTGTCTCTGTCTCCTGCCTCACCAGGCAAGGCCTGATATGCATGTTTGAGGCATCCAGTAGGACTTGGAAGCATAGATCAGGGCTGGAGAGTGGCGTAGGTGGGGGACCTGCCGTGAATCAAGACCGGTGACAGGAATTTTCTGGCAGACAGCAGGTGTTCTCTCTGTTAGTTGGCGGAGAAAGCAAAAGGAAAGGAAGTGATATTCATGGTACATGCAGTGCTGATAGGCACCACTTGGCATGCGTTGGCTCATGTGGTCCTCACCGCAACCTTGGAGAGGGGCCGTGGTGATCCTACTTTGTAGCTGACAGAACTGAGGTTTTCAGAGAGGTTATGAGATCTGCCCAATCCTGTATAGCTTGAAGAGGCAGGGCAGGGTGGTGAACCAAGGTCTGGCTGACTCCTGAGTCTCATTCTGTCCCCTCTACACACACCGCCACAGGTCAGATGACTCTGCAAATGGCAATGACCAGTTGGCAGAGCTTCCTGAGGGAAGGCAGCCCTGCCTCCTTCTTCCCTACATCTCATGCATGGTGCTAGACTCAGAGCAAGCAGTGCTCCATGAATTCCTTAAGTCCTAAGCTGTCTGAGGCCTTAGAGATTATCTGGTATATCCCACCTTTATTATCCAGAGAAGGTGACCAAGGCCCTGAGAGGTGGAGAGATGTGCTGGACATCACACAGAGCATTGAAGTTGAACTGAGCCTTACACATGGACCCTAATGCTCTGTGTGATGCACCCCCCTCCCATCAGGCCAGGCACCATCTGCTCTCTGTCCATGCCTGCAGCTCTTCTCCCTGCTTTCTGCATTCAATAACACCTGTAGGCCAGCAAGGTACCAAGAGAGTTTACCTGTCTATTTAAAAAAGTCACAGACTCAGGTTTCTATCATTTCCAAATGCGGGAAGATCGGCCAACTGCCTCAAGCCTCATTGCATGGAGTAGGATTTTTCTTTGGTTCAGTAGAAGTCATTTAAATCTTTTGAATTTTAGATTTTTGGGCTCTAAAATGGGAATAATGAGACTTCCTTCAGAGAGCTGTTTTGAGGATCAAAGAGATAATGGATGTGGCAAGACAAAAAACTTTAAACGATGTTGAGCTGATGCAAGAGACTGTGGCTGCAGCAGAATGTCTGTATGGGAAGAGGTTAGGGACACAGTGCAGTTATACAGGGCTACTGGACAATCAGTTTTGAAGCTTGTTTGCACAGGAAACTATTTTGTTTTTAAACAAAATTACTTTGCTTTTTTTTGGTGTCTTTGCTAAGTGGCTGATGGAGGTTGGGAGGACTTAGCTCTTCAAGCTACTCCTCAGTGCCTTGTTGGTTATTATAGTGATATTACGGATTACCTACAATGACCTTACGTATCTTGCAGAGCCCAGAAGCTATCTTATTAATATCAGTTCTAGGATTGCAGTGTCCAATATGTGGCTACCAGCCTCATGGGACTATTTTAATTTAAATCCATCAAACTTACATACAATTAACAATTCATTCATCATACCAGGCCACCTTTGATAGCTGCATGTGGCTTGTGGTTGCTGTATGTGACAGCACTGATACGGAACATTTTCATCACTGCAGAAAGTTCTGTTGAACAGCAGAAGATGGACTGCTCTAGAATATCTGGCAATGCCACAGCTGGCCGAGTTATCAGGGTACATCTAGTCTCATTCCTGGCTGGGTGAGGTGGCTCACTCCTGTAATCCCAGCACTTTGGGAGGCCAAGGTGGGTGGATCTCCTGAGGTCAAGAGTTCGAGACCAGCCTAGCCAACATGGTGAAACCCCGTCTCTACTAAAAATACAAAAAAAATTTGCCTGGTGTGGTGGCGGGTGCCTGTAATCCCAGCTACTCAGGAGGCTGAGGCAGGAGAATTGCTTGAACCTAGGAGGCAGAGGTTACAGTGAGCTGAGATCACCCTGCTACACTCCAGCCTGGGCAATAAGGCGAGAGACTCTGTCTCAAAAAACAAAACAAAACAAAACAAAACAAAACAACAAACTACATCTAGTCTAGTTTAACTCCTGATTTCACCGAGAAAGGAACAGGGGTCTAGAAAAGTACAATTGTCCTGGGATCCGGTGTGTTCAAAGTGCTCTGGTAGTGATGTCTAGGTCTTAAGTCATCAACTGACTCTCTGGGGGCTGAGGCCAGCAGCTCAGGGTGTTTCTGGAAGGGAAGGGAGGAGAAGGGCGTTTCCTTCTGGATCCTTAGAGAATTGGAATGGGGTGTAGATATGGATGGGAGAGGCAGACGCCTGCCTGAGTGGTGAGTAGAGGGGCGGATTGTCTCCCAGGTGACACATTCACTCCCTCATGAAGGATGCTACATCTGCATTCTTACGCCCTGCTGAGAAACTTTGGTATAAGTCTATGGAGTGACTCTGAGATTCCTGGCTTGGAAGCTCCACTAGTTAGATAGTCTGGCCCACCAAAGCTGGGCTGGATTCTTATTCTGGCAGAATAATACGGACACTTGGGAGTCACACAGACCTGTGGTCAAATCTGCACTCCCCTACGCCATGGCTATAAAACCCTGCACAGGCAATTGGATCTATTTGAACTTCAATGTCTTCAGCTGGAAAATGAGAGTAATATTAATAGTTGTTCCCTCTTAGGATTGTGAAAATTTTTAAATTTTTTTAAATTAAAAAAGCTTTTAAAAATAGATAAAATTGTATGTATTTATCATGTGCAACATGATGTTTTGAAGTGTATATTTTAATACTTTGTGGAATAACTAAATCTAGCTAATTAATAAATGCATTACCTCACATTTTTTATATATATATATACACACATATATAAATATATATAAAAAATTATTTTTTTTTTGTAGACAGGGTCTTGCTCTGTCACCCAGGCTGTACAGTGGCACAATCATGGCTTACTGCAGCCTCAACTTCCTAGGCTCAGGTGATTCTCCCACTTCAGCCTCCAAAGTAGTTGGGACTACCAGTGTGCACTACCACGTCCGGCTAATATTTTGTATTTTTTGTAGAGACGAGGTTTTACCACGTTGCCCAGGCCGGTCTCGAATTCCTGGTCTCAAGAGATTCACCAGCCTTGGCCTCCCAAAGTGCTGGAATTATAGGCAAGAGCGACCATGTTTGGCCAGTTACCATTTTTGTGGTGAGAACACTTCACATCCACTTTCTGTGTTTCAAAAGTACAATATATAGTTGTTGACTATAGTCACCATGCTGTGCCATAGATCGCTTGAACTTATTCTTCCTATGTATCTGTAATTATGTATTCTCTGACCAACTCTCTCCAACCCACCCTCCCCACTAACGACCCCAGCCTCTGGTGACCACTCTTCTACTCTCTACTTCTATGACATCAATTATTTGAGATTCTGCATACAAGAGAGATCATGCAGTATTTGTCTCTCTGTGCCTGGCTTATTTCACTTAACCAAATGCCCTATAGGTTTATCTATGTTGAAAATGACAGAATTTCCTTCTTTCTATGCCGAATCATATTCCATTGTGTATATATGCCACATTTTCTTCATCTATTCATTTGCTAATGAACACTGAAGTTGCATGTAGAATATTTAGTATGGGGCCTAGCCCCAGCAGGTGCTCAATAAATATTAAATAGTATCATTAGAGGGGGTTAAATTTGCAAGACTTCCGAATATGCCCAAATATGATTGTTATCTGAATCACATAGTCTTGATCTGAAACTATTGCAAAATCTGTTGCGGGGCTTAACATGTTACACATCCACCTTCATGCGTTTTTCATGTTGAAATAATTTCTTTGGTTCCAGCTGTTGTCAGGGAGGAAGCATTTTGGCCCTTCTGGGGTAGTAAGCACACAGCTTTGGGGGTGGAAAAGATTGAGAACCTTTAAGTTCATTTGGATGGTGAGCATGAGAAGATGCTGTCTCTTTGGGATCAGGGCTCACCCACCCACAACTTTTATCTCAGGCCCATAACTAGTGTAACAGCACCTTATGAAGGTTTGAGACTGAGTCTAGAACTTTTACTGAGACCTGAGCAACAAATCTGCTGTAATCATAAGAGCCAGGTATTCACCAGCCCAAGGCTTCAAAGAGAAGCAACTAAAGAGGAAGTCCATTTTAATCTCTGAGTACATAGGACACAGTGTTCCTGATGAAGGCTCTCACCAACAAAGGTCAGACTGGAGAGGAATGGAAATGTGTATGCATTAACACCTACAGTTGTCCGTATCACTCAAGCTAGGAGAGATGCAAGCTGCAGGCATATTCCTCCACAAGGCGGTTGGAGGACCATCCAGGTGGCCAAGGTGGGTGTTTTATGGAAGGAAAGAAATTCCAGAATGAGCAGCCCCTCGAGAGGTAATGGTCTGCTCTTAGGCAATGGTTTTGAGGCTCTGTCTTTTATTCTAGGGGGTCTGAGAAATCATGTCTTGTAACCAGGGATTACAGTCACACTTTTTTTTTTTGAGCCGGAGTCTGCTTCTGTTGCCCAGGTTGGAGTGCAATGGTGCAATCTTGACTCACTGCAACCTTTGCTTCCCAGATTCAAGCAATTCTCCTGCCTCAG
>NW_012102031.1:8591246-8608089 GCF_000951045.1 Mandrillus leucophaeus
CTTTACTTCTGGTTATTTTACTCAGTCATTTTCTTATTTGCCCGTTTATTCAACACACATTCATTGGGTATGTAGTGAATTCTACTTCCGTCAGTTTTCTCAGCCGTACAATGGGAATCCTATTAGAACCTAACTCACTGGGCTGTTGTAAGGATTAAATTAAGTAATGCACATAAAGCTTTTAGCAAAACATCCTGAAAACAGAGTGTGTGCCTAATAAAAGGTAGTGATTATTATGGCTACTATACAAGAGGTACCGTGCTGGGCATTGAAGCTACGGAGAGATAAGGCCAACTCTCTGCTCTGGGAAAGTTGTCTGCCTAATGGAAAAGATGATAATTATCAGTAGAAGCATGGTCCAGTTACAATAGGAATAAAGTAGAAGGAGTGACTACCTTTGTATGAAAGGCAGAACAGATTTAGAGAAGTGGGGCATTTCAATGGGGTTTTGAAGGATGGATAAAAGTCCTCCATGTGGTAGGTAAGGATGGCTTTTTCTGGAGAGGGGTCACCACGTGTGAAAACACAGAGCTCTCTTGTCTTTCTCTCTATCTCTTAGGCTGAGGCCCTAGACAGACTTGCCAAGTAGCTGACTCCCTGTGTATTATGGATTCTCAGTGCTCCATCAGCCCGAACTGAACTCTGCTAGCTCCCCTTGGGACCTAGGTGGTATGACCTGGGAACCAAACTCAGCTTGGCTTTGCAGTTGATATCTCCTCATAATGTTGATTATATGCTGTTGGCTGGGCTCCTCCCAGCCTGACCTCCCTGGTAGACTCAGAAGAGACCCTCCTCGCTAACCCTGTCAAAAATAGAACCCTTGTATCTGCTCCAAAATTGGATTTGAAAAAGGATGTCTGACACCAGGCTGAGGAATGTGGAGAATCTGAGAAGGAAAAATTGCTTTACTATAGTTCCTGAGTGAGGGGCAGAGGCGAGATCAGAACTCAGATTGGTCTTATTCTAAAGCCACAGTACACCTGTAGTATTAACTCTTAATATCCCCCAAGTCACAGCCCTTTCTTGCCTCCTTCAAGGACCTTCCCGTTCATTCACTCTTTAGGAAGATACTGTGTGCCAGGGACTCTGTTACATACTTGGAATGAAAATGAACAAATTAGAGTCCTTGCTTTGTGCCTTATATTCTAATTGGGATATTGGGGAATGGTAAAGTCCCTACCTTCATGGTGTTTAGTTTGAATGGATGTGACAGATAGTAAATACATAAGCAAAGCTAGGGCCAGGCACCATGAAGGGGGCAAACATGGTGCGTGATAGCAAAGGAAGTGGGGAACCCACTTTGGCCGTCAGAGGAGTCCTGTACAAGTAGATGGCATTGATCAGAGTCTTAAAGGATGAAGAGGGGAGGTATCACCCTGCCCAAGTAATGCTTGCTGGTGCTTTTGGCTGGAACAATTTTGAGCTGCCTGTCTTGGAAAACTGACTCTGCACATAGGATTCAGAAGACAGAAGCCCTCCCTTCCCGCCTCAGTGACTTGTACTATTCTCCCTGCCTTCTTGGCTGTGTGTGTAAGGCCTCCTGGGTCTTGTCTAATGGGTCAACTTCTTCTGTGCCCAGGGAAAGTTTGTGGGTCACTGTTCCTGGGAAGTTCTTTGACCCCTGTCTCTGCACCAGGCAGAGTTAAGGCCCTTCTCTGTTTGCAAGGGTAATGGTTACAACTATGGGCTCATTTACTCCCTGCCACTCTGTGAGCGTCTTGCGAGCAGAAACAGTGCTGGGTTCACTTCCATTGCCCAGTACTTAGTTGGACACATGAGTAGGAGGTGCATAATACATATCTGTGGCATGAAAGAATAAATGATTTAGCTCCCTGAGGGCAAGAACCACATCTTCTAACTCTTTGTACCTCTTTCTTGTCCATCTCTGCCCCTGCAGTGGCTGGTACAAACTGAGAACCTGATAAATGCTTATGGAATAAATGATTATTTTAATTACTCGATGAGTCACCACAGGGTTCCCTTAAATAGCACTTATTCTGGTGCATTTAAATGTTCATTTATAAATAATTAACTATATCACCAGGAGGCTTAAAGAAAGGAGTCACACAGGGAGGGAAGGGCTGGGAGAAAAGCTTTAAGCTCCAAGGTTAGGCAGGACAGTGGAGAGGAAGGAATGAGGGCCAGAGCCTGGGCTCCTGGGCACTAGACCCTCACTAGCAACACGACTTCAGACTCTCATAGCCATCTGCACATGGGGAGAATATTTTTGCTTTAATTGCTTCTTGGGTTGGTTGTGAGGATCGGATGTATTCAATAGTCTTCTAGGACTGGGGATACGATGGTATACCTAGCATATGAGCTCCTGTCTTCAAAGGGCTTATAATAAAATGAGTTAATCATGGTAGACTTCACGTGAGTGGCTTCTTATGAATCACACTTCCTGTGTAGTCCCCTCCCACCTGGACTCTGGGTGTGGCCATGTGACCGACTTGAGCCAATGGAACATTAGTAAGCATAATATTAATATAAGTAGGGGATCGACTTATATTAGTATAAGTAGACTACTGAATGAGAGACCATGTGGAGAGAGAGAGTCCCGGAGGGTGAGAGGCTAACCTGGATGTTTCAGCCTCAGCATTGCTCTCAGCTAAGCTCCCAAGCGTGTGAGCAACCTCAGCTGCACCATGTGGAGCAGAAGAACCAGCCAGTCAAACTCAGTCAACCACGGAATTGCAGAAGTTATACATCATAATAGTTTTCAGCACTAGATTAGCATTGATAACTAAAATGGAAATAGACATAAACATACATTATACAAATGCAAACTGCTGGCTCTGAAATTCATTTCCAGGGGAAACTATAGAACTTGGAAAAGCTGAATAAATGGAAACTAATGGAAAAATATAACACAATTTTTATTTATTTATTGAAAGCTTATAATGTGCCACAAAACTCACTGATAATAATAATAGCTCTCCATTTATTGAGGTTTTTCTATGCACCGCTTGCTGTGCTGAGTGACTTACATGAATCATCTCATTTAATCCTAAAACAACTCCATGAGGTTGCACTGTGTTGATGCATATCTTTAATACAGAAAGGGCTGAGCCACAGAGAGGTTAAGAATTACACAGCCAGTAGGTGGCGGAGCCAGGATTCAAGCTCCGGCTAACTCTAGCCTCTTGCAACTCAAAAATGTCGTCCACGGACTGGCAGCATGGGCTTCATCTGGGAACTTGTTAGAATGCTGTCTCACCCTAACCCCAGACCCACTGAATCCGAATCTGCAATTTAACAAGATCCCCAGGTGATTTGTGTACATATGTAAGTTTGAGAAGTGCTGGTCTAGACCACACTTAATGTTTGACAGGTTAACAAGCTCCCAGGTGATTCTTATGCTTGTTAAGTTTTGACGGTCACAGGTCTTGTTTCCAAAGGACCCAGACCTGGACTCTCTCCACACTGTGAAGTAGGCAAAGTTGAGCTTTTGGGGAAGGACTCATGTAACATAATGAAAATAACACACCTTTTAGTGCTTGGCCAACTTGAATTTGAAGCTACCTCTGCCATCTGTTGGCTGCAGTAATGAGCAAGTCACTTCTTGCCACCTCAACTTCCTCATCTGTAAAACGGAGGCGATGATACTTAATTCATTCTCACCTTCACCCTTCTTGATTTGACCCAACAGAGGAACCATTTGTCCTTGTGTGTTGGTTAGGAGGTTTGTCATTAACATTCTATAATATGAGCCCATCTAGAGCATTTATAGTGTCAGATAGTAGAGAACCTGGCCCCTCAGCACTGCCATCCCTTATATGTGAGACAAGAGTATTGGCTGCCATCATCTTAAATGAATGGTAACGTGATTTGGCTCTGTGTCTCCACCTGAATCTCATTTTGAATTGTAATTCCCAATGTTGAGAGAGGGACCCGGTGGGAGATGATTGGATTATGGGGGCGGCTTTCTCCTTTGCTGTTCTTGTGATAGTGATCTCACAAGATCTGATTGTTTAAAGGCGTGGCACTTCTGCTTTCACTCCCTCTCTCCTGCTGCCATGTGAAGATGTGCTTGCTTCCCCTTTGCTTTCCACCATGATTGTAAGTTTCCTGAGGCCTTCCCAGCCATGCCTCCTGTATAGCCTGTGGGATGGTGAGTCAATTAAATCTCTTTTCTTTATCAACTACCCAGTCTCAGGTAGTTCTTTAGAGCAATGTGAGAAAGGACTAATGCAAATGGGCTAACTGGGCATTTGATAGCTCAAGATGGAATCTGGTCACGTGTGTGTGTGTGTGTCTGTCTGTCAGGGAGAGGAAGGAGTGGAAGGGTCCTCCTGGGCACTATGAGTTTCACCTCAATTTCCAAGGATGTAGTTTATTCTTCCCTCAGGTCACCTGGGTTAACTGGGAGGTGATTTCTAAACCAACTAGGAGTTCTTAGCTGTGGGAAATGGTTTTGACCGTTTTGCCTTCTTTTACTGAGGTCTAGGAATTCAGTTTTAGGAGACAAGTAAAAGTACTTTGAAAATGAAAAATGGAAAAGTCATAAGTTCCAAGCATGCACGGTAAATTAATAAGGGAGATGCTTTTTGGACCAAGGTGGGAGTATGCTCTGGGCCCCTCAAATCCAACTAGAAGGTCCCTACTTATACTGTGCACATAGAAGGTGTTGAGGTGGGGGTTTCAGCTGCGTCGCTCTGGCCCTGACTGGTATTTGCCCAGCAGACTGATGCTTACCTCCTACTTTTAGGATGGGCCTGGGGGAGACAAGCTTAGAAGGCAGTGCCAGTGCCCTGGGGAGAGAGTGTTTGGCAGCAGCAACTAGAAGAAATTTGCTTTCTTGCTTAGCAGTGCAGACCAGAATCAGTGACGTGCATTTTCAGCTTGAACACCATGCCTGTGTTCTTCATGGTCATTTACACCCCTTTTTTTTCCCTCCCCCTCTCAACAGCAGCTTCCCTTTAGGCATGGTTATTAATACGTCCCTCCCTATGAAATAGTTTGGGTTCTGCGAGGCAGGAGCTTAATGGGAAGGGAGATTGCAACCAGCATTTAATCCTGGGCATTCAAGGATATGAGCAACGGTTGGTTTTGTGCACTAATCTGCTTAATGAGCACATATCCTGGGAAACCTGAGGACCACTGGGAAGCTACTGCTGGAGATTAGGAGGGCAGCCAGGGTGGTGCTTTGCTATTTCAGACCTGACTGTGTGGAAGGCTGCTCAAGGCACTCGATGCATACAGTACATGGTTTAATTCTCACCCCAGTTATTCGAGATGGATATGATTATCTTTGTACTGCAGATGAGGGAAAAGACTCAGAAAGATGAGAAGACTTGCTCAAGGTCACACGACAAGTGGTGGAGTCAGGATTTGTAAGTCTGCCTGACTTCTTTTTAGCAGATCTGGTCAGTGGGACTTCAGACTTTGGAAAACAGAGACGCTGAGCATGGAAGGGCCTTTCAAGTTTGTTTAGTCCACCTCTCCACTGAATGTATGAATCCCATTATTACCATCCTCACCAGTGGCCATGCGACCTCCACCACTTTAATTCCTGAGTGACAGGGAGCTCGCTACTTTTTCAAGGCAGCTGGTTCCTTTGTTACACAACTTTATGCTCACAAAGTTCATTCCACTGCATCTCCCTCGCTGGGTCTTCCACCTAGGGTCCTAGCTTTAGCTTTCTTCTGGGCCTCCTCCACACACAGCTTTTTGGAGGCTGGGGCCTCACTGCCTTTGCTCCCTGATCTTCTTCAAGTAACCTAGTCTTGTTCATTCAATTCCTTGGCTGTGCCACTGTAGCTAAAGCAGCCTGCCTGACATAGTTCTTTCCCAAAAAGAGCTGATTCATCCAAGGGAGTAGACTGAATACCAGAGCTAAAGGAAGCATGTTTAAGAAGCAGGAACCAGAGCCAGCCTAGCAGGGAAACATGGTGTTTAAATAGCAAAACTCTCATTCATTCTGCTTGCCTGATGGTGCACAGCTAGTCAGTGGTGGGTGGTGGGGAGGGGATTGTGGGGGTGGGGAACTCAAATCTAGCTGAGTTGACCCCAAAACGTGCTTACCTTCCATTCTGCATGCTTTTTCCTGTGGGCTTGTCTGCAGTAACCACCTCTGAGTTGCCTGCCACTAGACCCCCGCCTGTCTTGATCATCCAGGAATAGGGGCACCTCTGCAAGGTGAGTGCCTACAAGATGAGGAGCTTCTGGGCATATCCCTCTTGGCTGACACCTACCGTGCATGCCCTGGTTTCCCAGGAGGGTGCCACAATGCAAATAATCCTTCCTGGCTTCCTGATTCATCCCTGAGACTCTGCCTGTTGGAATTTCATCCTGGCAGGAGGCAGAGATGGGGAGTGAGGGATACTCCAGAGTGTAACTAACCTGCTGTGTACAAAGGCGCCTTCCCTTTCTGGGCCTAGCCTTCCTCCTCTGCAGCACAAGAGCTCTGGGCCAGGTCAGCCACTCTCAGTGGCTGCCTGCTCTTCCAAGACCCACTCCTGGAGATTGCCATTCAACCGGGTCAGACACTGAGATTTTTTTTAAAAAAAAACATCGCAGGGGATTCTAATGTGCAGCCAGACTTATGAACCAGGGGGCTAGAGAATCATTTCTTTTTTGGATTTGTAAAAAGATTTGGAGTTTTCCCAATTTCACATATGCTGTCTCATTTGATTGTCACAAGCAGAGGTGGGTATGATAGGAATACTGGTTTCCACTTCGGAGAGGAGAGAGTTTAAGTAACTCATCCAAGGCCATACAGAAGGAATAGAGCAGAATTGGAATTCAAAATTAGAAACTCTGATTCTAGATTCCGGGCTCTTTTCATGACATCAGGCTGCCATCTCTCTATCCCCTCTTGGCTGTAACAGCCACGGGCTACCACCCACTGCCAGAGAGGCCGGCATTGTCCATGCGAGCCTTCTGCTATTCAATAACAACAATAATAACAAATGTAATAAGATAGCAACAATGTATATTTTACTGGGCATCCGCAGTGTGCTGGAACCTCCGTGTACATTGCTTCTTGTCGTTCTCCCAGCAACCCTGCTAGGTGGGTGTGTTACTCTAGAGTTCACAAATGAGGAATCTGAGGCACAGCGAGACTTAGCAATTTGTGCAGGTCGCACAGCTGGCTCATGGCAGAGGTGGGATTTGAACCCTGATTTCTCTAATTTGCTAAGTCCCAGCACTGTCCCCTGCACTACACTGCTTCCATTCAGAAGCATGGCAAGATTCAGACCTTCCTGCCACCCAGACCCAGAGCACCTTTTGCCTCAGAAATGACTGTCAGTCACTCCTGGGTATCGAGGGATCGGTCTTTCCTTCCCTGGCAAGGCTTGGCTGAGCCCCATGGCTTGGATTCAATTACACAATCGAAAAGACAAACAAATTAAAAGAGGAGCAGGGCTCTGTAAACAGCTTCTTTAATGACTCTGAGGACCAAGCCTGCCTCTTCCCTTTGGCAGAAGCATCTCTTGGCATCTGGGATGCCTCGATTTTCAGACAGGCCTCAGCAGTGCGTTAGGTCAGAAATTCGAAAAACACAGTGGCATATCTAAATCCCTCTCACAGGCAGCTTGTTAGAAATACAGGTTCTGGAGCCCCACCCAGAGATGCCGCTTCTGTAAGCCTAGGAGTACGGGCCCAGGAATCTGCATATTAAAGAGATCCTTAAGTGATTGAGATTTGACTTAGCCCTGACTGTGTGTTTGGGAACTCCAAGTTCTTCCTGACTTAGATAAGGTCCAAATGGGGGAGTCACTTGCCGGAAGTTACAGGTCAGCAGGAGAGCTGGAACCCTCATTCAGCACTCTCTACATCACCTTATCTTATATTTTCAGAATGTATTCTGTAGTGCCAGGAATGTGGGCTCATGGTAGCCAAGTGTATTAATTTCCTATAACAAAGTACCACACACTGGGTGACTTAAAACAAGAGAAATTTGTGTCTTACAGTTCTGGAGGCTAGGAGTTCAAAATCAAGGTGTCATGCCCGGTACGGTGGCTTAGGCCTGTAATCTTAGCACTTTGGGAGACTAAGGTGGGCAGATCATTTGAGATCAGGAGTTCAAGACCAGCCTGGTCAACATGGTGAAACCCAGTTTCTACTAAAATACAAAAATTAACTGTGTATGGTGGCAGGTGCCTGTAATCCCAGCTACTCTGGAGGCTGAGGCAGGAGAATCGCTTGAACCTGGGAGGCGGAGGTTGCAGTGAGCTGAGATCACACCAGCTTGGGTGACAGAGTGAGACTCGATCTCAAAAAAAAAAAAAAAAAAAAGAAAAAAAAGGTGTCAGCAAGTCCACACTGTCTCTGAAGGCTCCAAGAGATGACCCTTCCTTGCCAGTTCTAGCGTTGGTGGTTGCCAGTGATCCTTGGCTTCCAGCTGCATCACTTGTACCTCTGTCTCTGTCGTCACCCAGCCTTCTTCCCTGTGCAGCTGTGTCTCTGTATCTCTCCTCTTATAAGGACACCAGTCACTGGATTCAGGGCCCATCCTAATTCAGTATGACCTCATCTTAACTAGTTACATCTGCTAAGACCTTTATTTCCAAACAAGGTCACATTCTGAGGTTCCGGGTAGACATGAATTTTGGGGGACACTATTTAATCCACAACACCACATAGTACACTCTTTCACCCCAACTCTTCAAATGGGGGAACCCTCCCCAACCTTAAAGTAGAGAAAAAGCCACCTCCACAGGAAAGCCCTCCCTGACTACTCCATCTATACCAATGATTCTTTATTACAGCCTTCTATATGCTTCCTTCATAGCAGTATGGCCATTTTCTCTCTGCACCCCCAGACTCTAAACTCCTTAAGAATTGGAACTGTATCAGTGCTATTCTCCTAGTGCCAAAGTAGCCCTTAGCATGTGGTCAATGGCTACTCATTGAAGGAATCAATGCCCCTTGGCATCAGACAGGGTGAAGCAGCAGCCCTGTTGGGCTCAGACCTGCCTCCACCTTGCTGTGTGACCTTGGGAAGTCTCTGAGCAGCTTAGCGCCTCAGCAGCCCCATTTGCAAGAGGAGGCCCAATCGGAATCTCTCCAAGGTCCCATTATTTTAAGAGGGGTTTGTCCCTGTTTCCATCCTCATGACAAGTCCCTGGTGTTCAAAAGCCCTTTCCTGGTAGGTCTCCTCTCCCAGCCATTCTCAGGGGCCCTTTAGCAACAGTTTTGCATTAGCTAATTTAGATGATTTTGCTTTTCTCAGCATTTATAAACATTCTCCTTTTCTTCCCCACCTCCCTCAACCCCCAATCACGTTTTTCCTTTTTCCCAACTCTGCTGTTACGAAGTGAGGTCAGGTGCTCACGATACCCAGTGAGTCTAATTACCCGGGAAAGTAATTAACATTTCTAATAGAAACTGCCACTGCTCATTTTCATCGGGGCCCCACAAAAGCAATAAGGTAAAAGAGTTTCATAATTAAAGACTCGTTATTATGGGCTCCCCATTCCTTTCTGCAACGAAGACGACTTTCAAGGGGGAAATGAGTGTGCTGTGCTTCATGGTGACGGATGGGATCCCTGCCGGAAACTCTCTCATTGTATTTCCTATCTCCTACTCAGTTTCCCTCTTCATCTGGGGCTCCATCTTCTGCCTTCCTCTCCCTCTTCTCTTAAAGAAAGTCTCATTTCAGAAGCAAAGATTGAACAACACATGAAGATGCCTGGCTGTGATCTGAACGATTCCAAGTGCAGCTCGAAAATGTGAGGCCAAATTATCAAGTGTAAAGATACAGGAGCCAGTGCGGGAGGGGTGGAGTGAGAGTGGTTGGAGGAGCCACATGGGTTCCGGGAGAGGTATGCAGAATGGGAAGGGAAGTGTTACATGGAGCCTCGTTTCTCCTGGCTTTGTTAAAGAATCCAGACAAATTGCTGACATTCTCGGAGGCAGTTTGTTCATCCTTAAAAAGGGGGACATACTTAACTGGATTGGGAGGGTGGCATGAGAGGCTAAGTGATGATAAATATTTTGGCTTAGTTTTATTGAGGACTTACTATGTGTCTGGCTCTTCTGGGCATTTCACAGAGACCAAGTCATTTCATTCACACAGCGACCCGATGAAGTTAGGTGCATTTCTTTTCCTCATTTTCCAAAGGAGGAAATTGAGGCCCACAGCTGGTAGGTGACTTACTGTAGGTCACGCAAGTAACTGATGTGCTCTTAATCCCTCTCCCACAGTCACACGAGATTGTATTGTTATTTTACCAGCAAGGAGTGCTACTAAGGATGATGGATCTGCGACCTGTATTTGTAAAGGTGTAGTACGGGCCTTGATGGAATTTCTGACCATTCCACTACTTGCCAAGAAGCCAGATCATAGGAGGTGTAGATTCTAGTCTGAGAGCTTGAGACACTACCATTGAGACCCACAGGCCCACAGCAGTGGAATGTGAAACAAAGAGAACAAGCTCTGAGGCCATGGGGGCCTGGGTTCCAATCCTTGCTCTGCCCCTTACTAGCTGTGTTATTTTTGGAAATTAACTTACTTCTCTCAGCTTCAATTTTCCCCACTTACAAAATGGGAAGCCCCGTAAAATGATTGCGACCATTCAAGAAAATAATATTGGTAAAAATGCCTGGCACATAAGAGCTATTCACTGAATTGCAATCCCTTTTCTCCCTCTTTATCTGTTATCTTCTACCTTTAATATTCATTCATTCGTGCCTGTCTGTTTTGGAGTGAGACCTGTTTTAGGCCTGGAGGGAAGAGTGGTGAAATAGTGAAAGTCTTTGCCTTCTTGGAACTTACAGATACTGGGGATGAAAGTTGATAAATGAGAAAACAACTATTACATATTAGAACATCGGGTAGCAAGATTTTCCTCCAAGTGAACTGTGGGGATAAGCATATTTGATTAGTTTATTTCTGAGGTGCCATTTACATGACAATACGTTGTGATTCTAGGTTGATTCTTTTGAACATCAGCAACCGAAGGCCTCGATGGAGGCTGGCTTAACTGTAGACCCTATGCTGCAGCTTCTAGAGGGCTGGAAAGAGACAGGAAGGGGAAGAAAGGATGAAAGAAGGAAAATGTTATGGCTAGGACTCCACTGAAGACAAAAAGGAAAGAAAGAAGCAAAAATAAAACAAAAAGAAGAGAAAAAGAGTCCAGGAAGAACAATGAGGCTGACGGCCTGAAAAGCAGGAAGTAAGGGTGAGTGTTGAGGCTAGTTTGAGGGGGGAAGCAACTGACTTCAAGCCTCTGAGAGCAGCAGGAGTCCAACAGTGGGTGTGGACCGGGCCTCCAGAGGGAGCCAGCTGTGTAACTGTAGGCTTCCTTCATCTCACCAAGCTTTAGCTTTCTCATCTGCAAAAAAGGCATCATATCATATATTAGTTATCTATGGCTGTATAACAAATGGCTCCAAAACTTAGCAGTTTGAAAAAACAAGCATTTCCTGTTTTATAGTTTCTAAGGACTAGGGATCTGGACATGGCTTAGCTGATTCTCTGGCTCAGGGTCCCTGTATAATTAAGGTGTCAGCTGATGTTGGAGCCATCTCAAGACTGGGAGAGGTGCCACTTATTGGCTCACTGAAGTGGTTGTTGCTGGGATTCAGTTCCTTCTGGCTTGTTGGACTGAAGCCTCAGTTTCCCTCTGGCTGTTGGTTCGAGGCCTTCTTTGGTTTCTTCCCATGTGGGCCTCTCCCTAGGGGAGCTCACCACAGGGCAGCTGCTTCTATCAGACTGAGCTACCTCATTCATTAGAGGTGAGTTGCTAGCTCTGGTCCACACTCCAGGGGAGGAGATTACCTAAGGGTATGAATTCCGGAAATCAGGGGTCATTGTGGACCCCTCCCATTGTAGATTTCTACAAAGGGAGCCTTTGTAGAAGCTGCCTACCATACACAACCTCCCAAGACTTTTGTGAGGATTAAGTGAGAGGATTCAGGGAACATCTTTGGCACATTGCCTGGCACATAATACTTTTCAGAAGTGGTTCTTATTATTGCTATGATTATGAGGGTTTGATCAATGTCCATTGCTAATACTCTTCTGCAGATGATAACAAGGAAGGAATGCATATGAGTGAACAAAAAAGGGATGGTGTATCAGTTGTCTATTTCCACAATAATGCTGCATAACAGACGATCCCCAAACCACCGCACCATTGTATAAGAACACTTATTTTTGCTTACGGGTCTGTGGATTGACTGAGAGTTTCCACTAATCTGAGCTGACTTGTCTCTGCTCCCTGTGGTCTCTCACCCTCCAGCAGGCTAGTCTGGCCTTGTCCTCAGGGAACCTTTTTCAAACAGGGTTTCAAGAGAGCAAGTGGAAGTCCATAGGCTTCTTGAAGCGTAGGCTAAAAACTGGCGCTCCATCACTTCAGCCACTTCTATTGACTAATGCACATCACAAGACCAGCCCAGACTCAGCGGGTGGAGAAACGGATTCATCCTCTTGGTGGAAAGAACTGCAAAGTCATATCAAGGGGCATAGATCTATGGAGAAGAATTAGGGCTTTTTTTTTTTTTTTAAACCATAAACTGAAAAATAAAGAGATATGGAATTTAAATGCTATGTTTTCTAAAACATTTGGGTAATTCTGAGGGAAAAATCAGACCAGGAATTGAGCACCATTAGTGAGTGTTGGTTTTTTATTTATTTATTTTTTTTGAGACAGAGTTTTGCTCTTGTTGCCCAGGCTGGAGTGCAATGGCGCGATCTCAGCTCACTGCAACGTCTGCCTCCCAAGTTCAAGCGATTCTCCTGCCTCAGCCTCCCGAGTAGGTGGGATTACAGGCGCCTGCCAGCACACCCAGCTAATTTTTTGCATTTTTAGTAGAGACAAGGTTTCACCATATTGGTCAGGCTGGTCTTGAACTCCTGACCTCAGGTGATCTGCCCACCTTGGCCTCCCAAAGTGCTGGGATCACAAGTGTGAGCCACTGCATCTGGCCTGAACTTTTTATCAAGTTGCTCTGACACTGCATAAATATAATACTAACAATGAAATTATAAGAACATTTTTTAATTCATTCATTCATTCCTGCATTCATTCACTCATCAAACATCTAGAGCGTGGGTTGGCAAACTTTTTCTGTAAAGGGTAAGATAGTAAATATTTTAGGGTTTGGGGCCATACATTCTCTGTTGTAACTACTTAATTCTGCCATTGGAAAGCAGCCTATCATTGCTATGTAAATGAATGGGCATGGCTGTGTTCCAGTAAAAGTGTATTTATGGACACTACAATTTGAATTTCATATAACATTCATGTGGTGTGAAATATTATTTAAAATTTTCAATTATTTAAAATGGTAAAAACTATTCTTAGGGTGGCTCATGCCTGTAATCCCAGCACTTTGGGAGGCGGAGGCAGGGAAGGATCACTTGAGCCCAGGAGGTCGAGGCTGCAGTGAGCCATGATTGCGCCATGGCACTCTAGCCTGGGTAACAGAGTAGAAACCTGTCTCAAAACAAAAAAACCAAAACCAATTCCGAGCTGTGGGTCATAAAACTCAGGCAACAAGCCTGATGTGGTCTGTGGGCCATAATGTTGCTCTACGACACTTCTGGAGTATCTATCTTTCCGTAACTGACAGCTGTCTTTTCAGAACCCTCTTGCATATGTGATCTCCATTTACCCTCACTAGGAACCTGTATCTCTGATACAACAGAAAGAACAGCAACCAGGGGGCTTAATTCTACTGCCTCGGGAAGTACATAAGGTGGTGGTAGACCTGTTGAAACATCACCATGGTTTTAGGTAGCAGGATAAGCTCAACATTTGCAGGACCCAGTGCACAATGAAAAATCTTGGTTTCCTCATTCAAAAATTGAAACTTCAAAACAACAGCAGCAGATCATTAAACCAAGCAAGCAAGCGTGGGCCCTGTGTGACAGTACAGGTCATATGCCCACGTGGTGTCTTCTTGTTGGCTTTGAGCTTGCTTTCTTGTATGTCTTTAAAAAACTGGCTAATAAGTTCTACCCCCCCAGAGTTATTTTAGGTATTAAGTGAGCTAATGAATGCTAACTTTTCTCGCATGTTTCCTGACATGTAATAGGTGAATAAGAAAAGTTCCATGATGCTTTCTGGCACCAGACTTCACCTCCCTTCTGCCGCTGGTGTTTTTATACCATTGGCATCAACATGGCGGCAGGAGGTTTGGGTAAACAACAGCTCAAGGAGGATTTGCACTTCCATTTTTAGTGAGTTTTCTGAAGGCTAAGGCATCTGTTTGGATAGCCGGTACAAAATGAGACATTAGGGATTTGGGCTCAATTCAGCATAATTTGGAATAGTGCACCTGGTCTTTCATTTATAATATTTCTGTCTTTTTTTGGTTTTATGATTTATATCTTACAAATCTCTCTGACTGTTTTTTCTTCCTCTCCTTCTGTTGCAGTTTGATCAGATTACGGGAGGGCAGTATAGACATGTGTTTCTTTAAAGCCACCCTCCTCCCCCAGGCCAGAACAGGTGTTGTAGAAATTCCTGGGTGACTGTTCTTCAAACAAAATTGAACACTGCACACAGAATGGCATGCAAGAGATTCCTTTCTGCCAATGTCAAAGGCATTGTTGAAGCAGTGACTTCACATTGGAGGAGGAACTGTTTCCTGATATCTGAGTAAAGGTAGATGGAATCTCTTTAGAGATATATTTCATTGAAATTGATGGGTCTATTTCAAATATTTGCTAAGTAACTTATTGTTAGTTCTAAAAGGGCTAAGCGTGAGAACTTTTGAGTTGCCGAGAATGAGTTTTCCAGATGAATCCCAGCAGGTCAGTCTTGGAGAATGCTTCCTCCTTAATTTGTATATGACCTGCATGCATGTGCTTGACAATGCAATCTTTTTATAGGTGACATGTGTCAATCCATTCCATGAAAAGGCAGAGATGGTCACTTCCAAAGTGCTCCCTATTGTAGTCCTTAAACTCAAAAACAAATCAGTATCATTTCTTGGACATTTACTATGTGCCCAGTTCTTTACATACATGGTCTAATTTACATAATTACCTAATTTAACTCTCACATGTGACCTGTGATCAAAATATTACTATTATTACCTTTTGACAGATGAGGAAATATAAAGAAGAGGTGATTTGGCTAAGATATGGTGAACTGGAATGAGAATATAGGTTAGCCAGGTTTATTAATTTTTGTTCATTGAAACAAAAGTCACATAACATGAAATTAGCCATTTTGAGGTGAACAAGTGGGTGACATTAAATGTATTCACAGTATTGTACAACCACCACCTCTATCTAGGCCCACACATTTTCATCTCCCCAAAAGGGAACTTCATGCCCATTAAGCAGCCACTACGTTTACCCCCTCACTCCAGATCCTGGCAACCACCAATCTGTGTTCTATTTGTACGGATTTAGAAAATGAAGGCACAGAGAGGTCCAGAAAGTCATTTAAGTCACACTATTGGAGGCCCCCTTGTTCACCTCCTTAGTTCCTATCCCCTCCCAACCTCCAAAAAGGTAACCCCAGTTTCAACCATAACATGATGCAAACAGCTAATGTTTATTTAGTGCTGATGTATGCTGGGCACTGTTCAGGAACTTTGCATGCATTAATTCCTTTCATCCTTTCTACCCTATGCAGAAGATACTGCTATTACCTCTGTTTTACAGATGAAAACATGGAGGCACAGAGAGATCCGGAAAGTCATCCAAGGTCATAAGGCCACCAAGGGCAAGACCCTGGTTTGGAACCCTGGCATTCTGCCACCAGACTCCCTCTCTTAACCACCGGGATGCACTGCCTCTGTGTGGTTTTTATCCCGCACACAAGGGGTCATAGCATTACCAGCAAATCTGCAGCCATGCAATGTAGCTCATACAGCAAATCCGCAGTCCATGCATTGTAGCCCATACCCACAGCATAATTCAGAACAACAGCTTTTGGGAGGTACCCAGGGCAGCCACCCCCTTCCCTGACTTTACCGTGAATCCCAACTCCAGCTGGAAAGCAATATGCTAAGAGCTGTGATGGAGGAACATACAAAGGCCCCACGGAGGCCCAGAGACTGGAGAGATTAGTTCTGCCTGGGGAGTCCAGAAAAGTATCTGGTTCTTTCATTTCTGTATTCCTTTACACAAGAATAAAATCCAAAACTATGTTCACATGTTGGGAAAGAGCAACCATCTTATAAAATCAGGGTGAATTTTAGTGGTGGGCAAGATCCATGCACATAGCCTTGGTCATGCCACCAACTAGCTGAGTGACCCTCGGCTGGTTGCTTTACCTTTCTAAGCCTTTGTTTCCTCATCTTTAAAATCAGAATATTCTGACTTGCAGACATATAAAGTCCCTGGCATGTTGTAAGGCTGTAATAAATATTCTTAATAAATGTTTTGGTGTCTCAACCAAGACCCGTTTTTAGGAAGAGAGTTGATAAACTTCACGTTAAAGTATAAGTAACAACAGCAATAAGAGCAATATTTATTGAGCTCTTATGATGTGCCAGACTCTATTGTAAGTACCTTACACCTATATGGAAATGACTGGGAATATATTGCTTTTTTAACCAAAAAATGTATTTTTAAAAACTATGTTAAAAGTAACCCCAAACACTTGAGTTCCATCTCACAAACTGATATTCTGTAGGGAAACCCAGTCCTGTGATTTGGTCTGGGAAATATATAATGAAAATCGGAAGGTTCCAGGTTCATCTAGGTTAGGGAAACTCAGCACACTCTATCCTTGTGGTTCCTAAGCTTTGCTGCAGTTGAGATCACCAGGCCATGGTTGGTGTAGACCCATGCTCGGCCCAGCTCCAGGCATTCTGGTTGATGTAACTGGGGTGCCACTTGGGCATCTGGATGTTGTAAAGATCCCGGGTGGTTCCAGTGTGCAACCAGTGGAAACTGCCCCTCCAGCTCCCCCTTGAAACTTCACTGGAC
>NW_012102031.1:8608434-8617424 GCF_000951045.1 Mandrillus leucophaeus
CATATTGGCCAGGATGGTCTTGAACTCCTGACCTTCGTGATCTGCCCACCTTGGCCTCCCAAAGTGCTAGGAATACAGGCGTAAGCCACTGCGCCCGGCCTTCCCATTACTTTTAAGTGGCAAAAATCGCAATTACTTTTGCACCAACCTAATATATTTTTGTTTGAGCTCAACCAACCGCCATTTGGAAATCCCTCTCTCTTTCTGTTCTTGTTTTTCTTTTTCTGCTAAACGTTATGAAATATTTAAAAGATACATGATGCCCCCCGTCTCTTGCCCCATTACCTTGGGAGCTCATCTCCTACCTCTCCTCCTATGCTGTGTGAGCCCACCATGCACTCGCCCTGGGCCTCAGTACCTGCTGCTCCTCTGCCCGGAGATTCCCTCCCTGTTCATGTCTGTGGCTCCCTCTCTTATCCCTGCAGGTTTTGATCCTTGTGTCTCCCTTGTATCAAAATCTTTCTTGGCTTCCCAATGTAAACCATCTGCCTTCTTTTCCCAACACCTCAACTCCATATTGACCTTCTTTGTCCTATTTTTCTTCATAGATCTTATCATCATCTGACAATTTAATAATTGTATTCATTTGTTTCTTGTCTACACACCTCCACTGTCTGTGCCACAAGGGCAGGGATTTTGTCATATTCACAACTGTGTCCCCAGCACCTAGAATAGTACCTGGCACAAAGTAGTTACTCAGTAAATATTTGTTGAATGAATGAGTGAATGAATGAGTAAATGAATTGGCAACAAATTATAAACACCTGTCTATCCACCATCTAGTTTCATGAGTATTGATATTTTGCCTTATTTCCGTAGGTCCTTTTCTAAAAAAATAAAATGTGACCAATACTATTGGAGTCCCTCTTGTTCACCTCCCCAGTCCCTTCTAAGTCCCCAAGAGGTAACCCTATTCTAACACTAGTGGATAATCTTCTAGCCTTTTTTACTTTTATATACGTGTCTAGGATTATTTTGGGGTTTTAAAATTTTACATAAACTGCAAACTTTACCTAACTTTCTACAATTTGCTTTTTATATCAACATTATATGTTATTCATGATGATACATACAAGTTTAATTCACTCATTTTAAGATTGGTATAGAATTCCATTGTATAAATATTTTATAATTTATTATTTCCCCTCTACATGGATACATAGGTTGTTTCCAATTTTTTGCTATTACAAACAGAGCCACAGTGAACGCCTTGGGGCATGTCTTCTATGCACATGTGTGAGAAGAATTTTTCTTTTTAGATCTGGGATGTGAAATGGCTGGGTCTCAGGGTGCGTCTTCACGTTTACTAGGTGTTACTAAATTTCTCATCAAAGTAGCTGTACCAACTGATGTTCCCTCCTGCAATGATTTCTGCCTATCTGGTGACTTGTGAGTTGATATCTTATTACTGCTTATTGTTTACCTTTCCCTGGCTCCCTGTGAGGCTGAGCTCCTTGTCGCACGTTTATTGGCCATTCGAGTGAACTCATCTGTGAATTGTCTTTTGACCGCCTTCATCCATCATTGTTCTGAGCTGTCTGTCTTTTTGTTACTGACTTGTAGAAATTCTTTATATATTCCCGACACTAATCGTTTGTTAGCCATGTGCTTTGCAGACATCTCCCATTCTGTGGCCTTTTAACTTTGTTGATATTGGCTTTGCTATGCAGACAGTACATAGCTAATGTCAGAGCATTTTCCATTACACAAAATGAAAGGAATGAATGCTGGAATTTCAGGTAACACATTAACAGGGTATGGAGGAAGGAGGATGCAGTTTCCGGGGCTGGGAGCTCCACTGGAGTCTTCTTCATGTCACTAGCAATTCCACTATGATCTCCAGCCCTAGAAAAGCTACTCGATTCCAAACCCTAATGTTAGTGAGAACAGAGCTGCTTCCTGCAGTGGGTCCCGTTTGCTTCTCTATCTGGAAGAGATCCTTGTGGTACTGTACTCCACAATGGGCCAGCAATCCCAGCCGCCATCTCTGCTGCAAAACCTTAGCTGATTTGCAGAAATGCGCCATTTTTCCTTTCTGATATATGTCCCCATGATAATGGGAGACAGCAGAAGGGAAGGATGAAAACAAAACTGTCCCAGGGTTGTAGAACTCAGAATAGGGATCCAGAGGTTTAGACAGGAAAGCCAACAGAAGGGTTCCGTGGGAGACCGATGAGTACCCCACACCCACAGGTGTGGCAGGCAGGTGTGGCAGGCAGACACTGGTTCAGAAGCCTCCCTTAGAACCTGTTACCATGATGGTTTGGGTGCCATATCTTATCAGTTACCTTCTGCTGTGTAACAGGCTACCCCAAAACTTAGTGACTTAAAACAATAGCCATTTACTTAGCTCATGACTCTGTGAGTTGGCATTTTGCGCTGGGCTCCACTGGATGTTTATTCTCTGTTGGTCCTGGCTGGTCTCATGCATGTGTCTGTGGCCAGCTGTTGGTCATCTAGGAAGCTCTGTTCCTGGGGACTGCCTGTCTGCTGGCTAGAGTAATAGGGGAGGCTGGGCCACTGTCTCTGTTCCTCTAGCAGGTTAGCCCAGTACTTCTCATACTCTGTGTCCAGTTTGCCAAAGCTGCAAAAGCAGAAGCTGCAAAGCTGACTGAGACCTAGGCTCAGGACTCAGACAGTGCTACGGCTGCCATATTCAGTTGGCCAAGGCAAGTCGCAAGACCTTACAAGATTCAACAGGTGGGCAGCAGGCTTCTTGATGGGAGAAGCTGGAAAGCATTGTGGCCATTTTTTCAATCTGTCATAGTTAGAGAATTCTAAGACGCAAACCTCCATTCAAGATTGTTGCCAGACCTTATGATTGACCAAATTCACTCACAGGTTTAATTGTCATCTCCAAAATGTATATAACAGAGATAAAATTGTTAATGTATGCAGAGTCGTGCCCATTTTCTCTCTGCACATGAAGGAAACCTCTAGCTTTGTCTGATGTAGGTGATTTTCCTGCCCTGCCCAAGACACACACATGCACACACACACACACACACACACACACACATTGCAGTCATCTGGAAAAAACGGAGGTGCTAGTCTGGGTAGATTCGGTTTGTAAAGGAGAGAGGAAAAGAAAATTAGTGTGGAAAAGGGTAGAAAAATGAGAGCCCCTGCTGTGATTTCAGGAGGAATCTCGCGGCAGAGCAGTGAGAGAAGGAGAGAGGCTTTGCGGCAGCTGCTGAGGATGAGAGAATTGGAGACTGGGAGGAATGGGAAATAAGAACTCTAAAAGAGTGTGGCTGTGTATTAGGATTTGGGTCTTCTGCAATGCATTTTGGAAGATTCAGATAAAGATTGGAAATACTTCTGATGCAGGACTCATTAAAAGACCATAGCAGGCCAGGCGTGGTGGCTCACGCCTGTAATCCCAGCACTTTGGGAGGCCGAGGCGGGCGGATCACGAGATCAGGAGATCGAGACCATCCTGGCTAACACGGTGAAACCCCGTCTCTACTAAAAATACAAAAAAATTAGCCGGGCGTGGTGAGGGGCGTCCAGCTACACAGGAGGCTGAGGCAGGAGAATGACATGAATTTGGGAGGCGGAGTTTCCTGTGAACCAAGATCGCGCCACTGCACTTCAGCCTGGGTGACAGAGTCTCAAAAAAACAAAAAACAAACAAACGAAAAGACCATTCTAAGGCCGGACTGTGTGACCTCTGGCACTTAATTGAGGTTATGTCATATGTCCCTTTGCTGGGACATGCTGCTGCATTTCCTCTCTTCCAGGCCATGCATAGGCACATGCCCCTGCAATGGAAGAGCCTCCTACTGCTCAGCCCTCACCCTCAGCTAGGCTATTCTCTCTCCTGGAGTTGGGGTCTTTTTCTTGTCTGCCATGGTCTCATTCAGGGGGAAGTCTGCAAGTTGCCTCATGCTATTGTCTAGAAGTTTGTGTTTCCCTCAAATTCATGTGTCAAAATTCTAATCCTCAAGGTGATGGTATTAGGAGGTAGTGTCTTTGGGAGGTGACTGAGTCGTGAAGGCTCTGAGATTAGTGCTGTTACAAAAAAGACCCCAGAGAGCTACCTCACTCCTTCTGCCATATGAGGTTACAGTGAGAAAGTGCCTTCACCAGACATGAAATATTCCACTGTCTTCACCTTGGACTCCCCAGGCTCTAGAATTGTGAAAAATATATTTCTGTTGCTTATAAGCCACTTATTTTATGGTATTTTTGTTATAGCAGCACAGATGAACTAAGACATGTCAAGATTGACTTTCTTTTTATGAAGAGAGTGTCTGGAGTGTTCACGGAAAAGATCTCTGCCAATATCCCATGGCAGAGATCGCCAGCATTAAGGCCATTCATGGTGGTACGTTGTTAGAAAGTTTTCCTGTCCAATTGCTCTATTGCATTTGTTGGGTGTGTGCAGGAAGGACCTATAATATGCTGTAATTTTGGATGTAGTATTTTCAGTATTTGAATAAAATCTCTGAAAGTAGATATTAATACTCCTGTCTCACAGATGAGGAAACTGAGAATCAGAGAGATAATTTGCTTCAAATTATATGGCCTGCAATTAGTAGAGCTGGTATTAAAACCCAAGTCAGCTTGGGTTTCAAAGCCCCTGAAATTGACTTTTTTTTTTTTTTGAGACAGAGTCTTGCTCTCTCGCCCAGGCTGGAGTGCAGTGGCACGATCTCTGCTCACTGCAAGCTCCGCCTCCCGGGTTCATGCCATTCTCCTGCCTCAGCCTCCCAAGTAGCTGGGACTACAGGCACCCGTGATGGACTTTTAAGGGGACTTTTGGTGGCACAGTATCTGTGCACACTTTCCTTATACTTGGGGATTCCCCACCATGGAATTTCATGCGTCCTAAGACAGGGTATATAGACTTGCTTTCCTTGCAACCATAGCCCTGGCATATGACCTTGATCATGACAACAAGGAAAGCAAGTGCAGTCAGAAAGTCCAGATCTGTGCAAAACCTGGACTTTCAAGGGAGTGAAGTGAAGGAACAGGAGCCATGTAGAATCCACTCAGTGAGGGTGATGGCAGGCATGTCCTGCTTGGTTGAGGCTCGAGCCGAGCTGAGCTCTCTGGGGTTAGTGCCCTTGTGGCATTGTGGAGCTTTTACTGAGGCAAGTCCTGGCTGCACAGCCTCTGAGAATGATTCCTGACCCACTTGAAGATCTGTGGTGTCCTGACATTCTCATAAATTCACTTTCTGCTAAACTAGCTAGAGTGGACTCTGTTGTTTATAACTAGGAATCCCAACTGGAATGGCTTATTTTGTTGGTTTTTCTAATTTTCAGATTTTTCATTGTGGCAAAATATACATAACAGAATTTACCATTTTAACCATTTTCAAGTGTCTAATTCAGTGGTATTAAGTACGTTCACTCTCTTTCTCTCTCTTTTTTTATTTTTATTTTTTATTTTACTTTAAGTTTGGGGATATGCATGCAGAACGTGCAGGTTTGTTACAGAAGTATATCTGTGCCATGGTGGTTTGCTGCGCCTATCAACCTGTCATCTAGGTTTTAAGCCCCGCATATATTAGGTATTTGTCCTAATGCTCTCCCTCCCCTTGGCCCCCACCCCCCCAACAGGCCTCTGTGTGTGTGTGATTGTTCCCCTCCCTGTGTCCATGGGTGGTTTTTTTTTTTTAAAAAAAAAAACAGTAAAGAGGATCCATTCTTACTCCAAGCCAGGAAAAGTACCTGATTATTTCCTATTAAAATGAAAAGGACAGACTGGCATAGTGGCCTTTCTGGGTCATTCAAGAAATGATTCTGAAATGATTTTCTTGTTGAGGACGAGTGTCTGTGCCTCCACAGAACAGCTGGGTGCTCAGGTTTGCCCCAAGGTGGGACTTGAGCGAGTGTGGGCTCCACTCCTGGCCCCTCAGACAGTATGGACCCCGGCAGCTCACCCTGGGTTGCATTCCTCATGGACTTCACTGTTGTCCTGCTCCAACACCTCAGTACAAAGGACACTGCCAGCACCAGGCCTGTGCAGGTATTGAAGTACATTCTCAATGTTGTGCAACCCCCACCTCTATGGTATGGCTATTAACATACGTGTTTTATTAAATTACCCCAACATCTCTTTAAGAATGAGGATTATTAACCTTGTTTTACAGATGAGAGGCCAGACCTCAAAGAGAGTAATTGTGTGTAATTGACTTACTCAAGATGATATCACTAGTAATAAGAGTAGTGATAGTAGCCACCATTTATTAAGTACTTACTACATGTATGCTACATGTAATCCTTTAGAAAGTCCTGCAAAATGGGCGCTACTGTGGCTCCCATTTTGCGATGAAGAAACAGGCTCAGAGAGCTTAAGCAGCTCACAAAAGTCATGTGGCCAGTTAGCAGATTTGGATTTTAACCCATGTGTGTCTGACTCTAAAGCCCCTGTTTTCCTACCAGCCCATCCTGTCTACTGGGGATTGGAGCCCAAGTCTTCTGACTCCAGTCCAGCGCTTGTCCCTCGTGTCATAAAGTTGGTCATGCCTTTAATCCCAGCACTTTGGGAGGCTGAGGCGGGCAGATCACTTGAGGTCAGAAGTTCGAGACCAGTCTGGCCAACATGATGAAACCCCGTCTCTACTAAAAATACAAAAATTAGCCTGGTGTGGTGGCACATGCCTTTAATCCCAGCTACTTGGGAGGCTGAAGCAGGAGAATCATTTGAACCCAGGAGGCAGAGGTTGCAATGAGCTGAGATTACGCCACTGCACTCCAGCTTGACTGACAGAGTGAGGCTCTGTCTCAAAAAAACAACAACAACAACAACAAAAAAAACCAAAAAAACTGATCATGCTTATGGGGAGTGTCTACTGTCAATGCTCTCATGATCGGGCTTTCTTTCTTCTTGCTTTCTTCTTGTGCAGACCTGGGTTGGAAAGTGAAGCTGGAAGATTAGATGGTGGCAGGGTGGGGTTGAAGGCCTGTTCCGTGTGCCCTGGTTGCTGCAGTGCCTGGGACATAATTAAGGGCTCAGAGGGAGTTTGTTGAACAGAACTGAGCTCTGTTGAACCCGAGATAGAGGAATCTCTCCCATTCTCCTGGTTGGGCCAATTGCAGTAGCAAAATTTGCCTGTGAATTCCAATGGCTAGCATATAGAGTAAAATAAAGGGTGAACCACTGATTAATGAACCACTGAAGAAAGTAGAAAACAAGAGTAAAAAGACACTGGATTTGAGTGTTGTCACAAGAGTTGCAACAAAAACAGCAACACTTTGATGAATTCTATAACTTGAGCTCTAATTATACGCTAGGAGCCACACTCAGTACTGTACATGAATCATTTCCAGTCCTCACTACCACCTAACGAGATGCAAATCATTGGCGTTGTTGGAAGATCTAATCCTAATGCTTAAGTGCAGGCATTCTGGTCAAACAAGAAGTCAAATGCCAGTGCAGTGTGTGAATGTTGGAGATGTTACTCAGCTTCTCTGTCTGTTTCTTCTACTGTAAAATGAGCATAACAATTGTACCTCTAACATATGGTTTTTGTGAAGTTTACATGCATTCATGCCTTTCGAATGCTTAGGACAGCACCTGGCACAAAGAGAGGCTCAGTAGATGTTGACTGTTATTGTTCTTACTTGATAGACAAGGAAACTGAGCACCAGGAAGGTTTAAGAACACGAATAAAGTCACCGAAGTAAAAATGGTGGAGTTAAATTTTGAGCACAGGTTTGATCTCAAAGCTCCTGCTCTTTCCAGTCTATGAACAGGTACTTATTGAGCTTCAGTCATGTGCTGCCATCTAAAAAGACAGGAAAGAAAGAGGCAGACAGAATTCCAGCTCCCCAAAGAAGCACATGTTTTTGCGGGGAGGGAGACAATCAACATGTATCCAAGAGATAAGCAAGATCACTCTGGTGCCTTGATGAGGAGGAAGAAGGAGAGGGCATCATATAAAGAGTGGAACTGAGGTGGGTAGTGGTGGGGAGGGAGACCACTTTGAAGAGTGATGTTGGATAAAGGCCTGGGGTGGGGCAGGAGGAGGCAGCCAACTGCAAGGTCTGGGAAGAGTGTTCCTGATGTAGTTTGTGTATTTGTCCCTGCCCAAATCTCATGTTGAACTGTAATCCCCAGTATTGGAGGTAGGGCCTGGTAGGAGGTGATTGGATTATGGGGATGAATTTCTCATGAATGGTTTAGCCCCATCGCCTTGGTGCTATCCTCATGAGAGTGAGCTCTTGTGAGATCTGGTTGTTTAAAAGGATTTGTTATCTCCCTCCACCCATGCTCCTGCTCCTGCTCTAGCCATATGATGTACCTGCCCCCCCCTTCACCTTCTACCATAATTGGAAGTTTCCTAAACCTCCCTAGAAGCTGAGCAGATGCCAGTACCATGCGTTCTGTATGGCCTGCAGAACCACGAGCCATTTAAATCTCTTTTCTTTATAAATTACCCAGTCTCATGTATTTCTTTATAGCAAAGCAAGAACAGGCTAACACAGTTCCCAACAGGAAGAACAAGTGCCAAGGCCCTGGTGGCTTTGAGGAAGAAAAAGAGGCCAGTGCGATTGGAGAGCAGTGAGGTAGGAGGATTTGGTGACATCTTAGCCATTCATACCTTCTGAGCTCGGGCTTTTGCCTGAAAAGCAGGGAACATTACTCCAGTGTCTGCTTGGGGGGACTGCATTAGTTTGCTAGGTGTGCTGTAACAAAATACCACAAACCAGGTGGCCTCAAGCCACAGAAATTTCTTCTCAAACACTTCTGGAGGCTGGGGTCAGAAATCAAGCGGTCAGCGGAGCTGTGCTCTCTCTAAAGGTCTAGGAGGAGAAGCTGCTCCATGTCTTTATCCTCGCTTCTGGTGTTGCTGGCAATCCTTGGCATCCCTTGGTTTGTAGACCCAGCACTCCAATCTCTGCCTTTGTCATCTCTTCTCCAGGCCACCAGTCCTATTGGATTTAGGGTCTATCCTACTCTAGTGTGACTTGTCATGAGTTAATTACAGCTATGAAGATTCTATTTCCAAATAAGAGTTCAACGTCTGGGTCTGA
>NW_012102031.1:8619129-8619555 GCF_000951045.1 Mandrillus leucophaeus
GACTACAGGCACCCGTGATGGACTTTTAAGGGGACTTTTGGTGGCACAGTATCTGTGCACACTTTCCTTATACTTGGGGATTCCCCACCATGGAAGTTCATGCGTCCTAAGACAGGGTACATAGACTTGCTTTCCTTGCAACCATAGCCCTGGCATATGACCTCGATCATGACAACAAGGAAAGCAAGTGCAGTTGGAAAGTCCAGGTCTGTGCAAAACCTGGACTTTCAAAGGAGTGAAGTGAAGGAACAGGAGCCATGTAGAATCCACTCAGTGAGGGTGATGGCAGGCATGTCCTGCTTGACTGAGGCTCCAGCCGAGCTGAGCTCTGTGGGGTTAGTGCCCTTGTGGCATTGTGGAGCTTTTACTGAGGCAAGTCCTGGCTGCACAGCCTCTGAGAATGATTCCTGACCCACTTGGAGATCT
>NW_012102031.1:8620840-8642778 GCF_000951045.1 Mandrillus leucophaeus
TCCTCGCTTCTGGTGTTGCTGGCAATCCTTGGCATCCCTTGGTTTGTAGACCCAGCACTCCAATCTCTGCCTTTGTCATCTCTTCTCCAGGCCACCAGTCCTATTGGATTTAGGGTCTATCCTACTCTAGTGTGACTTGTCATAAGTCAATTACAACTATGAAGATTCTATTTCCAAATAACAGTTCAACATCTGGGTCTGAGTTCCTCCTCTGCCTTTAACAATGGGTAGGTATTCAGGGAAGTAGCTGGGTCTTGGTGAGCTTCCTTTCCCATCTCTAAAATGGGTAGCTTATAATGCCTCAAGCACCACCATCTAAGTAACTCACCAGAGCCCCAAAAACAGAGAACATAGGAACAGCGCCCCTGGAGGTGATCCATGTGGGGCAGCGGGGAATACACTGGTATAGGAGGTTAGAACTTCAAAATCTCTTTCCGGGGGGACATAATTCAACCGGTAACAAGGACCAAAAAATAGTCATATCAGTGAAAGCAACATTTCAACTGCATAGTGTGGTGCAACAGACCAGCGCTGTTATTCTGAGGGGCAGGAAGTCCAGGAAGGAAAGTGCTGAGGGACAGGAGACACTCATCTTCTCACTCCGATTCCACCCGACGGTGCTGGTGTGACCTCCAACAATTTTACAACTTCTTTGACCTCATCTTTCTTATTTTCCGAAGTAGTCATTCAGGCTGGATGATGTACTTTTGAATTCCCATGGTTTCAAGAACATTCCACTTTACTGACCATAATTTACAATTATTCAACTGGCTAAGCAGGAGGTAGTACAGTCAATGCCGTTCTTATTACACCTGAATTTCAGCTTGTGAATATCGGCAAGAATCCAGACAAACACCATCATAAATAATGATAATTGTGATTATTGATTGAGTCATAGACACTTTACTTTGTGCTTTGGCAGTATTAATTCAGTCTTCCTACAACCTGCTGAGGGATGTATTCCCGACCACCCCACGGATCACCTCCAGGGATGCTGTTCCTGTGTTCTTTGTTCTAGGAGCTCTCTGGAGTTACTTACACGGTTATCCTTTAAGCATTAGGAGCTGCTACTTTTAGAGATGGGAAAGGATGCTCAGTGAGACTCAGCTACTTCCCTCAGTGCCCACCCATCATTAAAGGCAGAGGAGGAACTCAGACCCAGATGCTGAATTCCAAAGCCTGAGCCTTCTCCAGGGTACCAAACTGACATCTACAGACCAGAGGCAACTTTTTCATGGGCGGGAATGTGGGACTGGGGCTAGGGAGGGCTGGGTTAGTATCCCAGCTCTGTGACTTTGAAAGGGTCACCGAACCCCTCTGTGCCTCAGTTTTCCTGTTAGTATAATGGGGTCATACTCATTCCTACCCCATAAGCTTAAATTCGATGAGGATTATATGTGGTGCTCCTGCAACTGTGCGTGGCTGGTTAGGCACACGTGGAAAACGTCTTTCTCCATGGAGGAAAGTCACCGAGAACCTTCTCGGGGAACCTGCTCGCTGGGCAGTTGGAGGATTTGGTGATCAACACAGCCTTTCGAAGGGGTCGTCTTTTCCAACAGAACATGACACAGCCACAGGGAAAGTTGTTTTAGTTCCACTTAGTTTGATTTATTATTGATAATTTTGGAGATAAATTAGGATCATTAAAATAAGAGGCTGCAGTCTGCAGGCTGTTTTGAATTCCAGGGCCGTCTGCTTCGCATTTCCTGGGAACTGAGTGAGTACATTTGCATGTTTAGAGGGGGAGAGTCCTGGGAGAGCAGGAGGCAGAAAGCCCGGTCTGGAAAGTCCGGGCAATGAGAGAGGAAGCGCAGCTTGGAACTGTGTATTAGCTGCTGGGGCTGCCGTAACAAGATGCTATAGACTGGGTGGCTTAAATAACAGAAATTAATTTTCTCTTAATTCTTGGAGGCAAGAAGGTCTAAGATTAAGGTGCCAGCTGATTTGTTTCCTGGCGAGGGCCATCTTCCTAGTTTGTAAATGGCCGCTTTGGCCTCACATGGCTCTTCCTCTGAGCATGTAGAGAGAGGACGGTGAGCTCTCTGGTGTCTTCTTTATATTTTTCGAGTCGAAGTCTCACTCTATCGCCCAGGCTGGAGTGAAGCGGTGTGATCTTGGCTCACTGCAACCTCCACCTCCCAGGTTCGAGTGACTCTCCTGCCTCAGCCTCCTGAGTAGCTGGGATTACAGGCAAATACCATCGTGCCCGGCTAATTTTTGTAGTTTTGTAGAGATGGGGTTTCACTGTGTTGGTCAGGCTGGTCTTGAACTCCTGACCTTAGGTGATCCACCCGTCTTGGCCTCCCAAAGTGCTGGGATTATAGGCACGAGCCACGGTGCCTGGCCGTGGTGTCTATTCTTATAAGGAAACCAGTACTACCGGATCAAAACCTCACTTTTATCACCTCATTCAACCCTAATTACCCTCTAAAAGCCCCATCTCAAAATACAGCCTCATTGGGGGTTAGGGCTGCAACATATGGATTTGGAGGAGGGGAGGACATAATTCAGTCCATAGTGCACTGCTTTCCACTCCTCCAGGAGGCCTGCCATGATTGTTAGTACTGTAACAAGAACAGTTGCCAGCACCTTACTTTCTAAGTCCCTACAGAAGCGTAATGAGGTTAGGAACCTCATTACTATTCATTTCAAAGCATAATGAGGTCAGGAACCTCATTACTATTCCTTTCAGCAAACTGAGGCACACAAAAGGAAAGTCACTGACTTAAGGTCCTCAGCTGGTGAGGAGTGGAGCCAGGTCAGGGACCTTGTGCCTGTGGCACCTTGTAGAGCTCATTGTACCTCGTCAGTCTTTCTCCCAGGGTGGCAGAGTGGGAAAAGCACCAACTGAAATAAAATTTAGATTCAGAGGGTACATGTGCAGATTCATTACATGGATGTATTGTGTGATGCTGAGGTTTGGGCTTGAATTGAACCCATCATCCAAATAGTGAGCATAGTACCCAATAGGTAGTTTTTCGACCCTTTCCCCCTTCCTCCCTCCCCATTTTGGAGTCTGTAGTGTCTATTGTTCTTGTCTTTATATCCATGTGTACACAATGTTTAGCTCCCACTTCTGAGTGAGAACATGTGGCATTTGGTTTTCTGCGTCTGCATTCATTCAGTTAGGATAATGACCTCAAGCTGCATCCATGTTGCTGCCAAGGACATGAGCTCATTCTTTTTTATGGCTGTATAGTATTCCATAGTGTATATGTACCATATTTTCTTTATCCAGTCCACCATTGATGAGCACCTAGGTTGATTCCATGTCTTTGCTATTGTGAATAGAGCACCAATTTTTGAATCAACCTTGGGCTAAATACTACCTCTATGACTTAGAAGTTGTGAGACCTTCAGCAAATTATTTGCCGTCTATGAGAGCAGTTGCATCACTTGGAAAGGGATAACAGGACTGCACTCGCATGGTGTTGTTGAGGTCAAACAAGATGAGGTATGACAAGTGCTTAGTATGAGGCCTGGAACATGGGTGCCATTTAGTCAATGCAATCATTTCCACTTTGGGTGCTGTGCATGTAAGATCTACAGGAGTTCAGGAGGCCTTTGATCTTGCCCATTGAACTTGCAGAGGTGTGGTCTCATCTCTTACCCAAGTATTCAGGACCTTCCCCCAAGTCTGACCCTCTTCCCCGATCTTAAAAAGTGATCCCAGGATAGGGTGTGACAAAAATCATTCATGTTGAAGTATAAATGACAAAGAAGGATTTTCGAGGTCATCTTTGATGATTTTAGAGAGAAATTATGAATTTTTTTTTTTTTTTTTAAGATAGAGTTTCACTCTTGTCACCCAGGCTGGAGTGCAGTGGCACGATATCGGCTTACTACAACCTCCGCCTCCCAGGTTCAAGCGATTCTCCTGCTTCAGCCTCCCGAGTAACTGGGAATACAGGCATGCACCACCATGCCCAGCTTAATTTTGTGTTTTTAGTAGAGACAGGGTTTCACCATGTTGGCCAGGCTGTTCTCGAATTTCTGACCTCAAGTGATCCATGTGCTTCAGCCTCCCAAAGTGGTGGGATTGTAGGCATGAGCCATCGTGCCCGGCCAGAAATTATGATTTTTAATCTTTGTGGATGATAGACTCTGCCAAGGCCAAACCTGGATCTTGGTGGCCCTGTTGTTCAAACAATACTGCTCACACCCTCCTATGGGTTAGGCCTTGTGCTGGAGACTGGTGGGTCCATGTAGAAATGACTAAGATTTAGAACTGCCCCAGAATGACTGATGCCCAAATCTCCCCCTTCCTCAGTTTCCTTTCTTATTAAATGGCATCACTGCTCATCCAGTAGTTCATATCGAAACCCTTAGGGAGTCATCCTTGGTTCTTCTTTCACATCTGGTTCTACCCATCAGCAGGTCATTTCAGCTCCAAGCTTTATTCCCAACCCACCCACTCTGTACTCCCTCCAGAGCTGTTGCCCTAGTGCAAGCCAACATCATCTCTTACTGGGACTGCAATAGTCCCCTGGTGAGTCCTTTGGATTCCACCCTTGCCTCTCTACGATCCATGCTCCACAGCGTAGCCAGAACAACCTTGATGCAATGTCAGCCCTGCCACTGACACATGCCCCTGTTCAGAGTTTCAGTGGCTTCCCACACAACCTAGAATGCAATCAAATTTCTCACTCTAGCATTGAGGAGTAGTGGTTAAGTAAGTCGTGGGTTCTGGAGACAGACTGATTGAATTCAAATCCTAGCTCTGCCACTCACCAGCTCTGTGATCTTCGGGAACGTATTTTACTTTCCTGTGCCTTATTTTCTCATCTGTAAAATAAGGTTAATGCTATTACTTATCTTGAAGGATGCTGTGATATTAAATGGATTTATACATGGAAAGTGCTTCAAATAGTGCCTGACACTTTGTAAGTAAGTACTTTGTCAGTGTTAATCTTTATCCTGATGATGCTATCTTGTAAGGCTCTATTTGACCCATGCCTGCTTCTCTGATTTAACTTTCTTCTATTTCTTTCTTCCCTCACTGTGGCCCAGCTGCACTTCCCTTCTTGCTTGACCTTGAGTATTCTAAGCATGTTCCTGCCCCAGGGCCTTCATGCGTACTGTTCCCTTCACTGGGAATGCTGCTTGAGGCTCCTTCCTTGATATTTGTGCAGTTGTCACCACCTCAAGGAGGTCTTCCCTGATGATACTCATGTCAATTTATTCTTTTGTTCTGCTTTCCTTTTCTTAATAATGTTTATTATTACCTGATAAATGTGTTTATTTGTTTATTATTTTTTCCCTATTCTGGTTATCCATTGATGCATCATACACTATCCCTAAAACAACATTAATCTTTTTTTTTTTTTTTTTTTGAGACTAGGTCTCAGTCTGTCACCCAGGCTGGAGTCTGGTGGTATAATCATAGCTCACTGCAGCCTCAAACTCCTGGGCTCAAGTGATCCTCCCCGCTCAGCCTCCTGAATAGCTAGAACTACAGGTACACACCATCACATTTGGTTAATATTTAGACTTTTTTGTAGAGATAAGATCACCTCATGTTGCCTAGGCTGGTCTCAAACTCCTGGCCTGAAGCGATTCTCCCACCTCAGCCTCCCAAAGTGCTGGGATTTCAGGTGTGAGCCACTGTGTCTGGCCACCATCAATCGTGTTATTATCTCTTATGGTTTCTGTGGTCAGGAACCTGGGAAAGGCTCAGCTTAGTGGTCCTGGCTTGGTGAACCCTCATATGGTTTCAGTGACATGGTGGCCAGAGCAGCACCTCTGTCTGTTCACTCTGTCTTTTCTTGTAGACTCAGGGCATCTCCATGCAGACTAGTTTGGGCTTCCTCACAGCATAGAGACGTTGGGATGGTCAGATTTCTTACATGGCAGCTCCAGTGCAAGTGATTCAGCGAACCAGGAGGAAACTGCCTAGCTTCTATGGCCCAGTCTGGAAGTCACAGAATATCATTTCCTCTTTACTCTTGTGACCAACCAACCATTAAGGTGGGCCCAGGTTCAAGGTGAGGAATGGAGAGCCACCTCTTGATGAGAAAAAGATGAATGAGTTTGCAGACATGTCTTAAAAGTACCACATTTCCCAGCTAGATATGAGCTCCATGGGGACAGGAACTTCGCTTTGTTCACCATGGTATCCCTGGCATCTAAAATAGTGCCTGTCGCCTAGTGAGTGCCCCCAAATATATATATATATATATTTTTTTTCTTTTTTGAGACAGAATTTTGCTTTTGTCGCCCAGGCTGGAGTGCAATGGCGTGATCTCGGCTTACCGCAACCTCTGCCTCCCGGGTTCAAGCGATTCTCCTGCCTCAGCCTCCCAAGTAGCTGGGATTACAGGCACGTGCCACCATGCCTGGCTAATTTTGTATTTTTTTAAGTAGAGATGGGGTTTCTCCATGTTGGTCAGGCTGGTGTTGAACTCCGGACCTCAGGTGATCCACACGCCTTGGCCTCCCAAAGTGCCAGGATTACAGGCATGAGCCACCATGCCCCGCCACATACTTACTGAATGAATGAGACAGTTGACTGTGCTAAAGCCCCAAACTGAAAAGTACTTTTATCACCACAGTTATCCACAGTTCTGACAACCCATTGAACCAATTACTAAGCACATAGAAGAAATGACACTAATTAAGCATGAGAAAACAAAGTTTATTGAGAAGGCAAAATGCAGTATTATCTCCATAGACACAATCACCAGGGTCTTATCTTTGGGGTTCATATCTTATTCATCTCCATCTCTTTTAGAGCTAAGCACAGAGCCTGGTGCAAGACAAGTGAGCCGCAAATGCAGTGAATGGGGTTTTAAAAAGAATGGCCAAATATACTCTAGTCTTGAGATTATTTCATAGCCTCCTTATTAAAAAGTTAATAAAATTCCCACTTCTGGGCCACTTATCTCA
The DNA here is from genome assembly GCF_000951045.1 of Mandrillus leucophaeus. NCBI lineage: Eukaryota > Metazoa > Chordata > Mammalia > Primates > Cercopithecidae > Mandrillus > Mandrillus leucophaeus. Next base: position 8,627,726 of record NW_012102031.1, read on the forward strand.
AGGAAACAGGTGCGCTGAAGAGAAATGTGTGAACTATCATTTATCAAACACCTGCCATGTGCCAGGGAATGTGCCAAGTGCTTCGTAGGCACAATGTGGTTTATTTTCCATAGTCTGCCATAAATATGGGTACCATTATTATGTCTTTCATCCCACACCTGGTAGATGTTGAAAGTGAGGCTTAGAGAAGTTAATCACAGCCCACTTCCCGTCAAGGCTATAAGTAGTAAGTAGTAGGGAAGGAGAGAGTAGGGCTGGGAGAAGGAGGACTCTAAGGTTTATTTGGCTCCAAAGCCTGAGTGCATTGCCAGATTCCTTGCTGCCTCCATAGGCCCTCAGGGCCTGCCCACAGCACGCATAGCTGAAGGCTCTTTCCCAACTCACCTGCACCTGGACTTTTAATATAGTTGGTCCATTAAGGAATATTTTGGCCATTTGAGTTGATGTTTAGCAAAGACCAATTAGTGAACCATTGCATCGGCTGTCTGTTACTTTAAGATACTGTTCAGGTGGGCATCTTTATAAATGTTCTCATTATCAACTGCTTAGAGTAAATAATTTTAAAGGGGTGACAGATGATTCCAGTGCACTTGAACTTAGCAAATCTGATATCTGATCTTGGAGCTGTGCCTGGAGTTTATGTCGGTTGCCAGTATCCTGCTGGGCTGGAGTTCATAGCCTTTCTGCACTTCAGGATTGAGACTGAGCTCTCGGTTCTCTGGAGCCTGTGGGTAACTCTGGGAGTCACTTTTAACAGCATGATTTCTCAGGAGACAGCGGGTGGCACAGGAAGCTTGGGATGCGGACTCAAAGCCAGGGCTCCCTTTTCCTAGCTGTACAACCCTGGACCAGTGACTCAGTTTTTCTGAAGGTCTGTTTCCCCATCTGTCAAATGGGGACCACGATACCTACCTTCCAGGCTGGATTAAGTGAGATAATAGAGCAATATTTATCAATCACCTATTATGTTTATACCAGGAGCTGTTCTAGACAATGGAAATTTGGTAGGCATAAAACGAAGTCCCTGATACCATGGAGTTTATTTACATTGTAGGGGTGGCTTAACATGAACATGGAAAACAAATGTGAAAAAAATCATTTTAAGTGGTAGTAAGTCCCATGAGGATAAAGGAATCATGGTGGGGGGTGGGGGTGGCACAGGGGCAGTGGGAGGGCTGTTTACATCGCAGGGGTTGGGGATGGTAAGTTCTTTCTGGTATTTCAGCAGAGACTCAAGTTAAGTAAGAAAGGGAGCTGATTTCAGGCTGAGGGAAGTGGGAAGAGCTAGAGAAGGAGGGAGAGGCCTCCTTCTCTAGTGGAGGAATAGCCTTAGCCAGGAGGCCCATGTGGCTGGAGAAGAATGACAGGGGACGGGGAGAAAATGAGGCCAGAAGAGCAGGGCTGGGTCATGGGGGTCCCGGAGCTCAGGATGGGGTCTTGGAGTTAGATTCTACAAGATGGTATCTGTAAAGCACATGAGTTAATGGGTGCTCACAGGTCAGTTGAATAAATGACTCTTTGCCATCATCTGTCACACCCCCTGCTGGACAAGGAGCAGAGATAGAATAACCACACTCCCCATTCTTCAAGCTGCCTAGTTTCTTTTCCTCAGTTCCTACCTTCTAGATCTCCTTCCTAAGAACTGAAGATTCTGAGCATTTTGCTTGGTTCTGGCATCCCAGGCTAAAGTACCTCTGAAAAATGTCCTGGTGGATAAAAAGTATTTATTTTCCCTAACCAGATGCATTAAAAAAATAACAAAATGGAAAATGTCCTCTTTAATTAAGCTTTGTAATCCATTTCCTTTGTGGCTGAGAACAAATTTACCAAGCTTGTGTTTGGGATGTTGTCACTGTAGGGGAGTGAGGGGGTCTCAAGCTCTGAGAGAGTAGGGACAGCCTTGTTTTCACGCTGCAGACTCAGAGAACTTTATGAACATAAGGACAAGTGGCCTCGCCCAGCCCCATTTTATGCAGGTATACAGGGATGGCAGCTACAGTAGACAGGGACTTACTATGTCCTTAGCTGCTCTTCTAGGCCTGAGGAAATAGAGCTGGATGGTTCTTTGCAAAGGGTTTCATCTATTCCTTACTATGCTGTAAGGCAGGGACCAGTTATTGTCCACATTTTGGAAAAAAAAAGGAAAATTGAATCTCGGAGTGGAAAAGTAAGGAACCCAAGGTCACACAACTCAGAAGCAGGTGAGCAGGTGATCCTAGTACCCATGAACTTGGCTCAGCCAAACTTTAGTCAGGCTTCTCCTTTCTACAGGTTCCTAAACTTTGCTCATCCTTAAGTTTAAGCAAGCACCCAGGTGCAGAACAGCTTGTTCTGAGGCTGACCAGAAAGAGAAACCCAGTTAAACTGCCCCTTCATGTTACATGCTCCCCTTACCGCCTGCCAGCCTCCCCCAAAGTCCCTGCCAGTTCTGCTTCCCCCTCTCTAGAAAAGAAAGCCCTATGTGGTTTGATTTTGAGATGCTTCAAGACCCCAAAGTCACAACGTTCTCCCCACTGTAACAGTCTCTCCTATCCTAAGTCAAGGTTGGTTTTTCATTTGACTTAGGGAAGCTGTGATTTAAATCCAGAATTCTCTGAACTATTCAATTTATTCAAGGGTTAGAGTACTCTGAAACATTTACTTCTCTATGGAATACTATGACATATGGATGTATTTTCTTCTACAAAGCAAACTAGAAATAATATTGCCAATGATGTGGTCAGATTCAGATCTGAGGATGTTATGTGAAAGTTGGTCTTCAAGCCTAAAAAATATACATAAAGAATTTTAAAGACATCTCAATTTTCTATAAAAAGCATGTTTCTATTTGTTCATTTGCTTGTCTTTTGCCCACATAGACCAGCAGATGTATGATATTTTAAAGAAAAATTATGGGAAACAAACTTAAGAGTAAGAAGACTAATATGTATTTTTTTTTCCTGTGAAATATGGTATAATAACTATTTGAATTCAGCAAGTGTTCAGTAAAGAAACTGGTCTTCTGAGCTCATTAAGCATAATTTCTGGGCCGGCAGAATTGCTTTAAGTGGTCAAGGGCACACGAATCAGAAACAATGCATCTGGGTTTGAATCAAGGCTTTGCTGTTTGCTGGCTACACAGCCTTGGTCAATTTCCTCAGCTTTTCTGTCTATAAAATAAGGATTAAAATAGCACTTTCCCCCATTTTCCTGTTGCGATGAGGCTGAAGTATAGTGACGCATGAAGCATGATGCATTATGCTTGCTCAATAGAGTTTAGTAAATATGAGAGAAAGAGTCCACCCCAGGGAGAAGCACTGTTTGTCTTTATAGATGGTTTGCAGAGCAGGAGAGATATTCTGATAGGCTGTAATAACTCACAGTTCAAGTCTACCTGATTGCATAAAAATGTGTCTTTTGTCCCAATTTGCCCCATAGGTTGCTTCTTCCTACTCCAACTCTTAGCAAGTGTTTCCCAAGTTAATTGCATCAGTAGCTCCTCATGGAGGCTTCCTGCAGCTCTGGGATCTTGGATCCTTTAGGCTATAGGTTACATTTACTTGTCACCAGCCACTTTCCCAGCAGTGCAGCCAGGTGCAGGCATAGAGGCCAACTGGGGCTAAGCCCTCTCATGCACTGTTGGCTTCAGCTGTGTGCAGGCAACCACTTGATGTGTGGACAAGTAAACCTGCTCTTGAGCTAGCAGCTCTAGAGACCCAAGAACAGGGGTTGTTGGGAAGATAAGGGGCTGCACTCGGGGCTGTAACATTATCTTGAAGCAAACCCCCCAGGTCAGACTGTGGTTGCATGAATGAATGAATGAATGAATGATTTAATCGAGTCTGCTTAATACAACCCTCAATTTTAGCACCAGTCACAGTGAGATGCATCCGTTTATCCACTTGGTTGTGACAGTGTCACTGTATTTATTCCCGAGGGCTGCTGTACCCCAACATTGCAAATTGGATGGTTACAACAATAGTTTATTCTCTCACAGTTCTGGAGGCTAGAAGTCCAAAATCAAGATGTTGGCAGGGCCACACTCTCACCAAAATCTCCGGGGAGGACCCCTCTTTGCTTTCTTCAGCTTCTGATGACTCTTGGCATTCCTTGGCTTGTGGCAGCATCACTCCAATCTTTACCTTCATTGTAACATGGCTATTTTCTCCCTGTGCCCCTCTTTCTTATATGAACACTAGCCATATTGCCTTAAGGGCCTACTCTACTCCGGGAACTAATTACATCTATAAAGACCCTATTTCCAAATAAAGTCACATTCACATGCATCAGGGGTTAGAACTGGAACATAGCTTTGTGGAGGACATAATTTAACCCATAACAGTCACTGTTAGTGGCTGATCCTACCCACATTCACAGCCTCCTCTTCCAGCTACCTGATACTTAGGGGCAGACATATGGCACAGTTCTGACCACTGAGAGCTCAGTGGAGGTTTATGGGATGGGGCACCCAGCGAAGTATTATTTTCCCTGATAACTAGGAAGAGACTTGACTGGCAAGCCTCCTTTTTTTGTTTTTCCTAATTCTGGTTTGGAATATGCTCATATTAGAGGCACAGCCATCATTTGGTGGCTAGGAGTGACATATGCAAGGAGAAAAGCCAACATGCTAGTGATGGTAAAGAGAAAAAAGAGAAGGAGCTCAGGTCCTTGAGTTCCTGAGTCTCCACTGTTGCCCTGTCCACCTCTGTGCTCATTGATTTGGAAGTCAAATGAACTCCCATCTTTCAGTGTCATTGTTATGGGGTTCTGTTACTCTACAGCTAAATGCACACCTGATCAATACACGTGGTTATGTTTCCCTAATTATGAGAATGATGATAGCTAAGTCAGAAAAACTACCATTCATCGAAACTTTCTTTGGAGGCATTGTACTTAATGCTTTACATAGATCATATAATTTAATAAATATATTACCTCTATAAGATAGTACTGCTATTATTCCCATTTAACAGATGAGGAAACAGAGTCCTAGAAAGGTTAAGCACAGGTCATGGTCACATAGTGAAAAAATGACTGAAACAGGATTCAATCACCAGTCTACTGGTTCTCAAGTTGGTGCTCGTTCTACTGCATCATGTGGTCTCTTCCCAGGAAAACCTTGAGAAAAGAACAATATCAGTGATGACATTGCTCATTTATTGAGAACACACTATCCATTCAGTCACTTATTGAGTAAGGCAATGTGCTAATGCTTTACCTACAGAATCTCATGGTAAAGTCTTCAGAGTGCAGGGGCTTAGCACTCCTTCCACAGCCCTCAGCACAAATGGCTCTGAATAGCTGAGTGATGCTGGGTGCATTTGAGCTGGGCTCTACAGGAAGAGTAGGAGTTTGATAGGTGAAGAAGAAAAGGAGCATTTCAGAGAGGCGAAGCAGCAGAATAAATAGTGCCTCGCCAGGATTTGGTTATCAGAAAAGGTTTGAGTGTGGCTAAGGTTGTTAGCTGTTTCCCAATATCCATTCTCTCTTTCTTTCTGTTAGAAATAGCACATCCCCAGCCAGGCGTGGTGGCTCACGCCTGTAATCCCAGCACTTTGGGAGGCAGAGGCAAGGCGGATCATGAGATCAGGAGTTCGAGACCAGCCTGGCCAATAAGGTGAAACCTTGTCTCCACCAAAAATACAAAAATTAGCCGGGCGTGGTAGTGCACACCTGTAGTCCCAGCTACTTGGGAGGCTGCGTCAGACGAATCACTTAAACCCAGGAGGTGGAGGTTGCAGTGAGCTGAGATAACGCCACTGCACTCTAGCCTGGGTGACAGAGTGAGACTCCATCTCAAAAAAAAAAAAAAAGAAATAGCACATCCCCAATTTTATCTGAGTACATGGCCACCCAGCTATAGACAACATTTCTGAGATTCTCTCAGTTTGATTAAAGTCTCACCAATGGAATGTATAACTTGCTGTTATTTCTTTAAGAAACAGCTTGTTTCCTACTTTATGTAGGCCAAAGTATGGGCTTGGTAGTGACCCAGTTTTGATCATGGAGGTAAAGACAAAATACCAGGGGGTGACGTAGCAGGAAGATAGAAGGAACCTGGGCCCCCGAATGACTTCATGGAGCAGAGCTGCTCTGTCAGCTTGGACCTCTTGTCTTTGTTAGATAAGAAAGAAATAAGCTTTTTTCTTATATAATCAGCTGAATTTTGGGGCTTCTTTGTTACAACAGATTAGTCTTTACATGAATGAATCTGCTCGATCTTAACCTGGATCACATCTGGAGAAAGAAACACCCAGTTAATTGAGTCTAACTCTCAGGAGAAGACAGAAAATGGAGATATGGAAAGAAGCTTGACTTGGGGAGGAGAAGAAAAGCTGCAAGACCCTTAATTGTTTCTTTCACTTGTTAATTTACTAATTCAACAAATGTTGATTGAACACAGACTAGGGCAGCTACCTAAGCCATATATTCTCCCCTATTTTTTAAAATTTTATTTTATTTTTAATTGACAAATAATAATTGTACATATTTATGGGGTACAGAGATGCTTTGATAGATGTATACATTTTGTAATGATTATATTAGCATATTTGTCCTCTCAAACATTTATCATTTCTTTGCAATGAGAACATTCAAAATCCTCTTTTCTAGCTATTTTAAAATACGCAATGCAGGCCGGGTGTGGTGGCTCACTCCTGTAATCCCAGCACTTTGGGAGGCCTAGGCAGGCAGATCACTTGAGGCCAGTAGATGGAGACCAGCCTGGCCAACATAGTGAAACCCCATCTCTACTAAAAATACAAAAATTAACCAGGTGTGATGATGCATGCCTGTAGTCCCAGCTACTTAGGAGGCTGAGGCAGGAGAATCACTTGAACCCGGGAGGTGGAGGTTGCAGTGAGCTGAGAGCCGAGATCGCACCACTGCACTCTAGCCTGGGTGGCAGAGTAAGACTCTGCCTCAAAAAAAATAAAAAATTTAAAAAAAAATAAAAAAGTAAAATATGCAATACAATGCAATATTATTAACTCTAGTCCCTCTACTGTGCAATAGAACATCAGAACTTATTCCTCTTAACTGTAACTTTGCACCTGTTGACCAACTTCTCCACTTTCCCCTTTTACTCCTCCCCACCAGCCTCTGGCAACCACCATTCTAATCTCTATTTCTACGAGTTTTGACTTTTTTTTAGCTCCCACATATTAGTGAGAGCACACGGTGTTTGTCTCTCTGTCTGGCTTCTTTTACATAACATAATGTCCTCCAGGTTCATTTGCCACAAATGACAGGATTTCATTCCTTTTTGTGGCTAAAGACTATTCCATTGTGTATATATACCACATTTTTATTATCCATACATCTGTTGATGGATGCTAGATTGACTCCATATCTTGGCTGTTGTGAATACTGCTACAATAAACATAGGAGTGCAGATATCTCTTTGACATACTGATTTCATTTCTTTTGTATATATACTTAGGAATGAGACTCCTGGATCATACGGTAGTTCTATTTTTAATTTTCTGAGAAACCTCTATACTGTTTTCCATAATGGCTGAACTAATTTATATTTCCAGTGAGAGTGTTTAAAAGTTTCCATTTCTTCACATCCTTACTAGCATTTATTATTTTTTGGCTTTTTGATAATAGCCATTCATTTGAGTGAATTTTTGTATATGGTGATAGATAAGGGTCTAATTTCATTCTTCAACATGTAGATATCCAGTTTTTCCCACATTATTTATTGAAGAGACTGTCCTTTCTTCATCATGTGTTCTTGGCATCTTTGCAGAAAATAAGTTGACAATATATGCATGAATTTATTTCTGGGCAGTCTATTCTATTGCATTGGTCTATGTGTCTTTTTGTATTCCAGTACCATGCTGTTTTTCTTATTGTGGCTTTCTAATATATTTTCAAATCAGGTAGTGTGATGCCTACAGCTTTGGTCTCTTTGTTCAAGATTGCTTTGGCTAGTCAGGGTCTTTTTTTGGCTTTATATTAATTTTAGATTTTTAAAAACTATTTCTGGGAAGAATGTCATTGATAACTTGATAGGAATTACATTGCATCTATAAATAGCTTTGGGTAGTGTGGACATTTTAATAATACCAATTCTTCCAATCTATGAACATGGCATACCTTTTCATCTATTTGTGTCTTCTTTAATTTTTTCTTCAATGTTTTATAGTTTTCAGTGTAGAGATCTTTCACTTCCTTGGTTAAATTTATTTCTAAGTAGTTTTTTGGTAGCTATTATAAATGGGACTGTTGTCTTGATTTTTTTTCAGATAGTGTTCCATTAGTGTATAGAAATGTTATTGATTTTTGTATGTTGACACTGTGTCCTGCAACTTTACTGAATTTGTTTATGAGTTCTAACAATTTTTTAGTGGAGTCTGTAGGGTTTTTTATGTATAAGATTATGTTGCCTACAAGCAGAGGCAATTTAGCTTCTTCCTTTTCAATTTGAATGCCTTTTATTTTTTTCTCTTGTCTATTTCTCTGGCTAGGACTTCTAGTACCTGTTGAAGAGAACAAATAGACAAAAACCATATATGATCATTTCAATAGCTGCAGTAAAAGCATTTGACAAAATTCAACATCCCTTCATGATAAAAACTCTCAGCAAATTAGGAATAGAAGAAATGTGGTTCAACACAATCAAAACCGTATATGGCAAACCCAAGGCTGATGTACTGAACAGAGATAAGTTGAAAGCTTTTACTCTAAGATCTGGAGCAAGACAAGGATCCCCATTTTTGCCACTTCTATTAAACAGAGGACTGCTCTATTTTCTTCATCTCATTTATCACTATTTAAAATTACATTATCTCTCTTGAGTAGAGTAGTATTTACCAGAAGGTAAATTTATTGCATTAGAGAAGGAAACGTTATCAAGTTTTGCTAGAGCTAGAAGATATGTAACGTGGGAAGTCTGCGAATTCATGGGAACTGCTATAAATCATTATTGCCCTGTGGAGAAGTAGACAAAAAATAAGGAGATTTCAGCCCGGCCAGAGGTCTGTTTTCTGATGAGCACAAGAGTAAGGTGAGTCAAGAACACAGCTGGGCTTTGATCAAATGGAGCGAAGGGTACAATGGGGATGGGAGTCTGATCTCCCACACTAAGTTGGTTAGGTATTGAGGCCCACACAAATAATAATGAGAGACATCCTGTGCAAATGAAGTAAACAACATTGAAGACAGGACAACTTAAGACTGGGGGAGGAACCGAGAGGGGCTGTTCAACAGAATGAGGATGAGATCACAAAGGGATGAAATTGAGTGCTGGGTAGAAGAGATTGATCTAGAGTTTCTGGGTCTGCGTATACTTTTTATTTCTCTCACTGTTTCACTTGCAACCAATTCTGCTAAGCAGAGCAGTCAACGCCAATGGAGTCTCCCCTGTTTACTCTGTTGCCCTGATTGCATGACCAGACACCTGACAGAGAGCAAGGTGTGTGAGTCACAATTTATTTATTACTTGTTCAGTGCCTGTATTCCCAACTAGGAGCACTCCATGAGGGGAAGGAGTTGGTCTATCTTGTTCACTGTGGCCCCCCCAGCACCTAGAACAATGCCTGGCATGTAATAGGAGCTTCATAAATAACTTTTGAGTCAATGAATAAAGAAACCAGACAAAGGAATAAAATAGTAGCCAATTTCAGTAATTGAAAGAAAGAGATAGCTAGTTTGAGATGGAGAAACCATAGGGAACCATTCTTTAGGAATACAGCCAGGGAAGTATATTTATGATGAGGCTCAAGGGAGAGAAAGAGTTAGCTGTACTGAAAATAGGGAGGAAAGCATTTCAGGCAGAGGGAACCGAATGTGCAAAGACCTCAATGTGGGAAAGAGTTTGGCATGTTTCAAGAACCAAAAGAAGGTTGGTCAGACTTCAGGGAGAGTGGGATAAACAGAGCTGGAAGAGGTCATCAGGGGATAGATCCTGTAGGGGCCTGGCGAGCGTCATTAGGAGCTGGGATTTTATTAAGATTTATCTCTACTCTAGGTCTAGGGAGACCTAATTCAATTTTGCTTTGAAAAAGGAATCCCAATTTCTGTGTTGAGAATGGATTGGAGGCAGGCAAGAGTTTAGGTGAGAGAGAATCAGTGGTTTATACGAGAAATGATGTTGGAATGGGCTAAGTATGTGGCCATGCAACTGGAAAGAAGTGGGTAGATTTATTTGGAACTTGCTGATGGATTGGATGTGGGAAGTGAGGGAGAGAGGAATCAAGGATGCTGTATCAGTTAGCTCTTGCTGAGTCACAAATAACCCCCATATTCAGTGGCTTAAAACAAGTCATTTATTACAGATCATGCCTCTTGTGCGAGGACTGGCTGGGCTAAGGTGGGCTCCCTGTTGACCTCGGCTAGACTCACTCATGCTTTTTTGGGTCAGCATGGGTGGGAGGAATGCGTGCCCTGCTTTCATCTGGGCTTATCTGGGCTAGGTAAGCTGAGGCAGCTCTGACCCCATTGCCTCTCTTCCATCTTCTCTGGCATGAGTGGGCATGTTCTTCTCATGGCACAAGAAGGAGCAAGCTCAATTACACAAGAGCTTTCAGGACTCTGTGTTACATTTACTAGCATTCCACTGGCCAAAGAAAATCCCACAGAGGTAAAGAATTACGCTGTAGCATAGTGGGAAATGCAGCACCCCATTTAATTGGCAAAAGGTGTGGATACCAGAAGGGTGAAAAATTGAAAAGTTAATGCAGTCTACCACAGATGCCTCTCTGCCTCTGCCTAGTTTTTATTATAATTTCCCCCTTGTTCCACTTTAAACAATTTTACTCTCTTCCCACCCACAGACTAGCACTCCTATTTACTTATCTTTGGAGCCTCCCAGGAGGAATAAAACAGCAGAACTGGAGACCTGTTCATGTGTTTTGGCCTTCCTGCCCAGGATGGGTGGGTAAAGGTCTGGATCAAGGGTAAGTTTCACCCCTTTTGAGTCTGGGCTCTGAATCTGTGGAGCTGAGAATGGGTGTAGAGTCTGGCCACAGTATTGTGTGGGCTGATGATGAACGTGGAACACACAAGTGCAGGTTTACAAAAGCAATTGAGAAGGGCCTTGGTTGAAATGCAGAGAATATCTGCAGCTTAAATACTGGAGCGATTATATCATTTGTGGGGTTTTGCAAGCTAATTTGTTTGCTGCCTTTTCAATTTGCCATTCAGTTTCCATGGTTTCACGGTTGGTCAGAGATGGAATATTTAAACCCCACAGACAAAGCTTGAAGTTGAAGTGCTAAAATGGCTGTGGAATTGTTTTATAGCACACTGGTGGAAAGGCGGCCATCCAGGGAATCGAGAGAGAGTTCTGGCTTTGTCACCTTTATGCAGAGTTCCTTCTCCGTGCCTTGATTTCCCCATCTGTGATGTGATATGAGCTCTATGGTGGTTCCTTCCAGCTTTATATTAGCAACAATAATAAAAGCAACAAAGATAATGAGTAGAAGTAGCAGAAGTAATAATAGCTAATGTGTATTTAGCTATTATTTCATTAAATACCTTGGCCGGGCGCAGTGGCTCACTCCTGTAATCCCAGCACTTTGGGAGGCCGAGACGGGTGGATCACCTGAGGTCAGGAGTTCGAGACCAGCCTGACCAACATGGTGAAACCCCATCTCTACTGAAAATACAAAAAATTGGCCAGGCATGGTGGTGCGCACCTGTAATCCCAGCTACTTGGGAGGCTGAGGCAGAAGCATTGCTTGAACCTGGGAGGTGGAGGTTGCAGTGAGCCAAGATTGCACCACTGCACTCCAGGCTGGGTGACAGAGTGAGACTCCATCTAAAAAAAAAATATATATATATATATATGTGTGTGTGTGTGTGTGTGTGTGTGTGTGTGTATTTAATGTCCAGTAGAACATTCTATTGGAAATATTCTGTGTGTACACTGTCCAATATGACTGGTAGCCACTTTCTACATGAGGTACTTTAGAGGTGCCTAGTTCAAATGAAAGACTGCCTTTTAAATTTCATTAACTTAAAAAACTTAAGTTTGAATTGACACTTAGGTACAGGCAACTGCCATACGGAACAGCACATGAGGGAGAATGGCCCTGGCCACACCCGAATGCAGCACATCATGGTGTTTAAGAGCAGGGGCTGTGGACCTAGATTTTCCAGGCACAAGTACCCATTTTGCTACCTATTGGCTTCGTGACCTTGAGCAAGTTGCTTTCCCTCTTTGTGGCCCAGTTTTCACATCTGGAGGTGAGAATAAAATGAGTGAATTCATGTGGAGCACTTAGAACAGTGCCTGGCTTATGGTAAGAGACATGTAAGTGGTTATCAGCATTATTGCACCCAGAGATGGGAAGATGAAAAAACTCCGACATGCATCAAAACTGTTTAATTTGATTCCCCTAAGAGTTCCAGGTAATGTGGTCCTCCCCTCCCATCCCTGTAACCCATTCTGTGCTCCCCGGCCCAGATACTGTTTTGCTGCGATGGCTGTCACCTACACCGCCACAGTCAGAGGACTGTTCTTGGGAACTGGAGTCTCTGAGCATAGGCAGAGCCACCATGCCTGGGAGTCCATGCCACAATGGGAGCAACCTGTAGTCACTAATTGCAGTGTGGGTGCAAAACGCCCAGCTCTTCGGTCTCCAGACAAACTCCATCAGAGTCCGAGGGCTTGTTTGTGCCCCAGAGCTCCCCAAGGCTGGGGGCTGAGGCTGGAACTCCAGAAATTGCTCCCTTGCTTGACTCCACCCCACCCTGCTTCCCTCACCCTGACTTCAGCTCTGCAGGGCATTCTCTACTCACTTTATTGCTGAGGAATTTGAAGCTTATGGAGAGAAGGGCTATTTCCAACATTGCGTGGTTTTAAGTGAGGCTGTAAAGCAGGGACCAGCATACATGTTCCGTCAAAGGCCATGAGTTGATCACAATGTGCTGCCTATAGGGATGCTATTTTCTGCGCCCACGAATACCTTATACACGTGGCTGATACACACCAGTGACAGATGGCGTCCATTCTGACTGTACCAGTTGCTAATCGTTTTCAAGATCATCCCTGCTTCTACTCCACACCTTTACATGGCATAACGTGTAGCTACATATTTGGGGCGAAATGCAGACCACCTTAGAAGACCTGGGGCAGAGGGTTGGTGGTGCCCCTGCTCCTCTTTGTTCCCCGGAGACAGAGCACTCAGCCTTCCCTCCTCCCCAAACAGCTTTCCCTCAGGCTGGGTCTGTGGAGCTATCTCTGCATAAAGACTGTCTTCAGCACCAGGCTCATTTGCACAGTCATTGAAGAGTGGTTGAGGGCAGTTAGGAATCAGGCACCGTGCCAGATGAAAATAACACTCCAAGAGGTCAGGGAGCTTTCTCAAGGCCAAGCAGCCTGTAAGTGTAGAGCTGGGATCTGCATATCTTCAGAGTCTCCATTTTGGAGGCACCCCACCCTCCTTCTAAACAGGCTTTGCAAAAGATGAAATGTGCAGACTCCTGTCCAACTGGCCCTGGATGCATAACCCAGGTCTCCGCTGGGAAACTTTGCCCTTCAAAGATGTAAATGACTCAAACCCCTGCCAATCCCTGAGGAAGTCCAGAGCCCCTCCCCTGGGTTTCTGCAGAGTCCCGAGGGCTCACTGTTTCTGGACTGCTCAGGCATCCTGAGATGCCTCTGTTGAGCAAAGTGAGGACCTAGCTGTGCATCTCATCTTCTCTTTGTGTCCTCCTCAGGTGAGTCCACTTACATCAGGCATCAGTGAGCAATGGAAATTTGGTTGGAGGCTTGAGGGGGAGACATTGAGGCATCATTGACAGGCACTGCAGGAATCACCACTCTGTAATGTAGATTTGCCATTTTGCCACTGTGGAATTTCACTGCTGAGTTCATCTCAGTCTGTCTCCATCCTCTTGGCTCCTTACTCCTCTTCCAGCCTCATTCTTCACTCTGTCCCTGCTCCCTTTCCTTGGGACAACTCCCTTCCTCTGAAGACCTGATACCAGCCACACCTGGGGTGGGGGCAGTTGGTGGAGGGGCCAGGGCTCCTCTGTTACATGGATCTCCCAGGCTTTCCCCCCTCCCAATGCTGCTGGTGCTCTTCCTAAATGAGCTTCTTGTCAGTGATGCTTTCCACCTGTTTTCACACCTATGGTTATGGCTGAGTGTGAGGGGAGAAACGGAGGAATCACATAGCTGTTTGCCCTTGGATCTACCACTTCCTGGGATCCACATTCCACAGGCTGTTGTCCCAGCTCTAAACACAGAGCAAGAATCTCTACCCACTGGTCTTGCCTTATTGATTGCTCATCAACAAAACCCTGACCTGAGCTTCCAGACTCAACACAGCCCTTTATTCCTCCTTTAGGAGGGTCCAGACCACCCTCTGCTCCTCCTTCTCACTTTGAGAAAAGTCTTCTATTTGTGCTGATATGACAATAAACTGAGACAGCTATTGTACAAGTCCTCATTCTTCAGCTGACTCAACAGAACTGTTGGTAATTAATTTTTTTCTGGGTGGATGCTGCTGCAGATAGGACAGACTGATGCTTGGAATCAAGGCAATGCTTTGGGATTTAGTTGAGAGAGATGAGGAGCTCATGAACATGATGGAGGCAGAGCTGTGGGCCATCATTCAACTGGATTCTAAATTTAAGAATAATTGAGTCATTATCTGCTGGTCAACATTTCAGGGGTTTGTAACCAAATTATGAGGGAAGGAAAATGATGATGGTAATGATGATGGTGATAAGGATGATAATGGCCATTGCATTGTTAACAACAGTAGGTAGTATACTTTCTGTCTTGCAGACATAGATACTGGGTATCTCATTTAATATGCAAAATAACTCTGAAAGGGAGAAAGTCGAGTTTAGGCTTAAACTCATTGCTTCAAAGGAGTCTCCAAACCAGTTCCCTAATCTATGATCCAGTAAGGTTCCCTGCCAAAGTCTCTCTCTCTCTCTCTTTTTTTTAATTTTTAATTTTTAATTTTTTCTTTTTTGAGATGGAGTCTCACTGTGTCACCCAGGCTGGAGTACAGTGGCGCGATCTTGGCTCACTGCAACCTCCATCTCCATTCAAGTGATTCTCCTGCCTCAGCCTCCTGACTAGCTGGGATTACAGGCATGCACCACCA
>NW_012102031.1:8643958-8646534 GCF_000951045.1 Mandrillus leucophaeus
CGAGATTGCGCCACCGCACTTCAGCCTGGGCAACAAGAGCGAAACTCCATCTCAAAAACAAAAACAAAACAAAACAAAAACCAGAAAAATCCATGTTCCATTCAGCACCCTGATTTTGTTAGGATGTGGCTTTCAACCTCAAGGTGTCTGCTGCACAGTCGAACTTCACATGTGAATTTCAGGCAGAAAACATTGGGAAAAAAGCCAAGAAAAATAAAAAAGGGAGTGATCCAGTTAAGTTGGTCTTTTTATATGAGGAAAATTATAGCTCTCTCAGAAGTTCTACGCTTAAATCTCATTGTCTAGAACTGGGTCCCATGGCCACTCCTAATTGCAGAGGAGTTTGGGAAGTATTTTTAACTAGGCATATGACTACAGACTAGACAAAGTTGGGATTCTCTTAGCAAGAAAAAGGGAGACTAGATCTCATGGGCTCCTGGCAATACCAGTCACATCCAACAAGTAAACTGCATGTATAAAGTAATATTTAACTTGTTCTTCTGTTTTTATGAGTCAAAAACACAACTTCTTAGAGGAGCATTTTTGATGGCAATATCTAGATCCATTGCCCGCTATCTTTAGGAGACTGTGCAACATACACAGGGTCAGGAAGCTGAGCTGCTCTTCCACGGTCATCTTCACGCTCACAAGTTCCAGCTTCCGCTTGGGTCCAATGCTGCCTTCCCTCCCACGTCCTTGACACCTGGTTTTGTTCCCAGTCACCATATCTCCCTCTTACCTCTTTGGCTTTGCCATTCTTGGGCTTTATAGCTCCTGACTCCTCCACACTTTCTACCACAAACATACTAGGGGCTGGGATTGCAGCCAGAGGTCCTGCCCACTGCCCGCTAGCTGCTGCGCCTGCTGCACTCCAGGTCCAGACGCAGGGCCTAGGGCCCTGGCTTGTTCCCAGCCCACCTATTTGATCATTGGCCATGGAGGATATGAACCAGAGTTCTCAAAGCACAGCCTGTTATAGTTCCAGCCGAAAGTAGTCCCCTGCATGTTTTAGCTAACCTGGGCAGTCTCCTTGTGAGTAAACATAAAGTTTTCATTAGGCCTTTGGAAATACTGGAAAATAGCTCATAGTTCTATATCATCCTTTTTAGCCCAGTGCTGTCTAATAGAGCTTTCCATGACGGGGGAAATGCTCTCTCTCTCTGTGCTATCCAATACAGTGGCTACTGGCCACATGAGGTTACTGAGAGCTTTAACCATGGCTAGTGCAATTGAGGAGCTCAGTTTCTAATTTTATTGTATTTTCATTAATTTAAATTTATAATTAAATAGCCACATGAGGCTAGCAGCTGCCATACTGGATAGCACAGCTCTAGAGGTTTTCTGTATGAACTCAAGGTCCTGAGAAGTATAGGAAGTGTGTAGGAAGCCAGCTACCTGCACTGAGGTAGCTGGCTGAATCAAAAAACAAAACAAGGATAAAAATCACACATTATGAAATAATGAGATGGTAAATAGACCAAAGGGCATCCATTGACTCTAAGGCCATAATAGTGACCATTTGTTGGATATTTACTGTATGCCAGGGATTTAATTTATAATTTCTGTGGGTACATAGTAGGCATATATATTTATGGGGTACCTGAGATGTCTTGATACAGGCATGCAAAGAGTAATAATCACATCATGTAAAATGGGGTATCCATCCCCTCAAACATTTATCCTTTGTGTTACAAACAATCCAATTATACTCTCTTAGTTATTTTAAAATGTGCAATCAAATTATTATTAACTATAGTCAGCATGTTGTGCTATCAAATAGTAGGTCTTATTCATTCTTTCTAATTGTTATTTGTTTGTACCCATTATCCCCAAGTTACTCTAACCCTCTTACTACCCTTCCCAGCCTCTGGTAACCATCCTCCTACTCTCTATCTCCATGGGTTCAATTGTTTTGACTTTTAGATTCCACAAATACATGAGAACATGTGATGTTTGTCTTTCTGTGCCTTATTTCACTCAACCTAATGACCATGTTGTTGCAAATGACAGGATTTCATTCTTTTTTTATGGCGGAATAGTACTCCATTGTGTATATGTACCATATTTTCTTTATCCCTTCATCTCTTGATGGACACTTAGATTGCTTCCAAATTTTGGCTGTTGTGAACAGTGCTGCAACAGACACGGGAGTGCAGATATCTCTTCAGTATACAGATTTCCTTTCTTTGTTTTTTTTTTGGACAAATATACACATTTTTATTTTTAAAAATTTTCAAATTTTGTAAAATTTTTATAGATTTCAGGTACAAGTGCAGTGGTGTTACAGGCACCTATTGGGTAGTGGTGAAGTCTGGGCTTTTAGTGTAGCCATCACCCAAATAATGTAGATTGTACCCAATAGATAGTATTTAGTCCCCCACACTCCTCCTACCCTCCCATTTTTCTTTCTTCTTCTTCTTTTTTTAAAATTATACTTTAAGTTCTAGGTTACATGTGCACAACATGCAGGTTTGTTACATAGGTATACATGTGCCATATTGGTTTGCTGCACTCAACTCAGCATTTACATTAGATATTTCTCCTGATGCTATCCCTCCCTCAGCCTCCTACCCCCC
>NW_012102031.1:8649509-8650821 GCF_000951045.1 Mandrillus leucophaeus
TCTCACTGTGTCACCCAGGCTGGAGTACAGTGGCGCGATCTTGGCTCACTGCAACCTCCATCTCCATTCAAGTGATTCTCCTGCCTCAGCCTCCTGACTAGCTGGGATTACAGGCATGCACCACCACACCCAGCTAATTTTTGTATTTTTAATAGAGACAGGGTTTCACCAAGTTGGCCAGGCTGGTCTTGAACTCCTGACCTCGTGATGGGCCCTCCTCGGCCTCCCAAAGTGCTAGGATTACAGGCAGGAGCCACTGTGCCTGGCCCAAAGTCTGTTTTCACAAGTGTTCCCTTCACAAAATGCACATTTTGATATATTTTGCCCACTGTGTATGATAGCATGTAAAGATAGCATGTTATTACTAGCTTCTTCTTTTAGATAAAGAAATTGAGGCAAAGGGAAATCCATTCATCTGGCCCAGGCTTCACAAGTGGGAGGTGGTGGACCCCATGACCACTGTGTATCAGTGACACCTGGTCCAGGAGTCTGAAATCCGGCCCCCACTCTGGTTAACGAGTTATGGATGCTAGTTATGGATGGCTGAGTTTGCTGGGAGGACCAAATCCTCTATCAAATTCATTGAAGGATAGGACCTTTTCACCAAGCTGTGGGCCCAGTGGACTTGTATCTGCCTAGAGGAGTTGCCTTTTTTGATTTGCATCAAAACTTGGTGTCGGACAGTGGCCCCTGAAGAACCACTATTCAAACCCTGCAGCCTGATTTCAGAATCTGTTCTCTGACCTCACAAAGCAGGGGAAAGCAGTATCTGTTCCTTGTCAAAGGCTCCTTTTACTAGTGTTTCCTCCACAAAGTACACATTTTGGTATATTTTGCCCATTGTTTATGATAGCATGTGAAGAGCCATTGTTTCTGTGGCCTCAACAAATAGGGGTTTGCCTTTTTCATGTAATAAGGAGTCTAGAGTTAGTGGTTTAGAGTACATACAAAGTCATTAAGAACCCATGTTCTGGGCCGGGTGCGGTGGCTTATGCCTGTAATCCCAGCACTTTGGGAGGCTGAGGCGGGTGGATCACCTGAGGTCAGGCATTCAAGATCATCCTGGCCAACATAGTAAAACCCTGTCTCTACTAAAAATACAAATAATTAGCTGGGCATGGTGGCGGGCGCCTGTAATCCCAGCTACTTGGGAGGCTGAGGCAGGAGAATCGCTTGAATCTGGGAGGCAGAGGTTGCAGTGAGTCGAGATTGCGCCACCGCACTTCAGCCTGGGCAACAAGAGCGAAACTCCATCTCAAAAACAAAAACAAAACAAAACAAAAACCAGAAAAATCCATGTTCCATTCAGCAC
>NW_012102031.1:8653956-8727801 GCF_000951045.1 Mandrillus leucophaeus
TAGTGGTTGTATTAATTTATATCCCACCAACAGTGTATGGGAGTTCCCTTTTCTCCGCATCCTCACCAACATTTGTTATTGCCTGTCTTTTGGATGTAAGCCATTTTAATCAGAGTGAGATGATATCTCATTGTAGTTTTGATTTGCATTTCTTTGATGATCAGTGATGTTGAACACTTTTTCATATGCCTGTTTGCCATTTGTATGTCTTCTTTTGAGAAATGTTTATTCAAATCTTTTGCCCATTTTTAATTGAATTATTAGAGTTTTTCCTATAGAGTTGTTTGAGCTCCTAATATATTCTGGTTGCCCCTTGTCAGATGGATAGTTTGCACATATTTTCTCCCATTCTGTGGGTTGTCTCTTTACTTTGTTGATTGTTTCCTTTGTTGTGCAAAAGCTTTTAAACTTGATGTGATCCCATTTGTCCATTTTTGCTTTGGTTGTGTGTGCTCGTGAGGTATTATTCAAGAAATTTTTGCCCAGACCAATGTCCTGGAGAGTTTCGCTGGTGTTTTCTTTTAATTAATTAACTAATTAATTTAATTAATTCTTTTTTTTTTTTTTTTTAAAGACAGAATCTCACTCTATCACCCAGGCTGGAGTGCAATGGCATGATCTCAGCTCACTGCAACCTCTGCCTCCTGGGTTCAAGTAATTCTCCTGCCTCAGCTTCCCAAGTAGCTGCGATTACAGGCACCCACCACCACTCCTGGCTAACTTTTTGTATTTTTTAGTGGAGACAGAGTTTCACCATGTTGTCCAGGCTGGTCTCGAACTCCTGACCTCAAGTGATCCACCCGCCTTGGCCTTCCAAAGTGCTGGGATTACAGGCATGAGCCACTGCACCCGGCCTGATGTTTTCTTGTAGTAGTTTCATAGTTTGAGGTTTTAGATTTAAGTCTTTTAATACGCTTTGATTTGATTTTTGTACATAGTGAGAGATAAGAGTCTAGCTTCATTCTTCTGCATGGGGATATCCAGTTTTTCCAGCACCATTTATTGAAGAGATTGTCTTCCTCAGTGTATGTTCTTGGCACTATTGTCAAAAAGATTACTGTAGGTGTGTGGATTTGTTTCTAGGTTCTCTATTCTATTCCGTTGGTCTATGTGTCTGTTTTTATGCTAGTATCATGATGTTTTGGTTACTATATATCTGCAATATAATTTAAAGTCAGGTGATGTGATCCCTTCAGGTTTGTTCTTTTTGCTTAGGTTAGTTTCGTTTATTTTGGGACTTTTGTGGTTGCATGTAAATTTTAGGATTGTTTTTTCTATTTCTGAGAAGAATGCCAATGGTGTTTTGATAGGGATTGCATTGAATCTGTAGATTGCTTTGGGTAGTATGGACATTTTATTTTAACAATATTGATTCTTCTAATCTATGAATATGGACTATCTTTCCATTTTTTGGGTGTCTTCTTCAATTTCTTTCATCAGTGTTTTATAGTTTTCATTATAGAGATCTTCCACTTTTTTGGTTAATTCCTAGGTATTTAATTTTATTTGTAGCTGTTGTAAATGGGATTGCTTTTTAAATTTCTTTCTCAGATTGTTCACTGTTGACATTTAGAAATGCTGCTGGTTTTCATATGTTGATTTTGTATCCTGCAACTTAACTAAATTTGTTTGTCAGTTCTAATACTTTTCTTGTAGAATCTTTAGGTTTTTCCAAAAGTGAGATTACGTCATCTGCAAACAAGCATAATTTGACTTCTCCCTTTCCAATTTGGATGCCCTTTATTTCTTTCTCTGCTCTTACTGCTCTAGCTAGGACTTCCAGTGCTATGTTGAATAATAGTGGTGAAAGTGGGCGTTCTTGTCGTGTTCCAGATATTAGAGGAAAAGTTTTCAGTTTTTTTCCATTCAGTATGATACTAGCTGTGGGTGTGTCGTATATGGCTTTTATTATGTTGAGGTATGTTTCTTCTATACTCAGTCTTTTAAGAGTTTTTAACATGATCCCGTTTAGTAGGCTCAACAGCCAGGCAATAGCTACTGTTATTCTCAGCTAACATATACGAAAATTCCATCTTGTAAAGGATAGGTAATTTGCCCAGTTTACGTGGTGCAGCCTAGATTTAAACCCAGGGCTGGCTGACCTGGAAGCCATGCATGCTTCCTGTATTGTTCAGCTTCCTTTCAAAGAACTTTCAATAGCTCATTCCATCTTTACATAGGGCCTTCAACAATTTACCTTATCATTATCACTGCCCTCCTTTCTTCTGGGTTATAAGAATATGGAAGGTTTTACTAAATACTTAAGGCTTTGCTATTGCCAAGTCCAAATATTAGAACTGTAACTCCCACAGAGGTTTATTTCAGCATGCACACACACGTGTTCCTCTCTCTCTCGCATGCACACACACACACACACACACACAGGTGGATATATACACTGCATAGGCACAGATGCAGCTTGACTTTTCCTTGTCCAACCATCATAGACACGCACCCACCGTTTTCCCTAGTAAGAGGACTCTTGTAATTAACGGAGCATTTCAATACCCAGAACCAGTGATAGATCAGTGGCCGGTTAATCTGAGAGAGGCATAGATTTCCTAAATATTGTACTTTTTCCCGTCTCCTCCCTAGGTAATGGAAGTTTCCAAATGGAAAAGTGACTAACGCCAGGAAAAAACAATCCCAGACTTCTGCTGACTTATGGTTTGGTGCCCACTGTCCCTGCATATCAGTAATTGGAAAGACAATTACAGGACACGCCCAGAATACCAATGATTGACAGGTGGCAGCTCATAGGTCTGTAGGGTCTATACATGGACCCTGAAGAAAAACCTTAAAAGAAGTCACATGGAAGTCTAATGTCTGAGTGTACCCTGAGCAATGGAGCCTGTCACTGCCCTGTTTCCTTAGATGGTGCAGTAGGTGAGGAATAACTGTGCGGTGATGGATGATAAAAATATACAGGCCTACCTCATTTTATTGTGCTTTGCTTTACTGCGTGTAGCAGATACTGTCTTTTTTGATACTGTCTTTTTTACAAATTTAAGGTTTGTGGCAACCCTGCATTGAGCAAGTCTATCTGTGCCATTTTCCCAACTGCACATGCTCACTGTATGTCTCTTTGTCACATTTTGATAATTCTTGCAATATTTCAAATGTTCTCATTACTATTATATCTGTTGTGGTAATCTGTGATCAGTGGTCTTTGATGTTACTATTATAATTGTTTTAGAATAACTTGAACCATGCCCATATAATATGGCAGACCTTAACGATAAATGTTGTGTGTGTTCTGACTGCTCTGCCAATTGGCCATTACCCATCTCTCTCCCTCTTTTTGGGCCTCGCTACTCCCTGGGACATAGCAATATTGAAATCAGGCCAATTAATAACCCTACACTGGCCTCAAGTAAAAGGAAAACTCACATGCCTCTCACTTTAAATCAAAAGCTAGAAATGATTATGTGCAGTGAGTAAGGCATGGAGAAAGCTGAGACTCACTGAAAGCTAGACCTCTTGCACCAAAGTTAGCAAAGTTGTGAGTGCAAAGGAAAAGTTCTTGAAAAAAATTAAAAGTGCTACTCTAGTAAACGCATGAATGATAAGAAAGCAAAACAGCCTTATTGCTAATACAGAGAAAGTTTGAGTGGTTTGGACAGATCAAACTTAGCCACAGCATTCCCTTAAGCCAAAGCCTAATCTGTAGCTAGACTCTAACTCTCTTCAATGCTATGAAGGTTCAGAGAAGTTAGGAAGCTGCAGAAAAGTTTGAAGCTAGCAGAGGTGGGTTCATGCAGTTTAAGGAAAGAAGCTGTATGCATAACATCAAATTGTAAGGCTAGTGCTGATGTAGAAGCTGTAGCAAGTTACCCAGAAGATCTAGCTAAGACAATTAAGGCAGCCAACTAAACAATAGATTTTCCATGTACAGTAGATGAAACAGCCTTCTATTGGAAGAAGATGCCATCTAGAGCTTTCATAGCTAGAGAGGAGAAGTCAATGCTTGGTTTCAAATCTTCAAAGGACAGGCTGATTCTCTAGTTAGGGGCTAATGCAGCTGGTGACTTTAAAGCCAATGCTCATTTGCCATTCTGAAAATCCTAGGACCCTTAAGAATTAGGCTAAATCTACTCTTTCTGTGCTCTAGAAATAGAACAACAAGGCCTGGATGATAGCACATCTGTTTACAGCATGGTTTATGAATATTTTAAGCCCACTCTTGAGACCTGATGCTCAGAAAGAAAAGATTCTTTTCAAAATATTACTGGTCATTAACAATGCACCTCATCACCCAAGAGCTCTGATGGAGACTCATAAGGGGATGAATGTTGTTTTCATGCCTGCTAACACAACATCCATTCTGCAGCCTATAGATCAGAAAGTAATTCTGACTTTAAAGTCTTATTATGTAAAAAATGCATTTTCTAAGGCTCTGGTTGCTATAGACAGCAATTCCTCTGATGGATCTGGGCAAAGTAAATTGAAAACTTTCTGGAAAGGATTCACCATTTTTTAAAAACATTCATGATTCATGGGAGGAGGTCAAAATATCGATGTTAACAGGAACGTGGAAGAACTTGATTCCAAGCCTCATGGATGACTTTGAGAGTTTCAAGACTTCGGTGGAAGAAGTAACTACAGATGTGTTGGAAATAGTAAGAGAATAGAATTAGAAGTGGAGCCTGAAGATGTGACTGAAACATTTTAATCTCATGACAAATCCTTAAGGATGTGGAGTTGCTTCTTATGGACGAGCAAAGAAAGTGGTTTCTTGAGACAGAATGCACTCCTGGTGAAGACGCTGTGAACGTCATTGAGTTGACAACAATGACTTAGAATATTGTATAAACTTAGTCAAAGCAGTGGCAGTATTTGAGAGGATTGATTCCAGTTTTGAAAGTTCTCTTGTGAGTAGAATGCTATCAAACAGCATCTCATGCTACAGAGAGCTCTTTTGTAAAAAAAAAAAAATCAATTGATATGACAAACTTTATTGTTGTCTTATTTTAAGAAATTGCCACAGCCACCCCAGCCTTCAGCAACCACCATCCTGATCAGTCAGCAGGCATCAATATCAAGGCAAGACCCTCCACCAGCAAAAAGATAATGACTCTCTGAAGCCTCATTAGCAGTTTTTACAATGAAGTATTTTTTTTTCTTTCTGAAACACAATTTATTGAACAGCCTATGTCTTTCCCCACCAATCTGAAATACCACCACTGCCATATCTTCCCCATATTTATTCAGGTTTGTCTTCAGACGCTTCCACTCTACTTGTTTACTCTTCTCTAAGCAAAAACACGGTTCTGTGCCAATCATTGCTTCATATTAGGTTGTAATTTTCAGTTTCTGGCTGTTCTTTTTTTATTTTTTAAAATTTTACTTTGAGTTCTGGGATACATGTGTGGAATGTGCAGGTTTGTTACATAGGTATATGTGTGCCATGGTGGTTTGCTGCACCTATTAACCTGTCATCTAGGTTCCCTCCCCTTGCCCCCAACCCCCTACAGGCCCCCGTGTGTATTTCTCTCTTCCCTGTGTCCATGTGTTCATATTGTTCAGCTCCCACTTATGAGTGAGAACATGTGGTGTTTGGTTTTCTGTTCCTGGGTTACTTTGCTGAGAATGATGGCTTCCAGTTTCATCCATGTCACTGCAAAAAATATGATCTCATTCATTTTTATGGCTGTATAGTATTCCATGGTGTTTATGTGCCACATTTTCTTTTTTCAGTCTATCATTGATGGGCATTTGGGTTGGTTCCATATCTTTGCTATTGTAAGTAGTGCTGCAGTAAACATACATGTTCATGTGTCTTTATAGTAGAATGATTTATATTCCTGGGGTATATACCCAGTAATGAGATTGCTGGGTCAAATGGTATTTCTGGTTTCAGATCCTTGTGGAATTGCCACACTGTCTTCCACAATGATTGAACTAATTTACATTCCCACCAACAGTATAAAAGCGTTTCTATTTCCCCATAGGTTCACCAGCATTTATTGTTTTTTGACTTTTTAATAATCATCATTCTGACTGGCATGAGATGGTATCTCATTGTGGTTTTGATTTGCTTTTCTCTAATATTCAGTGATGTTAATCTTTTTTCAAGTTTCTTGACTGTATAAATGTCTTCTTTTGAGAAGTGTCTGTTCATATCCTTTGCCCACTTTTTGATGGGATTGTTTTTGTTATTTTTGTAAATTTTTTTAAGTCCTTTTCTGATTCTGGATATTAGATCTTTGTCATGCAATAAAGTATTTTTAAATTAAGGTATGTATGTTGTTTTTTCAGATGCTATTGCACACCTAATAGACTACAGTATAGTGTAAACATAAATTTTATATGCACTGGGAAACAACAAAAAAAAATGTGTAACTCACTTTATTATATTTGCCTTTTTGCAGTGGCCTGGAACTGAATCTGCAGTATCTCCAAGGTATGCTTTAACTGCAGATTCCAGAATGGACAGCAAGATTGCCATGATTCCAGCTTGCATGACTATGCTTCTGCTGTTCCGACAAACATAGTGCATTACATTGTCTTCAAGAGAGGATTTTGAAGACCATGAGTCTTGCTTTCTGTAATTCCAAATGGGCAAAAGTTAACCCAAACTGTTCTTGAGGAAATAGGTCAAATTCCAGATATAGTTAAGGTACCATTAGTTGGTGTAATATGTATACTCCAAAAGCTCAATGATTTATGCAACAGAAGTTTATTTCATCCTCATATGAAATCTAATCAAAGGTAGGGCATGGATAGGAATGAGACCTGCTCCACTCAGTCATTCAGGGACCCAGGCTGATGGTGGTTTTTTCATGTTCAGTAGCTGGCTTCCAAGGTGTCTCCAGATACTGATATCCACCCAGCAGTCAGGGGGATGGAGAGAAGTTTTTATGGGCTAGGCCTGGATGGGACATACATCGCCTCTACCTGCATTCCGTTGGCAGTACTCAGTCACATCGCTCCAACTAACTCTATAGGAGGCTGAGAAGTATAGTCTAGCTGTTGTCCTAGGATATAAGGAAAACAAATTTGGTGAAAAGCTAGCCTTTGAGATAGACCTTAATCCCTCAGCTGTCCAACAGGATTGAGAGAAGAGATCTGTGCTTTTGTTAAGAATCTATTTCATGGCCAACTGATTGTGGTAAATATTTTTTTCAGAGCATTGCTTTAGAGAATGCTTAGGATGTAAGTAAAGAAAGCAAAAGGAGGGGAGTCTAGCAACATGAATTGGGAAAGATCTCATTTTTTATTGGGCTCTGTGTATGCCAATCACATCTGCTTTGCAGATGAGCCAAAATGAGCTGAAAGATGGTGGCATCAATCAAGTAGTAAGTGATATGTCTTCCAAGGCACGGTGTGGTCCAGCCATTGATGTTTCCCCAGTTGCACCTCCTGGCACTAACCATCTCATTGTCAGTATTCCAGGCATACTGGCCTTTTGGTTTCCTGACTGCTCTGTGTCACCCAGACCTCAGCCTTTGCATAGCTATTTCCATTTCCTGAAATGCTCTAGACATCCCAATGCTTACACTCACCTTGAGCATGAGGCACGTGACATTCCAGTTTCTTCAGATATTCTCTTCCCAGGACTCTGTGACTGATGGAGTGGGCTTGGGTTCTAGTAGTAGGAAATGCTGCTTGTGGGTTAGGATTTTATCTTTTTATATGGTAGATAAAGCACTGTTTATGCCTACAGCCCACCTAATGGGTACAATTTATCATAATTTTGATATAGACATTAAAGACCAAAAGTTAGCCAGCTTTGTGCTTTTATTAACCAAAATTTCTAGGAATTATTGCTTTTTCTTCATTTCATGCCATTTCCTTTCAGTGAGAAATCTGCTTAGTACATTTATTTGCTTTGGATAGTAATAGGATTTGTTTATGTGGGGTGTGCGTGTGTGTGTGTGTATGTCATTTGAAAAATTGTGCCTGGGCCAGCTTGGTGCTTATAGAAGTCTAAGATAAATAACACTATTTTTTTCCTTTGGCTAAATTCCCCCTATCTACTGGCAAGTTATCATTCTCAGACCACACTCACTGCTGCTGCTATTTTCCTCTGAAGTTGCCCGGTGGTGTTTTTGGCCAGAGCTCTTTTTAGTGGAGGGAGAACAAATTAAACGTTTAAGAGTATCAAACAAATATTTACTGAACACCCACATTTTCTTATTTAACTCCCCTTTAAACGCTGTCAGAGAGTATTACTTCCCCTCCCGGGTTTTCATCTCTGTGCTTTCTTTGCCATCCTCAATCCTTTCTCTTTCTTCTCTGAAACCCAGGTTCCTAGGGTAAAGAAGTGTGACAATCATTTGAACTATGCGTTGTATTTTTTTCTCCATTTTTACCCAGGTCACCGACAATGAAGATGCCGGTTTCCCCGAGACAAACCTCAAGGGAGACCCTGTGGAGCGTCAGATAAAAGTCACCAGGAAACCCAGCATGGCAGGTGCTGTCTCATTTCCTCAGAGCACAAGTGAAGCAATCTTGCAGGCAGAGAGGGGATGCTGTTTGAGGGAGGCCATGCTACCCCCTCCTGCTTTGACAGGAAAGGGGTTGGGGGTCTTGTGCTTTCCCATGAAGAGTGGACATTCCAAAGCTGGCCGGAGTGTCTGCTTCCTGCCAGGATCCTAAATGCAAGCTGGTGGCTCACACAGACATCCTGAAGGAGTGGGATGCAACAGCCGTGGAGAGGGTGGTGGGGAGAGAGGTCAGTGCCCAGGGACACCTGAGTTCCCACCAGCTGGACTGGCAGGGTTGCTGCAGTCGGCTGCACAATTGTGTCCAATATTTCATCTCTTCTATATCCACGCCCTTTGCCGGGGGACTTTAGGGTTATTCCTGCTAGAGATGGGGTCTCTTCCCATATCCCATTGATGTGGGCAAGGCCATGTGATTTGCTTTAGCCAATGGGATGTGGGTGAGAGTAACGGGCTGAGTCCTGAGCCTGGAGAAACGTCGTGTGCGTGCAGGTGTCCGTGTGCACATGTGCATGTGCACGTGTGCGTTTTCACTCACTCCTTCTGCCTTTGCCTAGAGAAGGGCTGAGTTGGCTGGAGAGCCTGCCTTTCCAGGAAAGTGAAAGACACATGAGCCACAACCACACCAGCCACCCAGCAGACCTGCAACCTGAGGCAAGACCACCTAGTTGGCCTGCAGAATTGAATAGTAAATGCTTGTTATTGTAAGCCACCGAGTTTGGGGGTAGTTTGTTATGCAACACTGTTGTGGCAAGAGATAACTGATACGGTAATCTGTAAGGGCCTGGATGAGCCATAGAATTTAGTAGGGACAGGGCTGGCTCACCATCCCACCATACTTCCTGGTGGAGTCAAGACTAGCATCTCCAGGAAAGGAAGGGCATTCCCGTGGTTTGATTACCCAGGCCAGCAAGCTGCATGGAAGTCCCTCCTGAGGGCCCAGAGGCCATGGAATATGCCGCCACAGATGCAGCAGCTGATGTGCCCAGGTCAAGTCATACACTCCTTGCTGTGGTGCAGTGGGCAGCATGAAGGCCCCTATTGCTTGAGAACAGAGTGTGTATCCAACGACGGGCTTTGAACCAGACAGTCATCCATTTAAAAAATATTTATTGAGCACCTACTATGAGCCAGGAACCCTTCTAGGTGCTGTGAATACAGTGGTAAATCAAATCAGTTTATCCTTGCCCTCTTGCACCTTATGTTCTAATAACCGATAATAATAATAATAATAATAATAATAATAATACTTGCATTAGATTGAATGCTTATCTGAGATATGACTAAGTCTTAAAACAGAAGTGACTGGAGAAATTACTAGACAGGACTGTGTGAACTGCATTGGGCTAAATATAATTTTCTTACTGTCAGCTGGGAATAGAGGCTTGTTAAAATAAATTATAGGCAGTATGAAACTGAAGTGAGCTTATGTGCTCACAAATATAACTTGTGACTGTCCTGTACTGACTGTTACACCAGAAGCACATCCTGCTTCCCTGACTACTCTCTCTGCTTTTCTGCTCTTTGCTGAGGGCTGCCTTCCTCTAAAGATACCACTTTACCTGCCCTCACTGTGGGGAGCTGTGCATTTCACCACGTGCTGGACAACATTCTCCTGGCTGCACGTGCTCCATCTTTACTCCTACATCCTTGTGTAACAACCTTTCTGAGGCTCATGCCTCTCAGCAGCTCCACCACCCTCTGTCTCTTCTCCTGGCTGAGTTTTCTCAACCTCCTGGGTCCTCCTCCACATTCTTGAAGCTCCTGACTCATGGGCTTCCTTGCCAGATTCAGTCCTACCATTATCTTGAATGACTTTGATGCCTGTGAGGCAGGCCTGTCCAGTCTGTGAACCCCCCAAATCTGAGCCAGGTCTCAGTTAATTTGAAAAGTTTGTTTTGCCAAGGTTGAGGACATGCGCCCATGACATAGCCACAGGAGGTCCTGACGACATGTACCCAATGTGGTCAGAGCACATTTAGCTTTATACATTTTAGGGAGACAGGAGACACCAATCAACATATGTAAGATGAACGTTGGTTTGGTCCGGAAAAGGCAGGACAACTGGAAGTGGGGAGAGGGCTTCCAGGTCATAGGTGGATAAGAGACAAGTGGTTGCATTTTCTTGAGTTTCTGATTAGCTTTTCCAAAGGAGGCAATCGGTTATACATTAATCTTAGTGAGCAGAAGGGTGACTTTGAATAGAATGGAAGGAAGGTTTGCCCCAGCAGGTTCCAGCTTAACTTTTCCCTTTAGCTTAGTGATTTTGGGCCCCAAGATTTATTTTCCTTTCACGAGTACTTTCTTCTCCTATTTCACTGGCTTTCTCAAGTCCAGTGATCTGCCTTCTTCGACTGCCCACTCCCATCACCAAACCATGAATGATGACTCCCTCCCTCCCTCCTTCCCTCCTTCTCTCCCTCCCTCCCTCTCCCTCCCTTTCCCTCCCTTTCCTCCCTCCTTTCCTCTTTGTTACTTTCTCTTCTTCTTTCCCTTCCTTCCTTCCATATATATTAACTATATGCCAGGCCCTACACTGGGCTTTGTGGATTGAATAGTGGTAAAAATAGACTGTCTTAGTCTATTCAAGCTGTTACAATAGATTGCCCTAGACCAGTTGACTTATAAACAACAATTTTTTTTTTTCTCACAGTTTCAGAGACTGGCAAGTCCAAGATCATGGCACCAACAGATTCAATGTCTGGTGAAGGCCTGCTTTCTAGTTTGTAGATGGTGCCTTCTAGCTGTGTCCTCACAGGGTAGAAGGGGCAAGGTCTCTTATGAGGACACTAATCCTGTTCATGAGGGCTCTACTCTCATGACCTAATCACCTCCCCCAAACCCCATCTCCTAATATCATCACCTTGGGGGTTAAGATTTCAACATATGAATTTGGGGAAGGGGGCACAAACATTAGACCATAGCATAGACACAGTCCTGCCCTCAAGAAGCGTAGAGTCAGTTCCATCTCTGACCTCTGCTGATCTGTCTCTGACTACAATTTTTTTTCTTTCAGTTGTCTTGCTCCCTTCCTCCTAGGACATCCATACACTGAACTGAGGTTCTGAGATCTCTCTTGAAGTAAGTACTGCCCTTGGAGTACAAAGAGCATTGTCCCATCTGTTCCCATGTTTGGGTAGCACATTCATCCTTCAGTGCATGTAATAATAATACCATTATTATGAATAGCAAACCCTTGTATAATGCTTAAAGCATAAGCACTGGCCCAAGAGCTTTATATATTTACGTATCATTAAGTCCTCCTAAAACTCTCTGAAGTAGATATTATTGCTATCCTCATTTTACTGATGAGGAAATTAAGGTAGGAAGAGTTTTAGTAATCCTCCTGAGATCTCACAGCTAGGGAGTGGCAGAGCTGGGCTTCAAACTTGGGAAGCTAGACTTTTAGCCACTGGACTATATTACCTCATGGTATGGTTGTTAATATCTCTGTTTTACTGATGAGTAACCTGCAGCTACTAAGGCCAGGAGACTTGCTTAAGTTCACACATAATAAGTGGCAAAGCTGAGACCTCAGCTCAGGCAACACTCCTTTTCAAAAACAAAACAGCCCTGGGGTATGTCAATAGCTCAAATTAGTTTCCTGGGATTGATTGCTTTCCTGGCCTCTACCAGGAGTAGGTCTCATTGAGAAAACTGGAATTCATGAGTAGGGGAATAGAGAAGAGATGCTTCTGCAGGAGGGTTGAGGAAAGGGAGTTGTCTGCAGTGTGGGGTTTGAGGCATGAGGAGCTGGTCTTGGGAAGATAAGATGTGGAGAGGCCAAGAAAGAAAGGGGGGTGTGCTCAGGGTAGTATTAGCCACAAACAAGTCTTCAGGGTGGGTAGGAGGAGCTACAGGAGTCCTGCAAGCCCTCCCCATTCCCTTGCTAAGCAGTTACACCACAGTTGAATAATTCTGATGAAGAAGGCGGGCTTTATCTTTCTCAGGAAGCTTGGAAACACTCAAAACCCATCTTGCATTAAGGGCCTCTGAGGCTTATCCTATTCAAATTAGAAAAATGCATGGGGTCTCCAGCCTGTGAAATCCCAAAGGTGCCTGACTTCTGCTTCCGGGCTCCTTTCCTTGCCTCTGTAATGTGAACTACAATAATCAAACAATGCTTGGCATTTATCTATCCAGAGAGTTTTCTTCTGTTCCCCCCTCCCTCTTTTCAAGGAGCTCGAAGCTATTATTAGAGCTGATGGCAGTAATCAGAAGGTTGTAGTTTGCTTTTTATTTTTATTTGAATCATAAAATTATGCCTGTACCAAAGTTAAGGACGATTGGAAATAATGCCGAAGAATTTGTGAATTAGGGAGAATTTCAGTTTAAATCTCCTTGTGATGTCAGTTGAGGATAATGGAGGGCTAGTCAGCAATGGATCCTTCTGTGTTTTACGATCCAGGGTTATGCAGTTTTTGCTAGCATCCACCACAAATGTAATCGCTGTGTATTTCCTTGTGTGACTCTGTTTAAAGTCTGTTCTACCTACCAGATTCCAAGCATGATAAAGACAGAACCTCTCCCTCTTGTTTACTGCTGTTTTCTAGTGTCTGGCATGGGGAGCTTGGCCAATAAATATTTTTAAAATATGAATAAATGAATGAAGCCAAATAACATCCACAGCTGGCGATGCTGGTGGAGTTCCTGCTCCCATTAATTCTCTCTCTCCTGGATTTCTGTGGTTGGTGTTGGACATGATTAATAAAGTATTCCAGGAAGAAAGGTGCTTAGATGGGCTTGGAAATTGGCATGCTGGGGTCTTGGCAGCACAGGCTCTACAAGCAGGCGGAGCAAGCTGGGGCCAGGTATGGTAGTAGCTGGGGAAATTGGCCCAGCCACAGAGGCTGGCTCCAGAAAAGACAGCTGGGAAGTCCAGGCATAGGGTCTGTATCTATCTCAGACCCAATTTTGGCAGTAGGGCTTGTTGAAGTAGCCAAACAGATGGGCGGCAATGAGCGGTGGGGATAACAGGCGGAGGCTGACCTTATGAGAACCACGCGGGCTTTGGTGGAAATTAGTGGTGAGTATTCTATTACAGTGGGACGGGCAGGTCTGGTACCAGAAAGGAGGAGACCCACAAACACTGGAAATGACATGAGGCCCCTATAAAAGGTCTGAGGTGAGCCCCAGATTTTAAGAGGCTTTGGCATATGATGCAGGAAACCCAGACAAACTTGAGTGTGTGCCCAGGTAGAGCACACCGACTACTAGAAGGGCTGTGGATTGGGAACCACAAGGCTCTCACCTGCCTCATGATTCCAGGGTCCAGTTTGTCACAGCAACCTGGTGGTCTTGACTGGGCCTCAGGATTCCAAGTTTGCATATAACCTAAATCTAAATTATAGAATTATAGAGACGGAGGGGATTAGAACTATGTGACTGTCTTCTTTTGGGAACGGCTAAGGCCTGACCCTGAATATGAGGGCCCTACTTTTATTGAACTACAGAGAGCTAGTTCCCATTCATGAGACTAGGGCGAGCTTCAGAGGAGCTGTGATGTGGAGAAGGGGTATTAGGACCTCGTCCAAGAATGATGGGGATGAATTAAAGATATCACAGCTTGGGGTGGGCCCAGAAGACCCTAACACATGCTGGAGGGATCTTCAGAATCTTCTTAGGGTGATAGTGTTGAATATCACATCTTAGGGGCTGATCCAAGTTTGGAAATAGGAGAATGAATAATGAGAACCAACCCTTCAAAGATAAAAAGTTGCCTGGCTATGAAAAATCAAAGAACAAGTGGTCCATGGCTGAGTCCTTGTACAATCACATAATAAGGTTGCTGCTGCCTGCTACCAAGTGGGTGGAGGCGGAGGAGGGGTGGGAGGGCAAGAGAGCCTTGCCCAGCTGGATAATGGAGAAAGAGTACTCCAGTAGGAAACGATACTCCTACTTTAGAGATATTCCAGTCCCAGCTGTAAATGAGAGCCATCCTCCTTGTCTATTGCACCCAGGCAACGCTTTTACTTGTTAACTTCTATGGGCACAGAGGTGTCTGCTACCAACCAGGGGCACCAGATTTTACCTGGTACTTGGGAATAACTAATGGGAATGACCCCTGCTTTCTTTTTCCCACTTCTTCTGTCTCCAAGTAGCATCTAATGGCCTCCCTGAGGCCTTTCCTAGCTAATCTAGTTCTCGTTTGGTAATCTCTACTCTTACTACCTGGACTGCTAACCTTTTACATAACACATGCAACCTAGAGGCTGCTCTCACAGGTGCTAACTTCTGTAGGTGATCTGTGTACATGAAGGAAACCAATTTCTCCAAGTCCCAGCACATTCTAGCCCCACCCATCCCCTAAGTTTGTCTCCTCTCACCCTTTCATCAAGCCTTGCCTTGAGTCCATTTCAGAAGCCACTTCAAGTGCTCTCAGCCTCACCTGTCCACCTGTCTTCAGGGCTTTTTGTTCTGGCCCCAGTTGCCCCTGTGGTGATCAACTGTGTGTGGCAGAGCCTGCTTCATGGCTACGTGGCCAGTGCAGTTGGACAGGGCCCTGGCTTTGAAGGGCTCCACACTTGGTTGAACGCTCTGCCAGAGCCGTTTTGAAATTTGTTATCATTTTTGAAAAAGGAGCCCTGCATTTTCACTTTGCATTGGGCTGTGGCTATTTACGCTATATGGATTTTGACTAGCTGCATGCTGGCTCAACCTGACCATGTCTCTCCTATGTCCAGTGGTGCGAGCGTCTTGCATCAAGCCCTAGAGTTTCCCTGTTGAAGCTGAAGCGTCAGGCACCTTGAGACGTGGAGGTGTTGTTTTTCTCTACCCACTTCACCCCAGGATGAACTCTTAACCCATTGGGATGTAGGAGTCAAGGCGTAAATTCTTCTTCCCAACTCCTTTCCCACCTTCTGGTAAAGCATCCTGAGATGCATTTGTAAAGGATGGGCCTGCAAGATGGAGGAATTTGTTGTTCCCGATGGTGGCTAGTTCAGTAGCTAGCATATCTCATGTGGCTCTTCCTTCCCCAACTCATTCCCTTTCATGGTCTCTCCTGCTTTGGGGATGCACTCTCTGGTAGAGAAGGCGTGCTCATCAGTGATAACTACACTATTTTTACTGATGTTTGTTAGAGCGAGTCACTGTTGACAAGTCTCAGGGAGACAGGTCCTGTCCATCTTCTCCATAAACAGCCTTTCCCAGCACCATGTAGATACATTATGACCATAGGCGGCAGTGTGTGCTGGTTAGGAGCCTGGGTCCCCATCCATGATACTCTGCTGTGGCTCAAGTCCTGTCTCTGCTTAGTAGTCACAACTGTATGTCTTGGCAGTTTAATTTCAGATTCCTCTATAGACTAGAGATGATAACAGTTCCCACGTCGAAGAGTTGTCAACATGAAATAATGTTCATTAAAAATTAGCATAGCATTTGGCATTTGGGAGGTTTTCATTTGCAGGTTAGCCATTATTATTATTCCCGTGTGCTAGGTAAGACCTATTTTTCAAGGCTGAGACACAAGTCCCAGGCCCCGAGGCTGCTGAATGCACAGGTTGTCTGTCTAAAGAAAGGAAATGAGTGAGGTGTAATAAAACATGGGCTTTGGGGATGGACAGATGTGACCTCAAAAGCCAGCTCTACCACAAACTAGCACATCGTCTGCATCCTCTGTGCCCCATCTCCGTTTGTGGAGAATGAGGAGAATTATGTGTCAGGAGTGTTTTTGGCCAAAAATTATCCCTGCCAGTCACAAAATTTATTATTTTCAAAGGATACTCAGTAAAAGGTTTGGAATGTCAAGAGACAGACATTTATTATAAAGTGTTTAAAATAAACTCTCTGTTTTTCATTCAAGATTCTATTAAGTAAAAATCTAATATTATCAGCCCTCTGCTGGTGAAGTCTTCTTCATCTCAACGGATCTGGGGGCCTCTCCCCACCTTAGGTGGGTGGTGAGAGCGGGGACTAGGATAGGCGGGACTGAGAAAGTCAGGGGAGGACCAAAACTTCTCTGATTTTTAGCAGCTCCACCTCCTCCTTTATACCCAAAATGATTGACAGTCCAGATGACCAGTTCCACCTTGGCTTTATCATTTGGGTGCCCTGAGAGGCAGGGCTTCCTTTATTCTGATTTTTTTTTTTCCCTCCAAATTGCTTGTTATAACTTATATAAATTATCTTCTTGGAACAAAATGGCTTAAGTGCTCATAGAATTCACTTGCCTATTCTATATGGTCAGAAGTAAAGGATGGATCATCCTATGCAAATAGCCAAGACGCTTTCTAGCAGAATGTCAGGAGTATTCAGAATTTTGGCACAAAAATCCACTTACTAGTTGAGATGGTAGCAGTAGTAATAGGAAAAAGAACAAATAATAATTAAAGCAGGAACTACTCTTTATTAAGCATGTACCTTCATTTTTAAAATGTATGATGTGTGTTGGTCATTACCATTCTTAACAAATAAGAAAACCAATTCGGAAAGGTTAAGCAATTTTCCAGGGAGAGCACAGTATTTACTGGTAAATAGCCAAGCTGGAACTCATATTTGGGTTTTATCTGACAGTTCTCATAACTTTCCCTCTTATCTATTATACCATTTTGCCTCTCTCGGTTGTCATGGGGATTCAGGAGATGTGGTATATAGTGTCTGACATGTAGTAGAATGATGCTAAGTATTAGCTCCCTTCCTCCTTTCTTTCCAAGGTCATTATCATTCAGTCCCACTTTTCCTCCTTTGATATAGACCCTAAGTGTCCCAGTTGAAACATCATATTCTGGACCCAGTGTTTTGAAATGAATCATTTATTTTCCATTACTATCTTTTCAGAGAGTCTCAAGTTCTGTCTTCTCTCTCTGGCTCACTTTCCCCATGACCGCCAAACTTGCAGTGATAGCCACATCGTCTTTTGATTGCTGGAGGCTACTGGTCTCGGCCCCTCCATCATTCTGCTCTGCTGGGCATCAAGGGGAAAGTGATTTCCTTCTCCAGACTTCTGGGCCAGCAAACACACATCTCATGGTGGAGCATTTAGGCAGCTTCCAGGGTATCTTGCACACTGTGGTTTTGTGTCCACCAGCGTTAGTGTTCACAGCTGACCTACATCCATTGTCTGGATATATGCAGTGACCAGAGTGTAAAGTACAGTCTCAGAAATCCCAGAAAAAGGAGAGAGGAAGACTGGCTAATGACAATTACTGTGATGATAACATTTCTTGAATGCCTGCTATGTGCTATATACCACTAGTATAAGTAGTATTAGTTCTACTAATACTGTAGAACTAAATATTTTATTCACATGAATTGTCTCATCCAATTAATATAACACTATTCAATAGGTGCTTTTATTTCTATTGTGGTTACTGTCAGCACTGAGAACAGTGCCAGACAAGAAACTCAATCCTTATTTGTTAAATCATGAATGAGTCTCCCCTTTCATTGAAGCCAGAGGGGTTAGGTAGCTTCCTTAAGGTCGTACAGTGAGTGTAGATTTTACCCCAGGGAATCTGAATCCAGAGTGTGTTCTCTGCACCATTATGAACTACTGTCTCCTGTTAATGAGATGCTAAATGAGAGGTAGGAGGTCTTAGTAGAAGGAGCCCTAAACTTCTAGTCAAGAACTGAATTCAAGTCTCAGTTTGCCACTTATTAGTTTGGAGCAAATTTCTTAACCCTTGAAGACAGACACTGTTTATTGGCCAATATATCCTACTGCCTACCTGCCTCCACTACAGAGGGTTGAATTGTGCTCCCGTCCCCTTCAAATTCATACGTTGATGTTCCTCAGCATGTGAGTTTATTTGGAGAGAGTCTTTACAGAGGTAATCAAGTTAAGATTAGGTTATTAGCATGAAGCCTATTCCAGTATGACTCCTGTCCTTGGAAAAGGGGAAGGTTGGACACAGAGCCATGCAGAGAGAGAAGATGAAGTGAAAAGAAACAGAGAGATGGTGATCATCTACAAGCTAAGGAGCAAGGCCTGTAACAGAGGTTTCCTTCACAGCTCTCAGATCGAAGCAGCTCTACTGATATCTTGATCTTGGACTTCCCAGGCTCTAGAGTTGTGAGACAACACATGTCTGTTGTGTAGGCAACCGTGTCTGTGATATTTTGCTGTCTATGGCAGCCCTAGCAAACTAACACAGGCAGGTAAAAGAACCATGGCGGATTGCCTTGCAACTAGGGCCAAAGCTGTGATAGTGTGAGCTGATAAAATATGAGCAAAGAGGATGCTGGGAAGTGTTTGAGGAAGTCTTGCTTCCTGGTAAGGGAGGCTGTTGTCACTAGTTCATTCATTCACTGCCTTCTGCCTTGACCATGGATGTAATGTCTGGGTCGTTTTATGATTAAAAAGAAAGTGCAAGAGAACCAGAGACAGCAGCCCTGCCGCCATTGCCTGGCCCATCCCTGCCTAATTCTAGATAAAAATAAACTCTTCTTTTCTTAAACCACATGGATCAGGCCAGCTGTTACTTGCAGCTGAACAAATTCCTGATCTACTCTCAGAATGAGCTTCCTCTTCTACAGAGTGAGGATGATCAGATTCATGGGGCTGTGGAGCAGATGAAATGAGAATCTACAGAAAATGGTGCCGTGAATGGTAAAACACCATGTAACTGTGAGTTACTGTCACAATAAACAAAAACCTCCCCAAAGCTGTCATCTCCATTTAGAGCTTGCTCCCAAGCCCTGACTCATAAAGTCGTGTGTTGGTTCTTCCACCAAGGAGACAGATGGGCTGAAAGACATTTTGTTTCCAGTCGTTTAGCATGATTATTAAGTAAAACTGGAAAGAGGCCTAGAGATCATTTAGTTCAAATGCCTTATTTTATGGATGAGGAAATTGGGGCCCAGAGAGGCTGAGTGACTTGTCCAAGGTCACAGAGCAAGTCTTTGATAGAGTCAGGCCTTGGGTCTAGATGTCTTTGGATTTCAGAACATGGCTACTCCCTATATAAATTAGGTGGACTCTGAGATTCATGTGAGAGTTTGTATCTAAGGGTTGATTGGTTAAAATGGTTGTTTTGGATTTAGGGCCCAGGCAAAACCATCCCATTTCCCCTCTTTCAGAGCAGATGTGATCTCTTCATTTCCAGATCTCTGATCTGACCTCTTCTGAGCACATACATAGTCCCAGCACCAGTGGGGTTTATTTTCTTGTCTTGCTTTCCCTGCCACCATTAATAATACCAGTTACCACTGTTGACCACTTACCGTGTTCCGGGCACTTTATAAACATTGTCTTAAATACAACTGGAGTTAATGCAATGATGTAGGTACTACCGTCCCCATTTATATATACTGAGGAGTTGAGATCAAGCTACTTTCTTTGGATCACCCTATTAATAAGTGGACAATGGCACCTTTCTCCTGGCCATGTGATAAAAGACTTTTCAGTTCAGTTTGATTTAGGTCAATAAGTTTTCAATTCTGGCTGCCTTGCCGTGTGCTGGGGATAAAGTAGTGAACAAAACAGTGCCTGTGCTCTCAAGGAGCTAACAGTGAGAGGAGAAGCATTAATCAAGAGGCTATGGTGCAAGGATTGTGGGCACACGCTCTGCACCCAGATGGGCTGGGTTTGTGTCCTGGCTCTGCCACTTTTTGGCTGTGTGACTTTGGGTACTTTATCTCCGTGTGCTTTGGTTTTTTCACCTGTAAAATAGGGATAATAATAATACTTCTGTATTAGTTCATTCTCATGCTGCTAATAAAGCCATACCCAAGGCTGGGTAATTTATAAAGGAAAGAGGTTTAATGGACTCACAATTCCACATGTCTGGGGAGGCCTCACAATTCCACATGTCTGGGGAGGCCTCACAATCATAACAGAAGTCAAAGAAGAAGCAAAAGCATGTCTTACATGATGGCAGGCAAAGAGAATGAGAGCCAAATGAAAGGGGGAAACCCCTTATAAAACCATCAGATCTCGTGAGGTTTATCCACTACCATGAGAACAGTATGGGGGAAATAGCCCTTGTGATTCAATTATTTCCCACCAGGTCCCTCCCACAACACGTGGGAATTATGGGAGCTACAGTTCAAGATGAGATTTGGGTGGGGACACAGCCAAATTATATCAACCTCCTTCATAGATTATTGTGAGGATTAAAGCAGTTGATACATGCCAACTGCTGAGGACTCAATACATTTTAGCTATTATTATTTTTAGTGTATTCACTCTGTACCTATATATTATTCTATACAGTCTCTCTTGCCTCTAAGCATTCATTGCTGGGCCTGTTGGTTTCAGAGCTGGTTTGGTCACCTTGAATGTGTATAATCTCTCCACTCTATTCAGCTGCTCTTTATTGGACAACTCTAGGAAGTAAAGCCAATGGAAGTTGCCACCTACTTTTGGTAGAGTACAAGGGGGCTGGTCTTAAAATTCAGGGGTCTGTGCTCCTCCAGTGCTGGAGGTGGTGAGATTTGGGTGGGTCCTGGTCCTTCTTTCTACTCAGCTCTTCAGCAGAAAAATGAAGGTGCTCTGCCCAGTGAAGTTTTAAGGGCTCCTCTGGCTTGAAGGTCTGATTGTTGGATGTTGTCGTTGTGAGAAAGATACACAAAAGATCATCAGAGAAAATATAAGACAAATATATGGTGCTCATATGCGTGGTATCAACAACAACAACAACAATAAAATCCACACAGAGAGAGTGTGGAGGGTTAGAGGTCAGTGTGGGCTGATGTTTTCAGGAAGCCTCATAATTTCTCTGATAAACTAAGAGGGTAGACTAGATCATCTCTAAGTTTCATTGTGCTACCAAAGTTTCTACAAGCCCATGATTTTATGAGATGGACCTTATTGCAGTATTAAAAGGCAAGTTGGATGTGAGTTGTTGAAGAGAAGTTGAGGATGGCAAGAGAACAAGAGGGCAGAGAGCAGTCCTGGTCATAGCCTTCTCCCAGCACGAGACGGATCAGGCACCACACTTGGTGAGATAAAAAGGCCATGACCTTTTATCATGGTTATGGCAGGACCATGACTTTCAGGATTTCTGGCTTAGGCTCAGAGAAGGCTGTGATGAGTCTGGAACTTTGATGGCAGTGAAGGCCTAGGACGGAAGGTAAGTAAGAATTTGTGAACCTCTGTGAGTGAAAAAACCCATAAACTCAAAGTGTGTTTGTCTATTCTCTTACTCAACACAACAATCAATACAGACAAAAGACTTCTGTGACCAAATGTGAAGGGTTTCTCCCCACCAACAAATAAGCAATCAATTCTGCAGCAGACACCAGGTAGGTGTCCTCTAAGGACACCCTGTATCTAAGGGTTGATTGGTTAAAATACTTTTAGGATTTAGAGCCCAGGCAAAACCATCCCATATCCCCTCTTGTCAGAGCAGATGCGATCTCTTCATTTTCAGATCTCTTATCTGACCTCTTCTGTCTACTTGGAGACAGCGTCAGATCTCACAGGGTGCAGACTCAGTCCCACCAGACTGCTCCCCTACCCTCCGCCTGCTTCAGACACCAGTCACAAGTCCAGGTCTCCAAACGTCTGACCAGCAAGCTTCAAGTTGGGGTTCCCACGACTCCCTCTTTGGGTTCAATTAATTTGCTGTAGTTGCTCGCAAAACTCAGGGAAACACTTATTTACTTGTTTATTATAAAGGACATTACAAAGGATACAGATAAGAGATGCATGGGGTGAGGTATGGGGGAAAGGTGCAGAGTTTCTGTGCCCTCTCTGGCGGGCCACCCTCCAGGAACCTGCACGTGTTCAGCTATCTAAAACCTTCCCGAACTTGTCCTCTTGGGCCCTTTATGGAGACTACTTTGCACAGGCATGATTGAAGCATGGACAATTGTGTCAAAATATGTTGGGCCTCTCTGCAGCATTCTCCCCTCTAGGGTGTGAGGCAGGATCCTCTGTGGAGTGAGGGTCTCAATCAGAAACGCACGGGAAGATTGGAGTCTTGCTTTGGTCTGGTGAAAGGCGGGCAGGGGAAGGTCAGAGAGAGAGAGAGAGATTCTGTTTTCTGAGGCCTGCTTCTGAGGCCTAAAGCATCCCAACATCATAACAAAAGGCTGTGAGTTATGAGCCAGGAACTGTGGGCAGAAACCAACATATACAGATATCATAATATCATAGCCTCATTTCTAAATTGGAGGCGCTGTCATCCAGTGGAGCCAGACAAATGTGGGTTTCAAAGGCTCTTCTTCCAAATTATATCTAGATAGTGGGGGAAATGATTGGAAATCTCTGAGCCTTAATTTCCTATGGAGAAAATGGGGATTAGGTACACCCCATGGTGCTATTGTGAGAATTCAATAAAATATGTTGACCATAGAGTAGAGATTTAATAAATAACTGTCTTTGTGACTCATAAAGGCAATTTTGGATGTTATCAGATTTTTTCTGAAGGCTGGGTCACTTGCTTGGTAAGAGTTTTTTATTGGGAAAAATGAATGTCTTTACTTACTGAATAATATTAGTCAGATTATTTCCCCGTCTGTGTCTCAGTTTCTTATTCTGTAAAATGGAAAACAGTATTTATATTATAGGATAATTAAAATCCAGAATCCAGTATCTTAGTACATATAAGGAGCTTATAACAGTGCCTGGCATAGAGCAAGGGTTCATTATATGGTGACTCATTATTATTCTATTATTCTTATGATCATAATCATCATCTTATTGTTATTATTTTCTTATTTGTCAGCAGAAGAATACAATGAAGTTCCCCAAAACAGCCTCAGATATTAAAAATTCCAGATGTTGGAAAAGCTTTGTTGACTTAACTTAGACAAGAACTATTTAATAACCTGGGAAGATAGACGGGATGAAAATGTGCAGATTGCTCCTTGTGCAAATTGCTGTAGCTTGGAGCCCTCATGAAAGAAAGGCATTTGCCACTAAGAATTAAGTTTGTAAGACTTCTCCTTCCCCTACTTCCCTAAAACCACTCAGCTTCCACGTAATCTTAGGGCACCTGCTACGTACTGTCAACTCAGGACGTGGCAAGGCTGCCATTTCACCTGTTGTCATGATCTGATTCTTGTGAATATTTCCGGGGACTCACACTGAGATCCTCAGTCACAGAAACACCAACGGGAACCTTAGGGACAGGTAGTGTGGTGAAGAGCAGGGCTTGAGGAAATGTGGCCCGTCAGCTTGTTCTGTTGTCCTGCTCATTTATTTAAGATGGAGGAAGCTTTCTTTATAGAGATCTGCATGTCAGCATCTCTTGAAAGATACGATCTAGCAACAATCAGCTGGAGGTGAAGGCATGGTCTCACAGTTCCACATGCCCTACCTCTCCTTATTGCCTTTCATCTTGGCCCACTTCACCATTGCATGTTACCTGCCTGTACTGCAGACATGTATGTTCTCTCTCTATCTCCCACCACTCCCACGAGAACACTCTGGGCTGAGTCATCCTCCCTGAATGTGGCATACTCCCTGACCCCATTACTGAGGGGCTTGCCCTTGTGATTTGCTTTGGGCAATGGGAAGTTAGTAGATGATGTAAGAAAAGGCTTGAAATGTGCTTTGGCAGTAGAGCTGTCTTGGGGCTCTTGCCCTGAGAAGAGTATCTTGGCCATCATGGCCCAGCTAATTCACAGGTAGATGCCTGGGAATCCATAATGGAGGTTTTACATTGCTGAGATTGATGGATGTTTGTTATGCAGCAGTAGCTGATTAATACACTGGGTTCTAATACAAGGTCCACCTGTAACTCTCTGTGTGACTTTGTTCAAGCAATTTGATTTTTCTGGGCGTCAGTTCTACATCCTCTGATCTTCAAAATGGGTAGAATTAGACACTATTTTGTCAAAGTACCCATTGGTTTGTAATAATCTATTTTTAAAATAAGGACTGAAGTTCTAAGGAATGGATACTGTGAATTTTTCCTCTACCCTACTTTCCTTTTGAATTCTATTGTTTGGATGTTACCGTTAATGTAAATATATTTAATTTGATAGTTTATTCTACATGCAAGAAGTAAGAAGAAAGAGGAGAAGAAAGAGCTAACATATATTAAGCACCAGCTTTGGATTAGATGTTTTACAAGTGGCATGTACTTTAATCCTCGGCACAATCCTATGGTAGGTTTGATTATTCTTGTTTTATAGATAAGAGGATCAGTGAGGTCACGGGTCCCACCTAAGTCCATCCAGCTAGTAAATTGCATGCTGAGATTTAGACCTAGGTCTATTTGTTTGCGATAATCTTCTGTAATAACCTAAAATTGAACTTCTTGCTTATCCTCCTGTTTGTTTTCTTTTGTCACAGAAAGTGCTCCAGGTGCCTGTGGTCCATAGAATGGAGTGAGTCTCTAAGCAAATCTGGAGGGACTCTGGGAGCTGAAGATTCAGAATATCTCCACTTATTCTTTCCGCAGCCTTTGCTGCTCAACTGTTGGGTGCCATGATCGTATGAGCTGCTCCCTTCCTCAGCCTTTCCTGGCTCCTTCCATGAGCCCACTGATCTGTGGCAGCATTTTAACAGCCTTGGTCCATCTATTTGTAGAGGTGTTAGCATGAGACACACAAGGATCTGGAAACTTTGAAGGAGACTGATACCACAATGCAGGAACCCTATAAGGATTCCAGGGAGGTAACACACACCAAGGGATTGGCATTTAAATTATCACTCTTCCTCTTCTTTTTCTCAATCAATGAGATTTGCAGACATTATCTCATTTTAAATATTTATATATATTGATATGGCACAATGGCCCCATGAGGTTGATATTATCATCCCCTGCCCTCTTTTTTTCTAGCAATGCATTGGAGCATCAGACTTCAAGTCAATGATTTGAACCCAGTTCTTCTTGGCTTCAAAGCCTTGGGGCACAATCACTCCACTGGACCACTAGGTACCTGCAACTCTCTGCTTTGGACTTCTCCTGAGCTGCAAAACCCAGGTATTATTAGAGCACCATCAGTGATAGATTTTCATGTATATGCATGTGTTTCTACCCAGCAGTGCAATTAATGAGCCCTTAAGGGTATGTGTGTAGATGACATGTTCTTTACTCCCTAGGAACAATGTAGAAAGCCACCAGGACACCAAATTTCAATGTCTTTGCAAAGGACTAGGTCACAACCTCATTGGAGAT
The DNA here is from genome assembly GCF_000951045.1 of Mandrillus leucophaeus. Lineage (NCBI taxonomy): Eukaryota > Metazoa > Chordata > Mammalia > Primates > Cercopithecidae > Mandrillus > Mandrillus leucophaeus. The sequence goes on from NW_012102031.1 coordinate 8,679,419, forward strand.
TTTTTTTTTTCCATTTTTTTCCTTTTTTTCTTATGGTCACATTCATGCTATGGTTTATTTGTTTATTTGTTTATTTGAAACAGAGTCTTGCTCTGTCACCCAGGCTGGACTGCAGTGACGTGATCTCAGCTTACTGCAACCTCTGCCTCCCAGGTTCAAGTGATTCTTCTGCCTCAGCCTCCCGAGTAGCTGGGACTACAGGCGTGTGCCACCTCACCTGGCTAATTTTTGTATTTTAGTAGAGATGGGGTTTCACCATATTGGCCAGGCTGGTCTCAAACTCCTGACCTCATGATCTGCCCGCCTCGGCCTCTCAAAGTGCTGGGATTACAGGCATGAGCCACCGTGCCCGGACCATGCTATGTTTTAAGTTTGAACAGCTCCTCTGCATCCATCATTTCATCTGATTTTCCTTATCACTGATAAGACAGACAGAGAGACATCATTTTCAATTTTCAAGGGAGGAAACTGACACCCGAAGAGGCAGAATGACTTGCCTGGGTTTGCACAGCTACTTTTGAGAAATACTGCAAAGGAGATCCAAATCTCCCGGCCCATCTAGAGCAAAGAGCAACTTTTCTCCTCCAGAGCAAAGAGCAACTCCAAGTCAGGGTTGAGAAGGAAAACTCTGGTAAAAGGATGTTATTTTCTTTTTCTTTACTCATTTATCTCAAATTTCCCAAGGATTTCTCTTCATCTTCTCTTCCAAACCCTTCATTTTATTTAAAGGAGCAGCATGGCTCACTGGCTGGGTAAGAGCCTGGAGACCGAGAACCTGAAGACCGGGGTTATGATGGTGATAATGATGATGATGATGATGGTTATGATGATGCTTACTTTGTTACCTTGTATAAAGCCCAGATATCCTCCAGAGTTCAGCTTTCCGTGAGGAAAATGAAGTCACTAACCAAGAATACTCATCGGTGTGCTTTGAGATTATACACCCATGTTGAGTGCTAGAGGCTGAAACTGGCCTAAAGAGGTTTAGATTGAGACAAATGAAAGGAAGAACAGAAGAGGAAGCACCCTGCTCTCTGAGCCTATAACCTCTTTATGTAATAATAGCTCACATTTACTAAGTGCTATGTGTGTTTCAGTTTTAGATTCTAATTGTTCATTGCTACTTTATAGGAAAGCAGTTGACTTTTGTATATTAACTTTGTATTCTGCAATTATTCTATAATTACCTACTAGTTCCAGGAATGTTCCTGTTGATTCTTTGGAATTTTCTACGTAAGAAATCATGTTACCTGTACATATAACATATATAAACAAAGTGCTTTATATTTAATCTTCATAAACAATGCTAAGAGGTTGACTTAATTATTCTTATTTTATAGATGAGGTCACCGAAATACAGAGAAGTTCATAATTCTACTAAGTCTATGCAGCTAAAAGGTGGCAGAACTACAAGTTGAACCTGGAACCTGACACAAGACATTGCTTTGCAGGATTCACATTTGCCACCATCTCACAGGTATAAGGGGACATGATATCTAAGTTTAATTACTAGGCCCAATTCTTCACCCTTCCCTGCATCCGTGCCTCTGCAATGTAACTTAGCAGGGCTCTCCCGCTATAGGTAGGTGTGGTTCTCAACCCTTTGATTTGGGGCTCTGTCATGTGACTCACTTTGGCTAATAGAAAAAGACAAAGTGATGGTGTGCCAGCCCTGAGTCCAAGCTTCAAGAGCATTGGCGTGTCTTTCTGCTCCTTTGTGCTGCTACCATTGGTAGGAGAAAAGCATGCCTGGGCTAGCCTGCTGGCCCCCAAATGTAGAAGGATGAGCGAGATCTTCCTCTGTGGATATACAGCTGAGCTGTATCCCAGCTAGGTTGCTTCCACCAGGACATTCTAGAGTCAGGTCTAGAGGGGGTCCACTTCTCCTCCTACCTCCACCGGCCACAGGTGGATGAAGGACCCCAGCTGAGATCAGCCAAACTCCAGCTGATCCCCCAGACCAGTGACAAATAGATGTTGAGGTTTTGTGGTGGACTTTTTTTCAACAATAGCTAACTGATACTTGTGGCAACTGTGAAAAGAGCAGAGTTTTTGAATCAAACATGCTTTTAAATCACACTTGTACTGGTTATTAGCTGTGCAATCCTGAACAAGTTACTCAGACTCTTTGAACTTCAATATTCTCATCACAATGGGGACAATGACATCTACTACTAGAGACATTGTACTAATGAGATAAGCAGAAGCATTGACTATGGTGTCTGGCGCAGAATGTGTGCTTAATAACCATGGGTGTCCTCATTGTCCCAATTGCTCTTATCACTCTGCATGTAGTGCTTATCACTAAGCATTTCGTGTATATCCATGTTCATAGACTGTGGGATGGGCTCTATGCACAGTGAATGAGGTTAATGGTCACTATCAAGGTCACATGGAGCTTGGTGGCAGTGGCCCAAAGAGGAACTATGTCTGGAAAGTCTTGATAAGAGGGGCTAGGAAAGGATCTGGCCAGGCAGACCCTGGGGCCAAAGCAGAAAGCACTCTAGGGCCATGGCAAGACTCAAGTTTCTCTGGATACTGGGGCATGGACCTGCAGTTTGGACAGAGATTTAGATGATTTGGGAGAAAAGACAATCATTGGAACTGGAGTATCAACTCTGTATCACAATCTATTGACACAATAATGCCATGTGACAAATCACCTTACAACTGTGGTTGAAAACAAGAAACATTAATTATCGACCATGAATTTGCTGGTCACCTGGGAGGTTCTTCTGCTTTCAGATGGGCTCATGTAGTTTCTGCAGTCATCTATGTGCTTGGTAGGAAATCTGTGGATTGCGGAAGGGCTCTCTCTTTCAGCTTAGTAGGCTGTAGGCTGTCTTCTCATCTGCAGCAGGCTAGTTTGGGTGTGGTCCCACGCTACTTGGGCATGTTCTCATGGTGTGACAGAGGTGTGAGAGGGAGGGAAGTGGGGGACAGAGAGAGAGAGAGAGAAGAGAGAGAGAGAGAGAGAGCGAGAGCGAGAGTGTGCAGAAGTGGACAAATCCTCTTTAGGCCTAGGCTTCTATCACATTCTGTTTGCCAAAGCAATTCACACAGCCAGCCCAGATTCAAGGAGGTAAGAAAAATGGACACCATCTTTAGATCTCTGTGTGTGTGTGTGGTCGGGTGGTGGGGACTTCAGTATCCCATTGCAAAGGGCATAGATACAGGAAGGCCTTTATTTGGGGGCATCACTACAATCAATCTACCATAGCTCATACCTGGAATGGCCTAGTTACTAGGTGTAGGGATTGAGGTCACAATAGGAACAGCAGCCAGAATCATTGATTTTGGGTCACCAACCGCTGGCCTAGGCTCATAAATTTCCCATGATCAGGTCTAGGATTGGTAAAGAGCTGGTAGAAGATAGACATTCTGAGTTGAAGGCATTGGGCAATGTGGGGGGTAGAGTCAGGCGTATTGATATCCAAGTAGAGCAGGAACCACAAGGAAATAAAGTGTTAGCAATGGTGTGTAGGCAGCCGGGGGACAGTTCTTGTGTGATGAGTATTGTCTGCCAACAAAACTGTGTGGTGGGATATGGAATAGCATTATAAACCCCCTTGCCCCACTCTACCAATTAACTGGCAGCAGAATCTATGTGAGAAGTAGGTTTCCTTTTGAGAATATGAAAGGAATACATGAGAATCAAGAAAACTTGGTCTAAATCAGAAACATTGAAAAACAAAATAAATCATTCAGTTTAATCAGCCAAAGACAATCACTGTTAACACCCAAATACATTTCTCTAACCACCTTTTTTCTCCTGCATACATATATGTTTATACATATTACACCCATTATAAATAAGCATTTAAAAAGCTACAGTCTTCAAGGGGATTTGCTTTTATGTTCTGTTTGTTTTTGCAGCTTCAGAGAACATAATCTTGACTAAAATAATTTCAAGTATCCACATATATAAGAAAGGTTTTGTTTTGTTTTGTTTTGTTTTTTGACACAGAGTCTCGCCCTGTCACCAGCTGGAGTGCAGTGGTGCAATCTCGGCTCACTGCAAACTCCGCCTCCCGGGTTCAAGTGATTCTCCTGCCTCAGCCTTCCGAGTAGCTGGGATTACAGGTGCACACCACCATACCCAGCTAATTTTTGTATTTTTAGTAGAGACGGGGTTTCACCGTGTTGGCCTCGATCTCCTGACCTTGTGATCCACCCACCTTGGCCTCCCAAAGTGCAGGGATTACAGGCATGAACCACTGCACCCGGCCTTGCTTTCTATTTTTAAAGGTAAAAATAACAGAATGACTTAAACCAAAAATCTTCCAGAATAGGAGATATACAAAATTCAGTCATAACATCCACAGCATAAACAAACACCAAACAGTGGATTCCATTATTGATCTTCAGCTCCCCACACTAAGGAACTGGTGTGAGCTCTTGGCCAGTGAGGTTGGCAGACCTATCCAAGTTCAGGTCTGGTTGGCATCTGTGTCTTTGAGGATATGCTGTGCGGACTCTCCTGAGAGTTCCACATTGCTCAGTGTGGAAGACTGGAGTGTTGGAAGATCTGGCTCTTGTTTTCAGACCTTTTAACTGGCACGAGTTCCCTGACAGTCATCATGTAGGCACTTGCTCCAAGTTTGTTTTGGGAGTTAAATCTTTATCAGCCGGTTTCCGTGGACAATATTGCTTCTTCAGTGTGTCTCTAATGTGCCGTCCCTCTGAGTTCCCTGTTGTTGAGAGTGTTTGTGTGTCTGCGTTGCTAGGTTTATGCTTCTCTCTCCTTCTCAGTCTCTGTCTCTTTTCATGCCCTGGGCAAGCTTGTATCCTCTGTGTGGGGTCCCGGTGGCAGAAGGGGATGACAAGCTGTATCAGTAGCATGGGCACTTAAAATCCAAGTGCAAGAGCCACTTTCAGTTTGGATTTCAACAGCACATTAACCCAATCCTTTAAAACAGTCCCAGTGCTTCCTGCACATCACCAATAAACACCTCCCAAGATGCAGTAATGGTGCTTCCTGCACATCACCAACAAACACCTCCCAAGATGCAGTAATGGAGCATGTAACATTCCTCCTACTCATTTCCCAGCCTTTGTCATAGGCATACTTTTCTTGTATAGTTGTGCCCATATTGCCCATAAGTCTTGAAATCCTACTTCACGTAACATTATTTTAGCAGTATTTCTCTGAGCTCTTACATATTCTAAGAAAGTGCCCTTTATGATGGTCAAATAATATTCCACTACATGAACCATTTAAACATGTTAATTCCCTTGTAATTGAACACTTAGCTTGCTCCTAATATAACTAGTACATATAGTGAACACTTACACATACAGCTTTTATCTTCCTTTCCAAATTTAGGATCATTTCCTTGGGATAGATTTCCAGAAACAGGATTATTCAGAACAATAAATGTATGGTCATTTAAAAAAGACTTCGGAAACAGTCTTCTAAATTACTCTTCCAAAGGTGTACCAATTGAACCTCCCACTGGCGATGGATCAGAGTGACCGTTCACTGCCAAGAGGTAGCGTTTCCAGTAGTTCCTTTGAACAATGGAAGAGAGCAAGCCCAGGGAGCTTCAAAGCTGTTTCAGATAAAAGGCATGATTTGAAAAGGCAGATAGTTGGCAGACCTTGTAGCCGGGGGTGTTTAGCTGGGGAATCGTAATGGCAACAAGCCAGGGAACGAATTTTGTGGATTTCACAGGATTTCAGGTGTTCTACTCTCCCAGGTTCAACGTGGTTCCCGGGAACTCCTTGGCCATCGATGCCCAGCTCAATTGCCCCCTCCTCTGCAAAGCCGTCCTTGGCCCCAGAGTGAACTTGAGGAAGGAATTCTTCTTTTGTGTTCCCTTAGACTCTGAATGTTGTAGTACTTACCACACAGTACTACATGTGTACTTGAGTTCTCAGTAGCCCAGGGGCCTACTTTAGGCAGGGACCGAAGTGCACTAATTTCTTTGTCTTTTACAAATTTCACTTTACTGCCTTGCTCATGGTAGAAGTTCCTAGAGATTTGTTGGTAGGATGGATGGACCACATGGGCTCTCTGTCAGCTTGACATGCTCCATCCAAGTAGCTTCCCTGACCTTCCCTCACACACGGATTTTCCATCTCCAAGGCAGTGGTTTGAATGACAAAAAGGAACCATCTGGGGGAAAAAGACTGGAAATCAGAAAGTTCTAAGCAGATGGATCAGCCAGTACAAAGGACCACAGAATGCTACCAGCCTAGAATGTTTGGGAAATGCAAAAAAGAATGATGCAGTTAAATTATGGTACAAGAGAGGAAATGTGTTGAAGGATGAGGTCAGCAGAGCCCAGATGATTGAGGCCCTCATGAGTTAAAGGAAGAAGCATCAATTTTATCCCAACGGTGACAGAAAGCCAGTGTAGAGTTTTAAGTAGAAGAGGGTGTGATTAGATTTACCCTAAAAAAAATACATCCGTTTGCTTGCTGTTCAGAAAGTGGGTTATGGAGAGAAGGGGGAAGCTCTGGGGAGACCAGTAAGCAGGGTCTGACCGGTTACCCAGGCAAGAGGTGATGGTGGCCTGGCCCAGGTAGCGGTAGCAGAGATGGAGAGAAGTAGCTGGGTGTAGGTCAGGCTTTGGCAGTGGAAATTCTGGGGATGAGGGCAAGAGATGACTCTAGGGAGGTTCTAAGTTATTTGCCTACATGACTAGTTGAATGGTGGTTCCTTGGAAAACACCAGGGAAGGATCAAGGATTTTTTTTTTCCCCAGCAGAATGTTGGGAAGGAGCCAAGAACCAAAAATTCTTCCTTGTGTGCCAGACCCTCCAGGTCTGGTCGTTTGACTTGGTCTTTCCAGTCTGGTCTGCAGACTTGGGTCTCACGTTTGAATCCCAGCCAATGAAGACTCAGGGGTGTACTTTCCCAGATGCATGTTCTGCTGGTGCACTCTGTCCTTCCTGACCCCATCCTCACTTGATACCCTCTTCTGTTGACCTCTTTCCTTTCTCTATAGCTCTGTTCCCATGCCCTGTACCACCCTGGCTCCCAGTGTCTGCTCCACTGTAAAGAATAAAGTCTATAGCATCACCATGCAGGTATGAGCCATAGCTGACCAGGTCTTTAGCTAGAAATAGTGGCTAACACCTATATAGTATTTATTATATACCAGGCACATATCTTCGCTCAATCAGTCAGTGCAACAGTACTATTCAGTTGCTACTGTTATTATCCCCATTGTACAGATGGGGAAATTGAGGCACAGAGTGTTCATATAACTTGCCTGTGGTCCTACAGATGCCAGGTATCAGACTTGGGAGGTGAACCCAAGATATCTGGATCTAGAGCCTATGTGCTAAACTGTTAAGCTCTGCAGAATCATAAGTAATGTGCCATCAGTCTTTCCCCTGGTACATCAGCTAGCCCAACATGCTGAGGGCTCACTAATATTGCAACTGTTGATTCTAGGTCACTGTATTTATTTTTCCTTCTCTAACATTGTTGCATCAGAGAATGAAAAGAAGGCTGAATTCAAGGTATAGAGGTGTCAAGAGAGAATTAGATCATGAATGAACCATCCCTACTGAGGCATTTGTTCATTGAAAATATATTAGTTGAATGCAATCCCATGCCTGGCATGTGTGACAGTAATGGGCAAGATAATGTGTCTCCTGCTTTCATGGAATATATGTTCTCCTTCCCAGTGTTGCATCTTCCACAGCATATGTAAGTACTCCCATCATTTTCTGTCCCTCTACCTCAACCCAGGTTCTGGGAAGTCCTTGTTCATGACTTCTACTCAGTTCTGTAATGCGTATTACCCTTCCTGGCTGCACACACTCTGTTCTACTCTCAGCCTTTGTTCTAGGGATTTTTCCTAGTCTCTTCTCTTCTACCCAAAGTCAAGAACATTCCTTATCTCAGCTATCCCTTACCTGTTTCCAGGCATGACCTGCTTCCGGGTTTCTATAATGACAAGCATCTTCTGAAATTGAGCAGAGAAGCAGAGAAAGGGAGCTGGGGCCACTTTCTAAAATTATGAACCTGTGAAAGCCAGGGACTCTGTAACCCAGTGAGCAGGCCATCATAAATGGATGAACAAATTGGGATGAAGGTACCATTAGGATTGGAGAACCGAGGAAAACTAAGATTAGTATGTAAAATGCCTGCTACAAGTTCCTATACAATTGTTAGAAGTGGGTCAAATATTGGTTTTGAGCTCCCTGGCAGCCAAAATAAAGAAGAAAAACATAATTAACTTGTATGATATTCATGGCTCATGGTTTGCAAACAAAATAATTTGTCAGTAAAAGACTAGATTTACCAGGTTTTTCTTGTACAGAGAACGAAAATAAATGCCTCCCTTGTGCACTCATCAAGAGACCCCTGTCTGATATAGTTGGAAATATCCCAAACAAAACTTGCTGTTTTAAAATGTGCTTGCTTTGCTAAGTCATTTTGTATTCATGGAAGTAGCACTGGGAATGGCTGTTGCTTCAAGGTCAGATACTACTTTTCTGTTCCTCACTGGCCTCCCATGGCAGGTAGAGCAATCTTCTGTGCACAGTAGGTTCCCCGTCTGTGCTTTTACCTGATTTACTCTTAATTAGGTGTCTGTTGGATCCCAGAGCCCTGTATCTCATACTCCATTGTATCTAAGAAACATCCTATGACTTTAAAAATTGCTGATATATAACTGAGAGGCAAAATAATTAGTGAGGAAAATCAAAACAATTCCTCCCAAATTTATGGGCATTCTTACAGAGATATCTTTTAGGGAGTAAGAATTACCATAAATCCCCAGGGTGAACAATAGCACTAAAAGCAAAGAAGCCAAGAGTCAGCAAAAATCTTTGGCAGTGCACACACTTTGTTTTTTTGGAAGACAAAAGGAACTGCCATCAAGTTGATTTTAATGGGTCAGCTACTTGCCCCCTCCCCTTCAGCCTCTTCCCATGCCCCATCCTGCTACTTGTGGAATTGGAGGTGGGATCTTCCTGGGGGTGTCCAAAGAGTGATAACATCCCTATCGATTACTTCCAACTGCTTGCAAAGAGAACATGATTGGAAAGGAAGTGCTTTCTTTGTCAGGATTACAGCACCAGTGATGCACAAACGAGCCAAACCCAGATTGATTGGTGGGGGGACTCTTATCTCCCACTGCATGCAGAAGAGCATGCATTCGTGTAATAAACGGGCGTCTCTCCCTCACACCTCCATCACTTCTTCTCTAGGGGAACAGAGACTTACTTGATTGGTTAGTTTGGGAGAAGGAACCAGGCATCCCTGGCATGGCCACTTTCTGTTTTTCTCTTTCTTCCTTCCTGCCTGCGAAAAGCACAACTCTACAACTCAGTGCTGTAGGAGTAGAGTTGTTTTCATGTTTTCAATTTTTTTTCTGGGGCAGGCTCCATGGGGAAGCCAGCAGGCTTTCAGCACTCTGTGTGACCAGGTAGAGAAGTCTGCCCAGTTCTAATGTGCAATACTAGGAAACTCATTGCTGCTCTTCATTTAAGTCTTGTTCTCCAACACCTGTTATCTGTAGGGAAGGGAACCTTTAAAATCTCACCTCCTGAATCCTTTGCTTATTTCTAAGTTGGTCTTGCACCAGGGCGGGAAAGAGGTATCCAGTATTGAGACCTCTAAAACTCCAACACTGAGTATGATCAGGAAGCTGCACAGATATGACTTAAGAAAGCAGGCCGTGGGCTGTGGCTCACAACAGAATAGCCCACAGGAGGACTGAGGGTGGCTAGTGGGTCTTCTCAAAGTGTCACAGGTTATACGAGAGAGGCCACCACAAACTGAGAAGAAGAAAGCAGGTGGTTAGTGTTGGTGGAAGCCCAAGTCTCTAGGTGAAAATTAAGGAGCAAGCAGGACTAGAGACAGGGAGGGAACCTGTAATAGACAAGTATATTTTTGCCTGTTGAGCCTATGTTTTTTCTTCTTCTGGTAACCACACCCAGTTTCCTTTGGGAAGCAACTAGTCTTTTAGAGAATATGGAGTTCCTCCTACCTTTCTCCAGGGGAGGGTATCTAGTCAGTGAATTTCAATTCTGGAACGTTTATGGAATTATTGGGAAAGATAAGTTATTTGCCTTGGCACAAGTAGTCTGGGAAGATGCAAGTCTGAGGTCACCAATGACCATCTGGCCACCAAGAGGGAGCACGACTGAGGATGCATCAATATGAAACCAACATGGAGGAAAACAGAGTTAGAAGTGGGTACATCCAGATATGCCAGGAGCTTTCTACTGGACTTCTTAATTGAGAGATACATTCCCTTTTGCTTAAACCATTTGCTATGGTCTGAATGTTTGCCTTCCCCCAAAATTCATTTGTTGAAATTCAAATCCCCAAGAGAATTGTATTAGTCCCTTTCCATACTGCTATAAAGAACTGCCTGAGACTGGGTAATTTAAGGGAAAGAGGTTTAATTGACTCACAGTTCAGCATGGCTGGGGAGACCTCAGGAAACTTACAATCATGGCAGAAGGTGAAAGGGAAACAAGGCACCTTTTTTACAAGGTAGCAGGAAGGAGAAGTGCTGAGTGAAGGGGGAAGAGCTCCTTATAAAACCATCAGACCTTGTGAGAGAATTCACTCACTATCATGAGAACAGCGTGTGGAAAACCACCCCATGATTCAGTTATCTCCATCTGGTTTCTCCCTTGACACGTGGGGATTATGGGGATTATGATGATTACAATTGAAGATGAAATTTGGGTGGGGACACGAAGCCTAACCATATCATTCCACCCCTGATCCCTCTAAAATCTCATGGCCCTTTCACATTTCAAAACCAATCGTGCCTTCCCAACAATTCCTCAAATCTTAATTCATTTCAGCATTAAGCCAAAATTCCAAGTCCAAAATCTCGTCTAAGAAAAGGCAAGTACCTTCTGCCCATGAGCCTGTCAAATCAAAAGCAAGTTAATCACTTCCTAGATACAATGCAGGTACAGGCTTTGGGTAAATACATCCGTTCCAAATAGGAGAAATTGACCAAAACAATGGGACTACAAGCCCCAAGCAAATCTGAAATCCAGTGGAGCAGTCAAATCTTAAAGCTCTGAAATGATCTCCTTTGACATCATGTCTCACATACAGGTCACACTGATGCAAGAGGTGGGTTCCCATGGTCTTGGGAAACTCTGCTCCTGTGACTTTGCAGGGTACAGCCCCACTCCTGGCTGCTTTCATGGGCTGGCATTGAGTGCCTGTGACTTTTCCAGGTGCATGCTGCAAGCTGTCAGTGGATCTACTATTCTGGGGTCTGGAGGACAGTGGCCCTCATCTCACAGCTCTACAAGGCAGGGTCCCAGTGGGGATGCTGTGTGGGGGTTCTGAGCCCACATTTCCCTTCCACACTACCTTGGCAGAGGTTCTCCATGAGGGCTCCACCCCTGCAGCAAACATCTGCCTGGACAACTAGGTGTTTTCATACATCCTCTGAAATCTAGGTGGAAGTTCCCAAACTTCAATTATTGACTTCTTTGCACCCGCAGGACCAACACTATGTGGAAGCTGTCAAGGCTTGGGGCTTGCACCCTCTGAAGCAATGATTTGAGCTGTATGTTTGCCCCTTTCAGCCATGGCTGAGACACAGGGCACCAAGTCCTGAGACTGCACAAAGCAGCAAGGTCTTGAGCCACGGCCAGAAAACAACGTTTATCCCCTAGGCCTTCAGGCCTGTGATGAGACGGGCTGCCATAAAGACCTCTGAAATGCCCTGGAAACATACTTCCCATTGTTTTGGTGATTAAAATTTGGTTCCTCATTACTTATGCAAATTTATGAAGCTGGCTTGAATTTCTCCTCAGAAAAGGTTTTTCTTTTTTTCTTTTCTATTGTATTGTCAGTCTGCAAATTTTCCAAACTTTTGTGCTCTGCTTCCCTTTTAAACATGAATTCCAATTCCAAACCATCTCTTTTGGAATGCATAAAACTGAATGCTTTTAAGAGCACCCAATTCACATCTTGAACACTTTGCTGCTTATAAATTTCTTCTGCCAGATACCCTAAATTATCTGTCTCAAGTTTAAATTTCCAGCGATCTCTAAGGCAGGGTCAAAATGCTGCTAGTCTCTTTGCTAAAGCATAGCAATAATCACATTTATTCCAGTTCCCAAGAAGTTCCCAATCTTTATCTGACACCCCTCAGCCTGGACTTCATTGTCCATTTCACTATCAGCATTTGATCCAAGGAATTCTATAGGTTGCTAGGAAGTTACACACTTTCTCACTGTTCCAACCTCCGTCTGTTACCGAGTTTCCAAGTTGCTTCAACATTTTTGGGTATCTTTATAGCAGCACCTGACTCTCTATGGTACTAATTTACTGTATTAGTCTGTTTCCATACTGCTATAAAGAACTGCCTGAGACTGGGTAATTTGTAAAGGAAAGAGGTTTAATTGACTCACAGTTCAGCATGGCTGGGGAGGTCTCAGGAAACTTACAATCATGGTGGAAGGTGAAAGGGAAGCAAGGCACCTTCTTTACAAGATGGCAGGAAAAAGAAGTGCCAAGTGAAGGGAAAAGAGTCTCATAAAACTATCAGATATTGTGAGAACTCACTTTCATGAGAGCAGCATGGGGGAAATTTTCTCCATGATTCAATTACCTCCACCTGGTCTCTCCCTTGACATGTGGAGATTGTGGGGCTTACAATTCAAGATGAGATTTGGGTGGGGACAAAAAGCCTAACCATATCAGTGATGGTATCAAAATGTGAAGCCTTTGGTAAGTGATTAGGTCATGAGATTAGAGCCCTCATAAATGGAATTAGTGCTCTTAAAAGAGACACCAGAGAGCTGGCTAGTCTCTTCTACCATGTGGGGACACAGTGAGGAGGCACCATCTATGAGCCAGGAAGAAAGTCCTCACCAGACACCAACTATTCTTCTGCTTTTATCTTGGACTTCCCAGAACTGTAAAAAATAAATTTCTATGGTCTATAAACCACTCAGTCTATGGTATTTTGGTATAACAGCCTGAATGGATGGATTAAGACACCAGTTTAAATCATTTTTTTCCACTAAAAACTAAAACAGTTAAAATAAATGAAGAAATTAAATGAGAACTATGCTTGTTTGGAAGGAGATAGAATCCATACATTTATTCTTAATTGCACCATTATTCACTGAGGAGTTGCCATAAGCCAGGTTCTGTGCTGGGCCCTGGCAGCACAGAGATGAATAAAGCACAATTCTTGCCCTTAGAAGCTCACAGACTAGCTAGAGAGACAGACAGATGAGCAGGGGACCATAGAGTGATATGGTATGTGAGATAGGAGAGGCACGTGGGTCAGGGGGCATGGTGACTCAGGAGAGGCAACCCATTCCTGGGAGGGATCAATGAATTGAGACTTACAAATGAGCAGGATTTAGGAAAGCTGAGAAAAATAAAGTGTCGTCTGTGATGACACAGAGAAAGGAGACGTCAGGGTGAGGTATGTAATAATGATGAAGATGAGGATAATAAGTGTTATATCTAGTTAACATTTATCGAGTGCTTATCATACACTCTGCCCTGGTCCAAGTTCTTTGTACATACAATGTCATTTGATCCTCATGGTGATTCCATGAGGTAGGTACCTATTTTACTGGTAAGAAGGGGTTAGGGAAGTTGATAGAAACCACATAGCAGGCCAAGGCTGCTGGGATATAAGACAAAAACATATGGAGTGTTGGTAGATGAAACTCTTGAGAATTTGTTTTGGGTTTGGATTGTGAGAGGTTTTAAATATAACACAAAGAGCTCAATTAGAGGACAGAAAGTACACTGTTATTGCTGAGTGCCTACTATATTCCAGTTACATATCTGATCTGATCAAATTTTTACAACTCCCCTATTTGATAAGCATTATTACCCACATTCTTACTAAAAAAACTCAGACATATTTTATTTTCCTAAATCACTCTACTAGTAAGTGGCAAAAAGTAAAAAAGGCTGGCCCCTGAACACATTTTTTAACTGCTATATTATTGTCCATTTCCTCTTTCTGGTAAATATTTTTAATCCTTTCTCCCCCTTCTGATCAACTGATGAAAGCTATCATTTCTCTCTGCAGAAACATACATGGAACTACATGCAAACAAACTTTTGCTTGTAATTTATTTTATTGCATGGGAATTTCATTTTTTTTTCATATGGACAGACCATACAAACAAGTCTTACAAAAAATTATTTGTCTCATTTCCTGCCCCCCTCCACAAAATATTACTGCTTTTTTCCTTGAAAAAGCAATAAATCCAAATTTTGCAAATGAATGAAAAATGTAAATTGAAATTCTGCTGAAATGTAACATTTCAGTGAGGAGCCTGCTGTTGTTTGACTTAAAAAAAGAAATAGAAATGTTGGAGCTGTCTTTGCATGACAGCATCATTTTAGCAATCTAATCATTTCAACATTGTTTTTTTGGCAACAAGTCCCTAAAATGTGACTCAGAAAGGTAAGTAACAAATACCGTTATTGTTCCCAGAACTCACTTTGCCACACAAGGTCAGATGTGTGTCAAGGAGGCCCAGAATCCTCTAAGACTCTTTGAGTTTAATTTATTTTGTATAATCCCCTTTGTCCTAGAGTTAATGAGGTTGGCTCTGCATTCTTGATGCCATCTGTGTCAGCAAGTCGAGGATTATGAATCCAGTTCAATCGTAAGGCTGTCTACACACTAGTAAACCTCAGAAGAACTCTGCTACATTTCCTGGTATCTACAGATTTCTGCTTATGGAGAAACAGACAAGGTTTTGTCACTATGTACAACAGTCTACAAAAACATTTTTTCTTGACTGGGAAATAGGATAATTTTCCACTTCCTAGTTCTTCCAGAAGAGTGAAAATGGCTGAAATGCTAGGAACTTTTTGGCAGTGTCCGTAACGGTGAATGCTGGGCATAAATTCAACCTGCTACTTTATCCAACTTGCCAAAAATGTCCACCAAGAATTTCTCCCTGTCAGATTATTCTGAGAAAGAGCATTTTTAATCTGCAAAGTAATAATAACAATAATGATAATAATGACTGTCTGTCAGAAGTTCCATTAAGTGCTTTGAGACTTATCCTCTAGAATCTGGTAAGACTCCCCAGATAAGGGCTTCTGAGGTCTCTTCCTGTTTCTTGGTAAGTACTAAAAATGTGGTTCAAGGAGAGGATAACAGGAAGTTCTCTGAGTTTGATCAGCTGGATCTGACACTCGAGCACACCAATATAGAAAGCAACCAAGGGGCAATGTCATCTGATGCTTTTTTCTTCACTGCATCATTTATCTTACAATTTAGTGCTTCAGCAACAGCCATTAATTTGGCTCATGATTTTATGCATTGGCGGTTTGGGCTGGGCTCAGCTGGTGGTTCTTCTGGTCTGAGCTGGGCTCAGTTGATCTCCACTGGGCTCATGCATGCATCTGCATTCCTGCTGGTGGATTGGCAAGGGCATGCAGATTTGTGGTAGCTAGCCTGGTCTTGATTGTTGACATGTCTGAGCTCACTCTCCATGTTGGTTTCTTATCTTCCACGTGGTTAGCCTGGGCTTGTTCACATGGTGACTGGCTTCTGTGAATTGCCAGAGAGCAAGCCTGTGAGAAGAAGACCAAGCACTTTTCAAGTATTTGTTTTTGTTCCTTTGCTCCTGTCCTACTAGTCAAAGCAAGGTACTAGTCAGCCCATATTCAAGGCATGGACCCAAGCTCTAGTCAGCCCACATTCAAGGCATGGACCCAAGCTCCAATTATTGGTGAGAAACGCTATCTTGTGAGGCTGTGGGTATGGGAAGGAGATGAATCTGTGGCTATTTTTCTAATATACCATATTTGCAAAACACAAAAACCTTTTAAGAGTTAAGGGGCCAATATATTATACCTTTCTCCTACTTTTGAGTTTAGAACCAGTTGAGAGAAGTACATAGGGGTCAAGTGGGGCAGATCAAATACCAGCTTAATTATTGGTGAAGTTAGAATGGGAACCCATTTTGTATCTGTAGTCTGAACAGACTTTCTATAATCCTCTCTCTCCTAGAATGAAAGTAGCCATCTGGAATTTAAGCTGTCCCCCTGCAGGAGCTTAAAAATGTGTGTGTGTTTTGAGTAGGTGGATGCCAGAGAGAGAGAGAAAAAAAAAAAACACAAGGAAGAGGGCCAGGTAGAGATTCTTTTCCTCTGCTCTGTAGGGAAAAATTATATCACTGAATGCTAGATACTTCCTTTTCCATCATGGGAATAAAGAAAAAAGTGGAAAGAGAGGGAAAATGTTACTATTTATAAGCCTAGGTGGGAATGCTATGAGAGGGAGAAAAATGGTCCCCTTTATCCCAGATGTGTTCCCAAGCAATGAAGGTATTTATGTTTGTGTGTGCCCTGAGTGTCATTTTTTCCCTCTAGGTAATGGCTATGAAACCATTTATCACTGTGAACATGTGGATGGTAACAGAAGATTCCAAATGGGATTTGCAAAATAGGACTTCTTCATTGACAGTGTAAGTGAAAATAGATTAAAAAAAACACAGGAATTAGATTCATTGAAATACATCAGTAGTTACATACTGTTGCAAGATGAAGGGAAATGGCTGCCAATTCCATGACCTATTTCAAAATACTGGAGAAAATTTGATGTTTTGGGAGTGAATGCTGTGTAACAGAGGTGATGCTTCTATTTTTTTTTTTTTTCTAGTGTTCCAAGACCCAAAGTGGCTTGACCATGCCCTAAAATGAAGTTGTTTATGTGGTTTTTATTTTTCCTTGGCAATTCCATGAGCACTTGTTGGGGGCTGAATTTTCATGATCACAACAGTCCTCAAAACTAAGGTTTGGGCAGGATGCAGTGGCTCACATCTGTAATCCCAGCACTCTGGGAGGCTGAAGCAGGCAGATCACCTCAGGTCAAGAGCTTGAGAGCAGCCTGGCCAACATGGTGAAACCCTAAAAATACAAACATTGGTTGGGCGTGGTGGCAGGTGCCTGTAATTCCAGCTACTTGGGGAGCTGAGGTGAGAGAATCACTTGAGCTTGGGAGGTAGAGGTTGCAGTGAGCCGAGATAATGCCATTGCACTCCAGCCTGGGCAACAGAGTGGGATCCTGCCTCAACAAACAAACAACAAAACAAAACAAAAACAACTCAGGTTTGTAAAGATGTTAATTTGCTTTATTTCTATATAAAAGAGTGTCTTAGCTCTCATGCCTCCAATTCCATAAGGGCAAAAAACTTAATCTTGTAAAACCAAGTAGGGGCTCAGCCAAGTCTAGTTTAATACTTAGTCTCTTTGAGACAAAAACACAATTCACTCAAGATGCTTAGCTTCTCCTTTTTTCTTTTTTCTCCTCCAGGGATGGGAATCAGATGGGCATAGGGCATCTGGTCCATGATCATCCTTTGTTCGTGCTGATCTCTGGTGAAATATCTGAAGAAGGTAGGTCCCTTTCATCATGTATTGACATTTGCTTCTGGGGTGTCTGTGGTCCTATGTGGTCTCCCACTGACAGGCCATGCTTTCTGTTTCTTCCTCATCCTGACTCAGGCCCCTTTGGGCCAGTTACAATCTCTCATCCCTTCTGCTCTCCCCTCAATGGCTTTGCAACTCTTAGTGTCTTTTCTCCCCATTTCCCCACTGGGGTGCATGGGACACCACTCTATGAGGCCTCTCTCAGGCCCATCTACCAAGATTCCTTCCTCTGCCATTGTTAACTCTACCACTCTTGTGCCTTGCTGGGAACAACCTCTCTGCAAGGCTTGCAGACTACCCCAAGGGATCCTGGAGGGGAAGATACAGATATTTTATGCTCTGAGATCTACCCAAGCCATTTAGTGTTTCTGTGAATCCTCTCTCCTTTCCAGATTTAACTGGAAAGGGCAAGAGTGTGAATGTGGTGCTTTCCTCTGGAACTTACTTCAATAACCAACTCTCTTACTTCCCTCTTCCAAATGTATGGTAACCTATCTCCTTTTCTTAGCCCATGTAATACATGTTACCTCTCCTCTTAGGCTTCTTTATCATTTATTTAATGCCTATGCCTTCTTTTGTTCAAAGATCAGCTCCCTTGATTATTCTCTCAAGGCTTTTAAGACTGCTGTCACTGTTATGCCTGTAAAACTGGCATTCTAAAACCCAGTTGAGTTTTGTTTTAGGCTGTATCATCATTTTCCACTGAGGGTAGGACAAAGACAAAGTTTTTACTGCTGGTTGACATGGTGCAGGGGGTGAAGGGCAGGATTGGGAAGTACAGGGGAAGAGCATTTTAGTTAATGTCACAGAGTTTAATTCTCCCATAGAACCTTCTACATCTTCCAGATAAGCCTTCTGTGGTGGGTCAAATACAAGTTTTAGTATTATTGCAGGTTTTTCAAGTTAAGAATCATTCCCACCAAACATCCAGCTAGAGGCAGTAGTAGGTTGATGTAGTTACTTCTGGGGCAGGAGAGGGGGCTGGTTGTGCTGTGATCTGGGAAGTAGATCACCATAGGAGATAGAGGAGCTGATGCCAGCACCAGAAAATGGGATTGGTGCCTCCAGCATTGAGTTGAAGAGAACAGACAACTGTTCGTAGCTCCACAGCAGCCTAGGGCAACCACATTAGCTTCATCAGCCATTCCATGTCACCTATAGCACCAAGATATCATCCATTTGTTCACCAGAAAATTTCTCTCCCAATAATGGAACACAGGAACCCACTCCTCCAAGATTCAGGAGAGTAGTGGGCAAGATGCTATAGCTTTGAGGTGCAGTGCTGTGCTCTCAGGTAGGTGAAAAAAGATTTGCATGTTGGTTTCCCCTTTCCCAGCTGTGTGGCCTTGGGAAAGTTACTTAATCTTTCTAGGCCTCAGTCTTTTAAAAATCTGAAACATGTGAAGAATGACAGAATATCTAGTGTGTGTGTTTGTGTGTGTGTGTGAAAAGAATTAAGTGAACTGTGATATGTATAGTCCTTGGCAGAAGGCCTGGTACTTAATAAGCACTCAATGAAGGAAAGCCATTATTCTTGCTGTGTTGTTTTTTTAATTGTTATTGTTGTTGCCATTGTTATTCAGGAAAGCACTGTAGACTTTGCTTTGAGCATTCTTTTTCCAATGACGCATACTGTCCAATGTTAGATTAAGAATGGACAAAGGTCAGGTGACAATTCCGTTAGGTTGGCTCTAAGCTTTCTGTGGCAAGATCACAGTCTTTCAAAAGGACAGCCACGTTGGAGCTCTGCCATGTTTGGTGATGAAAGTATGGGAAAGGTGAGCTTTGCTGACATTTTCAAGGTCAAACTAGGACTGATGTAGACTGGCCATGTTGGAGTCATAATTGCAGGTAGGTTTTTTTCTTTCCTATCACTTTGAGATTATATTCTAAATACCATAAAATGATGACCATGATTATAGCACTTAAGAGGAAAACAGTACCTTAACAATATAATTTGACATAAAAATGTTTTCCCAGATAGGCAATTTACAATGTAGCATGAGGGAAATTTATGAAATAAAAATTTATGTCTTGTTTTTAGAGAACTTGGAACCATCCATGTAATAACCCCAGGGCTCCATAGGTTACGTATTAAGAATTTCTTTTGCTGGTTTCTCTGAGCACCAACATTCTGTGCCATCATCTGTCCCATAGGGTATCCAGCCCAGTGCTATAGACATACATAGTAGATGTATAATAAATGTATAATAGGTGTATAGTATATGCCCACTAAACTGAATTGAAAAGTCTTCAGGACTCAAAATTATCCAATTGTAATGGGTAATGAGAAGCAAGGAAACAGATGCATCCAGGGTTTCCCTCTCCAATTAGATTACATGGTAACTGTCTTGGACATACCAGACTGAAGGTTTATTACTGAATTATCAGTCTGTGCTGAGCTCTGCCAGAGGTAAAATGAGAGAGCTCAGGAAATAAAGCCAAAGATGGGAAACTGGGAAGATGGCCAGTTGGTGCATCAAGGTAGAGGGGTGAGGCTGGAGCCAGGGCCTTAGAGAAAGCGTGAGAAAGGCAGGGGCAAGTGGGGCAGCACTGAGAGACACAGAGCTGATCGGGCTGGATCTGATAAATGTATTACTTGCCCTCTGAATGAGGGCAACTGGGAGAAACAGTTGTGATGGGAGGAAAGTAGAGTCCCCTCTTCTTATTTCTCGATGAGCAGAGCATTTTGACAATCTAGTGATAATAAAATACCTCCATTGGGGAAATGCTGGTTTCCCCAACTAGAAAGACATTCTCTACTGACCAAGAGCAGCTACTCAGGATATCCTTGGGCTGGGTTTTGTGCAAAGGCTCATGAGAAGGGCTGGGGCTGGCCCACAGTTGGCTGCTGACGTTGGTTGAATGGAGGCAGAGGGTGCATCTGTATGATCTGCTGTCCTGTGCACTTAGGGCCCAGGAACTGGCAGGCAAGGTCAGAAGAACATGTGTTGCTAAGAAAATCCACCCAGCATGCACTTTTTATTACACCCAAATATAGGTCATGTTGGGAGGATGCTTGGGGAAGCAAAAGGTCATTGTGTGGCTGAAATCCATAGGCAGGAGGTGTCAGCCTTGGGTGCCTCCTCACCCTGTCTGGCAGCAGCCCCTACAAAGCAAGACATGAGTCCTTCCCATTAGCCTCCCCTTCTCCCACCAGTCTCATTACCCTCTGCTCATCCCCTGGATTCTGAATCAAGTTCAGGCTCCCTGCACAGCAGGGTTGCCAGCTGGTTTGACTTTATTCTGTGATTTACTGTCTAGCAGAGGGAGTTTCTCTGATAAGCCTGTTGAGGCTGGAAACTTAACCCTCCAAAATCTCCTTTATAAAAAGCAAACGCACGAGGGAGTTCCCCCTGGTCTTGCCTGGCAGATGCAAAATGTTCCCAGCAGCCAGATCAGATGTCCTTGTGTGCAACAGTGCCATAAGTGACCCCAGCTCCTCAAACACAGCTCCAGGGCTGTGGGTATTAGGAGACAGTCTACAAATTCAACCTCAAAGAGTTTCCACTGGTGTTGGCTAATATGGGCCCATCTCTGTGACTGCATAGGAGCCAGATGGGGCTATTTGGAAAGGTCTGGCCAGCTGTGTGATATCAGCCAACTTACCTGCCCTCTCTGACCCTGGATTTGTCATCTGTGAAATGGAGACTCTACGGCACACGTTCAGTAGTGCTGGGATTCCAAATGGGATGCAGGTTAAGCATTCGAAGGCATCCTTGCTCATGGCAGTACCTAGTGCATGCTTTGCTATTGTTTTCCTTTATTTTTAAATTGTCACCCACCTGCCTGTCTCCTGTCATGAACTCCTTAGCTATGTTTAATGGAGAGAGAGAGCTGGCCAAGATCCCCAGCCCCTGAAAAGTTCCTTAAGATCCATGATCACCCCAATAGGAAAGAGAATAGTTGAGGCAGTGGCTGCCCTTGATTTCTCACTGGGTGTTTGTTGGCCTCAGGTTTCTGTGAGATTTCCTACTGGGGTGAGCTGGACTGGGCCAGTAGTGAATGTTGAGACTGCAAGAGCTACTTTTGTCTGGGCTAGAGGGGAAGGCAACTATTCTGGGGGCTTGACTTTGCCCCTTTCCTCTGGACTCCTAAGTCTTTCTAGTTTTTCCTTCAAGGATGGGAGTTTCTGGGATGGTGATGGTGGTAATTCTACTTTTTGGCACCTTCAGCTGCTTTGGGAGAGCACTTCCAAGATGCAAAACAATCCTCAAAGCAGGAATTCCAAGGAGCACCTTCCAGCAAGAAAAGAGCTCTAACCTGTTTGAGTTTCCTCTTAGGAGCTCTACTCCCCAGTCCCTGAGGCCAATCCTGTCACCTCCATGTCTCCTATGAGTAATGCCCTGCACAGGTCGCCAGGCAGATGTCCCCCACCCTGGCTGCACTTTGGAACCACTTAGGGAGCCTTAAGAAGACACTACATGAGACTCACCCTAGACCATCCAGTTGGAGTCTCTGGGAGTGGGCTAGGAGAACCGTATTTTAAAAATCTTTGCCTGGGTGCGGTGGCTCACACCTGTAATCCCAGCACTTTGTGAGGCCAAGGTGGGTGGATCACAAGGTCAAGAGTTTGAGACCAGCTTGACCAACATGGTGAAATCCCATCTCTATTAAAAATGTAAAATTTAGCTGGGTGTGATGGTGCATGCTTGTAGTCCCAGCTTCTCAGAAGGCTGAGGTAGGAGAATTGCTTGAATCTGGGAGGCGGAGGTTGCAGTGAGCAGAGATCGTGCCACTGCACTCCAGCCTGGGTGACAGAGCAAGACTCCGTCTCGGGGCAGGGTGGTGTGTTGGGGGTGTCGTGGGGAAATCTTTCCAGATGATTCCAATCTGCAGCCATGGTCAAGCACTTCAGGGCTGGAGGATGTAAAGACTTTCTCTGAGTCAGTTCTGCCTGACTACAACTCATTCCCGCTTGGGTCTGAAGGAGGTCTGGCTTTGCCTGCCTGTCTGGCACATGCTTTGCACCTGGCCTGTCTGAATTGCACGTGTTTTCAGGAGACCCCTCAGGGGCCTGGAGATGGTTGAGTCCAGGGGTATAGACAAAGAGGAACTAAAGCTAGCCTTCACTGATTACAGTTTCAAACATCTTCGCATCATTTGCTCTCTTGCCTATTGTCGAAGGGTTCTATATAAAATGGCCACATCCCTCAATATTTCCACTTCCACTGCTTGATTCTTGTTTCATTTGTTTTCCTCCTGGGCACTTACTGCCGCCTGAACATTCTGTCTTCTCCCCCTGTCTCTGAAATAAACATTAAAAAATGTGTTTATTGTCTTCCTTCATTAGACTATAAGCTCCATGAGGTCAAAAATTTTATTTTTTGTTCATGCTGTATCTTGAGGATCTAGATATATCATACAGTAGATCCTTCATGAATATCAGAAAATCCCACAATTTTTTGAGCGAACAAATGAAGATTTGCTCTTCATAGTCTGGCCTGGTTGCTGTAAAGGAAAGATATAGGAAGTTGATAGCCAAATATAGTTCAAAACATTAACATAATTAAAAGACTAGATGAGCGTCTTATAATCTCTGAACACCCCAATCATGAAGGTGGTGGGGGTCTTCATGCCCCAGCCCTTTTCTCAGTGCATCCAGAGACAAGCACAAGGGTCTTTTTAAATTTTAAAGTTGACGATTATAGGCAAATAGATCCTGTAAAGGAAGAACCCTCGTTGTTCCTTTCTTCTGTGTAAAGCTAGCAGAGTCATTTGCCCAAGGTCACGTGGTTAGTTAGCTATAAAACTAGGATTCAAAGTGTGTGCCCAGGATGAGGCTCAGCTCATAACCTGCATTGCACCAAGTACCATAAAGCTTGGTCACCCACCTGGGTATTACCAAAAGGCTCTCTCTCTACATGTTTTTTTTGCTCCCCTAAATTTCTCTTTTTGTCTCTCTCCTGAAATCCGTACCTCAATGCACAAGATGTTGGGAATCTCAACCAATGGCAGACCTCTTATAGGGGCAGTGTGACTTGCAGGATTAGGCCTCCTATAAAAACTGAAGCACCAGGGAGCAGGGGAAGCATGAATTTCCTTTAGGTAGCTCACA
This sequence comes from Mandrillus leucophaeus, assembly GCF_000951045.1. NCBI lineage: Eukaryota > Metazoa > Chordata > Mammalia > Primates > Cercopithecidae > Mandrillus > Mandrillus leucophaeus. Next base: position 8,702,850 of record NW_012102031.1, read on the forward strand.
TGTTAGAAAGAAGAGTAGAAGAGTCTATCTACCTTTACCATCTCTCTCTCTCTCTCATCTCTATATAATCTATTTATCTTTTTTTTTTTTTGAGACGGAGTCTCGCTCTGTCGCCCAGGCTGGAGTGCAGTGGCCGGATCTCAGCTCACTGCAAGCTCCGCCTCCCGGGTTCACGCCATTCTCCTGCCTCAGCCTCCCGAGTAGCTGGGACTACAGGCGCCCAGCACCTCGCCCCGCTAGTTTTTTTTGTATTTTTTAGTAGAGACGGGGTTTCACCGTGTTAGCCAGGATGGTCTCGATCTCCTGACCTCGTGATCCACCTGTCTCGGCCTCCCAAAGTGCTGGGATTACAGGCTTGAGCCACCACGCCCGGCATCTATTTATCTTTCTATCCATCTCTATCATCTACACACACACACACACACACACACACTTATATTTTAATGCACCATCAGATAAAACACTTTCTTCTTCCCTAGGAAAGACAAACAAGGGGAGGAGAGAGGTCAGGAAGTTTTTTCTACTTGAAGGAAACATCGGGCATGGGAAAGAAGCACCTTATGTACCCCCAACCACATGCACTATTTCTAAAACCCAAAATGCCTCTGAAAGTCAAATGCAAGCCTGAGAGGTGAAACATTTGATTAAGGACCCACAGCTAGCAAGGGATTTTCACCAGGGATGTCTTGCCGAAAGTCTGCATTTTCTCTGACTGCCAAGCTGCCTCTCGGATGATCTATTTGATGCATACATACTAAGATGTCAGTCAAGGTCTGGGTTAAGAAAGAAGGTGATCTTCATGGATGGGCTTCCGCTGGATGGATCTCAGCCTTCTTAAGCTTCTTGGTCAAGATCTGCATAGAAATGCAGAAACCACTTTGATGGGGGTTGGTGGGCATGACTAGTAAAACTGTGGAATCCCTATTAACCTCAATAGGGAAGCCAGCAGGTTCAAGAAGAGACCCAGAGTCATCATATGAGACATGGGGTTTCTTTTCTTTTCTTTTCTTTTTCTTTTTTTTTTTGAGATGGAGTCTCACTCTGTCACCCAGGCTGGAGTGCAGTGGCGCATCTTGGCTCATTGCAAGCTCACCTCCTGGGTTCACACCATTCTCCTGCCTCAGCCTCCCGAGTAGCTGAGATTACAGGCATGTGCCACCATGCCTGGCTATTTTTTTTTTCTTTTTTGTATTTTTAGCAGAGACGGGGTTTCACCATATTGGTCAGGCTGGCCTCGAACTCCTGACCTCGTGATCCGCTTGCCTTGGCCTCCCAAAGTACTGGGATTACAGACATGAGCCACCCTGCCTGGCCAAGACTTGGGGTTTCATCAGGGGATTACACACAGGGGATAGTCCAACGGCAGCGGGCTGGACAGGACAGGCTGGACAGGAGAATCGCCTTACATATAGAAACAGTCCAGTGGCGGTGGGCTGGACAAGATAACTGCACTGCCCGGTGGTGGCGGGCTGGGCAGGAAAACTGCAGCCACTTGCAAACAGCATGCAGTTGATATAGCATTTTCACTTAATAGCCTCCCCTTAATGACCTCCACCTGGCAACCTTCATTTAACCCAAAACTCAGGATGTCAATTCCCTGTACGGCCTGTGATCCAAAGGACAGGCTGGGAGCCAGATGCTCCTCATAGACCAGGAATGAATCTCTGGGTTGGCTATGCCTGGATTCCCTAGCTTGGAACATACATTCAGGTGTGTCCTGCCGTACAGGGTCATCCTAAGGGTGTGCTTGTTATTACCCTCAGGCATGTTTAGCAAACAGGGTGTTACTAGCAAAAATTATCTCCAGTGCAGGACACTGTTTTTTGTACCTATTTGTGGAAATCAATCAAGCCCCTCCTATTTCTTCTTCAGTAGGGGTGATGGATTTGGTTCAGTAAATAAAAGCTCAGGGTTGGAGAGGAGATGAAAATTGGCTTGTCCAACCCTTTGGTGATAATGATCAATGATACCTACCATTTATTCAACACTATACAACGGGCACTGTGTCAAGAACTTTGATTTCATTGACTAATTTATTTCTTCTAATAACTCTGTGTGGTAGGGTCAATTGTTATTTTTATTTTAGAGCTAAAGAAACAGAGGTTACCAGCTGGTACATGGCAGAGCCAGGAGCCCCATCTAGTTCTGTGGACTCTGAACCAGTGTTCTCATGACTTTTGTGAGATTTCTGAGTGGAAGGCAGACACTTCCTGTTCCTGAAAATGTAGTTTCCCTGACCTGGATGTCCATGAGGGTTTTTCTTATGGCCCAAGGCTGTGCACATTGAATGAAGCAGTCCTCAAGTCTCCTTGCCCATCTGCTGAAGTGGGGTAACATCCCAAGATGAATGGAGAAAAAGAGACTAAGCCCCTCTGCCCTCCATCCTCATCAGACAAGGGGAGTACCCTCACTCTGGCTGGGACCCTGCCCCGGCAAACTGCCAGGATAGAGTCCTTTTATTTCCACATAGAAACCTGTCTCTTCCGCTGTCAGAATTTTCCTAAGGAGGGGTCATCATTTGAGCAATTTCGATATTTCCCTGAGAAGCAGGAGAATCCACTTCGGGTGGCTCCATTTTTCCAGGCATTACTGGGACCCAGAGCCTCTGCCTGTAAGAAGCTGTTTTATCTGAGATCAGCTCACATCCAGAACCTGCTGACAGTATTGAAGTTCAAACTTATTCAGCACCAGGGCATGTTATTTTTTTCCCAGTCTTCACCAGGCCTCTAATATGAATTACTTCTTGGGGAAGAAAGACCATTCAGAGACCTGCCTTTTAAATGCCAGTGTGTTTGCTTATCAGATTGTCTGCCTGGAAGGAGGTGTGTCAGCACCTTGGCATAAGCCTTCCGTGGAGAAAAATGGACTGTATGACTACTGGACATCTAAACATTTTTAAATAAATAGGCAAAAAGTCATGGCATTAATTAATAAGCCCAGAAACTTCCACAGAGCTTCATGGGCTCTTTTACCTAGACCAGAGACCTAGTCTGGTGAAATACATGTGCTGATAATTGTGGAGGACAACTGTGGCTTTTGCCAGCCTGATAAACACCATTCCTTGTTTTGGCCATCCAGAAGAAGCATCTAGATTTTGCTGTGGGAGACATTCTCTTGCCCATTCGATACAGTCTTGGTATATAAGCAGAGTGCCCCGCCGACAGCCAGGGGGCAGGTATGAGACTCAAGCTTGGCCATTCAAATACTTTCTCCCTGTAATTTAAATTTTACTACAAGGAAAACATGGTGGCATCTATTCATTCCAACAACAATTGCCCAAATAGACTGTTCACTTGTTCCTGCCTCCCAGATCCCCAGTTGTATTGGTTCCCATTCTTTTTAAGAGCTGTTTCCCCAGCTTTCCATTTGATTCCTTGAACTATCCCATACCACGCCAATAAATTCATTTTTGCTGAACTCAGAATTGCTGTCTGTTGCTCACAAGCGCAGCCTCCAATGACTGTAATGATTCTCACAGGGGACACATTTCTTTTTGTGCTGTCTGTGCGTTGTACAGTGGGCCAAATTCCTGAATGTGCCCTTGTCTGTCCTGCCTCACTCCCTGGCCTGGAGGCACTGGACTAGTACAGAGAAGGCCATTGGGTGGACCAGGTGTAGCCCTTCCTAGAAACCCCCTGGACCCCCAGAGGTGGCCTGGCAGGTTCAGCCAAGTAGATACAGTTCTAATCAGCTAAGCCAATCTGACCAGCTCCCTGTAAATTTGGAAGAGAGACTATGGAAAAGAGTGACCATTTGGTAACAAGAGGAAACTGCAATGGATGAACTGGGGGGAGCAACCTTCTGACACTGGTCTTCTCTCTGCCCCTATAGTATCCCACAGCCACTCCCGAAAGTAGAGACTCACCCTCTGCCTGACTCCTGCTGCTCATTCAGAGCTCGCCTTAAATGTCACTCCCCAGAGTAGTCTTCCCTGACTGCCCAATCTAAAGTAGCCACTCCTTATCACCTCACTCAATGTTCGTCCTTTGCACTATCTCACGTTTTCTTGTTAATTATCAGTCCCCCTGCAGCTAGAACATAAGCTCCATGAAGGCAGTTCCTTGTCTGTTTTCTTCATGCTCCCTGAATCTAGAACAGTGCTCATCTCGTAACAGGCACTAAGTATATATCAAGTGACTATATCTTCTCTTTTATTCAATATATTATTGTGGTTGAACTGTGTCAGTCCTGATGCCTGGTAGCCGTGAATGTGCCTTATTTGAAAATAGGGCCTTTACAGATGTAATCAGATTAAGATGGGGCCATACTGGAGTATAAGGCCTAATTTAGTGACTGGTGTCCTTATAAGAAGAAGGAAACTTGTACACACACAGAAGGAGAACACCATGTGAAGCTGCAGGCAGATTGGAGTGACACGCCTACAAGCTGAAGGACCCCAAAGACTGCTAGCAACCACCAGAAGCTGGGAGAGGCATGAAACAGATGACCACAAGAGCCTCCAGAAGGAACCAACCATGCTGACGCCTTGATTTTGGACTTCCAGCCTCTCATATTGTGAGCAAATAATTTTTTGTTGTTTTAAGCTACCCACTTGTGGTACACAGTTATGGTAGCCTGATATGGTTTGACTGTGTCCCCATGCAAATCTCATCTTGAATTGTAGCTCCCATAATTTCCACATGTTATGGGAGGGACCCGGTGGGAGATAATTGAATCAAGGAGGAGAGTCTTTCCCATGCTGTTCTCATGACAGCGAATACATCTCATGAGATCTGATAGTTTTATAAAGGGGAGTTTCCCTGTACACGCTGTCTTTGCCTGCCACCATGTAAGATGTGACTTTGCTCCTCCTTCATCTTCCGCCATGATTGTGAGCCCTCCTCAGCCATGTAGAATCGTGATTCCATTAAACCTCTTTCCTTTATAAATTACCCAGTCTCAAGTATGTTTTTATTAGCAGCATGAGAACAGACTAATACACAGCTCTAGCACTTAATATATGTCCTAAATGAATTCCTTTCCTAGCATCACAAAGAATGTGCAAGCTATTCCTCTCTTCTCTAAGTTGAGAACAATTCCTTATAATCCAAAGCTTGGTAAAGTATCACTTCATTTATTCATTCAAACATTTGTTGAGGTGTCTATTACAGGACAAGCATTGGAGATATAAGAATAACTAAGATATTTTTGATGAAATTACTCTCAACCAATTAGCACCATTCTCCTCTGTGCTCATATAGCACTTTGCAGGGATCCTTAGTGTAGCCCTTATTTGCATTTTAGTTAGAGTTTTCCAGTTTCTTGATCTCAAGGGCCTTATGTTCTTTAATGCTTGGTGCTCCATGCCTGGTACAGAGAAAATATTCAATAAATCCAATGAATAAATGAATGAATGAATGGTGGATTAAATATTATATTCATAATAAAAATAGGGAAATACTAATGTGCTGCCGAAGATATTGTTGGAAATCCTTTACCTTTCCTTGTCATGTGTGTGTTGTAGGGTGAGGGAGGTTATACAGTGTGGTGGGATGAATAGGAAATGCAAGTCAGGAGATCTGGTTTTAATTCTAGCGCTACTATTGGAGTTGACCAATCCTGTATGACCTCAACGTGGAGGACCAGAGTAGATAAGTAAAACTGGGGGAGAGGGAGGGATGGGATGAAAGGAGAGACAAAAGGAGGGAAAGAGAGAGAGAGGGAGGAAGAGAAAAAGATGGAGAGAGAGAGAGACAGAGAGAGATTGCAGCTCTCACAGCTTAATATAATAACTTCCCAGGAGTCAGAGATAAACAAACATAAAATGGGTTGCTTTGGGAGGTGCTAAGTTCTTCATTTCTTCGCTGCTGGAGGTGTTCAAGGAGAGGCTGGATGGATGAGTGATGTTTGTCAGGAATCCTGTAGACTCAGGACACTCATGGAGAGGGTGCTGATGGGATTAGATGGTCTTTCACCTCACACAGGTGGTGTGATTCTATGCGTGTGACTTTGGCCAAGCCACCCTGTCTCTGGAAACCAGCTTCCCAGTCACCTGAAGGAGCTGCCTCTTCAAGTTCCTGAGAGTCAGAGTTCTCTGAGTCTAACTGAACTGAATATGTCTGCAGTCTAGAGAGCTGGGCAATGGGGATGGTCAGCACTGGGCTTTCTGGAGAAGAAAGGTCATTGGTGTTTCTACAGGGCAATGTGAGGCATTGGAGGAAAATCTTGATGTCTTCAGAAAATATAAATTAAATTTCTCTGCTAGCTCTAAACAAATAGCTGTGCAAGGTCTTTTGCCCCTGAAGTAAGCATTTCTGGGAGGCAGGAGGATTCAGTGGCATAGGCTAGAAGTGGATGTCTTATCCTAAACCCAAGAACAGGTCTAGTCTTCGAACAGAGTCCAGTGACCAGGCTATGGCGTGATCTGAGCTATGCAGCTATCAGGTCTTTTGTAATTCTCTGTTTGTAGTACACACGAATTGCTTTCTCATTCATGTAGCTTATTTTGTAATATTTGCTTTTTCTAATTAATTTTCAGTAAAAATTAAATTTGAAGTAATACTAAAAAAGTTGCAAGGAACACATTCGGTTGCAAGTAAAGCAAAATAGTGGATAAAAGGGTGTCAGAAAAAAATCACCCCAAACCAGATACACAAATACATTCAAAAGTCCCCTGTGTTATGAAAGGGGGTGGGGTTGAGAAGTAGGAATATAAAAAGAGGAAAAGAGGTTGTCTTTTGCTTCTATAGAGATCTATTAAGATTTATTTTTAATGAGATTAAAGGTAAGTAACTAAGCTAAGTTATGGGCTGCCCAGGGTTTGATTGCCTCCTAACTCTGTATTTATTAGCATCTGCATGCTCTTTACAGGTTTGCAAAGTCCTATTATAGCTGATATTTATTTAGATCTTCATAACAACCTTGCACATTAACATCTTATTATCTCCAGTTTGCAAATTAGGAAAACAGAGCTAAGTGAAGGCTTAAGTTCAAGATTGCATGATCGGCTCAGGTCTTTCAGCTCCAAGCTCAGCATTGCCCACCTCTCCTCACCCAATGTCCTATTCCATTCCAATCCTGCTGTACTCAGCTAACTCTCACTTGGCTTCAGATACTTTTGTCCAAAGGAAAGATGGTAGCTGATAGGGCTTGGTGCTTCCATAGTTTTGCAACCAGATGTTCAAACTGCAGATTTACCACTTACTTGTTTGTGACTCTGGGAAATTCATTTTCCTTTTTGACTTTTTGTTTCAATGGAGACAAGAATTCTCATTTTACAAATGTCATAGTGTCAGTTCATTCATTCACTTCAATTATTCACTCAAGAGATGTTTCCTGAACACTGAGTCTTTGTCATTTGCTGGTTCTGGGTATGCTGAGCTCAAGACTACGTTCAACTTCAAAGACATAATGAAAGTGAAAACACTTTGTAAACTGCAAGTTTCTAACTAAATGTAAACTGCAGTATTATTTCCACTTCTGGAAAATTTGCATCTTATATGGTGATAACTGGAAGAAAAACAAGCCTGGCATAAAAGGCTGAATTCCTAATGATGAAATTTTAGGCATTCTGGAGTGTATGTGCGTGTACTTGTGGTAGGGAGTGGTTGACAGTGAATGGGGGGAGGACACCGGAAGGAGGAAGAGTATTTCTCTATTATTATTATTTTATTGTGGGCCTGTAACAAGAAGTAAGGCTTTTACTTAGGAAACATTTTACTTAGGAAAAATCCCCCCATGGAAGGACAATAATGCCAGGCTTTCTCTAGAAATGGGAATAGAGAAGTGGAGTTCAACTTTCTTTGTGGAGCCCTAAAGATAAGCTCATACCATTGTTTGCTACTCAATCATTAGGAAAAGCAGGGTTTCTAGTCTCTGATAAACTTCCCTTGCTTATAAATACTATCTTTGCTGACTCTGTCTGAACTTCAAAGCTGATAATGAATATATTTTAACTTCCCACAAAAGGAAAGAGCTTGCCCCTTTATTAAAAACATCCATTCTCTCTGGAAGCCACCACATCACTGATTCTACTTCCTAGGGCCGGAGGGCTTGATGAAAACCTGGGCTGGATTTTCAGTGACTTCACTCTGAGAACGACCTTTTTGGAAGTCCTGGCGAAAAGGTCCTTTTTGTTTTTGGCCATTCACTTTCCAAAGAAGAGTGAAAGACGACATATCTATCTAAACTTATACCTATGTCTCTATCTATGTGTCTATAAATGTATATTGATAGGAATCTGGTGTCTGAGTTTGTCTTCCAAACACCAATAGATTCATTCCCATGTGTTAGATATTATGTGTTTCTGGCTGTATAGTAGGTCCTTGGATCTTAAATGTATTATATTTAGCCTCATTCTGGGCCCTCTTACTTCTGCACGCAGGGGCTGAGTGCTTGGAACTGATACCAAATCTTTTAAGCCCTGTCTCCATCTTGGGTCCTGTCTGGGTCTCACTGCTGTGTCTGCAACTTGCCATTCCCTTTACTAGGTTTGTGCTGCGGAGGATGCTCCATCCTGGTGATTCCATCAACCTGACATGCGGTCTCCACCATCACCTCCTCGTTGAGCTCCTCTTAATCATGGCTGCCGTGATACTGGGCACTGTGCTTCATGCTCAGAAAGCATCATCTCCAGGTTGGGCGTGGTGGCTCGCACCTGTAATCCGAGCACTTTGGGAGGCCAAAGTGGGCAGATCACTTGAGGTCAGGAGTTCCAGACCAGTCTGACCAACATGGCAAAACCCATATCTACTAAAAATACAAAAATTAGCTGGGTATGGTGGCGGGCACCTGTAATGCCAGCTACTCCAGAGGCTGAGGCATGACAATCACTTGAACACAGGAGGCAGAGGTTGCAGTCAGCTGAGCTTTCACCACTGCACTCCAGTCTGAATGACAAAGCAAGGTTTTGTCTCAAAAAACAAAACAAAAAACAAAAAAGAAAGCGTCATCTCCAATCTTCATAACAACTCCAGAATGTGCACATATTATACCTGCTTTATGAATGAGGAAACTGCGACTCAGTGGCTCACTTGAGGCAACAGAACTGGCAAGTACAAGAGTTGGAATTTAAACTGCCACCCAGTTCCAGCCTCTGAGACCCTTTGACTGTGCCTTTGATTTTCTGAGCTTCTTTGGTATTTTTATGCAAGCCGTGATGAATGAAGGCCAGTGAAAGAACACCTCAATAAATGGCAGGTGTTATTATGAGGCTGGTACATGCTGGGTTACTTGAATACCTATAACCCAGCTTTGGTGTCTGTGAGTCCCTAGAGGCAGAAAGAAATATCCTGTCATCGCAAAACAATTCATTCATTTATTTAACATGTATTTGTAAAATGCTCTCATATGCTAGCACTATTTTAGGCACCAGGAATATAGTTGTGAAAAACAGACAGATATCTGCTCTCCAAGAGCATCAATTTACCAATCAATACTTTGCAGGTAGAGATAAATACTGTGGAGAAAAACACAATCGGTCAGAGGATAGCGTGAACCCCCAAGAAACTGGGCAGATGAATTCCCAGTTTATATAGAATGGCCAGGGGAGGTCACAGTAATAAGGTAATGTTTGAACAAAAACCTGAAAGAAATGAAGTTGCAAATCATATGGATATCCAGGAGAAAAGAATTCCAGGCACAGGGGCATCAAGTGCAAATGTCCTGAGGCAGAATCCTTGCCTAATCTACTTGATACTCAGCAAGAAGTCCAGCACAGCTGAAGCAGAGGGAGTGAGGGGGAGAGAGGTTGTGGAAGGGAGCTAGGGATCAGATTGGGCCTCGACAGGCATTATGATAAGGTTCTCTCTCTTTGAGTGAGAAAGGGAGCCATTGGGGGGTTGTGGGAAGAGATGCAACATGATCTGACTTATGCTTTAAAAGGATAATTCTGGGTGATATTTGTAGAAAACTCTGAAAGCTGGGAAGATAGAAGCAGGGTGAGCATTTAGAAAGCTCCTGTGATAATCCAGGAGAGAAAGATGGTGGCTTAGACCAGGGCCATTGCAGTGAAGCTGGTGAGCAGTGATTAAATTCCAGATATATTTTGAAGGTTAAATTGACAAGGCATACTGATGGGGTCTGAGAGAAAGAGACCCGTCAGGTATGAGTCCAGTGTTTGCCATTTCCTGAGAATGTATGTTTCCTCTATTAGAATGTAAACTCACAGGGGCTGAGTTCTTCATCTGTTTTATTCAATCCCAAGTGCCTAGAACAATGCGTAATACATAGAAGAACATATATATTTAATGAATGTGAGAGAAACTGACTTGAGAGTGGGACTCAAGAGTTTATCTGTCCTTTTTTTTGGGGAAAAAAAAATAGAACCTTGTAAGGTAAGGAGATTAGATTTTGTTTGAGTGCTACAGGTAACCACTGATAAGTTTAAACAGCTTAAAAATTGAGATATAATTCATACAACATAAACTTTACTATTTAAAAATGTACTGTTCATCAGTTTTAGCATTTCACAATGTGTGCAATCATCACCACAAATTCCAGAACATTTTCATCATCCCCCACCAAAAAACTCCATGTTTGCTAAAAGTTACTCCCCATTCTCCCTTCCCCTCAACCTCTGGCAGCCACTAATTCACTTTTGTTCTCCGTAGATTTGCCCATCATGGTGATATGTCGTTTTAAAATATATTCCCCCAGTCTGTAGTTTGTCTTTTCATTCTCCTAAGAGTGTCTTTTGAAAATAAATATTATTAATTTTGATAAACTTTAATTGATCAATTTTTAAAATGGATCATGCTTTCGGTGTCGTAGCTAAGAAACCTTTCCTTAACCCAAGGTCACAAAGATGTTTTGTCTATATTTTCTTCTAGAATTTATGTATTTCACATTTAGGTTTGTGATTCATTCTGATTTCATCTTTTCATATGGTATGAGGTATGAATCAAAGTTCTCCTTTTGCATATGGATGATCAGTTGTTCCAGAACCATTTGTTGATCTGAGTTGTTTTTGAAGAATAACTAGAATGTCATCAGCTGGACAAATGAGGGCAGTAGTAGCAGCAGCAGGGACACAATCATGGTGGTGGGAAGGAGCCGAGATTATGATCAAGGCACCGTATAAGTTTTGTGGGCAGCTGGCGAGTTACATGTGAAATGGGAATGGTGGGATTTAAGACTTCTGAGGGATACAAAGTCCAGACCATGGAGAACCTAGTACACCCTGGAACTTTTCTGAAGTGTTAGACTTGGAAATGTTCTTGGAGATTACCAATTTACTTTCCTTCCCATTTAAGCCACGGTCTTAAAGGGAAGGTGACACATGTTCTATTTTTGTACAGGACTAAGCCCTACCGAGAGGGTGCTGATTAATAGATCAATGCCATCTAATGGCATGGTGCCCTGTCTGACCCAATATTTTAATCAGTGCCTGGGATGAGGTTAAGGGAGGCACTTTCATCAAACGTGTGAAAGACCTGGATCTGGGAGTGAAGAAAATGTGTTGAATGAGAGAGTCAGGATCCCAGAAGATGTCAGCAGCTTAGAATTTTCATCAAATTTAACAAGAAGGCATTTTAAAATGCTAATTGTTAAGTTTTATACTTGGATTTACAAAGCAGCTGAATAAACAAAGGATTGGAGAGTCAAAGCTGAGCAACCCGTCACAGTGAAAACATCTCAGAGGGAGGAGCATCTAAATGGATGAAAGCCCACACGAGGAAAACTAGGATAACATTGCTCACCACTGGGAGAAGGCCAGGATCCTGATTGCTATTGAGTTTATGTATTAGTCCGTTCTCCCCCTGCTAATAAAAGCATACCTGAGACTGGGTAATTTATAAAGGAAAGAGGTTTAATTGACTCGGAGTTCCGCAGGGCTGGGGAGGCCTCAGAAAACTTACAGTCATGGTGGAAGAGGGAGAAAACACATCCTTCTTCACATAGTGGTAGCAAGGAGAAATCCTGAGCAAAAGCGGGGGCAGGGGTGGGAAAGCCCCTTATAAAGCTATCAGATCTTGTGAGAACTCACTATCACGAGAACAGCAGCGTGTAAGTAACCGCCCCCATGATTCAATTGCCTCCACTGGGTCCCTCTTACAACACATGAGGATTATGGAAACTACAATTCAAGATGAGATTTGTGTGGGGACACAGCCAAACCATATCGGCTTAGATCAGACAACACCTGAAAAGCATTCTATTTTAGGGACCACAGTTTAAGATACATGGCTGCCAAATATAGACTCTGGAGCTAGACTGTCTAGGTTCAAGTCCTAGTTCTGTTTCCTAGTGACTGTAACCTTGGGCAAGTTCCTTAATTTCTCTGTACATCAGTTGCCTCATCTATAAAATAGGAATAACAACAATGTCATGGTTTCTTGTGAAGTGGCAATGAATTGATGTATAAAGTGCTTAATATGAGCTATGTAGAAATTAGCTAAAATTATTATTTGGTTACCGTTTACCGAAAACTCAATTGTGCTGGGCTCTATAATAAATGTTCTTTATCTATTAGGTCCATCAATCATCACAATAATCTTACAAAGTGGAGATTTTATCCATATTCTATAGATGAGGATGTTGAGGTTCAAAGGCATAAGCATGTAGCCCATTCACAGACAGCCTTGAAATTATACTCCCAGAACTCAACTCCAGGTTTGCCTGTCTATCAAACTGATACTTCCTACTACTACACTGCATTGTCCCTTGAAGTTGATTACAAGGAGAATGATCAGAATATTGAAGGGTTCAGAGCCATATCGTAAGGAGAAGTTGATGTGAAGAGGGTGGCTAAACATGGAGAGTAGACGCCATGTGTAGGATGAATCAGACTTGTTTGGGGTTTAAAAAGTCATTATCTACTGAAGATAAATTCCAGATCAATTTAACAATCACATTCTCTAGAGATGGAATGGGTAGCTTCATACGTTAATGAGTTCCCCATTGCTGGAAGTATTCAAGAAAAGGCAAGTAGAATTCAAGCACGGGATAGATGGTTGGAGTTAATGTCTTTTGAAGCTCTTAGAATGCTGTGATTGTCCATCTCTGTCTTGGAACCCTAGTATCTTTGTTTTGAAAGTAATTTTAATGATATTTATATCTTCCCAATTCTAAAGGGCATTGTGAGGGTTAAGAAAAAAGTACTCATTAAGCACGCCAAGATCTGAAGATGAAGTGCACTATTTTAAGATAAACTGTTATTATAACACTATATGTAATTGCCAAGTAGATAATGGAACCAAGAATCTGCTACACTCATGTACATAGCAATCTGTGATAATTTCTTAAGCCAAAGTGTTTATTGCAAGTGCCGAAGTATTGCAGTTGGTAATTGCTATTAGATTCTATGCCTTAATGCATAGCAAATTCTCATAAATTGTTTGGAAGTTTCAGAAACAGAACAAAAACAAAAGCAATCTTGCTATGCATTTGGAACCTCCCTCAAGAATTTCCCAACATATAAACACTGAAATTCCTAGTGATGAAGCAGAAATTTAATTATGAGATCTGGAAAAGGGACCAAGTTGTGGCCTCATGGGGATTGGTGATGCTCCTATTGGAAGTTCTGGTTTGGGAGAATGGACTGTGGTTCTTGTCCATTTCTAGTTTGCTTCTCTAGCCAGTGACGTATGGGCATATTTTTGTCCAGTTGGGCCAATGAGGCTTAATTGCTTGCTAATTTTGTACTGAATTGAATTAATTTCAAGACCAAATTAATTAAAACAGATGAAGCTCCCTTCATCTATTATTCATGAACTTGTTAGAATAGGAGGAAGCACATTAGTTGCATTAAGGATATTACATTGTTTTAATGAACTTCTTTTTGGTGCACATTAATGGGAATTTTGAGGAGCCCACTATAATTTCTTTAATTTGTGGCTGTGAAGTGCTCTGGTTTGCTTTGGTAAATACCAGATGGATGTGGAAATGGGTACTTTGAAAGCCTTGTGAACTTTAGAAGGTAAGAGGTAGGTGTGTATGGAGGGCAGGCGGCAGAACTGAATACCAAAGGAAAGCATCTCTGCTGCAAATGAAACTTTTTAGCTGGTCAGTTTCTATGTGCAGTTGGCAAATTACTAAACAGTGTACGGAGGCTGGCAAGATAGTGGCAGAGGCAGGGAGCAAGGAATGGATTATGTTAGTGAGAAGGAGAAGGTCTGGTTTATTAAATTCACCATTTTAATGTTTGCTGGAAGTGTGATTCTTGGTTAAGTCTAACATGTAGTAAATGCTGAACTTGATTAAGGTAGTTCTGATGACTGATGTGGCCCATTCTTGCTACCAAAATCTTACCTCTAGGTGGTTTGTTCCACACTGTTAAGACACCTATTTAGAAATTCACCCAGAGGTGGCCTTTTAAAAGTCAGATTTTAATACAACAAAATAAAAGGGCATATTGGGAATTACTGAATGCCTATCCTGTAATGAGGAGGCTATGGTGTGGGTTATGTAGTTAATATTAGTAGGCTTCTATACCACAGACTGTAAATGTTCTGTCAGACGCTCCTTGTTATTCCTCACCAAGGATGTAGCAAAGACCCAAGGAATTCATCTCTGTCCTGGGAGACAGCCACACAGCCTAGTTGCAAAGTCTGAAATGAGGGTCATGATCCATTCTAGCAAACTGTGGAGGTACCAGTCAACCTTGGGCTGGTCTTGCAAAAATATTCTTTGGAGTGCTGGGTACCTGTCAGGCACTGGGCCAGGTACAAAGTTGAGCATGACAAGGTTCCTGTCCTTGGGAAGACTGTAATCTCATCACAGGATTTTCCTAAAGCTGGGTGAAAGGGGAGGAGGTAGGGAGTGTGGCTCAGCACTGTGTCATGGGATGGATGCCACTCCACATCCTCTTTCCTGCTAGAACCATAGGTGGTTGACATCTGGACAGATTCTGCAGATGAGCCCTGACTTCAAATATTCTGTTCCTTTGTCAGGCTTAATTAGTAAATTACGATTTAGAAAATATGCACAAAGTAAAAGCAATGGGAGTCAACGTTTTCTGAACATCTACTATGTGCCAAACATTATCTTATTTCTTTCCCATGAATACGGTGTGAAGAGCCAGATCAGTTTTTCTAGCAGCCTGTGTTGCAGATAAGCAAACTGAGGTCCCTTGAGAAGTCACTTGTTACCCACATGCCTTTTCCACATTGATGTAGAATTCTGAAGTTCAAAGCAGCAGAAAGGAATGAATGATGTCAAGGTGAAATGGTGCAGGCTGGTGGAAAGGAAGGAAGGAAAATGAAGAGGAGTGTAGCTGTGTGTCTTTGGTGGAGGTGGAAATGCTGCTCCAGATTTTGAAGCAAGGGGGCTATTTCTGTCCTACTCCTGGGGAGTTGAGAGCCTTCAGGAAAGGATGTGCCTAATTGGTAGTGGCGTGGGCAGTGAGGAAGAAGGAGAATGGGGAAGATGAGACTCTGTGGAATGATTCTGAAGGCTCGTCTCCAACCCCCATTAGCTAGACAGATTCAGTTGCTAAGCAAGTACCTGAGAGGTGGGGAACCTGGCTAGAAGAGGGGGAATGTGGCCAGGAGAGGGGCAGAGACAAGGGCGAGGAGAGTCAGACCACAAGGAAGGTGGAATCCTGAATAAGCATGGAGTCAGGATTCCAAGGTGACATAAGTGCATGACTGTCATTTACTCTGAACTTTAGGAGGATTTTACCAGTATTTAGAGAAAAGGTTTCCATAGGGCTCTCTGCTTATTAAGAAAAATGATCCTTTGCTACAGTTATCTTGATACATTCTCATAGTAACCACAATGGCTAGCACTTTAGAGCACTTGCTCTCTGCCAGGCACACAATCATGTAGTTCTCCTAAGGTCTTACTGAATGAATATTATTACGACTATTATTAATGTGGTTGCTATTATTATCCCTCTTTCACAGATATTGAAACTGAAGCTCAGCAATAACACAGAGAGTAAGCAACCCTGGACCCTTGATGTAACCACTGAGAGTTACTGTTTTTCTCCTGGGACCTGACCTATCCATTTTTCTCACTCTGATTGGCCTATGAATCTGTCATTCATGCCGAACAACAGATTACAGTGATTGGAAAACCCCAAACAAGAGTGCCATTTATTTATTCATTCAGTAAATACTGATTAAACTTCTCATGTGCACCAGGTAGAGTGTCAGGCTCTAGAAGAAGAGTGAGAAGCAAACAGTCCATGGCCACTTCCTTCACACTGCTTACAGCCTGAAGGAGGAGACAGACGAAATGCCAGTAATCATCATCACATAAATACATCAGCACAGGAGAGGCTGTGTGTATCACATAATGTACAGGTGTACTAGGGAGACTGACCCAGTCAGAGATTCAGGGGAGATGTCCTTGAGTCGGTGATACATGCTGGGAGCAGCAGGTGGATAGGAGATTTTTAGGTGATGGGAGCCAGGGGAAGGTTCGGTGGTCAAGATGGTGATTCCACATAGAAGCTACAGCAAGGGTAGAGGCCTGTGTTGGGGGGAGGCAGCAGATGTGAAGATTGAAGACAGGTTCCAGTGGCCTGAGAGCAGAGAGTGAAGGGGAAGGTGGTGAGAAGTGTGGCTGCAATGCAGAGAGAGGAACCAGCCCACCGGGGATTTCAGGGCTACACCGAGACATTTTACTTTTATTCTCAGAGTAGAAAGCCACTGAAAGGCTGTGAACAGAGGCAAGATAGAAATGCTCTGCCTGCTTGTGGGGAGTGGGAGCCACAAGGGGAGCCAAGTGGGTGAGGAGTGACCATTGAGTCCAGATTTAAGATGGTGGCATCACGATAAGGATGGTGATAGTGGGGTAGAGAGAAAGGGATGGATCCAAGAGATGTGGGCACCATGGATACCTGGCAAGGAATCACAAGGCCACACTGTGATTTAGGGTCCATAAGAGATGGTTGTGTTGAATACATTTAACATGCAATGGTGGTATTCTCTTTTGGATGGAAAGTTAACTTGGACCCATTAGCTTTAAAATACTTTGGTGACATAGAGGTGTCTGCTATTAGTCATCAGAAGGAATTTCAAGGAAACGGATAATTTCTGCTGGGTGGAGGGAGAGGATTAAAGCAGACTGCTTAGGGTACCTCAGTATTGGCCATTGGTCCTCTGGTTGCCTCTGCTTGCTTGGAAAGTAAAATGAAAGAATGGCAAGACTCACCATCCATAAAAGATCTGGCTTTTGGTGTAATCTGCTGGTAAGTGGCAGAAGTCACTGGCTAGCTTTGGGTACATTATTGCCCATTTATTGCCTTCTTCTTCTCCATTTGTAGTGTGAAGGAGACTGATGATATGATCTCCAGTGAGTCTTACCTCTCTAAGAGTCAGAGGTTTCCTAAGATCCACCTCATCCCACCAGTACATGTCATATGACAAAGTGTCACAGACAGCCTCAACCTAGAGACTGGAGGTGGTGGAAGATATTGAGTCAATAGTATATAGACAATATTGCTACTTACATGAGACTAACTTCTTATAGTAATAGGCATGTGAACACCCCAAATAAATAGTATAGTGCACCAAATGTTAGGTTTAACTCAATTTTGTGTACTAAGGTACAAAATGGAACAGAACAAATAAATGACACAGAAAAAGACACCACAAGAAGTGTAAAGCAACAGAGAAGAATGAACAGTCACTGCTAATAATGACTTATGGTTTAAAAAGAACATCAACTTCTCTGAGTTTTGATTTCTCCAACGGTAAATTGGGATGAAAATGTTTACCTTTCATGGTTCCTGCATAGATTACATGAGATAATAAGAATAAAGTGCTTAACTCAGAGCCTGACATATGGTATGACTCAGTAAATTCACCCTTTATACAAATCTTTATTGAGAACTTACTACGAATTGGGAAGCATTTTAGATCCTGAGACAATGAACAAGACAGAGGAGGTCCTTATTCTCATGGCACTTCCATTTTAAGTGGGGAAAGAGAAACAATGAACAGATATACAAGAACATATAAGATAATATAATAATGCTATGAAGAAAATGATGTAAGGTGATGGGGCTCCTTTTAGTTGGGTGGTCATCTCTGACTTGAGTTTAAGTCAAAACCCAAAGGACAAGAAGGAGGCAGTGAGGCAGGTGTGAAGGAAGTCACCACCATCTCCCCAACCAAGGCCTTAGACCCAAAGCCTGAGCAAAGTGGACCTATTGGAGGAGCAGAGGAAGCTGCAGGGAGGATGAACAGAGTGAACAAGCAGAATGAATGGAGAGAAGACAGAGCATGCACCTTGTAATGTCACAATAGGGAATCTGTGTCTTATTCTGAAAGCAATGGGAAGCCATGGAGGGTTTTAGGCAGAGGGGTAATCTAATCTATTTACATTTTTAAAAGGTCACTCTGGTTTTTGTGCAGACCCTGGAGTGAAGCAACAGTAAAGGTACAACCGGGAGACCAGTGAGGAGGCTGTGGTCAATAATTTGCACAAAAGGGCATGATTATTCTTCTTCCAGTCTCTGTGTGGCTTACAGAGTGACTTTTCAGTCATTCTTGGCAAAAGATAGAGTCTGTTTCTCCGTGGCTTGAATTTTTACTTGCCTTGTTACTTTCTTTCTTCAATGGAATGGGGCAGAAGTCACAGTATACTCAAGTGTAGAACTCAAGAGACCTTGCATGCCTTCTTGGAACTGACTCAATCACCATGTGTACAAGCCTGGGCTGACCTGCTACAGCAAGGGAAACCAGGTGGAGCAGAGAGGAGATATCTCAGCAGAGGCCATCTGAGACCACCCAGCCCCAGCCTTACCCAGAAGCCACATGAGTGAGCCCAGCAGAGACCAGAAGAACCATCCAGCTGAGCCCAGCCCTAATTACTGACCCACAAAATTGTGAGCTACATAATTGGTTTTGTTCTAAAACAATAAGTTTTGTTACACAGCAAAAGCTTGCTGACATAGGCTGCTAAGATTGTCCAGGCCTAAGATGATGATAACTTGGATTACAGAAATAGTGACTATGGAGGGATGTAACATGATTTGGCATATGTTTTGGAGGTAGTGTTGAAAGGATTTGATAATTGATTGCCTTTGAAAGTGAGAGAAAAAGATAAAAAGAACAGTTTAGATGAAGAGAGTGGCAATCGATGATAACATGGTCTTCAGGTTGAGAGTTGGAGTGTGACCCTAGATGGTTTTCTAATTTGCTGATTTTACAGAGGCATAAATCAAGATAGAATTGTTCAATATCAAACATATCCATTAAGTACCTACTATCTGCTAGGGCCTAGTGATATTAATATTAATGGTTAATAGTTATATAGTACATTCTGAGTATTAGGCACGGTAATAAGAAATTTACATCTAACTAATTTAACACTCATAATCAGCATATAAAGTGGGTATCACTGCTATTTGCATTTAATTGATTAAGAAACAGGAAAGGAAAGGTTGAGTAACTTGCTCAGCATCACATAACGAGTAATTAACAAAGCCAGAATACCAACTCTAACAGTCTGACTTCAGACTCAGACTGTTAACCACCATGTTTTGCTAAGAAATGAATAGGCTGAGATTTTCAACTCAAGAAGGTATAATCTAGTGTAGGGGTGGATGTGTAAAGAAAGTGATTCCATATAATGTAGTGTGTGCTATGATATGGTGCTTTAGAATGGGAGTGGGCACGTTTTGTCTGCAAAGCGTCAGAGAGGAAATACTTTAGGGACTGCCAGACATATGGTCTCAGTTACAACTAAACTTTGCTGTTATAGCATGAAGCAGCTAGACAGAAGGCAAACAAATGAGTGTGTCTGTGTTTCAATAAAACATTCTTTATAGAGGCAGATGGTAGCCCAATTTGGTCTACAGGCCACAGTTCATTGACCTCTGCTTTAGTGAAAGGAAAAAAAAAAAAAGAAGTCCCAATCCAGATTAAGGGGAAAGAATGAGTTCAGAGAAGTCTCACTTGAGTTTCAACTTAAAAGGCAAGTAATAGTAATCCAGGCAAAAGAGTACCTTGAGTAACTTGTTCAGTATTTCGCAGTAAGTAAGTAACAAAGCCTTTTGAGGCAGATGGCAGTACCAGGCTGAGGGCACAGCACACGGCAGTGCACAGAGGGGTACTGGGAAGTCCATGGCAGGAAAGGTAGTGTTACTGAAGTATGGAGTGTCAAGTGGAGCACTGGGGAGTTGAGTCTGTAGGAGGAAGTGGGATCCAATTGTTGGATCCTATGGTGAGGCTTAGGAGGAAGCTGTTGAGGTCCACCATGTACCAGGAGAGTAATACACTCAGGTTTTCATTTCTTAGAGAATATTTTATGTATGAAGCTGGAAACAATCATTCTCAGCAAACTATCAAAAGATGAGAAAACCAAACACTGCATGTTCTCACTCATAAGTGGAAGTTGAACAACGAGAACACATGGACACAGGGAGCGGAACATCACACACTGGGGCCTGCCACAGGTTGGGGGCTAGGGGAGGGATAACATTATGAGAAATACTTAATGTAGGTAACAGGTTGATGGGTGCAGCAAACCACTATGGCACGTGTATACCTATGTAACAAAACTGCACATTCTGCATATGTAACTCAGAACTTAAAGTATAATTAAAAAAAAAAAGAAAAAAAGAAAGGATTCCATGTAACACTATGGGCTGTGGATGGGGACAAAGCTGCAGAGGAAGCAGAAAGACCAGGACCCACATACATGAGTGGAGGAGGGAGAATTAGGAGGGTGACATCACATAAGAAAAGGGAGAAAGGGCCGGGCGCGGTGGCTCAAGCCTGTAATCCCAGCACTTTGGGAGGCCGAGACGGGCGGATCACGAGGTCAGGAGATCGAGACCATCCTGGCTAACACGGTGAAACCCCGTCTCTACTAAAAAATACAAAAAACTAGCTGGGCGAGGTGGCAGGCGCCTGTAGTCCCAGCTACTCGGGAGGCTGAGGCAGGAGAATGGCCTAAACCTAGGAGGCGGAACTTGCAGTGAGCTGAGAGATCCGGCCACTGCACTCCAGCCCGGGCCACAGAGCACGACTCCATCTCAAAAAAAAAAAAAAAAAAAAAAAAAAAAAAAGAAAAGGGAGAAAGGAGAGAGAGAACATTAAAGGAGAGAGAGAACATGAAGGGGAGAAAGCAAGAGAATATTAAAAAATGCAAAAAGGGTAGGGGGAGGGGAGAACGAAAAATCATTCAAATCAAACCCACTTTCCCTCACCCTCCTACTTCTCTCTGTGTAAACAGCAGGCACTGCTGGGAGAAAGTATTTGGCAGAAGGTAAGTGCCCAGTTGTAAAGGGGTCCTGATTTACCCGTAACTTAAACGTTTGGTTTTATTTCTCCTTCTGTGGGTGGAAAAGCAAACACCCAGGCCCTACTGTGGCCCGAGGAAGCAGACAGGGTTTAGGGAAGAAAATGCTCTCCAGAGGGGCTGTGAGCTGGAAGAATATGCAAGAGCCCATCTGTAGGCCCAGCCTTGCTCAAGCTGGGAAGCTGGAGGGACCTCTAGGATCTGCCGCCAAAGGGCAACATTATCACCTATATTTTAATTTGTCTGCATGGGAAATAACGTTGTCAGCAGCCATGTCTTCAGCTGTGAAGGACAACGGTAACTATACATATCTACATATCTAAGTACAGCCAATGGGGTCATAAAAAGTAACCAAGCATCCTGGTTTTAACATTTCCTGAAGAGCTCCCTGTGGAAAGTACCTTGGTGGCTGCCGGCTGTCTCTTTTGGGAAGCACATGCGGACATGTGCACACCCACCATCATTTTTCAACCACTTGCATTATTTGACCTCTGATTGCCTCCTGTTTGCCAGAAAACCCACACAACGTGGGTCAGGAAAAGAAAACATTTTATTAATTTTTTTTTTCTTAAAGGTCTTAGATTGGGTGAAAGTTGTATGTGTTGGGAAGAAAAATCAGCTACTTCTGTTCCCTGTAGACTGAGCATTTTGTTTGTTTTGGGGCACGTGATTTCTTGTTTGTGAGTTCTGGGATTGACAAACCCCATAGCAGAAATGAAGGCTTGGCATTTAAGGGAATTGGCATCTGATCCACCACACGTTGCAGGAAAAGATGATAATGACACGCCCTTTGATTTACAAATGTCTCTCTCCTGCACCAGATACTGAGGCTACACAGGTTTGCGGTTATAGGCCACCCAACTTCTCTTTGACTCATAAGAACGAAATCTGTAGGTGCTCAGCAGAAAAGAAAAGGTTAAGCAGTGCAGCATGTTTAAATTACCCAAAGCACTAGAGTTATACTTGCAGAAGGCCCCAGAGCCCCAGCGATAAAATTCAGAAAGGGAAATCTCTGATTCTGATGAGCTGTACAACTTTCCTGTAACAAGCGAGGGGTGGGGAAGAGAATGGGTGGGCAGAAAGCATGCATCTCTCTGGGCACAGGAGCATCCTTCAGGAGCTGAGTGCTTAGCACAGGTCTGAGCCAGGAACTTGTGGGGCAAGTTCCAGACCACTCCTCTGAGCTGGACCAGGGTAGGCCATGGCTTCTGCCTTGGCAGGCAGGTCTCAAGGCTTCCCTGATGATCTCAGGAGCTCTAAGGAGGGGGCTGAAGTGAGCAAGCACAGGGTCCACCAAGATTTATTGGAGGCTTCCCGGATGTCCGGTACTTTGTCTCTTTAATTTTGTTGAGTCTTGATTTACCCCATTGTACAGGTGAAGAAACTAAGACTTGGATAAAGCAAACGGCTTGCTCAATAGTACTGAAGAAAAGGAACTCTTTTACAATTTGTTTATGGGGAGGGAGGAAATATGCTTTCTATTTTAGACCCATCTTTGACTAAACCCTGCCCTCAGGCTGAGAGATAGGGACTGGGAAGACCAGTTAGCCAACAATGGCTCTTTGAACTAGTTCCAGCACCTGGCATCCAGGGGAGGTCAAAAACAGTCATTACCAACTTGTTGGGTACTAGCTCTGTGACTATCCCTCTATAAACACTGTGGGAATTAGCTCATTTAATGAATCCCCATTGTATAGATGAGGAAACCTGGTTCACAAGTGTTAGATGTGTCTTTCAACAGTGCTCAGTAAAAATACAATAGAACTTCTAAAAACAAAAAACGTCATTCTTTCATGATCATTGGCTAGATCCATTAATGACATGCATATTTTAATTTTATTTTAAAAATTATACAGTACAATTGACCTTTTTTCTCATAGAATTCTATGTATGACATACATACATCTAAAGTTATATACTTCTATGACTTCTAACAAATATACAGATTTGTGTAACCACCACCACAATCAGGTTATAGAACAATTCCACCAACCTCAAAACCTGTCTTCTGCTATTCCTTGCTAGTCACACCCTTTCCTATCTATAACATTTGTCAAACACAAATCTGTTCTCCATCAGTATAGTTTTGTCTTTTCAAGTGTCATATAAAAGAAATCATAGTTACATTTGAGGCTGACTTCTATCATTCAGCATAATACTTCTGAGATTCATCTAAATCATTGTATGCAGTAGCAGTTCACTTATTTTTATCTGAGTAATGCTTTATTGTGTGGATAAACCACAGTATGTTTGTTCATTCATCCACTGAATGGCATTGGGATTGCCTCTAGTTTGGAGGTGATTATGAATAGAGAAGCTATACACACTTTCTCTATGAACTTTTGAATCAGCTTATTTATGCTCAGAATTGTCTGAGCATAAATTTTCATTTCTCTAGGGTGTGTATAAAGGAGTTAGATTACTGGGCCGTATGGTAATATATGTTTAAGTTTATAAGAAAGTGCCATTTTGCAGAATGGATGTGCCATTTTGCATTCTGACCAGTAATGTTTCACGTCTAGCTTCTCTGCATCATCACCAGTACTTGGTGTTGTCAGTATTTTTAAAATATTAGCTGTTATAATAGATATATAGTGATATCTTCTTGTGGTATTGTATTTCCCTTATGGCTAATGATATTGAACATCTTTGATGAAGTGTCATTCTAGTCTTTTGCCCATTTTAAAATTGGGTTTGTTGTTGAGTTTCACAAGTTCTTCATGTATGCTTCATGCTACTTCTTTGCCAGATATGTCACTTGCAAAGATTTTCTTCCAGTCTATAGAGTGCCTTTTCAATCTTTTAGCAATGCCTTTTGCAGAGTAAATGTTTTACATTTTGATAAAGTTCAATTTATCTTTTTTTTTTAATGGATCATGCTTTTGGTGTCATATCTAGGAACTCTTTGCTCAACCCAGCACACAAATATTTTCTACTATGTTTTATTCTAAAGGTTTTATGGTCTTACGTTTTGTATTTAGATCTGTGATCCATTCTGAGCTAAGTTTTGCATATTATGGGAGGTATGAATTAAAGTTCTTTTTTGCATATGGATATTTAGAGTACCATTGAATTGTCTTTATACATTTGTTGAAAATTCATTTGCTATATTTGTATGGGTCTACTTCACAATTCTGTATTCTAGTCCATTGATCTATATGTCTATTCCTCCACAAATACCATACTGTCTTGATTACTGTAGCTTTATTAGAAGTCTTAAAATCAGGTAAGGTTACTACTCAACTTCTTCCTTCTTTTTAAAAATTGTTTTAACTATTCTAGGTTTATTGTCTTTCTCTATGAATTTTTGAATCAGCTTATCTGTCTACAAAAAGTCCTGCTGGGATTTTGGTTGAATTTGTGTTAGGTTTATAGATCGATTTGAAGATAAATGACATCTTTACTATGCTGAATCTTCCAGTCCATGAACACAATATGTCTCTCCATTTATTTAGGACTTTGATTTATTTCACCAACACTTTGTAGTTTTCAGCATACAGATCATATATGCACTTTGGTAGATTTATAATTATATACATTTTTAGTTTTCTTCAATAGTGCCCCCAAAGACTGTACTAACTTAACTATCTACTAGTGGTTGAGAGTATCTATTTCTCTGTTTGTACATTTCTTATGTCACTAATGGTAGGGACAAAGATAACTTGCTCATCTCTGACTCCTCAGCACCCAGGACAGCACCTTCCACTGAATCAGGCCTCAATTAATAATTGTGGATTGCAAGTGTCTTTACCCTGTCTCTTATACACATCTAGATGTAATCAGGCCTCAATTAATAATTGTGGATTGCAAGTGT
>NW_012102031.1:8730228-8737292 GCF_000951045.1 Mandrillus leucophaeus
GTGCCAGCCACCACATCCAGCCCCAAACACATTTTAAAACTTTTTTTTTTCTTTTATCCTTCCTTTTCACTCTCAAGATGTAACCTTGAAACAAATTCCTTTTCTCTTAGTCTTAAAATATAGCCTTGAAACTTCACTCCCTTCCCTTTCCCACTGTGTATTCCTTCCCAGGCATATATATCTAACTGTATCTTTGTATCTAATTCTGTGCTTACTTAGAAGTTCCAGGGGCTAATCTTGAGACAGACCAAGCACGGAGACCCAGCTGAAAGACTCCAGGGATTATCCCAAGGTGGTTAGTCAACAACCCGGCCATTGTTACTGATGCCAGCCTGTGCTCCAGGGGGACTAGGGCTCAAGGTGGCCACTGGAAATAGACACACATTTTACAGGAAAGGGGTCCATATCCAGACCCCAAGAGAGGGTTCTTGCATCTCGCACAAGAAAGAATTCAGGGCAAGTCCATAAACTGAAAGCAAATTTATTAGGAAAGTAAAGGAATAAAAGAATGGCTACTCCATAGACAGAGCAGCCCCGAGGGCTGCTGGTTGCCCATTTTTTAATGGTTATTTCTTGATTATATGCTAAAGAAGGGGTGGATTATTTATGCCTCCCCTTTATAGACCATATAGGGTAACATTTAGACCATAAAGGGCAGTTGATGTTGTCATGGCATTTGTAAACTGTCATGGCACTGGTGGGAATGTAGCAGTGAGGACAACCAGAGGTCACCCTCGTGACCTTCTTGGTTTTGGTGGGTTTTAGCTGTTTTTTTTTTGTCTGCAAGCTGGTTCATTAGTGAGGTCTTTATGACCCGTGTCTTGTGCTGACCTTGTATCTCATCCTGTGACTTAGAATGCCTAACTGTCTGGGAATGCAGCCCAGTAGGTCTCAGCCTCATTTTACCCAGTCCCTATTCAAGATGGAGTTGCTGTGGTTCAAATGCTTCTGACACATAGACCTTGTACTCAGTACCGCTACCGCATACCCCCATTCCTATTTTTAAGACCCTCTCCCCAGCCTAAAGTTCAAAGTCGTTTCTGGAGGCATAAGCCAGCCATTCCCTACTACCAGCTTTGGAAATAAAGTCACTTTCCTTTCACTGGACTTCATCCTTGTTACTGGCTTTATAAGCGACAAGCAGCCAAACCTACTCTTGGTTACATTACCACGAAGATCTCCCTCATGCTGCCCTTTGATAGCCAACCCCACCTTCTTCCCCACACCATGCCTACCCCCTGGAAACCCTTAATTTGTATTCTATCTCTATAATTTTGTCATTTCGAGATTGCCATGTAAATACAATCACATAGCATATGCTCTTTTAATACCCTGAGATCCAGCCAAGTTGTATGAATAGTTCTCTTATTTTTATTTCTGAGTAATATTCTATGACTTTGATGTACTGCGTTGGCTTAACTGTTTTCTTATGGAGGGACATTTTGGTTGTTTCTGGTTTTTGGCTATTATAAACAAAGCTGCTATGGACACTGTGTACCTGTTTTTGTATAAAGGTATATTTTCATTTATTCTGAGATAAACATCCAATGAGTGTAACTGTTGGGTCACATGGGAAATGTATGTTTAGATTTTAAAAGAAACTGCCAAAGTATTTTCTAAAGTGGCTGCACCATTTTGCACTCCCACCAGCAATGCGTGAGGGATCCAGTTTGTTCATAGCCTTGTCAACATTTGAGACTATCACTATTTTTAATTTTAGCTGTGGCTAGTGATAGCGAACATCTGTGTTTGTTCATGTCTTTTGCTCGCTTTCTTTCTCTCTTTCTTCCTTCCTTTCTTTTTTTTTTTTGACAGAGTCTCACTCTGTCACCCAGACTGGAGTGCAGTGGCAGGGGGATCTTGACTCACCTCAACCTCCTCCTCCCAGGCTCAAGTGATTCTCGCGCCTCAGCCTCCCAAGTAGCTGGGATTACAGGCACGCACCACTACCACCTGGCTAATTTTTGTATTTTTAGTAGAAACGGCATTTCACCATGTTGGCCAGGCTGGTCTTGAACTCCTGACCTCAGGTGATCTACCTGCCTCAGCCTCTCAAAGTACTGCGGTTACTGGCGTGAGCCACCGCGTGCAGCCTCTCCCTTCCTCCCTCCCTCCCTGCCTCCCTCCCTCCCTTCCTTCCTTCCTCTTTTTTTCTTTTTTTTGAGACAAGTTCTTGCTCTGTCGCCCAGGCTGGAGGGCAGTGACATGATCATGGCTCACTGCAGCCTTGACTTGGGATTTTTAAATTATTGTGGAAAGGTTTTAAAAATATGTTCTTGATAATAGTCTTTTGTCAGGTGTGTAGTTTGCAAATATTTTCTTCCACTCCATAGCTTATTTTTTATCCTCTTAATAGGTCTATCTCAGATAAAATGTTTTTTATTTTGATGAGATCAAATTTATCACTATTTCCTTTTATGGGTGTGCCTTTGATGCTATGTTTAAGAACTCTTAACCAAGCCCTAGATCCTGAAGATTTTCTTCCATGTCTTCCTCTCAGAATTTTATAGTTTTATGTCTTACATGTAAATCTAGGATCCATTTTGAGTTAATTTTTTAAATAAGATGTGAACTTTAGGTTCAGGCTCATTTTGTTTTGCTGTCATTGAATTACTTTTGAACCTTTGTCAAAAAGTAGTTGGCCTTCCTTATGTGAGGTTATATCTGGGTCTTCTAATATATTCCATTGATCTGTGTGTCTTTCCCTCTGTCAGGACCACACAGCTTTGATTACTGTAGCTATATAATGCATCTTAAAATTGGGTAAAATGAATCCTCCCACTTTATTCATTTTTTTCAAAATTGTCTTAGCTTTCTTGGTTCCTTTGTATTTCAATTTCAATGGAGGAATAAGTTTTTTTTTTTTTTTTTTCAACAAATGGTGCTAGAGAAACTGGATGTTGATAAGCAAAAAACAAAACAAAAAGCAAAACAAAACAAAACAAAAAACAAAACCTTGACTTAAACCTCATAGTTTACACAAAAGTTCACTCAAAATGTCAAAATGTATCACAGACTTAAATGGAAAATATAAAACTTTAAGAGAAAAACATAGGAAAAAAAATCTTCAGAACCAAGAGTTGGTGGAGAATTTCTAAAATTTGACACCATAAACATGATCCATAAAAATAAAATTTGAAAAATTGAACCTCATCAAAATTAAAAACTTCTGCTCTGCAACAGATTTGTTAAAGGGATGAAAAGGCAAGTTACAGAATAGGATAAAATATTTGCAAACCACATATTCAAAAAAGGCTAGTGTCTGTGATATATAAGGAGCTCTCAAAAATCAACTGTAAAACAAACAATTCAACTAGAAAATGGGCAAGACATATCAAAATGGGCAAGACATTTCATCAAAGAGGATGAACAGCGAAGAAACACATGAAAAAATGTTCAGCATCATTGGCTTTTGGGGAAATGGAAATTAAAACCTTAGTAAGATATAACTACACACCTATCAGAATGAGCAGAAAAAAAAATAGTGACAACATCAGATGCTGGCCAGGATGCATAGAAACTGGATCAGGCAAGCGTTACTGATATATAAAATGTATATCACTCTGGAAAGTATCTTGGCAGTTTATTATAAAATTAAACATGGAAATTCCATTTTTTACATGTTGAT
The DNA here is from genome assembly GCF_000951045.1 of Mandrillus leucophaeus. Classification (NCBI taxonomy): domain Eukaryota; kingdom Metazoa; phylum Chordata; class Mammalia; order Primates; family Cercopithecidae; genus Mandrillus; species Mandrillus leucophaeus. Next base: position 8,733,857 of record NW_012102031.1, read on the forward strand.
CTTATAGCCAGCATTGTTACTGAATTCTAATGAGCTCTAATAATATGGCTGTAGGTTATTTTGGCTATTCTATGTAGAAAATTATTTCTTTGAATTATTATTCTTGGTGTATTCCTTTCCCATTCTTTCATCTGGTACTTATTTTTTTCTTTATATTGTATTAGGTAAGACCTCCAGGACATGGTTGGACTGGGCAGAATTACATTTTAAGACCTGAAGAGGAGCTTTCAGGGTGGAATGTGTTAGTCAGCTTCTCACTTTCAGATGAATCAGGAAGGGGAGAGTTTATTGAATTTCTTTATTGCAGACCTTAGACAGAATCTTCTATGTTTCATCACTAACTTTGAGGTTTGCTGTAGAGCTTTGCGTATACCCTTTATGAGTGTAAGAAAGTTCTCTTCTACTCCTAGTTTTCCAAGACTTATTTGTTCTTTTGTAAATTGGTGTTGAATGTAGCAATTTTTAAAAACCATCTATCATTATGATCAAACGTTTTTGCCTTTAACTTGTTCATGTGGTAAAATAGATTGTTCGATTTTGTTATGTTTTTGTGTTTTGTTTCATATTTTGGTGGGACTACCTTGTGTTCCAGGATATGAAAGGATTCTTATAGAATAGTCTTATGTTTGTTTCTTCTAAGACTCAGAGGCTTCACTGTTTCTAAACTAGTTTTTCCATGAAATTCTGGCTTTGGGATTCCCCTACCTTGCGACAAGTGTAAAATCTGACCCTGTCTTCACTTATGGAGTAAACTTAGACTTTTAACTTCAAGGGGGATTCTTTAGTTCTCTATTCAGATAGTTAGGTAGGAGACAGTCTTCCTTCCTGCTTTCTTGAGCTTATTCTAAGCCCTGTTCTTCCAATCCTTGGGCATTTATTCTCAAGTCCCTAGACCTTACTCCTATTTCTGGAGTGAATAATGTTGTACTACTATGGCATCAATCCAAACTCTAATTGGTAGCTAATTCAAACTCTAAATACTTGAACCTTGAACTATCTCTTTGTTTCTAGAACAAGGAATTTCCTATAGGAGGAACTAAGTCAGCTCACTCTAACACATTCATAGACACACTCTTCTTATAATATTGTTTTTCCTGGAGGAAATATTTTTTGATTTCCAAATTGCTGTCATAGCATAAGAAAAATATAATGTAAATATAAAGTGAATCCCTCTTTAGAGGTCCTACTAGCTACATTACTGGGATATTAGTGCCTACCTGGTGGCACGATTGGGATGATTAAATAAAATAATGCCAGGTAAGAAGTTTATTTCAGTTTCTGGGCATGGTAGTACTCAGTAATTGTTAATTAGTATTACAATGATTCAAATTGTTCACTCTATCTAGAGGCACCTACTGCTCCATTAGAGTAACATTTTATTTAAATCAACTTTTAGTTTTTGGATAGTTTTAAATTTAAAAAAAAGTTGCAATAATAGTACAGAGAGTTCCCAAATACCCCTCACCCAGTTTTTCCCATTGTCCCATCCCATTCCCATTTTCCCATCTTACATTACCATTGCACATTTGTTATAACTAAGGAACACAGTGGAGCAGTACTAACTCAACATTTTATTTAGACTTTACTAGTTTTAACTTCATGCCCTTGTTCTGTTCCAGGATCACATCCATGATACCATCTTACATTTAGTTGACAAGTTTCTCTGGTCTGTGACACTTTCTCAGTCTTTCCTTGTTTTCGATGACCTTGGTGGCTTGAAGAGTACTGGTTAGGTATTTTATAAAATGCCCCTCATATTCAGTCTGGGTTTGTCTGAGTTTTCCTCATGGTTGGCTGAGGCAGGGTTACATTTTAAGACCAGAAGAGGAACTATCAGGATGAAATGTGTTAGTCAGCTCTTCACTTTCAGATGAGTTAGGAAGAAAGGAGAGAGTTTGTTGAATTTAACCCCCAGGGTAATAACATAGGGAGGTAATCCAGTTAATTTTCCAAGGATAAAAATAGAAATAGCTACCACATATTGAACTCCTATTGTGTTATGTGTATGATTGATATATCTATATATAGACGTATATATATCTATGTTTGTGTTTATATTTATATCTATATCATTTTTATATCTGTATCTATATATACACATATATGAATATATAGATAAACATTTATATCTACATTTATATATACATAAATGCATATATATATAATATACATACATATGATAATTCTAAGTCCTAAAAACAACTCATCCTGGTAAATTATATTTTCTTCATCTTACAGAAAAAAATAAGTATATTTGTACATTCTCACATGACTATAAAGAAATACCCAAGACTGGGTAATTTATAAAGGAAAGAGGTTTAATTGACTCATAGTTCTACATAGCTGGGGAGGACTCAGGAAACTTACATTCAGTGAGGGAGGTGAAGGGGAAGCAAGAACCTTCTTCACACGACAGCAGGAGAGAGATATCTTGTGAGAACTCACTCAACTTCAGTTCTCATGAGAATTCACTCATTATCATGAGAACAGCATGAGGGAGACTGCGCTGTCATCATGTTCTTCCCTCAACACCTGAGGATTGCAATTCAATATGAGATTTGGGTGCGACACAAAGCCTAACCATATCAATCTGCCCCAGCCTCTCTGAAATCTCATGCTCCTTTCACATTTCAAAACCAATCATGCCTTCCCAACAGCCTCCTAAAGTTGTAATTCATTCCAGCATTAACCCAAAACTTCAAGTCAAAAATCTCATCTGAGACAAGGGAAGTTCCTTCTGCCTAGGAACCTGCAAAATCAAAAGCAAGTTAGTTACTTCCCCAAGATACAATGTGGGTACAAGCATTGGATAAATGCTTGCATTCCAATGGGAGAAACTGGCCCAAACAAAGAAGAAATAGGCCCCATGCATGTCTGAAATCCAGCAGGGAAGTCATTAAATCTTAAAGCTCTGAAATAGTCTCCTTTTACTCCATATCTCACATCCAGGTCATGCTGATGCAAGAGGTGCGCTCCCACAGCCTTGAGCAGCTCCACCCCTGTGGCTTTGCAGGGTTCATCCCCGTCCCTGATGCCCACCCTGACTGCTTTCATGGCTGGCATTGAGTGTCTGCCACTTTTCCAGGTACATGGTGCAAGCTGTCAGTGGATCTACCATCCTGGGGTCCTGAAGGAGGGTAGCCCTCTTCTCAAAGCTCCCCTATGTAGTGCCTCAGTGGGAACTCTGTGTGGGGGGCTCCAACCCTACATTTCCTTTCCACACTGCCCTAGCAGAGGTTCAAAGGTTCTGCCCCTGAAGCACACCTCTGCCTTGACATCCAGGCATTTGCATGCCTCTGAAATCTAGGCAGAAGTTCCCAAACCTCAATTCTTGTCTTCTATACACCTGCAGGACCAACACCACATGGAAGCTGCCAAGGCTTGAGGCTTTCACTCTCTGAAGCAACAACCTGAGTTGTATCTTCCTTTTTAGCCA